>NC_080021.1:218234511-218849868 GCF_030020395.1 Manis pentadactyla
AGAAACTGAGATGGTCAATGTTTGCTCTTGTGAGAGATGTGTCCCGCTGTGTGGACACCTAGTGACTGGTCTAGCCCTGCCCTCTGTGCCTCTCCTCCACAGCTCTCTCCAGCCACACTGCTCATCTCAGCCCTTCTCTGACCAAATGCTCTTCTGCCTCCAGTGTTTGCGCCTCTCGGACCCGGGCAGGCTGGCTCCTCTGTCCTTCCAGTCACAGCATAGATGTCACCCTGGAGGCCGTTTAGGCCCCACCTGGGCGTTCCTGGCCCTCCCTCCAGCACTCTGCTTCACTTCCTGTAGCACCTGCTCTTCTCGTTCACATGGGTTTGCTTTCATGCCTTTGTCCAGGTCCCCCTCCAGCCTGTGAGCTCAAGGAGGGCAGGGACCATGTGGGTCCTTCTGGCACCGCCCCCAGTTGCCTACTATGGCCCCTGCTCAGTGGGAGTAGGGCAGCAGAGCGGAGGCACTGAACGAGACAAGAGGGTCTTGGAGACGATCCACCACCCCCCGCCTGCCCTGAGCAGCTCACACTTGGGAGATGGACGCTAAAAATAAAAGGCGCATGTGCGGTCGGAGGCAGGGGTCGCCAAGAATGACCCCTGGGTGTCCTTCCATGCTCTAGTTGCTCCATTGAGCACAGTGAGCACAGCCTTCCACCTGGTGGTCGGTACCAGAACTGCAGCGAAAGGCAGGAAAACCAGAAAACAAAACACAAAACCTTTGTTTGGGTGTAGTCAAGGCAGCCGCTCTCCCTGGCCCCAGAGGAGCAGAGGGCAGGACCTGCAGGCTCCAGGGGGGCCAGGTGGCGGACCTCAGAAGCCTCCTTCATACCCCGGTTTCCCTCCCCTGCCCTGGTGTCCAGATCACTCACGAGGCCTCCTTACCCTGACCAGTGCAATGATTCCAAACCCATTTCCAAATTAGGACCCACAGCCTACAACAAGGAGGGTCTTGCCCATGGTTACCGGATGAGGGGTCCAGTGCTCTGGCATGCTCTGCGCTACCCAGGGCCCCAGGCCTTCGGGCTGCCCTCTGCTCAGAAGGACCTGGAGGGAGTAGAAAGCACTTTCCCAGGACTGGGAGGACAGTGGGTCATGCATGAGGACCAAGGCCCACAGCCTCTTTCACAAGCCTGTGGGACCCAAGGCGTCAGTCACCCTCTCTCTGCACCCACTTTACAGAGGAGTCAGCTGAGGCGTTCGTTCCCCTTCCACACTACAGGGTCCCTTGCTAATTCCAGGCGCCCAGAGTGGTGGATGCAGGGCCCCAGCACTGTGCTCTGCAGTCCCTGCCCATCAGCGGGGCAGTTCTCCGCTTACACTGCTGCGGGCCCCCAGCACGTCGGGAGGAGACAGATGTCCCCGCCCCAATGCAGAGCTGCCGCCACCCTCTTTCTTCTTTCTCCCTTGTTACCCCCGCTGTATCCACTCTTCCTCTGACCCTATGCATGGTCCCCACGTGTGAAGTCAATGTGTGTCTGTACCTGTGGGTGCCTGGGGATGCCCAGAGGAGACTGTCCCTCCTGGGAGGGTGTGGGCAGGGGTGTCCCCATGATCTCAGGGGTTCTCGTTCCCAGAGAAAACCCCATGGGAGGGTTGAGCCCTGACATAGGACGCTGCAACCCCCCCTGCTCCTCTGGACTCCGCTGCCTCGCTCCTGGCCTCAGTTTCCCAATCGTATCAGGAGGAGTTAGACGCGGAACTGCGTAAGCGCGCGCTCCCTTCGGGCCGGATGGAGTGTGGGCGGGTGGAGGACGGGGGGAGTGCCTAAGGTCCTCCCTCCACCCCGAACGGCGGGGAGGGCGCCGGGCCGGGCGGGGCACTCACCTGGCAATCTACCATCATCCTCAGCCCTGGCAGCGCATCGCCGGCCCTAGGGCGGGGCCCGGGGCTCGCAGACGCCGTTCGCCTCGGCCCGCGCGCGGCGCAGGGGGGCGCCCGGCAGCGGGGCTCATAGCGCGGCCTCCCATCCCCGCCGGGCCCGGGGCTCCGCGGCCGCCGCCGCCGCCGCCGCCGCCGCCGCCGCCGCTCCCATTGTCTGCGCCGCCGCGCCGCCGCCCGCTCGGGCCCCGCCGCTCGGTTCCGCCCGGGCTCACGGGCTCGGGCCGGGTGGGCGGGCACAGCCGCGGTCCCGCCCCCGCAGGTGTGAGGGGCGGGCTCTGGGCCGCGTCGGGCACGCGCCGGCCTCCCTCCCTCTGGCGGACGTGGTGGGCCCTGCGGAGCAGCCGGGCCTCGTGTCCACGGCCGCGCGTGCCTGCGCGGGCTCGCGGGCCGCACGTGCACGTGAGTGCCGCCTCGTCGCGCGCTCGCGCGCAGCGACCCCAGGACTCAGTCCGGACCCTCGCCCGCGCCCCAAGCCACTACTGCCTGCTCTGTGCCGTTTACTTCCCGCAGGACCTCCAGTCGCCCGAACCCAACAAGGCAGGGTCGCCGCCGGGCGCTGGACCGGGTTGTCACAGAATATACACCCCCATCCTTCTGTCCTGGTCCCCATATGCCACCTGCAGGGGCCAGCACCCTGCATGGCTGGGTCAGGGAACCCGGAGGCGGCAGTGGACACTGAGTACAGGCAGGGAGCAGGTCAGGCTGCCCCTTCCCCCACCTCCTCTACGCGCCCTCCTTGTTTTCCTGGCAGGCCTCAGGACAGGAGGTCCAGCCTGTCCCTGGATGCAGCCTGGCTAGTGTAAGAGGGGCTGGAGGAGCCCAGGGAGGGGCCATCCCTGGGATGGGTGAGTGTTAGGGGTACTTGCTGGTTATCAGGGGTCCCCCTGCAGTCTCAATGACTTCACCCCATTCTGCAAAAGAGCAATGGCCCCAGCACTCAAGGTCACTCAGCTTGGAGTGACCGACTCAGCCACGAGTAGGGCCTCAAGAGTCCATGCTCTTCACCGTCACTGAGCCCCCACCCTGACCATCCGCAGCCTAGGCCCCGTGTCGGGGCTACCCCAGCCAGGCGACCTCCCAAGTCCCCAGCACACGTTCCCAGGGTGAGTCACTCCCCATTCTTCACGGAGAAAATGAGGCCCCAAGGAGTCAGCCCAGGGGCTCGCTCCCACAGCAAAGTAGCCTGGACCCTGCTTTGGGTCCAGGAATTGGTCCTGCCATTCACACAACTCCTGTCGGGGCCAGGCCTCAGGACGGGAACCAGGGTCAGACAGTCCCCAGGGGCTTGGGCCAAGGCTGAGAAGGCCCATCAGCCAGTCAGGAAGAGGCTGGACCCGGAGCTGGGCTGGGCCTGAGGTGGAGACTCCTCCCCTGAAGGCTAAAGGTGCCTGGGTGTGGGGCCGCCGCCTCCTGAGGCTTCTCCAGGCTCTACGCGAAGGGGCCTCCCCCTGCTCCAACATGGAAGCTCCCAGAAGGCAGGGCCTGCTCTTCTACATAGCCTGCTTCATGGAATCACCCTCCCCCAGGGTGGGTGCCCATGCCCTGGGAAGGTGCTCCCCACTGGGGCTCCATGGGCCCATCCGTGCCCCTTTGCCCAGGAACCCACCAGGGCCTCTCCCTGACTCATTCTCTCCAGCCCAGTTTGTTTCCTCATACTGGTCACCTGGTCTTGCAGTCTCGCTCACTGGCCAAACCACAGGCTGCAGGACAAGTAGGCTTGGGGCTGGCCCCCAACTTTGCCAGGTGGGTGGCTGCCTGCTCATCCCGTTATGGCCACAGAGTGCACCCACCTTCCCTCTCCCTCTCCCTTCCATGGCAAAGCTGCTGCTGCTCCAGGGGAGGGGACACCAAGCCACCAGGCCCTAAACCCACTCCCATCTCTTTCTGCCAGGCAGAGAGAACCATGGGACTCTGAGGTCCCTCTGGGGCCATGCTGGCAAGACTGCCCAAGTTGGGCCTGGGCCTGCACCATGCCTGGCGGTGGCCACCCAGGGGCTGAGGTTGACGCTGGGTACAGGAGTTACACACTCGGGGCCTAGGAGCCCACAGGACCTCTGGCAGACAGGCTTGGCTCCATCTGCTGTCCGCAGTGTGGCATGTCCCGCAGCAGAGTTCCACCTCGACTGTTTCCCAGATCAGAATGAAGTCCTGTCACAGCAGCCAGCTATGGCCCAGGTTTTCTGGAAAACTGTATCCTTCCTCACAGATTTGGGGACTGTATTTGAAATCCAGGCTACCTGGATCCCCAGTGGATGGCAGCACAGACACTCGGATGTACAGGGGAAAAATCCCTGGTTAGAGTCTAGCACACACCTTTATTAACAGCTGCCCCAAACCCTCTTACAAAGGAGGTAGCTGGTGCCAGGGTGTGTGGTCCACCGTGGGGTGCAGGCTGGCCTTGAAACCAGACAGAGCCTAGACCCCCTCCATTGCAAAGGCTCATTCTGGGGTCCTGAGTAAGGAACTGGCTCCATGTGGCTGGGGCACATCACAGCCAGAGAAAAGGGGTCTGGGCCGCCTTTCATATAAGGGTGTTAGAAGTGCAACTTTAAGGGCAAATAGGCAACAAAGGGGTGTCAGGAGTGGGATTTCAGACACTGAGTGGGGCTGACTCCAGAGCCTGCCCCAAAGGCACATCTGCTAGGTCAGGCCCATCTGCTTCAGCCTCTAGCCTGCCTCCCTCCTGCCCGACCATTCATACATGTGGTACTGTGTGATCTATGTGTTCTCATGTGGGTACAGCCCTTTACGGTTTACAGAGGCCTTTCCACATCCATCTTCTCACTGGATTCTGCTAACAGACTGAGAGGTGGGCAAGAAGTGAGGCATGACGCCAGGTGGCTCTGCTGGGATATGCTGGGGGCCCCACTGGGGTGAGCAGGCTGCAGGGACTGTGGTCCCCGACCATGGCAGCACTGGCTTTGCTGTCAGCTCCTCAGCCAGCTGGTATCCTTGTCCAGTGTAGAAAAGCGGATCAGCTTCAGGCTGGGTGGCTGGGGCCTCCTGCCATCCCAGAGGTACTCGGGGGACAGCACTTTGGAGGGTTTGTGTGAAATGAAGCGGCGGTTCAGGTGGCTCTCCTCCTGCCAGGCTGCCATGATGCCGTTGGCCTTGTCTGTCAGGATGGCCATGTGGCAGCCCCTGGTAAACTCGTACACACTGGCCACCCGACCCCCAAAAACCGCCCCACCATAATAGAAGTCCCCCTCACTGTTTGCTACAAAGGCAGTCGAAGAGGGCCTGCGCTCATAGGGGAACTGCCGGCGGGGTACAGAGTAGTAGCCTGGGTGAATGGCAGCTACCAGGTCCCCCAGGGTCTCAGGGCCCCACGGGTTCTGGAATACCATGTCCACATTGACACTGAAGACATAGTCCACCTCCCGGTGCGCCGTTTCGGCAATGTGCTGGCTGATGATCTCCATCTGGCGTGTGGAGATCTCCTCCCAGCGGGAGTACTTCTGGATGTGGAGGACGCTGAGGCGGCGGCCAGGGCCCAGCGGGACCCGAGGAATAGCCGCGGGGCTGTCGGTGAAGATGTAGTAACACACCCAGTAACCCTGCATGAAGAACTGCTCGGCTGACTCCAGAAAGGGCTGGACAAAGCTGGTGTACCTGGTGGTCAGGACCCCATCACCCACCGTGGCACCAACAGGCCCACAGCCTGGGTCCCCACCACATGCTGTAATCACGCAGGGCACAGGGCCCGGCAGCGGCCAGACTACTGTAAGAATGATACTTAACAGTGGTTCTTACGTCCATGAACTGCGCTGGCCTTTCCTGAGCACTTACTAGGTGCCAGGCTGTGTCCTAAGGGATCCTATCTCCTTCAAGCCTCATAAACTTCCTAGAAGAGGCACCACAATCCCTGTTTTATAGGCAAAGACTGAGGTTCGGAGAGGAAAGTAACCAAGCAGCAGCAAGTGGCTGCATCCAGGCATGGTGAGCTGGGCAGGGGGCCAGCGGGGCTGAGCTGGGGGAGACTGCAGGGCCGCACCCCAGGCCACAGCTGATTAGACAGGGGTCACCTGACCCCAGGTGGGCCCTCACCATCTGGCCAGCACTTTAAGCACTGGGACCCCAGCAGGATCCCTCTCTCAGGAGTTCCAGAAAGGGACCTAGAGGGGAGCTGCCAGGTGGTGGCTCCTAAAGGAAAGGCCGGGAAGTGGGGATGACAGGTGGGGGTGGGGCAGGTAAGCAAGGAGAGAGGAAACAGGCATCCAGAGGGTAAGCGGGCACAGGGGGTGGAGGAGAGGGTCCCAAGGGCAGAGCCAGGGGGTTCTGACCTGCCTGGGACCCAACTAGGACCCCCCACCTATGTGAGGCAGTCTGGGGGATTTCTGTTACTTCATACTTCCTATACTGTTCAGGGGAAGCAGAGAGGGGTCAGGAGTCAGGGGTTTTCCTGACAAAGGCTGCCTTCCCTCCCTTCCACGCCAGGGTTAGACCCCCTTCCTCCAGGAAGGCCCCTCCCACACCATACTCTACCCACTACCTTCCCAGCTGCACAGCACCTGGCTGGGGTTGCCCTGGTGCCTGTGGAGCAGGGGCCTATGTCCACTTCTTGTATCTGCCCCAATGGTAAGATTCTGTGGCTCAGAGAACCACCCTGCCCCGCCCAGCCCACTACTCACCTCCCCACAGCAAACATGGTGAGCCCGATGGTCAGGTTCAGGGGCTGGTAGATGTGTCTCAGAAGCTCAGGGTTGAAGGTTCCCTCGGACACAATGGGTGCCAGCCAGGGCGTGAGTGTCAGCAGCTCTGTGGGCCTGGCGGCAGGGGAGGCCGTAGGGCTGAGACCCTCCCCTTGGGAAAGCCTCAGTCTTACCTTGGCCCTGCCTCTCATAGTGTGCGACTCTCGGCAGGTTCATCCCTGTCTCTGGTCTCATTATCCTCATGTGGAAAGTGGGGATAATAATAGCTACTTCCCAGCATGGTCAGGAGCACCAGGACTTAATGCACATCAAATGTGTAGGGGAGCCTGGCATTTCAGGTCCCTGCTAAGTGCCTAATAAATGCAGGTTCTCAATCTCCACTAACAGTGAAGGAGGCCATGCTAGGCAGCAGGCACAGTGCTGTGCATTTTGCAAACACCACCTCACCTAGTCCTCCAACCTCCTGTGAGGGAGGCATTATCACTACCCACCTAAACAGAAAAAGTTCAGAGCAGTTGGGAAATCTGCCCAAGGTCACACAACTAATGACAGAGCTGGACTGGAGCCCAGGTCCCAGACTGTCTGGACCCCAAGGCCACCTGACACCACCAGCACCCCAACTTGCAAGCCAGAGCTCTGTCCCCTCCACGCCAGGTCTCTCCATTCTGAGCCTAGGCTCTAATCAACACCCACCTCTGTTCCAGCAGCTTGGGCTGAGGGTACTGTGGCCTGCAACCAAGAAGGGCCAGTGGTGAGGGGAGGCCGCCCCCGACCCCCAGAGCCACAAAGGGGGAAATGGCAGTCTGCTTACCGTGCCACTGGCTGGAAGGGCTTCTCCCCCTTGTACTGCAGCTTCATGTTGCTGGTGACAGAGGAGAGAGCGGCCTTTAGTGCCAGGGCTGGGGGCAGGCACCCCCTCAGGTTCCAGGCAGACACCTCGAAACTTGCTCACTGCTCTGCCCACCTGCAGGGGCTAGGCTCCCACAGAGCCATCTGTCCTGGGTCCCTGCGTGACAGGGTGGTCATTTGAACCCAGTGCCATCTGTCTCCAAAGCTGATGCTCTTTCAAACATGTCACTCTTAGGAGCCCCACACTGGGTAGGTTTCAGAAGCTGCAAAAAGGCCCAGTAAGCCCAGTTCTGCCACTTTCTAGCTTGGAGACCACGGGCGAGTTACTCAACCTGAGCACACAGTGATGGTCAGCTGTGGTACCCACACACGCAAACACCAATCAAGGTGTTGTCGTAAAGCTGTTTTGTAGATATGATTCATGTCTACACCAGCTGACCTTGTGCAAAGATTAACCTGGGTAATTTGGGTAGGCCTGATACAATCAGTTGAAAGGCCTTACGATCAGAACTGAGGCTTCTCTGGAGAAATTCTGTAGGCGGACTGCAGTGCCAGCTCCTGCCCAAGAGGTCCAGCCTGCTCTTCCGGATGGCCTGTTCTATGGATTTCAAACTGGCTCGGTCACCCCCACAACCTCATAAACCTATTCCTTTTATTCAATCAATCTATCTGTCTCCTCCCCTCCGCCTGGTTCGGTGTGTTTAGTGATATACCCACTTTTCCTCATCTGTAAAATGAAGAAGTTAACCACCCTTAGCCTTAGCGCTGCCCTGAGAATTAAATGGGGAATGTGAATCAGGGCTCTCCGCACGTCCAGCACAGAGCAAACGCACAGACTGTATGGTCAGCCCACCTGCCTGGAGTAAGCAAGGGGACTGAGGGAGGAGGTGGCGGGCTGCAGGGTCAGACGTCGGAGGTCACAGGTTACAAAGGGCCTCTGGCTCTGCTACCCTCTGGTGGGAAGGACATGGGCCAGACATTTGACTCCTTGGGGCTTTAATGCCTTCACCCTTAAAATGGGGACAATCGAGTCATGGGTTGGGGGGCGATTAGGGTCAAAGGCCCAAAGAAGGGAATGGCCTGCCCAAGGAGGGATCAGAGCCAGCTCCCTAATTGCCCTGAGGTCAGCTGTATGGCTCACACCATCTGAGGACGCAGTGCCTGTCACCACTTGTGAATTTTGAATATGGTATATTCAATGGGCTGGCTTAAACCTCCAGGTGTTTTCCTACCTTTTTTAGGGTATGCTTTTTAAAAAATGTGGTAAGATATATGTAACAAACATTTACCATTTGGACCATTTTTAAGTGTACAGTTCAGGGGCATTAAGTACATTCCCCGCCACTCATCTCTGGAACTTTTTCATCTTCACGAACTGCAACTCTGTCCCCATTAAACACTCACTCCCCACTCCCCACCTCCCCCAGCCCCTGGTGACCTGGGAACTTCTGTCTCGGTGAACTTCACTATTCTAGTGGTCTCACAGAAGTGGGATCCTATTATATTTGTCCTGTGATTAGTCCATACCCTTGAATCAACAGTTTTTTGAAGTCTACCTGTCAAACTGGCCCTCTGCCCTAGTTTCATACAAACAAGCACATGTCTGGTCCCTACTCAGAAATGGATGGCCTCTGAGAGGACAGCGAGAAGTGAGAAGTGAGAAGCGGGAAGCGGGAAGAGCCCTCCCACCCCCAGCGGGCCCAGCGTCCCACACTTCCCTGGCACTTAGCTCCACCCCTCTCCCCACAAGCCCAGACACACTCCACGTTAAAGAGCTAGCTTACTGCATTCAAAAGTGAAAGGCCTTAAGTCAGAACAGAAACCGCAGATGAGCCTTGACCAAAAAAAAAAGGAACTTTTTATTCCCAAACCTCTGAAAGTAATAAAACTAAAAGAAGAAGTCCAAATGAAAGGAGGGGAAGATGTAACCCTTTACAAAAAAACACAAAAATTTGCAACTTCAATCTGTTACAAAATAACTCAGCAGAACCAAAAGACAAACTGGAAAGAAAAAAATATATATATATACTAAATACCTCTGGCCAAGGGTGATGATGGAGAACCCACAAGTGGGCCAGAGAGAAGGTGGCAGAGGACATGTGTCACGGAAGAGGAAATTCAATAAATGGGAAGGTGTGGGGGAAATGAGGGCCTCGGTAAGGGTCCAAGAAATTGAATTTACACCACAGAGGTAGCATTTCCCTTCTCTCAATCAGCAAGGCGGCTTGGCTTCTGTGGTTCCTAACGCCTAACACCTCCGGCACTGGCCCAGGTTCCCTGCAGCTGCTGGAGAGGGAGCAGCGTATGTGTGATTTTGAGTGCGTATGCGCCGTGGCCCTTCTGGAAAGTAACTTGAGGAAACGGATCAAGAACCTATCCTCTGGCTCTGGAAGGGGGCCTACAAAACGAAGGGATCTTGAAGATGGGAAAAGCTTTATATCCAAAGCCGCTCATTACAAACTAATTTAAAACACCGAGAAATTGGAAACAGTCTAAATGCCACACAGTTGTTGCTGGAAAAGGGGGGAGGACTTAAGAATTATGACCCAGCCTCTGGGTGGACTAAAATGATAGTGACCGTGAAGAGTATGAACACATGCTAAAAAATAAAACCAATTCAGAAACAGGACAAAAATCACTAATACAGTATGATCAGAAGTATTTTTAATAGCAAGCATTCTTTCTGCTTTCAGAACCAAGTAAGTACATAGATGTTTAATTAGAAAGCACAGCAACCAAGCTGACAATGAACTTTGGAATCAGAGTGTAACTCAGACCAGTAGGAATCAGGAGGGCTTTTTTCCTTTTGTCTTTTCTGCGTCCCAGTTTCCTAATTTACTATGTTCTGTGTCTATGATAGTAAGACACGCCTCGTGGTTAATTAGTAGCCTATGATCCAGATTTTAAACTTTCCTTTAGTGATCATGAACATGCAAAGATCCTGGGGCCAGATGCCGTCTTGAGACCGCCCAACCCACTTTCTCACTCTTAACTGTCAAAAAGTCATTTATTATGTGGGGAAGACTGGTCACCTTAATTTATTCCTTGAATCCACAGAGAACACAAAATTGAGCAAGAAGGGCAAATCCTAAAAAGCACTATTTATGGAGCACGTCCTCCATGCCAGGAGCTACACCAGGATATTTATAGGTATCACATCACTTCATGCTCCAGGTGGCCCTGGAGGGGTGCCTCTACCATCCCATTTTACATTTGCAGCAAGTGAGGCTCAGAGCTATGCAACATGCTCAAGGTCAATCCACAAAGCGGGAGCTACAAGGACACCCAAGTGCTGAAACAGGAATTTTCCTCCACATTTGTGGTAGCTTATCAATTACCCAAACCTTATCACACTGACCCGAATAATGAGCTTAGGATCTAGGAATCTGCAAAATAACCTTATAAAAAAAACTCTCCCATCTCCCCAACTCTGGGCAGCCCATACGACCCCCAATACTCCTGGCCCCATACTTACAAGATCTCTGGGCAGGGGAGATAATAGGGGACATAGGAGACTGGCAGCCAGTTCTCGACATAGACCCTGGGAAGGAAAAACACCTGCTGATGTCACTCAAGCCCCAAGACTAAAAACCCATTTGGTGCACAGCGGTGGCAGGGAAGAAGGCCCACAGTGGGGCATCTGGGAGTCCCCCATCACTCCTTGGGTCTGTGACCTCGGAGGGCAAAGCCTCCTGGTCTTCCACAGTGCAGTCATTGTTCACCCATGCAGTCATTCATTCCTGGGGCAGGAATGTCCTTGACACCAGGACCCACACACAGCCCAGGGAGCTTTGCATAAGATACACGGGGTGTTATTTTGTAGCCTAGACAGGAGTTCCTCATCAAGTGGCCAGAAGAATAGTCAAGGCAGAGGAAAGATCAACTGCAAAGGCCAGGAAGCCAGCATGAGGCAAATGCAGAAGCCAAAACTAGTGCGGTCCTGCTGGGGTTGGGGTTGGGGTCAGGTGTGCAGGAGAGGTGGGTGGGACCTGGAGATTTTTGAAGGGGTCAAGGTTTGGGGGTTGAGATGCCAGAGAGGAAGGAGTCTGGGATGAAGGGAGGTAACGGTGGGGCTGCTCACCGCAGACAGCAGAGGGCGATGCCCAACAGCAGGCAGAGCCCCAGGGCCAGGGCCAGGGCCAGTCTCCTGCAGCGCATCACTGGGTGCAGCGTCTGCGCCGGACACCTGCAGGGACTGGGCGTGCCCTGTTGAACCAGCTCACCTCTCAGGGCCCTCACACCCTGAGCCTGTGTCTCCGGGGTCCAAGGAACACCTGCAAAGGAATGCTCCTTACCAGAGGATAGTGGCCCCATCCTTGCTGCCCTGCCCTCCCCTGGGCAGCTCCAGCAGGCGACTGTGGATCCCAGATGTATTCCAGGGTCCTGCTGGACTTGAGGCCCAGCTCTGGCTGCCCCGGAGGTGAAGGGAGGGCAGTAGCTCAGTGCTCAGCCGGAGCCTGCAGGGGTGCTTTGGAAGACGCGCTCGGACGGGGCCTGGCGGTCCCCGGCCTGGCCTCTGAGGCTTCCCTCCCTCCCTCCTCTCGCCGTGGAGAGCAAAGGGCCCCCGCCCAGCAGCGATAGGGCGGGGCGCTTGGGCGGGGCCTGAAGGACTCCCGGGGTCCACAGCGCGGGCCCCGTAAGTCAGGTTCCGGGCCGGCGGGCGGGGATGCCCCAGGCCTGGGCAGGGGCTGCGCAGAGAGGGCGGCCGTGAATCTCCCTTAGGGCTGGGGGACGTGTGGCAGCATGGGCTCTCGGGGGGCCGCGGGGAGCGCGCTCGGCTCTCACTGGCTCGGTAACCCTGGGTCGCTCTCCTCCAGCGTCCGCCGGCCTCAGTGCCCTCCTCGGCTACAGGGGTCCGCACCCGGAAGCCTGGGGCCCAGACGCGCACCTCCACCTCCGCCCAACACTGCGGGCTCCGGGCTCGGGGCGGGGACTGTCCCTGCGGACAGCAGGCTCACCCTTTGCTGCCACACCCGCGTGAGAACGGACAGAGGGGCGCAGCCAGCCGGGAAACCAGGAACGCGACTCGCCGGGTGGTGGCCACAGCGCGCGGGCCTGGCCCTGACGTGATCCGCAGCCCGGCGAGGGCAGGGCGGGGGCAGCAAGCAGGAAACAGCCGAGCGCCCCGCCCCGCCCCGCCCACCAGCCTTCGCCCCCGCCCTCCTCGCGGCTCCGCCCCCGTCCCGCGCGCCTGCGCGCCCCGCCCGCCGGCCCTGGGACCGGCTGGGCCCCTGGCTTGAAAGCAGTCGGCCGGCAGCTGGCCGGTTTCGGGAACTGTGGGTGAGGGCCTGGGCTTGAGAGGCGATTTGGGGGAAGAACTACAGTGTTTTTAGAAAAGCGTCTAAGCAACCACAGGAAGGAAAAACTAGCTGGACGCCTCAGTTACCGGTTTCGGATCCTTCCTCCTTTCCTTGGGGTTTGCTAGCTGGCACGCTGGGCCCGGGGGACTGCGAAGGCTCCCCAAACCTCCGGAGCCTCTGTCTCCTCCCCGGTAAAAGGAGTTGGCCGCACTTTGCTTTCATGGCCTGTCCAGGTAGTATTGACGCTTGCTCGTCCCAGGGAGTCCAGGAGCCCCAGGGGGGACCCTTTAACATTTCCCCATGGTGGGCCAAGCTCAAGAGTGGAGAACTTGGAGGCAGAGACATCTGCCCAGACTTGGTGAGAGAGGGAGCATGCTGAGGGACAAAAAGGAGCTCCTTGATGGTAAAAAAAGAGTAGAAATAAGGAGAAACAGCATGGAAGAGAAAACAAGGCTCAGAGACATTACAGGTTTGCTTAAAGTCACAATGATGGACCTCGAACTTGCAACCCACATCTTCCTGGCACCTGAGCACAGCCTCCCAGGTCCTTTGGGGGTTTCCCTCGAGGACTGCAGGGTCCTTTACGGCAGGGCTTATTTCCTGAGTCTGCAGAAGACTGACCCAGGCCCGTGGGGAGTGCTGCCTGGAAGGTTGTGCTTCCATTTTCAGCTGCAAATGCTAAGGTCCCTGGCATGTAGTCTGGGACTGATTGATTGGTTTTTCTCATTTAGCTTGTTTTTGCCAAGTTCCTGGTGTATCTTCTGGACACTAGTCCCTCCCTGTTAGTAAAGAGGTGACCAAAATGGGGCAGACCCAGTACTGCCCACAGGCCACAGTCCTCTTCTGGCCTGACCACATTCTATCTTCCCCAGGAAAGGACAAGGTCAGTCTAAGGTCAGCCTCAGAAATATAGCAACCAAAAACGGGTGGGAAAGGGAAATGGGAGAAAGAGCAGCGTGGACGTTTGGACATCTCCCGAATTGGGGAGTATAGGTGGACTGAACTAGGAACTTAGGCAGAGATCTGAAGTTCAAGGGAAGCAGCAGGAGGATCAGAAAGAACAAACCCCAAACCAATCACAGCACAGGGGCAGAGGAGGCAGGTGCAGGAAGTACGTGTATGGTGTTCCAGTCCTTACCTGTCTGTCTCTTTGTCTCTGCCTCTGTCTCTCTCTATATATAATATATATATATATAAATTTTTTAAAACTTTTGTCAAATATTACTTAAATACCTTTCTAGGATGAGGAGGGCCATGGAGGCTTCCAGAACAGTGCCTGGCATGGAGTACAGTCCCACTTCATGGGTGAGATGCTATCCCACCTGTGGGACTGGACTGTGAGCTCTGAAGGCAGGGATGGTGCTTGGGGTTCACTGTTGTATTCCAGGTGCCTGTGCAGGGCAGGGAGCGGGCAGGGGTGCTGCACGGGTGCGTGCATGCATGAACAAACAAATGAACAAATGTATAAATGGTTTCTCATCTATAAAAGAACAGCACCTTAATTGATTCATATATCTATTTATTCAAAATTATAAAAATGTAAGTGTGTATTCCATGCCAGGCACTGTTCTGGAAGCTTGGGAGTACAGCAGTGAACCAGCACTGTCCCTGCCCACATGGAGCTTCCTGGAGCAGGGATTAATGAGAAATGCAGGTCACAGGCATGTGGTCCTACTGCAGGGTCAGCAGGTCATGGGCACTTCCTTGTCTAGCCACCAGCGGGACCAACCCAGGTGAGGCTGGTGGTGGAGGGGACATGCCCATTGCCACCCTCAGTCCCCACCTGTGTCCATTCCCCTCACTGGTCCTCAATTTCCCATCCAAAAAGTGGGCACATAAGGAAATCCATCCCTAGGTTCCTCCATGAAGTTGATTCTGATCCTCCAAGACAGAAGAACTCTCCATGGTCTGTCTCCCCACTGGTAATCCCGGGGGGGCGGGGCACCCAGTTTGAGTTCACACAAGGGTCTAGGCAACATCCAGAGGAATGGCTAGGGTCCCCCTTCTTAGTGGCGGAGCTGGGCTGGGAGCTTTGGCCTCTGCATCCTGTCCTCAGGCTCCCCTCACACCCAGACCCTCCACAATTGCTCCCCTGCCGTGACCTACCTCTGGGATCCCAGAAGATGCCCCAGATTTCCCAGGAAGGAGGGGCCCCATGGCTGAATGAGTCTTAGAGCACTGGGGTGCCCAGGAGCAGCAGGGTTCCCCAGTGGGAGGTGGGGAGAGTCCGCAGAGCCAGGGTGGAGGGGTCTCCGCAAGGTAGAGGCAGGGTCTTTGGCCCAGTGCACGGACCTTCCCTTCCCTACCTTAGGGAAAAGCCTGTCTGGAGCAAGGGCTGGAGTTTTCCTGGGAACCCAGCAGATATCTCCATAAAGCTCAGTTTAGACCCAGATGTTGATCTTGGCCCTCCTAACCTGGGTATCTGGGGGTGGGCAGGCAGGTCCCTGAGGACATACCCCAAAGCCTCAACCTGCCTGCCCAGGGTCCTGCCTTCAATTTCCTTGGTGCCCTTGGACAAGATTCAGCTTCCCCTGCTGTGAAGAGGGGATGGGTTCCTTAAGTGCCTGTCACACTGGGCCTCTTGGAGCCCTGGAGGGAGGAGGCCTGGCATGTGTATGCGGGTGCGGTGTCCAGGCCTCATCCCAGATTCACCCTGAGCAGTTCTATCCTGTGTTTGAGATACGGGACTTCCGCATGAGGAATTGTCGGAACAACATATACATGCCACACAAAAAAAGAGGGGTTATAAAACACCATGGCTGGGTGAGCATTGGACCAGCCCTGCCCTGCTGGACCCCGTCTCTCTGTTCCTTGTTGTCCTATGTGTTCAGTAGAACAGTGGGATCCCAGTCCTGAGGTTCCATCCACCTGGAACCCAGCTGTATCCAGGGGTCATTCTTTAATCAAAGTTCATTATCCTGCTCTAGCCAAGGCCTGGCCCGGCCACAGGCAGAAGCCACTTCTTTTCTGTCCCTGGCATCTGCCTGGTTGGTCATGGGCAGCAAATGTGCCAAGCTCTTGCCAGTGTCAACGTGCTTGGACCCCTGGAGCAGACCCAGAATGAGGAGGCACCCTACAGGCCAGGATGTGGGCCCCCAGCGTGCCTGAGAGGAGCTTCCTGGGTGGGCATGGAACCCAGAGCCAGGCCACAAACATGGGAATGTCCTGAGAAGCCTGTCTCTTCAGCAGGCTCACACAGGGCGGGGAGAGGGGCCCACCGTTTGGAGATAACTGAAAGGGATGAAGGCCCACCCTCCCTCATCATTATGAAAACAAATATAAGATAACGAATTAGATGTCACCTCCCACCTGCCAAACCTGTGACAATTTCCTCCAAACCCCTGAACCCAGGAGCCATCGAGGTGGGTGAGGGAGGTGGACAGCCCCCCCGCAGCCGTGGGAGGGGGCCCTGGACTCCCCTCCTGAGGGGTGATTCGGCAGTAAGACCCCAGATCTCTCCCCTGTGGATCTACTTCTAGAAACCAGAAGTAACAGCTGGAGACCCATACAAATTGCTCCTGTGCACAGATGGTCATCTCAGCATGTCGTTGAGGCCTGCAAAGGACATCCCAGCGGGAGTACTTCTGGATGTGGAGGACGCTGAGGCGGCGGCCGGGGCCCAGTGGGACCCAAGGAATAGCCGTGGGGCTGTCGGTGAAGATGTAGTAACACACGCAGTAACCCTGCATGAAGAACTGCTCGGCTGACTCCAGGAAGGGCTGGACGAAGCTGGTGTACCCGGTGGTCAGGACCCCATCACCCACCGCAGCCTTGGTCCCCACCACGTGCTGGCACCACACAGGGCTTGGGGATGGCCAGGCCGGGGTTCACCTCCCAGTTTCCCACCCCGAGAAGTCCCTCGGGTCTGACGCTCGGGGTCCTCCCTCACCTGCCAGATCCCCACAGTCGCAGCACCAGTCTATTACAGCTGTTGTAAGAATGTTACTTAACAGTGGTTCTTATGTTCTCGAACTGCACAGGCCTTTCTTGAGCACAGGCAGTGTGCTAAGGGATCCTATCTCCTTTGAGCCTCATAAACTCACATTTCATGTTCAAATAGGAACCCTTGCAGGGTTATCACTTTGTTTTATGCGGGGAAAAGCAGCCTCCCTTCTCTGGGTCACTTAAGGAAACATACAAGTTCACCTTTCACAGAGCGGGTGTTCACCTGGGTGTCACTAAACTGGGCAAATTGAGACAGGCCCTCAGAGCCCCTGGCATCAGAGGTCAGAGGTGGTTTCACAGGGCATAGCAACAACTTCTGAGACTTGGGTGTCTTTAACAATATCAAACAGCAATGAAGGTGGTTTTAGCACACATTGGCTGCAGGACAGGGAGCGCTCAAGGTCATGGTGGCCTCTCTTAGACTGCAGTGGTGAGCAGTTAGCTGTTGCTGAGGAATGAGGACATCTTCCTTCTTCGGGCTGGTCGTGAGCTGAGACAAGTGGTGCGCATGAAAGCCGTCCCTACATGGCTTCCCGACTCCATTTTAGAGCAGCTTTTTAAACGCGTTCGCACAATGCTTGGGGTAAACTGCTCAGCTCTTCTGCGTGAGCGGCTTCGCTGCTTTGTAGGCCCCACCCCCACCCCAGCAGTGAATGAGTGAAGGTTCCAATTTCTCCACTTCCTCACCAGCACTCGGTATTATCTGACATTTTCATTACAACCGAGCTAGTATGTGTGAGGCAATGTCACACTGTGGCTTTGATTTGCATTTCCCTAGTGACTAATGATGTGGAGCAGCCTCTCTTCCTGTGCTTATTGGCCTTTGTGTGTATTCTCTGGAGAAATGCCTATCCAAATGCATTCCCATTTTATGGGCTATTTGTAATTTTATGGTTGAGTTGTAAGAAAATACACTGTCAATAATGGACTTTTATCACATGTGCAAAGATTTGCAATAATGTTCTCCCCTTTCTGCAGCTTGGCTTTTCACTTTCTTGATAACACCCTTTGATGCACAAAAGTTTGAATTTTGAGGAAGTTCACTTGATCTATTTTCACTTTGGTTGCTTGCCCTTTGGGTGGCATTGCCTATACAGGGCCATGGAGATTTAGTCCTGTTTTCTTCTAGGAGTTTGATAGTTTTAGGTCTTACAGTGACATCTCTGATCCATTTTTATTTAATTTTTATATATGGTGTGAGGTCAGGGTTCCGCTTCATTCCTTTGCCTGTGAATGTCCAGTTATCCCTGCACTACTTATTGAAGAGACTATTCTTTCCCCATTGTCTTGGCATCTCAACTAATTCTCCAAACTGTGTTTGTGGGGTGTGGTTTGACTGACAGTTCCTTGGATTTGTTCTTTACTCAAGGGTTGTTTTTTTCTGGCTTTGTGGAGTTTCACCCACTGCATATGTAGACTGGTCATTAGCAAAACCTTCATTTTACATATTTTGACCTGTTTTCCCACTTGTGGTGGGTATGTAATTCATAACCTGTTACTCCATGACGGCTGGGTAGACCTCATCTACCATTGTTCTAGCCTTGATTATTGCAGTATCCTTCAAGCTGGTTTCTCGGCCTCTGTATGTGCCTCCCAAAATCTATCCTCCATGTAGTAACTGGAGTGACCCTTTAACACCGTAAGTCAAACCCTGACTTTGTAAAATCTCTTAGTGACTCACCATTTCACCCAGAGTAAAAGTTAAAAGTCCTTATGGTGGCCTGCAGTCGGCCTCACCCCTCTCCGACCTGTTTTTGCCCAGTCTTTCCCTGTACCATTTGCTCCAGGCTCTCCACTCCCCACTATGTTCCTGGAACATGCCAGACATTCTCCCACTTGAAGACTTGCACCAGATGTTCCTTCCACCTGGAAGCCTCTTCTATCCAATGACTTCATGGCTCATTTCCTTCATTACCCTTAATTCTGTGTTCAAATGTCACCTTGGTGAGGCTGTCACAGGCCATGCCATTTAAAATGCAAGATGACCCTCTGTGCCAACACTCCCTATTCAACTTGTTCCACTTTGACTTTTCCCCTTAGCACTTACCACTTTTTAAAATAATATATCATTACATGAGTCAGCCTTCAATCAGGATACAGGAACCAAACAACAGATTGAACAGGTGTAGTCTATATAATGAACAATTGACTATACAGGTGAGAACAGCTATGAAGAACAGCCCGGGATTATAAGACAGTAGCTGAGGAAGAAAGAAATTTGGGAGGGGAATCTTTCCCCAAGGTTGGGGTTCAGACCTTGTTGGAGGAAGTGCTGCAGCCCAGGGGATGGGGCTGCATTTCCCAGGACCAGAGCTAGTCCATGATCAGCGTGGACGCCAGCAGGTGGGGTAATGCAGGCTGAGACTGGCAAGCAGGAAACCTCTCCCTCTCCCAGGTTCAGGTGGGCTGAGGCTGAGAAGCCTACAGGATTCACTGGGAATCCACTTGTAGGGGTGCCACTAAATGTCCCTAGGAAGCCATCCGTGGGGTCCACTGAATCCAGTGAGGATGAGTACCTGTGGAGATCCCCTATTTGTGCCACAATAGTCATGCAGTAGAAGAAAGAAAAATAAAGAAGTGGAAGCATCCTGGAACCAGGAAAGAAGCCCCTTCATCCTGAGCTTTCTACTAACAAAGCTTAACTTATGCCAGGTGCCGAAGAGAAATGCCTTCTGGGGCTAGCTCCTTTATTGCGGGACAGGCAGCAATGGGTAATTCATTGCTATTGTCTTACAGAGGCAATCCATTGATAGCTGGCACTGAAATTCACTTATTTATTTTGTGCATTTTATTTTTTCCATGCTTTTACTTCCAACTTGCCTCTCTCATTATATTTGAAGTTATGTTTTCTGAAGACAACATATAGTTGCATCATGGTCTTTAATCCATTCTGCAAATCCCTATCTCCAAACTTGTATATTTAGACCCTTTATGTTTGACATAATTAGTAATATTTAGGGCTTGTATTGATTTCCTATGTCTGCTGTGACAAAGTGCCACAAACTGAATGGCCTAAAACACAGAAATTCATTCTCTCACAGTTTAGACGCCAGAAGTCTGAAATCATGTGAGAGGCGGAAGGTAGAAAATCCAACACACTGTATGTTAATGAGAAGGTCACCACTAGGCAACTGGGACTCAGTCTTCCCAAAGACCCTCTGAGAAATAGGTGGAACCACCTCAGATTGTGCCCCTGGGGAACAAAGAGCCCAAGACACCAGCCCTTCAGTAACCATCCCTGTTGGGGGGGTGTGCTGATTCACCTGCACAGTGGGTCTCACCCACATGTGTCGTGGGAAGTGCAGAAGACAGGATGCAGACACCAGAAGGGGTACCCCACAGCCCTGCCAGTGTGCAGAAGCTCTCTGCTCCAGCTGCTGGTGGGCTGTGGGGGTGGGTGCCCCCCAGCGCTGCACCGATGCACTCTTGATCCAGACTGAGTCCATTCTGGCAAATTCTAACACTGAGGCTCCTGAGTGGTAGCTCAGCACAGTCTCTAAACTAATGAGAATAGATGGTTAGGGAGACCAGCTACAGCCCCCTCTGCCCAGTTATTCTTAGGCCTCCATCGTACTCATCCTGCCTCCTCTCTTGCCCTTCTACATGCCCCTCCGCCCAGCCAGTGCACCCTCAAACCCTTCTTTTCCCCCCCGCTGCAGTGAGGCCCCCGGGAGGCAGCCGCCCTGAGGAGCTCTGGCCCCCCTGAATTCACATAGGGCAGGCAGGGATGTCGCCAGAAGTGGTGAGAGGCAGAGCTGTGCGGTGGGGGCAGTGTCCTGGTGCCAAGGGTCTGAAGGCATCACCCAGCCATGTGGAGAAAGGCCTCAGGCCGTGGGGCCCCCACCCCTGCACACGGTGGCTCAGTGTGTCCACCGCCGGCTGAGCCCATCCAGTAGCAAAAAAACAGCATGTTTGGGGAACTCTGTAGGGTTCAGTCGACTGGGCACAGGCAAGATGGAGGGTGATGGGCACTCTAGTCGTGCTGAGCATGCCCTAGTGGGCACAGCCCTGTTCCCTCAGTGATCCCCATGGGTTTTTCCTCCATTTTGCTCAAGGACTGAATTGAGTTTGTCAATGTCGTGAGATGCTTATATCAGTGACTCCCATTATAATAAGGGAAATTCAAGGTCTCTGGGGGTGGAGCCAACAAGAACAAGGAAAAACTGCCCACTGATAAAGAGAGTCCAGCACATTTACTGATCCCTGGTCCTCAAGTGCACTGGCCCTGCCCTGTGCAGTCCGGGGGAGGCAGGCTTTCTCCTCAGCAGCACCTTCTAAGCTGGGAGTTAATGAGTGGATCAAACCAGTACCATCAGTTCGGCCCCCAGGGGTTAGCAGAGAGTGCAAATGACTATTAAATAGCAAGTATGTGGGGTGCTTATCAACAGTGGTGTCCACCTGGGCCAGAGAGACACAAAGCCTCCCTTGTGTGGCCCCAGCATCTGCTTGTTAGCCAGTCCAAGGTCGCCACCCTCCCCATGACATGCCAATAAGTCAAGAGACAAGGGGTTGGGGCAAGGAAAGCAACTTAATTCGGGAAGCCAGCAGACGGAGATGGTGGCACACTCATGCCCTGAAGCCCCATATTAACTCAGGGTTGACTGCAAGCTTCTTTTATGGGAAAGAGGGAGCAGAGGGGGAGGGGAGCCCATCAGGGGGTGAGTGACGGGTGCAGACATCTGAGCACCTGTGAGGGTCTGAGGAGAGCTGAGGGACTCTGTGTCCTAGGGTAGTTGACTCTTGCCAACCTAGGTCTGTTCACAATGTTCATAAACCCTTTGACTGGGCAGTCATTCCCAAGCATACTTCTCTGTGTCTGGGAGGAAGTGGGCTTTGGGTCACGGCCACACGCAGGGATCTCAGACTATGAGCAAACTCCTCCCGATGAGGCTCAAGTCTGCGGGCAAGGCTGCCGGCAGAGCAGAAGCCCTTCTCTTTTTCTCCTTTTGGCCCAAAGGTTCTGGCAGCACAGGGGACAAATGCAGTGTGAAGGCAGAGGTGCCAAGCCCTTGGTGTCTGTTACCTGCTCACGGGGTCAGGGTCCACTGTGGGTCTCAGGGATAATTCAGGCCCAGGAACTAGAGGTCAGGCAAGGGGAAGGCCACGTTCTTGCTCTGGAAGCAACCGGGGCTGAGGCCAGCAGAGCGTGTGCCAGGGAGCTCAGCCATGAGTTCGTGGCCTCTTTGTCCCCCGTGACTCAGCCATTAATCCAAAGGGAATGAGGTATGTGGCCTGTCTTGGGGGACACAGGGGTCGGAGCTGATGAGAGTGGTGGAGGCACACTGGGGTTCTAGAAGAAGCAGAGTTGAGGGAGCTGCCCTGCGGGTCTGATAGAACCTGGTCCCCTGGTCCCCCTCCAGGCAAAGGAGGGAAGAGCCCATCCTCACAGCCTGGCAGGTGCCAAGGAGCGGGGGTGGGAGGGGTGCATGTGGCAGGGCCTTTGCATGGCCTCCCCAGGACCTCACGATGACCCAAAGGGATGGACACTGGAGGGGGGGCTCCACTGAGGCTCCAGGAGCCCAATGGCGGGTGGTCCCTCCCATGAACCTGATGGCCCCTATGGTGCAGCAGGACCTCTTCCCCACCGCCCACCCCAGCGCAGCGAGGAGTCTGTGAACCCCGGCGGTCAGCCCCTCTGCCGGGGAGCTCCCATTCTCAGGGAAGACAGCAGGGGACTTGCCTGTGAGGAAGTGAGGCGGCCAAACCGGAGAGTAATTCATCCCAGCTGGAAGCAGCCTGGCCAGGGCGTCCCCAGTGACGGGGCAGGGAGCCACCTGGATCCCTCCTGGGGCCTGGGGGGCCCTTCTGAGGGGGCAATGCTTAAACTGATTCCGAGCCACAGGTTCGTGCCCCCCGCAGGGAGGTCTGGGTGAGTGTCCCCAGGACGGGCATTGGCAGGGCCATCAAGGCAGCTGAGAGCTCGGGCTCCAGGGACACATTCAAAGCACCCTGAAGCCCAGGCCCTGTCTCCCCACTGGCAAGCTGGCCGGTTCCCAGAGGACTTGCTGAGCACCCCAGCCCTGGGCTCCCGGGAAGGGAAGGGGGGAGGGTACGTGGGTGCCCGCTCACCCATTCTGACGACGTGCTTGTCCAGAGGGAGTTTGGTCTTTTATTCTTTGGCACCATATACTCATCTGTCACTCACCAGACCCACCACCTTCCCAGATGTGGAGTTGGCAGGGACACTCGGGGAGGGTGTGGTCTGTGCCAAGTGCTCAAAGGGCGGGGTGCACCACAGCCGGGCATAAAGGGCAGCCCCATGAGGAGCCAGCACAGCTTTACCCAGAACCCCCTGACCCGCAGCGGCCCCGAGCACAGCGCCCTGAGATGAAGGCCCTGGTCCTGACCATCACACTCGGCCTGTTTGCTGCCCTGCAGGCCCAGGAGCCCCTGTCCACCCGCCCAGAGACACAGGATGTGAGCCTGCAGAGAGGAGGGGGCGGGGTTTGCCTGCAGGTGGGCGGTGGCCAGGGTCGCTGTCTCCGGAGGGGCCGTTCAAGGGCACGGAGTGGTCAGCGGTGCCGCTCTGTCCTTGGGGAGCAGGCTCAGCTCAGGGAGAGATGAACTGGTGCCCTGGAGACCCCGACGGCACTCCAGGGCCCTCTAGAGTGAGGACTCTGGATGCCAGGGCCTGGCGCCACAGAGATGGGGTTGTGGGGTGGCAGACACGCCCTGCCTCTGCTGGGGCTGGGAGCCCTGGGGGCTGGGCTGGTTCTAACTAAGCCCTGGGGAGCAGGTGTGTGGGAATCCAGCCTGCCTTTGAGGGGCTGCAGCCTGGGTGCTGGGGCAGCAGGTGGCCGAGGGGGAGAATCTGGGCCCTGCCACCCTGGGCTCACGCCCAGGCCCTGCTCAGTTCACAGGAACATGGTATGTGAAGGCCATGGCGACTGACAAGCACATGCCTATGGAGAAGAGGCCCGACAAGGTGTCCCCAGTGACAATGACAGCCCTGGATGGTGGGGACTTGGAGGTCTCCTTTACCTTCATGTGAGTGTCTCCCACCTGGGGTCCCGCCTCCTGCCTCCTCCCCAGCTGGGCTGCGGGGTGGCGTGGGGGCAGCCTTCATAGCGCCTCTTCCCATCTCAGTTGGTCAAATGAATGTGTCCCTGACCTGGAAGGAAAGAGTCTTTGGCTGCAGGGTAACAGTGGGACTTGGGGGGGCACCAGGTCAGATGTTGATGTGCCAGGTGAGCTCAGAGGGACATGGGCACAGGTGTGTGTCCTGAAACTGGGGCTACCTCCTGTCCCCAGGAAGGCAGACCAGTGCCATGAGAAGAGGATCGTCCTGCAGCAAATGGCAGAGCCCGGCAAATTCAGCACCTGTGAGTCTGGCCAGGACCCTCCGCTTGGTGGCCTGGCTGTCTGGACCCTCCCTGGTCCTCTCCAGGAGACACCAAGCTCTCCCTCCCACAGGGCCTCATTGTCCTGATGTCAGACACCAGAGGCAGCAGGGGTGACAGGAGCAGCCCTGCCCTCTGGGTGTCTAGCTCTTCACCCTGTGGGGAAATGAGGCAGGGCACCATGGGGGTGCCGGGTTCCGGCCTCTGACTTCCTCTAGCCTGTGTGACTCACGGCTTGGGTGGTGACCTTCCCCAGGAGGGGCTCTCTTCCCAGTGTCAGGGCCCGCGGCTAGGGCAGGCTGTCCTGCGCAAAGGCGCTGCCGGGGCCCCTGAATGATGGGGGCTCACCGCAGCCAGGGTGATGGAGAAGGCAACCTGTTCCAAAGTGGTCCTCAGCTGGTCTCAAATATTTCCTCCAGGAACGGAGGTGCTGAAGACCCACGTTCTCTCCGTCTGTCCACAGGTGGGGGCAAGAAGAACGTGTATCTCCTGGAGCTGCCCGTTGAGGACCACTACATCTTCTACTGCAAGGGCTCGTTCCACATGGGAAAGCTCATGGGTAGGGGTGGCCCCCTGGGCCCTTGGAGCATCTCTAAACCCAGCCCCACAGTTGCTGCTCCCTGAAGCTCGGGGAACTGGCGGAATCCCTGCCCTGGTTCCAGAACAGGAAGGCCCTGTGCTGGTCTCTGTGTGCCTGGCGTGGTTTGCTGCTCAGGGCAGCCAGTCTGAGCTCCCTCGGGTCTTGACCACTCACAGGGGGAATTCTGGCCTGTGCAGCTGCAACGTGCTACTTCCTGGGGCCTCAGGCATGCAGCCAGGTCCTGTAGGGGCGGGTTGTGTTGCTGATAGAGGCCTCCTCGGGACAGTGACCCTCCAGAGCGCAGTCAAGTCCAAGAACCCTCTGGCCATAAGGCAGCACGGTTCCTCTCAGCTGCAAGGTCCTTTCCGGTCAGGGGTGTGATCCTGCAGCTCAGCTTTGGGGGCAGGCCTGGGTCCCTCAGGGGCCGTCAGTGACTCGTGGTGTCCCCATGGCTATCCTCGCTTCCCAGGGAGGTGGCCTGTCTCCTCCACACCCGCTCTGCGTCCACTTGCAGGCCGAGCCCTCCTCTCCCAGCCTGGGTAGCTCCTGGGTGAAGCCCGCCAAATGTTGGGAGGGGCCCTCTCTATCCAGATTCTGCTTCCTGAGACCTCAGGCTCACCTGAGACCTGGACACCTCCTCACCTGCAGGTAAAAAACCTGACCTGAACCTGGAAGCCCTGGAAGAATTTAAGAAATTCACGCAGCGCAAGGGGCTGCCGCAGGAGAGTATCTTCCTGCCGCTCCAGATGGGTGAGACGCAGCTTTGTCTGTGGCCCCGTATCCACCCTGTGTCCTTCTGGTCTCCTGTGCCCTGGTGTCCCCTCTAGGCCCTCATGTCCCACTGGGCCCCTTGTGTCCCTGTACATCCCCCACGACCCTCGCATCCCTTCCCCACTGTTCCCTCTGTGGGGTGACATCACAAGTGATGTGTCCCAAGGAGGCCGGGGGCTGGACTCTGGGTCTCAGGCATCCAAGTCCGAGCTGCGGGCAGTGGCTAGCTCGGGGCCCTTGTCCAGGGTATCATCTCATGCCTGAGTTTGCTTGGTTTCCACAGAAAACTGCATTCCTGAAAGTGATTAGGGTGAGTTTGAAGCAAACAAGCATGCTGGATGGGAGGTCAGGAGCCATGGGGGCACCCCCAACTGCAGGCAGGAGGACCCCGGGTGGGCCAGGTGGGGCCTGCTCTGCGACCCCGGGCACGGCTCATCCTCACGCAGGAGGTCTGTCCCTGAGCATCATTCCCAGGACAGCAGGGACTCTTCTGGGTGTTGGGTTTGCTCTTTGTGTAATGTGGGAGCAATGGGAGGGGGTCTATCCCCACTGCACACACTCCTGGTGGGAGCTGGGACCTGCTGCAGCCCTGTGCTGCAGCCCTGAGAGGCCTGCAAGTGCCCACTGCCCTTCCGCCTCGGCCTCGCTGAAACCCTCCTTCCCAGGGCAGGAGCACTCTGTTCTGCAGGACGTGGAAGAAATCCCCGGGCCTGGGGCCACCCGCCCCCTCATCGCCCTCTGCCCCCTCCCACCCTCCACCCCCTCTCCTGGCTCCTCATAAAGAGCTTCAGCATCCCTGGTGCCTCTGTGTGTTGTGGGGCCCTTGGGTGGGCTGGGAATGGGGAGGGGCTTTGCAAGCTGGGGTGGGGAGGAGGGAGGCCAGGCTTCCCCAGCCCACCAGAAGGCTGGGAGCCCAGCCAGGGTGCCCTCTGCTCCCAGCTTGGCTGTACCCCAGGCTGCCCCTGGGGAGGGAACCACCTCAGGAGGGACCTTGCTCACACATTCTGCTGCCATCACTGCAGTTTCCCGAAATTACCCTGCAGCTCAGTCAGGAGATGCCTGACCGCTGGCCAGCAGGGGCTGATGGTGGGAGGGGGAGCCCAGCCCAGCCTCCCTGGAGACAGTGGGTGTGTGGGCTCCCCCTGTGCAGGTCAAGGCCCACAGTCGCTGGTGGGGAGCAGCCAGCATTCCGGGGTTCTCCTGGACACAGCAGACCCCAAATGCAGACTGCTGGGGCTTGGGCAGGCAATCCTGGGTGGGGGTCCCTGCAGCACCACCAGCGCCCCCCTGGGGCTGGGGCTGGGGGCCAGGCCATCCCAGGCCTCGCCGGCCTCGGCTTCACATGTTCTGTAGAGACAGTGCTGACCCTGCAAAGAGGCCAGACCCTCCAGCCAGGCACCTGCGGGGGTCCTGGTGGCCGCCTGAGCCTCGGGACTCCTGGGCCCTGCCCCGTTTGTCTGCCTCACTCGGATCTACCCCTCAGTGGGCCATGTCATGGCATGGCTGCCCCCAGGGGGCTGCGCAGGGCGAGGCTGCAGGCTGGCGGGGGCCTGGGCCCAGGGTCCCTTGTGGCTGCAGGCTAAGACTCAGGGTGGGGGTGCTGAGGTCTGACAGGGGACCATCCTGGGCATATCGAGCCCCAGGCCTCTGGAGAAACAGGTCCAAGCTGGGGGTCCCCACGCCCACTTCCTGGGCCTCTATGCAGCCTCTCCTTGGGGTTCATCTTCCTGGGGAGGGGGCAGCAGAGGCCCTGAGGGAGATGCTTCCTCTGTGGGGAGCCCAGCCCAGCACCTGCCCAGCACCATCCACTCCCCACACTGGCCCTGCCTGGAGGTGTCCAGGTGCCAGGCCTGTGCTGGGCAGTGGATGTGGGGTGGGGGCGCTGCACCCGGATGGCCCCGGTGTCCTGGGAGGTTGGTCATGCACGAGGTGGGGCAGAATCAGCAGGATCTTAACAGAGTCCTGCAAACCTCATTTCCGAGGGGGTGACCCGGAGGCCTGGAAATGGCAGATGGTCCAGGGGCAGCTCTGTCCTCCCTGACGCCAGACCACTGCATTGGCCTCTACCCTGACCTGGTTGTGGGCTGGAGACCCAGGACTGGCCCTAAAACAAAACCAGCCCCCATGGGCCCGGGTCAGAGGGGCCGGCCGTGGTGCCCCGAGCAGCGTGTGGACACGCAGAGGGTGGGAAGTGAGCCGTGGGGCCGCCCCGTGGAGGCTGTCTTCCTGCAGACCCGTCGGCCCTCCTGCTCCTGGGCTTGGTCCTCATTCTTGGCTCTGCTGGGTCCCCTGGGAAGCGGCCACTGAGAAGGCGGGGTCGGGGGGAGGGAGCCGAATGGGGCCACCGACCCGCAGAGGAGCCTGGCTGGCCTGGAGGGGCAGAGAGCCCGGCCCGGCACCTCCTCCCCAAGCCGCCGAGCCCCATCCCGGGGTACAGCCTCTGGGGGCCCCGGCCAGCTCAGGGGTGGCTCTCACCTGGAGGGGCTCTGAGCGGAGGCCCGCGTGGATGCCCACCCCCCCGTCACATCTTGTGCACACAGGAGCCTGGCTGGCCGGGATGGGTGGACAGCCTGGCCCAGCACCTCCTCCCATGACCCTCTCTTGGCCATGACCCTAACATGCTCATCGGTTTTGGGGATTAGGAGCTGGACATCTTGGGTGGAGGGGGAATTATTCTGCTTCTCCCTTGAAATAAAATGAATTTCTAGAAAATAGAAATGGAAAAAGGCTGCTCGTTACCAGCCCGCTTTCCTTGTGCTACGAGGCCTGTCAGACATGAGTCACGGCCGACTGCTGCCAGGTTCCCGGGAGCTGCCCTTTCCCGGCCGGGAGGGACCCCAGGAGCCACGTTTCCCTGCTGGCTCTCAGCCAGAGGGGCTGCTGGGTGACATGCTTCCTCCAGATAAGGCTTCTCAGAAGGAATCAAACCCGACTGCAGTGACGGCTAATTACACAAGGTCAAGAATGTCCATCCGGGGATCCGAACAAAACGAGTTACTCATCCCCTGCACTGCAAAACGGGGGCCTTCCTGAGGGCGACAGCGAGTGGGACCCGTCTCAGGGCGGCCAGAGCGGGGACAAATGGGCGGCTGGGACACAAGGAGCTGAAGCCGCACCCCGGGCCGAGCCGCTGCCCCCCTGACAGCCGCGCTCAGCCTGCGCTCAGGCCGCAAGCCGAGAAGCCCCAGCTCACGCCTGCCCAGCCTCGCGAGGTGAGAGCCTTTGGGAGGGACGGCCGCGGCACCCCTGGTTCCCATGTCAGCTCCTGGACTGGGTGGGGGTCTCAGTCCTGTCCTGCCCAGCCCCAGGCGGACTTGGGCCAGAGTCCCCTCTGTGTCTTCTGTGCTGTGTCCAGGCAGAGGAGGGGGCAGGGGGGCCAGGCAAGCTCCCTCCCCGCTGATGCGTGAGGAGGCCCGTGCCCCACCCCCAGCTTGTAGGACTCTGGTACATAAAGCACTGGGCAGGGCACATGCCGCTCCCCAAGGAAAAGAGGGGCCACGGGCTGCCTCCCTTCAGTTCCATGATAAACAGTTTCGGCAAGCTGGAAATCAGGGGGAACCTCACATAAGCACGTCCTGGGGGCCTCGGTGCTGCCTCCAGCCCTGACCCACGGGTGGGAAGCGGGCTGTGCAGCTGTCAGGTCTCACGCCAGCTCTGTGCTGAGCGGCACTCCTTCTGCAGCATTGCTAGCTCTCCAAGGCCTCACTGCCACAACGTCCATGGTAACAGTGCCGACACCAGCCCGATGCCAGGTGAGCGCAGGACACAAGCACCCATCCGGGCTGGGCAAGCTTCTCAGACTGGCTTCAGCAGCACTTCCTGAAGCAGGCCCTGCTCAGAAGAGGGGCTGCAGACCCAGGAGGCCCCAACAATACCAGAGAGAGGGAAGTAGGACGGCCGGACCCCGACTGGCAGAGGTGCAGAGGGGGGGCGGGCTGTCCAAGCTTTGGGTCATCTGGACCTGGCCTCAGAGGAGGCACTGGGAAGGGGGCAGAGGCCGAGGGGTCCTGCCTGAGCCCTCTGGCCACCCCGTGAGGCCTGGACATGCAAGGTGCCACTGCCCCCCTGCTGCAGGCAGCTTGTCTGCACGGACCTCTCCTGGCCCCCAGCCTGATGGTGTGTGGGGGCTGGGGGACCACGCAGGAACAAGACGGTAGCAGGGCCCTCACGGTCTTCGAGGAGCATAGTCAACAGAGTATGTGGCCATGTCCAGCCCAAGGGTGCTCACACTGGGGACAGGGGTGTGAGGGGAGGGTCTGCAGTGTGGTGGCACCCTAGGGCAGGATAGACGGCCACCTGCGGGCACAATGTCCACTTCGTGCGTGGAGCTCTCTGGCCACTGGCTGGCCCACTCCCCAGGACACAGCTGTCCTCTGTGCTGGTTCTGAGCTGTCACTGTCCAGAGCCCAACCCAGGAAGTGTTCTGGCCACTGGCTGGCCCACCCCCCAGGACCCAGCTGTCCTCTGTGCTGGCTCTGAGCTGTCACTGTCCAGAGCCCAACCCAGGAAGTGTTCTGGCCACTGGCTGGCCCACCCCCCAGGACCCAGCTGTCCTCTGTGCTGGCTCTGAGCTGTCACTGTCCAGAGCCCAACCCAGGAAGTGTTCCTGATTCTGGTGGCCAACCAACCAGGAACTTGCACCCCAGCCCCTTCCCTCTGGCCCTACCAGGAAGGGTCCGGGCCCCAGGGAGACAGAGGACCTTCCTGTTCTGACTCAGAAGGAAGTCAGCGACTGTCCCAGAAAGAGGGCCTCATGCTGTCCTGGAAGATAACGTCCTCGTGTCCTTGAAGACGAGCCTCAGGCAATTCGGGGAACCACGTGGTGGGGGTCCCAGCGGCGCTGGCTCGCGGGCCCCGCCAGCCCTCCTCCTCTATAAGGCCAAGCCCCCGCCTGTTTCCTCACTCTCCTGAGCTCAGAAGGGCAACCGCAGCTGCAGCCATGACGTGCCTCCTGCTCGTCCTGGGCATGGCCCTCCTGTGTGGCATGCGGGCCACCGACGTCACCCAGACCATGGGGAGCCTGGACCTAACAAAGGTGTGGTGTGGCTGGGTCAGGGTGGTCTGAGAGAGGGCAGGGAAGCCTGGACCTCAGAACCTAAAGGGAAGGCAAAGTGAGGCCTTCATGTGGGGGACACCTTTGTCCCCCCAAAGGTTGGAGGGACTTGTCCAGCTCCAGCCACCTCAACTCCAAATACCCTGGTTCTCTCAGTCCTGGGAGTTGCCTACCCAGCTGCACCCTGAATGGGAGCCGCCTTAGGACAGGCTGGGGTTCAGAGGCACCTGTACCAAGTCCACGAGAACCCCTCCAGGACTGGCACAGCACGGGTGTCCTGGATTCTGGCACAGCACACGCCATACACCATCTGAGAAACCCGGGTGACAGGAGACCCCGCCTGCCTGGACGGGGCAGGCGGAGCGTCCTCTGTGGGCCTGGACCCCCTCCCGCCCCCAAGTGCAGCTGAAGGCTCCCCTCCCCCCCAGGTGGCCGGGACCTGGCACTCCATGGCCATGGCGGCCAGCGACATCTCCCTCCTGGACTCTGCCAGCACCCCCTGAGAATGTACATCCAGGAGCTGAGACCCACCCCTGAGGACAACCTGGAGATCGTCATGAGCCAACGGTGGGTGTGCCGAGGGCCCCCCACGAGGGCCTGGCTCCAGGGCAGGCGGGCAGGTGGGGCAGGGCTCCTGAGGGGCCCTGTGGGCAGGCACTGTGCCCCAGGTGTGGGAAGGGGGCTCGGAGGTTCCCAGTCCTCTTAGAGGCCCCTCCCAGGGCTCTGGGCCCACTGGGTGACCCCACAGCACAGCCCCGGGGCCAGTGTGTGGAGAGGCCTAGAGGCCTGAGTGGGGGCGGGTGGTCAGCTGCAGGCTGGGGCCCTTGGTGGCCCCTGGAGTGGGGGCCTAGGGCCAAGGAGTCCTGAGGGCATCTGTGATGACATACTTGGAAGCGCAGTGACCAGGTGCCACATAGGCAGGGTCAATTTTGAGCTGCCACACGCCCTCAGCCACCAGCCAGCTTGCCTGCCAGGTTTCCTGGCGGGTCTGTCTGCCCTATTGTCAGCTGGCCCGAGTCACGTGCTCAGGGCCTCAAGAGCAGCCTACATCCAGGCCAGCACCTGTGACATTGCTCCTGGCCGGCCAAGGCCAGCTGGGCTGAGTTCCCGGGTCCTGTGGACACTCCCCAGAGCCCCGCTCCAGGCCCATGAGCCACCCCGGCACTCTGGCTTTCCAGGGAGAACCACCTGTGTGTGCGGAGGAGCATCACGGCCCGGAGGACCGAGGACCCGGCTGTGTTCGCGGTGGCCTGTGAGTGCCCCGCCCCATGCCTGCCGGCCGCCTGGCCAGCTCCCCTCCCCCTCGCGGCCCCAGCAGGGAGCTACCCCCACTGGGCCCACCCAGAGCCACTCGGCACCTGGTGGCAGGGGAGGGTCAGACTCTTGACTCCCACCCCTATGGCGTGGTGGTTGGTGAGGCCTCGGGGTCCCCACTCCCCCCGGCTCCCCTCTGGCCTGGCTCCCGCACTCCCTCCCGGGACAGGAAGAGAGCAGGGGACACCCAGGCTGCCATGCAGGTGTGTGTCGGCAGAGCATCATGCTCCGAGGACAGGCCCGTGGCAACGTCCCTGCTCAGGGACCGGTGGCCGGAGTGTCCTCAAGAACACGAACCAGACCTGGGAGAAGGCCCCCTGGGAACAGCGGGAGCTTCCTGGCCCCAGACCTCCCGTGCCCTGCCCGGCACTGCCCTGGGCCTGGTGGCCTCTGTGCTGCCTTTGGCCTCATCTGGGACAGTCCCCTGGGCCTGTCCCCCAGGTGCCAGCCCTCGCCTCCCTCTGGGGCCCACCTGCCCCTCCTGCCTCCGTTCCGGCCACACCCTTTCCTCTAACAGGCAGTGGCTGTGGGGGGCCCAGTCTCTACCCCAGAACCATCCCGGCCACATCTGGGCCCGGCAGCCCAGGTGGCCACCCAGCCTCGCCCCGCGCCCCCTGCTGCTCCCCTGGGAGTTCGCCTGCAGGAATCCTGTCTACCTGACAAGCTGGCGGGAGCCTCCGGAGCCCTGCGGGGAGCTGCCTGACTGCCCCCCATCGCCCTGGTCCAAACGCAGCCAGGCTGCGGCCCCACAGCTTCAGCATGTGCACACGTCCCCGTCCCCAGCTTTGAAGAGCAGAGGCGTCACTACCCTGCCCCTGCAAACCGTCCTGCTCTTTGACGCTCTTTGAGGCTCCAGTGGGCTCCAGTCCCCAGTTACCCCGCCTGCTCCCTGGGCCTGGGCACTGCTGTGGGGTCACCTGGGATTTAGGGCCCGAGCATGTGGACAAATAACTGAATGAATTCTGCCACGTCCAGGATGTGGGGGTGTAGGGTGGTGCCAAGTGTGGGTGGGGCTGGTCTCCCCAGGAGTGCTGCCTGGGGCTCCCCCCAGGGGGCCATGAGGCGGGCTCCAGGAGGCAGCCCCAAAGGCAAGTGACATGTTATGCAGAGGTGGCCTGGCTGTGGGGGAGGCTGGGAGGGGCCCTCAGCTAAGACCAGCTCTCTGTTTCGGCCCGTTTCCCAGATGAGGGGGAAAGAAAGATTTCCGTGCTGGACACAGATTACACGGACTACATGTTCTTCTGCATGGACGCCACAGAGCCCACGGCTGAGCAAGGCACGGTGTGCCAGTACCTGGGTGCGTAGCTGAGCCCCCTGCAGGGCTGTGTGCGGCAGGGCGCCCCTTGGTCACAAGGAGCACCGGGGGCTTCCCTGGGTGGTGGGAGGGTGGGGACGGCCTGCCTTGCCAGCTGTTGTGAGCCACCTTAGCAAAGGTCATAGGGCGCGGCCTCGGGCGCCAGGGGTGTTCTGATGTGGTGACCGGGGACAGGCCAGGAGCGAAGTGGAGGACAAGGGGGTTTGCCTCCACGCAGAGGGGCCACACTCGCCAGTGAGGAGAACTGGTCAGCACTGACCCAACCATCTTGGAGGCTTTCCATGACTTCAAAATCATTTCAGGTAAGAGAGCACCTTTAAAGGGTGATATTCTGATGGCAGTTAATGTACTGGCTCCGTGTCCGTTCTCAGGTGCCCCCAGGGCTGCAGAGTGCCCAGGGCCCGGGGCGGGGGCCCACTCCCTGGTTCATAGAGCAGCTGGGGGGACAGGGGTGGGGGTGGGTTTGCCTTTCTGTGTAGACCTCTCCAGGGGCCAAGCAGGGGCCCCAGCCTGCAGCTGGTCAGGAGAGGAGGGGCAGGGACCCCCAGGGGGCGCTGAGCCCCGACACCACCCCGGAAGCTGGGCCAGGCCAAGGTCTGCCGGCCTCAGGACTCTGTCATGTCCTTCCGGTGCTGGCTCACCGGGCAGGGTCCTTGGGTCCCCGAGCTCTCAGCCCAAGGACGGACCCATTGCGCCCACAGCCAGGACCCTGAAGGTGGACAACAAGGTCATGGAGAAGTTCCACAGAACCTTCCAGACCCTGCCTGTGCACATGCGCATCATCCTGGACCTGACCCAGGGCAGAGGTGAGCTCTGGCCGCCGAGGCCCCTCCTCGCGGGGGCCCCTCCTCAGCCTGGGGAGAAGCAGCGGCTACCAGAACGGGTGCTGTGGGATACAGGCAGCATCTCACCTCATTTGCGGTCCCAATTTTCCCAGGAGGCGGGTGGAGGGCTGCAGAGCCCCTGGGGGCTCCCTCCCGACCCTGGGCCAGGGGCTGTGGTGGCCACCTTGTGACTCTTCCTCCCCTTTTCCCCCCACAGAGCAGTGCCATGTCTAGGTGAGCACCTGCCCGTCCATCTCCAGAGTAACGTACCAGCCCTGCCCCGCATCCCGGGTGCGGGGGGGGTGGCGGCTCCTCGGGACCCCAGACTCTCCTCTGTCTGGTCCCTGGGTCCCCTGCAGGCGACTGCAGGAGCGGCTGGCCCTGTACCCACCCTCTCGAGTGTTCTCTGGGGGTGTTGTCCCTGTGTCCTGGCCACACACACATGCTGATGTCCCCACCACTCCTTCTGCCAGGGCGTGGATGGAGGCAGAGGCTGAGGAAGGGCTGGCAGGGGGTGACACCACTCAGACAAGGAGGGCGTCAGGGGCTGCCCTCGGGCTGCCCAGGGAGGGGCTGGCGAGGGTCCAACAGGCTCCTCAGAAATCACAGGGGAGCTCCGTCCACTACAGGGCCCGGGAGCCTTGGTCCTCTGCAGAGAGACGACGTCACCCCCTGCCTCCCCGTCAGAACAATCAGGAGAGACTGAGGCCGAGGGGGCTGCAGGACGGGGCTCCGCCTGGGGGCCAGGCACCTCCAGGCCCCAGCCCGGGGTCTCCTGCTCTGAGCGGTTCCTCCTTCAGCAATAAAGAAGTGACCCTGTGCAGACTCCGCCTGCGTCTTTCCTGGCTGATGGGTGTGGGATGGATCCGAGGGGGCGGCTCAGCGGGGGATGACAAGAGTGGGAAGGTGGTGCGGAGCTCCAGACACAGCCCTGAGCGTGGCGCCCCTGGGTGTGGGGCGGTGGACAGTCTTTCGTCCCCGTTGCTCTGTCATCATGGAGTGTGGGGACCTTACTGCTGGTAGGCCATCACACCCAGACAGTCACTTTTCACTTATGTCCCATGAAAAAGAAATGTCTCAGAGGATTTTAGCTCCTCCTGCCCTCCCTGGAGGTGGGGGTGTCAGAGCTCCAGGGCAGGGAGAGGGTGCAGCCTGTGCACGGGTGGACAGGGCCACAGAGCCCGGCACCCCAGCACAGGGCAGGCCCACCCCCGCCCGGCCCCCACCTGCTCCCAGCATTTCCACTCCCCGTCCCTCCTTGGTGGGAACACGCCGGATCCCCTCACTCCCCAAGCCCCTGGGTGGGCAGCCAGCAACCTGGTCCTGTCCGGTGGGAGGCAGAGCTGCACATGGCCCAGGCGCCCCTGGCTCTTCACCCCCACTCTGAACCTGACACCTGCCCCTCCAAAGGGACAGAGCCGGATCACCCCTCCAGGGACACGGGGCAGATGGGAGTAGTGGGCCTTCCTGTAAGGGCTCAGGGTGCACGGCGGGGGTCCAGGCTGCCCTCCCTACTGTCATGGACCGCGTGCTGGCCGGGTGGGCAGTGGGGTGGATGAGGGCCCAGGTGGCTGCTGATGTCCGTCTGGGGCAAGCCCTGCCCTGTGTCTGTCCTGGGAAGTGCAGATGGTGGGAGGAATGGCCCAGAGGGAGCTGCCATGTGATAAACACACTGGAGCTGCCCGGGCCCACTGGCACACCGCCTCTCCAGCCTGCAGTTGCTGTCCAGCCACCCTGCCACCGTCACACACTGGGCCTCAGGTCTGCCCAGTGAGACCCCTGTGCTTCCTGTTTACAGGCCGCTTCCCGCCAACACTGCTGGCTGGGAACAAGCAAAGCCAGAGAGGCTGAGTTTGAGCCCCAGAAAGCTCCCTGAAAAGACCCCGGGCAGGTGGGCCTCCACCCCAGCAGGAGGGTGGCCCGCCCTGCTCCTCCCTGATCAGCACACTCATCCTCCCCAAAAGAACACAAACTGCAGCAAAAGGCGAATCCGACCCAAGGGAAGAGGACAGACCGGCCAGGGGCCCGGGGGTCGGAGGGGCAGCACCGTGGCAGCCCCCTTTGGGAGTCCCGCGCGACCAGGCCGCGCGTTTCCTGACACTGGTCTGGCAACAGGAGGCAGCCCAGGGGCTCCTTCCCGTCCTGGATCTGATGGGTGTCCCTCGACGGCACCGGGGGAGCCCAAAGCCCCAAGGGTCCCTTTAACGATAAGCTGCCAAAGGGTGCGCTACCCTTCCCAAGAAGGCGGGCCAGGGATGCCACCCCCATCGCCCCAGAGCTTGGCCTCTGCCTGGGAGACCCCGCCTGCCCCGAGGCGCGCCCACAGGGACGGCAGAGCCCGCGCAGCCACACACACACCAGGCTGGCCGCAGCGCCCCCACAGAGGCCTGACCATCAGACCGTCACTGGAACCACAGTCCCCAGAAGTAGGCCAGGATCCAGGTGCTGAACTCAACAGGGAGACTGCCTGCCACACAAAATGCTTAAATAGCACCAGAGTCTCCTAACATGACCGGCAAAATGACCAGGAAACGGTAAGACATCACCTGTCAGACCACAACCAAGAGAGTCAAGACTTCAAATGAGAAAAGGCAAAGCCTGGAGGAATCCAACACTGGAATTATCTGACAAGGCTGTTAGAGCAACTATGATAAAAATGTGACTGTGGACCCACTTGAAACAAATGAAAACAGAAACTCTTGGCAAAGAAATACAAGTTATGGAAAAAAGCCAAATGGGAGTCCTAGAACTAAAAGCGCAGTAAGAGCAATGGGTCCCCTGGATGGGCTCGGTGGCAGAGCGGGACGACAAGTCCAAAGACTCAGGCAGGTCGGGCGGGAAGGACGGAAAAGCGCAGGCCGTGCAGACATTAGCGGAGAGGGCAGAGGCGGCTGACTTAACAGCCAATAAGCGGACTTGAGAGCAAAGGAAATGGCTGCAGGAAGATATTACCTAGTGACGCGAGACCGGCCAGCAGGAACAGGCGACAGCCCTAAAGGAGCTCACCGCCCCCTGCAGCAGAGGCCGACGGGGCCGACGGGGGAGAAGGACAGACCTGCGCGCAGAGTCAGGCCGTGGGCGTCCCGTGGAGCAGCGGGAAGGCAGGCTGAGCCCTGGACGTGAAGTCGGCAAGAACATAGGTCTGAGCAACAGGACGAGCTGCCGGCAGGATTTTAGCTTTTTCTGGTGCCCAGGGAGCAGCTCCGAGAGCAGGGCGGTGGCTCTCAGTGCGCTGGCTGGGGCTCGGATGAAGTGGGGCGCACACCGTGGAGCTGCCTGTTGGGACAGTGTGCCCGGAGGGGGTAACGGGATGGGCTGTGCTGACGTTGCTGCAGAAGAGCAGGCAGGCTCCGGGGGCCTCAGGGGAGAACAGGAGAGAGAGCGAGGCCCCCATGGGCATTCGGGAATCTACCCCCAAAATGAGGCTCTGACAGGAGGACCAGGAGGGCAACCCTGGGGACGGAAGTCAGAGAGTGGATGGTATCCGCGGGCAATCTGACTTTTTTAAAAATTGCAGTGAAATACGTACAACATAGCATTTGCCATCAGGGCATCAGGCACATCTGCTGGGGAGGAGTCCGGTTTGGAGATGGAGGGAAGTCGGAGCACCGGGTGAGGGGGGCATCCAGTGAGAGCCCTGGGGGCTGGGCAGGCAGCCTTTCGATGGGCTCCCAGACCCAGACGCCGGTATTCGAAAGAGAAATCAAGGCAGGAACTTTATGATCACTTAATTTTTAATATTCAGGGTCCACCTAACAAGTCCACACCCCTAAACTCTTTTTCACGTTCCCAAATATCCTCAACTGCCTATAAAACCCCCGAGACAACACACCACCACGGACGCCCTCGTCCCGTCCTGGCGGGAGCCGGGAGCTCGGTCCTCTCACTGCATCTCCAGGTAAACGCCTGCGCCTCGCTCTCCTCCCTTGACTGCTGGTGAAGCTCACTCTCCGGCTTCGTGAGCAAGAACCGCGGCATCACTACGGCGCTGGACGCTCCGGCGCCGGCCGCCGCCGCGAGCCCTAGCGGCCGCCCCGTGCGCCGCCACGCCAGCCAGGGCTCGGGCGTTTCTGTGGCAACGCGACGCGCCCCCCACCCCCTCCCCGCTGTTAAGTTGGAGTCGGCGGAAGCACACGAGGGCGCCCGAAGGCAAAACCCGGGACGCGCTAGGGCCCCGCAGGCACTCCGCAGTCGCGAGCCCTAACGGTCACCCCGCGCGACCACCCGCCCCGGGCTCCAGGTAGGGGTTGGGGCGTTTCTATGGCAACGCGACGCGCGCCCCCTGGTTAAAGTTGGAAGCGGCGGGATCGCGCGAGGGCGCCCGAAGGGCCAAGTCGCGACGGCGCAAGGGCTCCGCAGCCGCCCCGCAGCCCCGAGCCCTAACTTACGCCCCGCGCGCCGCCGCTCCAGCCAGGGCCCCGGCGTTTCCACGGCAACGCTACAAGCGCCCCCGCCGTGCAAGCTGGAGTTGGCTGGGCGCGCGACTGCGCTCGGGCCCCGCAGACGACGCCGCCCCTCTCTCCCCGCTCCAGCCAGGGCTCGGGCGTTTCTGTGGCAACGCCCCGCAACCCCGCGGTCGCGCTCACCGCGCGTTCCTGCTCCTGCTGTATCTGTGCCTTATATTTTAGGAACACACTTCTTAACTGAGTTAGGCTGAGAGTGTAGAAATCACAGCGGGGTGTTTAAAAACAAGAAAGCCCCCGATGCAGTCATTTCCCACCCACCTCACAACAGCAAACCAAGACAATGACAGTTTCCACCTGTTTCACGGATTCACCTGCTAAGATCTGAAATGTCCTGACCAGCGCTAATGAGGCGATCTGCATGACGAAATCCTGCCGTTCCTTTCCACCAAAAGCGTGTCCGCGCGTGAAACGAACCCCTCCTTTCTTTCGTTAATAACTTTACATCCCATCCTCCTTCCTATAAAAACTTCCCGTTTTGTACAGCTCCTCAGAGATTCCCTCCACTTGCAAGATGGGCTGCTGCCCAATTCTTGAATCGCTTAATAAAGCCAGTTAGATCTTCAGATGTACTTGGCTGAGTGTTTTTTAGTCTTATGTACTTTATATTCTCTTTTGCAATTATCATAGTGTCCCATACTTGTTGATAGGTTGATTTAGATGATGGAATCTCAAATGAATCTACAGCATGTTTGCTTGTTTGCTTTTAAACCACAGGTGCAGGTGGCACGATTCAGTTTTTATGAAAACAAATCATGTGTGAATACACCTAAGGTTCCAAAACATCCAGGTTCTAAGAATTAAGAAGATAATTATTTTCATTCCATTAATTGTTTGGAATCATGCCATTTGTAAAAAACATACCATCAATTCTAAAATGCTCTTCTGAAAAGGGATGCAACTTACAGTAGAGATCATTTCAAATTCATAGAAATATGGTAGTTTTTCTCAAATTGAGTACATAAAAAGACCATTATTTCTTACTTTCCAGTTTTACTTACCTTTGTTTTGAATTATTAAAAAGAAATATAACACATCTCTCATCACATCACCACGAAAACCTAATTATTCTTATTCTCCTTGACAAATGATTACTTCTGATCACATAGGCTGCTAGGTTGGCTACCAGCTATCAGCATTAACGCCTTGGAAGTCCCAAGTATAAACCATCCTTGGGTCTTAGGACTGCCTCGTTCATTGTTTTCTTTCTGCGTTTTTTCACTGAGAGTGTGATACTTAATTTTCCTGTATACTTAAATGTCTCAAGAAGGTTTTAATTCCTTTCGTATTGTACTGATATTTCAGTTAACTTTATAGTACTAAAATGATTTATACAGTTTTTTAACATCCTGATGATATGATGAAACGTCCGATCATCCTCTAAAGAAAAATTGATTTTGATTGACATCTGGCTTACCGACAGCAACATTGGAGATCACAATACAAGGCAATAACATGTTTAAAAAATTGAAAGGAAACTGGTCTTAAGCCTTTACATTCAGCCAAGGCCTTTTAAACATGAGGACACAGAAAAACATGTTATCAGAAAATGAGACCTCAAAAGTATTATCTCACAGAAATCTGTTTGAAACTTTTCTTAGAGGAAATATTGAAGTAGGAAAAAAAATAAACCATGGTATATGCAATTAGGTTTGTGGAGATCAGGACTGATGTTAGTGATGTTTATTGTATAATAAATACATGAAAATGTAGCATATTCGAAATAACCCAGAAGTACATCTTCAGGAAATATCCCCTTGCAATGAGGGCCATGATGATGGAACAAGAAAAATCAGAGGAGGGGAGAGGAGGTGAGAATACCTGCTTGGTTTGCTGAGATGATGCTAAAATTGACACACATAAGAAACTGAGGAGGAAATTCACATAATAATGATATAAAACCATTACAATATAAAAAGTTTCCAAATTCAAACAAACAGGAAAATACTTGATCTGTAAAATGGAAGATGCAAAAGATGCAGAAAAAAAGAATAAAGTATGGAAAATAAAGCATCGAATAAGGTGATAGAAATAAATCTTAATAGAACAAGTTAAATGAATCAAGGGAAAGATAGCTGAGCAACATTTTTAAGTGGCATAGAAAAAATAAGACAAAATACATTGAAAATAGAGTCATGGAAAAAATAAAGAGGTCAAATATGCATACAGAAAGGACCTAAGTCGAAATTTTGATAAAAGGTTAAATTCAAGATGAGAACATCGTAAAGGAGGAAATGACATAGAGGCCACAGAAGCAATAGTAGGTGCAGAACGTGCTTAAGAGTGTGCACATTCGTGACAATAAAACCAAACAAACTCGACTGCCATTCCCACCAGGGCTGTATAAAAACTTTATGACCAGCGAGCTGGGGATACACATCAAGTCCACATGGAGCATCGAGACACATTCAGCGCGTGGATCCCTCAAGGACCCCTGACTTACTGCCGCAGAGGGGACGGAGGATGGTATCATGAGGGATCCCCAGATGGCTCGAGGCTTCCCTTCTCTGTGGTGCGGGTTGGACCTGAGGCTCCAGGGGTGTGGAGGGGAGGGGAATGGAAGGCAAGGCTCACCCAGAAAAAAATACGCCCCCTAGGGGATTTCTGACGAGACTGCTCTAGCTGACTCAGCCCCAGGGCTCTGACTCCTGGTCTCACCCTCCACCCTGCAGACCTTAAGGGTCAGTGCTCACCTGGGACCCTTAGCTCACCCTCACCCGTTCCTGGCCTCTGGGTGCAGCACGTGTGCATGTCTGAACGTTTGTGTCCTCCCAGGGGTCACAGCTTGAAATCCTAACTCCTCGAGATGTTAAGATGCGGGCCACAGGCATGTGGTTCTCAGCCCTTGTCCAGGCACTGGTGCCTTGTAACAGAGGCCCCAGGAGGCCCCCGACGCCCTCCCGCTGGGACCCCAGGGAGAAGCCTCTGGCTGTGGTCCTGGAACAGGGCCGTCACTGGAAGTGGCCATGCTGGAGCCTTGACCTGGGCCTTCCCTGCCTCCGGAGCTGTGAGAAGTACATTTCTGCTGTTTGTAATCTGTCCGGCCTGTGGCATGATGTGACGGCGGTCCCGCTGGCCTAAGACAACACGCTGCAAACTTACACGGAAAGTGAGGACTATCTTCGGGCAGAATAAGACTCATCAAGACAGCGAATGAAAAACAAATTTTTAATAGATAATTATGGATTCCCGGATCTGAAAATACCTGATTGGTTTGTGAGAAGACGACTTTGTGTGGGCGTGTGTGTATATAGCAAGTCCTGAGAGTATGCAATTTAAAGGTTTATTAATGCCATCATTTTAAATGCTGCAGACATACAAAAATATCATTTCAAGGAGTAACTACTTACAATTCTTTCATACTTAGATTTATGAATTTTGAATAATTATTTAAATTCTTGTGTCAGTCCATCTGATTGAAAATGGGGCAAAGCACTGTTCAAAATTCACAAATCTAAGTAAGTGTAAAATAAATTTAAGTTCTGCGCCTTGGCTTTTACCGGGCATAAACATTCTGTGGGGAAGGTGGACAGAGGAAATCCTCAGTACAAATCGTGGAGAAATGCCTAAAATTCCAGGGTCAACGTTAGAATTTCAAGGTCTATGAAATTGGAGGGCCTCTAGTCAAGATCTCTAATGGACCACAGGAACCTGATAACGTCTGGATGAATGGAAAAACCGTCTCTCTGACAAGGTGAATAGGTTTGGAAAGGAGTGGGCAGAGCCCTGTGGGACCAGACGGTGGGGGGGGGGGGCTGCGGACCCGCCTGCTCCTCCCCTGTCCCCTCCCCCGCCCGCAGGGACCCTTTGTGACCAGGCCACCCTCTGTGATGCGGGCCTGCTGTGCTGTGCCCAAGCACATGCCCAGAGCCCAGTTGCTCGAGGGCAGCAGTGCGGATCAGACATGGAGAGTCCTCTCCCATCTCTGAGAAGCGGTCCAGCTACCTGGCTGAGCTCCAGCCCCATCTCCTGGGTGACTGCCGTCACCGCGGGCATCCTGTGTGGACTGGGGCTCCTGCTCCTGCAATTCCTCTTCTTCCCCGTCGATGCACCCTCACCACCGCCTAGAAACATCAGGAAGGTAAGGAGCCCTTGGCGCAGACCGGACACAACGGGAGTCTCTCTTTTCCATGATTACTTCTGCTTTTTGGGGGTCAGCTGTAGAGGCTCCTGGGATGGGAAAGAAGAGAACGTCTTTTCTCAGGAAAGAATCCAAGATCCTCCTTCTAGGCATAAGCCAGGCCGGGCCCGAGTTCCGGCAGGAGGATCTCTCCCAAGATCCCAGACAGGAGCCAGGTGGGCCAGAGGGCTGCAGGCCAAAGTCCCAAACCGGGGGCCAGCGGCTGCAGCCGAGATCCTGAGAGTGATGCCCGCGGGAGGACAGGCCCCTGAGCACAGACCCACCGGCTGCCTTCCCGGGGCAGGGGTGTGGGGCAGGGGTCTGGGACGGGGCTTCGTCCAGGCCGACCCGAGGGCAGTGCTGAGCCCGCAGCGCCTCTGAGCAGGGGCTGCAGTGGGGCGCAGGCCTCGGGAGGCAGCGTGCGGCCTGACGGAGCTCAAGGGGCCTGTGGGTCTGAGCGCGAGTGTGTTTCCTGAGCAGAGAAATGCAGTGACGCAAGAAAGCCAGGGCGGGTCCCCAGTACAAAATCCTTCTTTACATTCTTCAAGGAAGGAAAATTAAAATATTTTTATCTAGTTTAAAAAAGTAGAAGAAGGAAAACCTCCAGGCCTGTTAAATGTAGACAGTCCTGGTCACGGACTCTGAGGCCTGCGCCCCGTTTGTGAGTCGAGTGCACGTGTCCCCACCCCATTGTGATTCAGCTGTTTTGGTCCCACAGCCTCCCCTGGAGCCCAGGGAGAAGAACAGGAGGAGGAAGAGAAGCGCAGCTCTGAGAGGTGGGTGCCTGCCCGCCACCCTGCCCGCACCGGGGCAGCCTCCCTCGCCCCCGCCTGAGGGCCCAGCCCCTCGACACCCCTGAGGATGCCAGCGGCAGGGCCTGTCCCCTGGGAGCGGGAGCCCGTGGGGAGGCTGCCGGGCAGGAGACCCGAGCCGGGATGCTCCCCAGCATCTGTGGTGGAGCAGAGCTGAGAGGGGCCGGAAGTGGGTGTCACCGAGCGCGGACGGGGTGGGCTGGAGGGGCCCAAGAGTGCCCGGATTGAGAGCGGGGACCCTAGGACCACGTGCGGCCGATGTGTTAAACTTCCCTCCGGAGCCCTCTAAGGTGGCCCTGCCCCGACCCCGCAAAGGGTGGTTAGGAGGGTGGCTGTGAGGGCGACAGTGGGTAACAGATGTAGTAGCCCTAGCAGATGACAAAGCGTTCCCCGTCACGAGCCTTGCCATCGCCGGCAGGGAACCTGCAGCCTGGGACACTGAGGCGCGGGCCCCGGACACTGGGCTCCCCAGTCTCCCCTAAAGGGACATGGCACTCAGGCTCCTGTTTGACACCTAGGTCCCTGCCTTCCCCACCACGATCATGTCTCCCACTCCCCAGGCTGCAGAGTTTGCCTGCGACGACTGGAGGTGGCAAGCAGCCTGCTGTCACATCTAGAGAGGTAATGAAGCTCACCCTTCCCTCTCGGGTCCTTCCTCCCTGAGCCTCTAAGGGGACTCCAGGGCTGCCGCAGCCTGCAGCCAACTTGCGGGGGGCAGCCGTGGGGACAGGCGTGGGGACAGACCTGGGGTGTGGGACAGCAGGAGCACCATGAAGTCAGTGTGGGGGCTGTGGAGGCCATGGGCCCCAGATGCCCGCCCCTGCCTGGCCGCCTTGGCCCTCCTGGCCCCGTCTGCTCCTGGCTGCACCTTGTGCCTCCTGTCCTCTCCAGCCACCTGAGCAGGATCCTGGACAAGAGCGGAGATCATCGGTCACGTCAGGACACCCCTGGTGAGGTACGCAAAGCACAGATGGCTGGAGCCCGTCAGCCATGCAGGGAGCTTGTAAGCGGAGTTCCTCCCGAAATGTCCCCTTCAGTCTCCCAGACCCCCCTGTGGAAGCCGCCTCCGTGCCTGGCCTCCACTGCTTCACCAGGCCCACAGGCACCCACATGTTCTGCTCATGCTCCCCGCTCCCCGAGTGCCTCTCAACGGCCAGACCTCCTCCTTCCCCTGGACAGCCTTTCACCCCAGCCCCTTGCTTCTCCACCTCCACCGCCGTGTCCCACCCTCCGTCTCTGACAGCCTCCCCTGCACCCCTCCCCAAGACTCCACTCTGACTCTTCCTCACTGGGACCCAGTGGCGCTCTCACGGAGCCCGTCCGCACACACCCCTTGGGGAGCTTCTCCTGCCCCAGCCATCTCAGGCCTTGGTGTCCCCGTTTCGGCCCTGTCCTTGCAGCAGGCGGCTGCCAAGGCCTGGAGCCACTCCCCCCAACCCCTCACAGGGTGGGTCCCACACAGTGGACTCATTCTGGGGAGATCAAGGCGTACGCACATCCCCAACTCTCCTGCAGCACAGAAGGCAAACCAGAACAGCTGCCTGGTCCTGGGCAGCTCTCAGATCCCAAAGTCTTGGAGGGCCACGTACAGCACACATCTAACCAGCTTTTCTGTGTAATGAAGGGTCACCCTTCCCTACATAGCGAATCCCTTGGGGCCACTGTCTGGACCTCTGAGCGCCCCTCCAGCACCACAGTCTCCATCTTTTTTACTCCATGTAATCTCAAATTGTTACACTGGTCAAATGCAGGCTACATTTCCCAACCGTCTGTCCAGTCCCAGCCTCTGTCCCAACTGGAGTTCCCGTCTCAGCCCCCGATTCCGTGCTTACATCAATTGGAGGCACCAGTTCCGGCTCATGTCCGTATCCCAGCCTGTCTCCAATCCCCCCTCCCAGCCCTACCGCCGTGTCCACACCAGATTAGGGCCTGCCAAGTAACTTGCTCTATATTGCAGAGTAAGTCGCAATCTCTCATCCCAACTCGACACCCAGAATGGCCCACGTTGCAGAAGGAACCGGAAAGTCGGCGGGCTCGATCCTCTGCAGTCAAAAGGCCTCAGGAAGTGTGCAGCGTCCCTACTTCCACCTGTCGGGGACTCTCTAAAGGATGGAAACCCCGTGTGAACACCTGCCACGGGACTCCCTCCCTTGAGCTGAACACTCCAGAGATGCTGGAAGCACGCACCAGAAGGCTCCGGGCACAGCACAGGCGGCGGGTACTCCTGAAGGTCGTTCAGGCTCTAGCCGTCTATCGGCTGAAAAAGACTCACGCCTGGCGCATTCTGCAGTCGGCCTTAGCCGCCCCAGGCACCTGTGTGTCAGGCATCCCCGGGAGACTCAAGTTTCCTGACCTTGTGGGCAAAGCCCCTCAGGCCTTTCCAGGAGAGACCTTGGAAACTGAGGAGGCAGCTTCCAGCACGGGGAGGCCTCTCCTCGCCCGCTCACGAGTGTGTGTGGAAATGGTGTGGGGAGGGAACCCACTGGGTGATGACCACAGGTGCCCCTCATCCTGTCCTATTGGACAGGAGGGCAGGCCACCGATTCAGCGCCCCACACTCAGCGTCACGGGTGGAAGCTGCCAGAATGGGACTACGGAGCAGGGCCAGAGGGGCAGCCCGGGGCTAGGTCCCTGTTCAGCAATGGGCAGGGATGAGCCAAGAGAGGAGAGTGGGGGACAGGCCTCACAGGAAACCTGCGGGACGGTGACAATGCTGGAGGTGACCATCACATCACAGTCTTTGAGGGTCACAGAGGCTAGTGAGGCCACGGCGCTCCCACCTCTTCAGCCACAGTCCAGAGTCACACCGGAAGCAGCATCTCAGAACTTAATCGAGGATGCAGGGATGTCAGAAGCTCCAGGGACCAGGGAAAGTCCCCTGCCCTGTATAAAGTCTGTTTCCCTGCTCCCAGGAGAACCATATCACAACACAGAGGCTGAGAGTGAGCTGAAGCCCAAGGTGAAGGTACCATCGCAGTGCCACCCTCGACACTGTCCCCAACACATGCCGCTCATCAGAGACAAAGTGGCTTCTCCGGTGTCCCCGTGCCGTCCCCAGAGCAGGCCTACGGGAGAGCATGAAGAGGGGTCTGCGGCACTGGGCCCACGTCAGGCTGTGACTGTGAGCCGGCCTGCCCGGGTCCGGGGAGGAGTACACTCCGCTGGGACCAGATGCCCCCAGTGTCCACCAGGGGAGACACAGGGGCCTCCAGAAAGCTCTTTCGCAGCAAGGCTGACGCTCTTCTTGCAGAGCATAAAAAGCAAACATCAGGACACTCTGCCAAAACCTACAGTGTCACCAGCCACCGCCCGGAGCCAAGGATCATTCGCAAGAAGATCAACTGTGGAGAACGCGGATGCTGATTCTCAGGCGGTGATGAGAGCGGGCAGACCGACATTAGAGGACAAACTGGCAGTTCTCCATGGACTTCAGGGCACAGAGTTAAAGGCCCCAGTACGTGCGTGTCACCACTCCCACGGGCAGCATGGCTCCCCGAAGGCAGCGAAAATTAGTCATACACCCTGCTGCCATCATCCCACCCAGCAGGGCCAGACTTGTCTTTTCAAGGAAAGGCAAGTCAGACGCGGAGAGCCCTTGGAACGTGTCACCTTGAACAATGAGCAGCTGGACCTGAGCAGCTCCACATCCCAGTCCCACAAGAGGACTTTGTCTTCTGCAGTCAGTCGCTGCCAGGGTGGACCAGCCGTGCAAATTGTCCCAGGCCAACAGCGACACTGCCCACGGCACTGTCCTCTTCGCAGAGGTGTCTAGTCTGGACAACCACAAGGTGCTCTCTCAACCGAAAAGACTCACGCCTGGCCCATCCTGCAGTCGACCTTACCCCCACTCCCAGGCACCTGTGTGTCAGGCATCCCCACAAGACCCAAGTTTCCTGACTTTGTGGGAAAACCCCCTCAGGCCTTTCCAGGAGAGACGGTGGAAACCGAGGAGTCAGCGTCCACCACGGGGAGGCCTCTCCTCGCCCCCTCACGTGTGTGTGCCGAAAAGTCTGAGGAGGGAGCCCACTGGGTGATGACCACAGGCACCCCACATCCTGTCTGACCGGACAGGAGGGCAGGCCACCGATTCAGCGCCCCTCAGTCAGCATCACAGTTGGAAGCTGTCAGCATGGGACTGTGGCCAGACCCGGAGGGGCGGCCCGGAGCTGAGTCCCTGTACAGCAATGGTCAGGGATGAGCAGAGAAAGGACAGTGGGGGTCAGGCTTCACAGGACCCCTGCGGGAAGGCGACTATGCTGGAGGTGAGCTCAACATCGTGGTCTTTGAGGGCCACAGAGGCTAGGGAGGCCACGGCGCTCCCACCTCTTCAGCCACAGTCCAGAGTCACACCGGAAGCAGCATCTCACGACTTAAATGAGGATGCAAGGCTGTCAGAAGCTCCAGGGACCAGGGAAAGTCCCCTGCCCTGTAAAAAGTCTGTTTCCCTGCACCCAGGAGAACCATATCCCAACACAGAGGCTGAGAGAGAGCTGAAGCCCAAGGTGAAGGTACCATCGCAGAACCACCCTCGACACTGTCCCCCACACATGCCGCTCATCAGAGGCAACGTGGCTTCTCCGGTGTCCCCATGCCGTACCCAGAGCAGGCCTACGGGAGAGCACAAAGAGGGGTCTGGGCACTGGGCCCACGTCAGGCTGTGACTGTGAGCCGGCCTGCCCAGGTCCGGGGAGCAGTACACTCCGCTGGGAACAGATGCCCCCAGTGCCCACCAGGGGAGACACAGATGCCTCCGGAAAGCTCCTTCGCAGCAAGGCTGTCGCTCTTCTTGCAGAGCATAAAAAGCAAACACCAGTACACTCTGCCACAACCTAAACTGTCACCAGCCACCGCCCGGAGCAAAGGATCATTCGCAAGAAGATCAACTGTGGGAACGCGGATGCTGAGGCTCAGGCGGTGATGAGAGCAGGCAGACAGACTTTAGAGGAGAAAGAGGCAGTTCTCCATGGAATTCACACCACAGAGTTAAAGGCCCCAGCACGGGGGTGTTACCACTCCTACAGGCAGCCTGGCTCCCCCAAGCCAGGGAAAATTAGTCATACATCCTGCAGCCAGCCAGCCACCAGCAGGGCCAGACTTGTCCGGTCAAGTAAAGGGAAGTCAGATGCCAAGAGCCCTTGGATTGTGTCACCTTGAACAAGGTGCCGCTGGACCTGAGGAGCTCCACGTCCTGGTCCCACAAGAAGACTTTGTCTTCTGCAGTCAGTCGCTGCCAGGGGGGACCAGGCATGCAAATTATCCCAGGCCAACAGCGACACTGCCCGCGGCACTGTCCTCTTCGCAGAGGTGTCTAGTCTGGGCAACCACAAACTGCTCTCTCAACTGAAAATGACTCACGCCTGGCCCATTCTGCAGTCGACCTTACCCCCCTCCCAGGCACCTGTGTGTCAGGCATCCCCTCGAGAGTCACGTTTCCTGACTGTGTGGGAAAATCCCTTCAGGCCTTTCCAGGAGAGACGGTGGAAACCGAGGAGTCAGCTTCCACCACGGGGAGGCCTCTCCTCGCCCCCTCACGTGTGTGTGCGGAAAAGGTCTGGGGAGGGATCCCACTGGGTGATGACCACAGGCGCCCCACATCCTGTCTGACCGGACAGGAGGGCAGGCCACCGATTCAGCGCCCCACACTCAGTGTCACGGGTGGAACCTGTCAGAATGGGACTAACGAGCAGGCCTGGAGGGGCGGCGCGGAGCTGAGTCCCTGTTCATCAACGGCCAGGTGAGCTCAACATCATGGTCTTTGAGGGCCACAGAGGCTAGGGAGGCCACGGCGCTCCCACCTCTTCAGCCACAGTCCAGAGTCATGCTGGAAACAGCATCTCAGGACTTAAACGAGGATGCAGGCATGTCAGAAGCTCCAGGGACCAGGGAAAGTCCCCTGCCCTGTATAATGTCTGTTTCCCTGCACCCAGGAGAAGCATATCCCAACACAGACGCTGAGAGTGAGCTGAAGCCCAAGGTGAAGGTACCATCGCAGAACCACCCTCGACACTGTCCCCCACACATGCCGCTCATCAGAGGTAACGTGGCTTCTCTGGTGTCCCCGTGCCGTCCCCAGAGCAGGCCTATGGGAGAGCACGAAGAGGGATCTGCTGCACTGGGCCCACGTGAGGCTGTGACTGTGAGCCGGCCTGCCCGTGTCCGGGGAGCAGCACACTCCGCTGGGACCAGATGCCCCCAGTGCCCACCAGGGGAGACACAGATGCCTCCGGAAAGCTCCTTCGCAGCAAGGCTGACACTCTTCTTTCAGGACACTCTGCCAAAACCTAAACTGTCACCAGCCACCGCCCAGAGCCAGGGATCATTTGCAAGAAGATCGATTTTGGAGAACGCGGATGCTGAGGCTCAGGTGCTGATGAGAGCGGGCGGACAGACTTTAGAGGAGGAAGTGGCAGTTCTCCGTGGACTTCACACCACAGAGTTAAACAAACATCATCAGGAAGTCCAAGCCCCAGTACGTGGGTGTTATCAATCCCACGGGCAGCATGGCTCCCTAGAGCCATGGAAAATGAGTCGTACACCCTGCAGCCAGCCACCCACCCAGCAGGGCCAGACTTGTCCGGTCAGGGAAAGACAAGTCAGACGCCGAGAGCCCTTGGAACGTATCACCTTGAACAACGAGCAGCTGGACCTAAGGAGCTCCGCGTCCTGGTCCCACAAGAAGACTTTGTCTTCTGCAGTCAGTCGCTGCCAGGGTGGACAAGCCGTGCAAAGTGTCCCAGGCCACCAGCGACACTGCCCGCAGCACTGTCCTCTTTGCAGAGGTGTGTAGTCTGGGCAACCGCAAGGTGCGCTAACCTTTTCTCATTGTTGTCTATAAGAAAAAATTCAAACCATTTTCTCATTAGCACATCCAAGATATATAAGTCTCCCCAATAAACTTGTTGTTTTCCCTCATAAAAAGGTAGTGTATTGGCTTCTGTCTGTGCTGTGCTCATGAGGCGCTTTGGCTTCCCGAAGGGAGGGCAGGCAGGGAGGGGTGTGGGGCCCTGTAGGACTGCTCCTGACCCTGGGTCTCTTCCTTGCACCTGTTTTCATAGCACAAACAACAAAAAACAAAATGAGGAAACTAACCTATGAAGGTCTCACCCCCTTCCAGGGTCTATTTCGCTGCATTTCTTCTGCTCCCACGCCACTTGGAACTCCAGGCTGCTATGGAGGGCAGGTGTGCAGAGGCATTACAGAGCTGGGCATTCCTCTCAGGCTCCAGGAAGTATCAGAGCCCCGGGAGTGGACGTCTGGGAGGGCGTGCTGGGCCCTGAGGTCAGAAGCAGGAGAAACCTTGCACCGGGGTCTCTCGGTGGGGAACAGATGACACCTGCCCTCCGGAGCCCCTTCTCTCTCTGACGGAGGCGGGACTGGGGATCCCCGTGAACCCAACCCGGTGTCGCCTCAATGAAATGGACGTGCACCCACCCCCACCTCTGCCTTTCCCACACTGTGGAGCAGCATCAGCCAGGGTGGCACTGTCAGCTGGTGCACGGTGGGGCATGGGGCATCAGGAAGGATGCAGGGCCATGGTCGCCCCTGTCCCTGATGAATGAACGGCCATGGTCAGGGATCACCCACCTTTCCCTACCAGTCTCAGAGGAGGAGTTCTGGAGTGAACTAAAGAGGGCCTTAAGTGTGCGGGGGGTAAAACTGCAGTATTTCCAGGATCCCTCACCTGGCCTTAGTCTCTCTCCATCCCCCATGGCAGCTTCTCGCAGGCTCTGCCCCAAGGCGCAGGAGAAGCTGTTCTCCCCTCCTGCTGAGTGACTGGCCTGGCCTGGCCCTGTCAGCTGCCAGGGATCCCTCCGCAGAGCTTCTGGACTGGGAGGGTGGGGAGGCGAGCGCGCCATGACCGCCGGAGAAGGAGAGCGACGGCGGCAGCCCGAGGGGCCAGCGGAGCCGGCCTCACTGTGAGCAGGGAGCGGGTTCCTCCCGTTGACGCTGGAATAGCCTTCCCGTCACACTGGGTCATTCGTCCCGGGCCCGGGAGCAGGGCTGCCCCCCAGAGCCACAGCCTGGAGTGGTCACCTGACAGCTGTGCACTGTGTGTCTCTGGGAGGGAAGAACCGAAAGGCTGGATGCGCGGAGGGAGGTGCCCACTAGTGTGCAGAGATCACGGAGCCCCCTGGGGTCCCACGGCCATCTGCAGACCTAGGGGGAAGGAGACGCCAAGAGCTCAGGGGCTCATCCCGGCCCCACCCTGGGGTCTCCACCCTGCTCCAGCCCCGGGATCCCAGGCCTAGCGAAGCCACCGTTAGGTCGCAGGCAGGCAGAGGGCCAAACTTCTAGGAGGAAGCGACTCAGAGCAGCTCATCCCTTCACAATGAATTCCGAGCCTGCCCATCAACTCTGGATTCTACACAGGATGAGTTACAAACCGGTGGGGGACCCAGGACTGGGGAACTCTGGACGGGACCCTTGTCTGTGACCTTCCCAAACACCCGGCCCAGGGGCTCCTCCCAAGGGGAAGGTGGGGACTTCCAAGGCCGGGAGACCACCGGCCTGCAGCTGCAGGTGCCCAGGCGGCCTGCCTGGCTCCCAGTCCTTGCTGATTCCGGCAGGACGGGCCATCGGATGGGATTCGTCACATGGTCGGGTGGGGCAGGGGGCAGAGCGACCTGACCAAACGGGGTGTGTTGGGGGTGCAGGCCAAGAGGTGCCCACTGCTCCCTGCCTCCAGCCCAGCTTCCCTCTCCTCTGGCCTCACCACGTGGGAAAGCAGCGGGATGCGCAGGGGTTGCTCTGCGCGGATCCTGCGCTTTGTGCCCCCCAGGGGTGCCCAGGGGGCCCCAACGACTGGGGCTCCGCGCCGTCAGAGCTGGCGCTAGGTTGCTGGCAGCCGCCGCCGCCTCCTCCGCCGTTGCCGCCGCCGCGAGCCCTAACGGCCACCGGGCGCGCCGTTCCCTCCCCGCTCCAGCCAGGGCGCAGGCGTTTCTATGGCAACGCGACGCGCGCCCACGCCTTTAAGCTGGAGTCGGCGGAGGCGCGTCCTTAGGGCAAAGCCGAGACGGCGCTAGGGCCCCGCAGCCGCCCCGCAGCCGCGACCCCAAACGGCCGGCCCGTGCGCTCCCTCTCCAGCCAGGGCTTGGGCGTTTCTACGGCAACGCGACACGCGCCCCCGCCGTTAAAGCTGGAGTCGGCCAAGCGCGCCTGAACGGCAAAGCCGCGACGGCGCTAGGGCCCCGCAGCCACCCCGCAGCCACCCCGCCGCCGACCCGCAACTGCGCTCATGGCGCGTTCCTGCTCCTGTGGTATCTGTGCCTTTAAAAAAAAAAAAGCACAGCTCCTAGTCAGTTACGCTGAGAGTGAGATCACAAGGGGGGTGTTTAAAAACAAGAAAGCTCCCATGCAGTAATTTCCCACCCACCTCACAACAGCAAACCAAGACAATGACAGTTTCCACCTGTTTCACGGATTCACCTTTTAAGATCTGAAATGTCCTGACCAGCGCTAATGAGGCGATCTGCATGAGGAAATCCTGCCGTTCCTTTCCACCAAAAGCGTGTCCGCGCGTGAAACGAACCCCTCCTTTCTTTTGTTAATAACTTCACATCCCATCCTCCTTCCTATAAAAACCTCCCGTTTTGTACAGCTCCTCAGAGCTTCCCTCCACTTGCAAGATGGGCTGCTGCCCAATGCTTGAATCGCTTAATAAAGCCAGTTAGATCTTCAGATGTACTTGGCTGAGTGTTTTTTAGTCTTATGTACTTTATATTCTTTTGCAATTATCATAGTGTCCCATACTTTGTTGATAGGTTGATTTAGATGATGGAATCTCAAATGAATCTACAGCATGTTTGCTTGTTTGCTTTTAAACCACAGGTGCAGGTGGCACGATTCAGTTTTTATGAAAACAAATCATGTGTGAATACACCTAAGGTTCCAAAACATCCAGGTTCCAAGAATTAAGAAGATAATTATCTTCATTCCATTAATTGTTTGGAATCATGCCATTTGTAAATAACATACCATCAATTCTAAAATGCTCTTCTGAAAAGGGATGCAACTTACAGTAGAGATCATTTCAAATTCATAGAAATATGGTAGTTTTTCTCAAATTGAGTACATAAAAAGACCATTATTTCTTACTTTCCAGTTTTACTTACCTTTGTTTTGAATTATTAAAAAGAAATATAACACATCTCTCATCACATCACCACGAAAACCTAATTCCTCTTATTCTCCTTGTGAAATGATTAATTCTGGACAGATGGCTTCCTAGGCTGGCTGCGGGCTGTCAGCATTAACTCCTTGGAAGTCCCAAGTATAAACCCTCCTTGGGTCTAACGACTGCCTCGTTCATTGTTTTCTTTCTGTGTTTTTTTCACTGAGTGTGTGATACTTAAATGTCTCAAGAGGGTTTTAATTCCTTTCGTATTGCACTGATATTTTAGTTAACTTTATAGTAGTAAAATGATTTATACTCTGTTTTTTAACATCCTGACAAAATGATGAAACTTCAGATCATCCTTTAAAGAAAAATTGATTTTGATTGACATCTGGCTTTTCCACAGCAACATTGGAGATCACAATACAAGGCAATAACATGTTTAAAAAATCGAAAGGAAACAAGTTTTAAGCCTTTACATTCAGCCAAGGCCTTTTAAACATGGGGACACAGAAAAACATGTTATGAGAAAATGAGACTTCAAAAGTATTATCTCACAGAAATCTGTTTGAAAATTTTCTTAGAGGAAATACTCCAGTAGGAAAAAAAATAAACCTGGGAATATGCAATTAGGTTTGTGGAGATCAGGACTGATGTTAGTGATGTTTATTGTATAATAAATACATGAAAATATAGCATATTCGAAATAACCCAGAAGAACAGCTTCAGGAAATATCCCCATGCAATAAGGGCCATGATGATGGAACAGGAAAAATCAGAGGAGGGGAGAGGAGGGGAGAATACCTGCTTGGTTTGCTGAGATGATGCTAAAATTGACACACATAAGAAACTGAGGAGGAAATTCACATAATAATGATACAAAACCATTGCAATATAAAATATTTCCAAATTCAAACAAACAGGAAAATACTTGATCTGTAAAATGGAAGATGCAAAAGGTGCAGAAAAAAAGAATAAAGTATGGAAAACAAAGCATCGAATGGGGTGATAGAAATAAATCTTAATAGAACAAGTTAAATGAATCAAGGGAAAGATAGCTGGGCAAGATTTTTAAGTGGCAGAAAAAAATCAGACAAAATATATTGAAAATAGAGTCATGGAAAAAATAAAGAGGTCAAATATGCATACAGAAAGGACCTAAGTCGAAATTTTGATAAAAGGTGAAATTCAAGATGAGAACATCGTGAAGGAGGAAATGTCATAGAGGCCACAGAAGCAATAGTAGGTGCAGAATGTGCTTAAGATTGAGCACATTCGTGACAATAAAACCAAACAAACTCGACTGCCATTCCCACCAGGGCTGTAGGAAAACATTATGACCAGCGAGCTGGGGATACACATCAAGTCCACATGGAGCATCGAGACACATTCAGCGCGTGGATCCCTCAGGGACCCCTGACTTCCTGCCGCAGAGGGGACGGAGGATGGTATCATGAGGGATCCCCAGATGGCTCGAGGCTCCCCCTCTCTGTGGTGTTGGTTGGACTTGGGGCTCCAGTGGTGTGGAGGGGAGGGGAACGGAAGGCAAGACTCACCCAGAAAAAAATATGCCCCCTAGGGATGTCTGACGAGGCTGCTCTAGCTGACTCAGCCCCAGGGCTTTGACTCCTGCTCTCACCCTCCACCCCGCAGACCTTAAGGGTCAGTGCTCACCTGGGACCCTTAGCTCACCCTCACCCGTTCCTGGCCTCTGGGTGCAGCATGTGTGCATGTCTGAACGTTTGTGTCCTCCCAGGGGTCACAGCTTGAAATCCTAACTCCTCGAGATGTTAAGATGCGGGGCCACAGGCAGGTGTTTCTCAGCCCTTATCCGGGGCACTGGTGCCTTGTAACAGAGGCGCCAGGAGGCCCCCGACGCCCTCTCACTGGGACCCCAGGGAGAAGCCTCTGGCTGTGGTCCTGGAACAGGGCCGTCACTGGAGATGGCCATGCTGGGGCCTTGATCTGGGCCTTCCCTGCCTGCCTCCGGAGCTGTGAGAAGTACATTTCTGCTGTTTGCAATCTGTCCGGCCTGTGGCATGATGTGACGGCGGTCCCGCTGGCCTAAGACAACACGCTGCAAACTTACACGGAAACTGAGGACTATCTTCTGGCAGAATAAGACTCATCAAGACAGCGAATGAAAAACAAATTTTTAATAGATAATTATGGATTCCCGGATCTGAAAATACCTGATTGGTTTGTGAAAAGACGACTTTGTGTGTGCGTGTGTGTATATAGCAAGTCCTGAGAGTATGCAATTTAAAGGTTTATTAATGCCATCATTTTAAATGCTGCAGACTTACAAAAATATCATTTCAAGGAGTAACTACCTACAACTCTTTCATACTTAGATTAATGAATTTTGAATAATTATTTAAATTCTTGTGTCAGTCCATCTGATTGAAAACGGGACAAAGCACTGTTCAAAATTCACAAATCTAAGTAAGAGTAAAATAAATTTAAGTTCTGCGCCTTGGCTTTTACCGGGCATAAACATTCTGTGGGGAAGGTGGACAGAGGAAATTCTCAGGACAAATCGTGGAGAAATGCCTAAAATTCCAGGGTAATTTAAGAATTTCAAGGTTTATGAAATTGGAGGGCCTCTACTCAAGATCTCTAATGGACCACGGGAACCTGATAACATCTGGATGAATGGAAAAACCGTCTCTCTGACAAGGTGAATAGGTTTGGAAAGGAGTGGGCAGAGCCCTGTGGGACCAGATGGTGGGGGGGGGGGCGGTGGACCCGCCTGCTCCTCCCCTGTCCCCTCCCCCACCCGCAGGGGCCCTTTGTGACCAGGCCACCCTCTGTGATGCGGGCCTGCTGTGCTGTGCCCAAGCACATGCCCAGAGCCCAGTTGCTCGAGGGCAGCAGTGCGGATCAGACATGGAGAGTCCTCTCCCATCTCTGAGAAGCGGTCCAGCTACCTGGCTGAGCTCCAGCCCCACCTCCTGGGTGACTGCCGTCACCGCGGGCATCCTGTGTGGACTGGGGCTCCTGCTCCTGCAATTCCTCTTCTTCCCCTATGATGCACCCTCACCGCCGCCTAGAAACATCAGGAAGGTAAGGAGCCCTTGGCCCAGACCGGACACAACGGGAGTCTCTCTTTCCCATGATTACTTCTGCTTTTTTGGAGGTCAGCTGTAGAGGCTCCTGGGATGGGAAAGAAGAGAACGTCTTTTCTCAGGAAAGAATCCAAGATCCTCCTTCTAGGCATAAGCCAGGCTGGGCCCGATTCTGGCAGGAGGATCTCTCCCAAGATCCCAGACAGGAGCCAGGTGGGCCAGAGGGCTGCAGGCCAAAGTCCCAAACCGGGGGCCAGCGGCTGCGGCCGAGATCCTGAGAGTGATGCCCGCGGGAGGACAGGCCCCTGAGCACAGACCCACCAGCTGCCTTCCCGGGGCAGGGGTCTGGGGCAGGGGTCTGGGACGGGGCTTCGTCCAGGCCGACCCGAGGGCAGTGCTGAGCCCGCTGCGCCTCTGAGCAGGGGCTGCAGTGGGGCGCAGGCCTCGGGAGGCAGCGTGCGGCCTGACGGAGCTCAAGGGGCCTGTGGGTCTGAGCGTGAGTGTGTTTCCTGAGCAGAGAAATGCAGTGACGCAAGAAAGCCAGGGCGGGTCCCCAGTAGAAAATCCCTCTTAACATTCTTCAAGGAAGGAAAATTAAAATATTTTTATCTAGTTTAAAAAAGTAGAAGAAGGAAAACCTCCAGGCCTGTTAATTAAATGTAGACAGTCCTGGTCACGGACTCTGAGGTCTGCGCCCCGTTTGTGAGTCGAGTGCACGTGTCCCCGCCCCGTTGTGATTCAGCTGTTTTGGTCCCACAGCCTCCCCTGGAGCCCAGGGAGAAGAACAGGAGGAGGAAGAGAAGCGCAGCTCTGAGAGGTGGGTGCCTGCCCGCCACCCTGCCCGCACCGGGGCAGCCTCCCTCGCCCCCGCCTGAGGGCCCAGCCCCTCGACACCCCTGAGGATGCCAGCGGCAGGGCCTGTCCCCTGGGAGCGGGAGCCCGTGGGGAGGCTGCCGGGCAGGAGACCCGAGCCGGGATGCTCCCCAGCATCTGTGGTGGAGCAGAGCTGAGAGGGGCCGGAAGTGGGTGTCACCGAGCGCGGACGGGGTGGGCTGGAGGGGCCCAACAGTGCCCGGATTGAGAGCGGGGACTCCAGGTCCACGTGCGGCCGATGTGTTAAACTTCCCTCCGGAGCCCTCTAAGGTGGTCCTGCCCCGACCCCGCAAAGGGTGGTTAGGAGGGTGGCTGTGAGGGCGGCAGAGGGTAACAGATGTAGTAGCCCTTGCAGATGACAAAGCGTTCCCCATCACGAGCCTTGCCATCGCCGGCAGGGAACCTGCAGCCTGGGACACTGAGGCGCGGGCCCCGGACACTGGGCTCCCCAGTCTCCCCTAAAGGGACATGGCACTCAGGCTCCTGTTTGACACCTAGGTCCCTGCCTTCCCCACCACGATCATGTCTCCCACTCCCCAGGCTGCAGAGTTCGCCTGCGACGACTGGAGGTGGCAAGCAGCCTGCTGTCACATCTAGAGAGGTAATGAAGCTCACCCTTCCCTCTCGGGTCCTTCCTCCCTGAGCCTCTAAGGGGACTCCAGGGCTGCCGCAGCCTGCAGCCAACTTGCGGGGGGCAGCCGTGGGGACAGGGGTGGGGACAGACCTGGGGTGTGGGACAGCAGGAGCACCATGAAGTCAGTGTGGGGGCTGTGGAGGCCATGGGCCCCAGATGCCCGCCCCTGCCTGGCCGCCTTGGCCCTCCTGGCCCCGTCTGCTCCTGGCTGCACCTTGTGCCTCCTGTCCTCTCCAGCCACCTGAGCAGGATCCTGGACAAGAGCGGAGATCATCGGTCACGTCAGGACACCCCTGGTGAGGTATGCAAAGCACAGACGGCTGGAGCCCGTCAGCCATGCAGGGAGCTTGTAAGCGGAGTTCCTCCCGAAATGTCCCCTTCAGTCTCCCAGACCCCCCTGCGGAAGCCGCCTCCGTGCCTGGCCTCCACTGCTTCACCAGGCCCACAGGCACCCACATGTTCTGCTCATGCTCCCCGCTCCCCGAGTGCCTCTCAACGGCCAGACCTCCTCCTTCCCCTGGACAGCCTTTCACCCCAGCCCCTTGCTTCTCCACCTCCACCGCCGTGTCCCACCCTCCGTCTCTGACAGCCTCCCCTGCACCCCTCCCCAAGACTCCACTCTGACTCTTCCTCACTGGGACCCAGTGGCGCTCTCACGGAGCCCGTCCGCACACACCCCTTGGGGAGCTTCTCCTGCCCCAGCCATCTCAGGCCTTGGTGTCCCCGTTTCGGCCCTGTCCTTGCAGCAGGCGGCTGCCAAGGCCTGGAGCCTCTCCCCCCAACCCCTCACAGGGTGTGTCCCAGACAGTGGCCTCATTCTGGGGAGATCAAGGCGTACACACACCCCCAACTCTCCTGCAGCACAGAAGGCAAACCAGAACAGCTGCCTGGTCCTGGGCAGCTCTCAGATCCCAAAGTCTTGGAGGGCCACGTACAGCACACATCTAACCAGCTTTTCTGTGTAATGAAGGGTCACCCTTCCCGACATAGCGAATCCCTTGGGGCCACTGTCTGGACCTCTGAGCGCCCCTCCAGCACCACAGTCTCCATCTTTTTTACTCCATGTAATCTCAAATTGTTACACTGGTCAAATGCAGGCTACATTTCCCAACCGTCTGTCCAGTCCCAGCCTCTGTCCCAACTGGAGTTCCCGTCTCAGCCCCCGATTCCGTGCTTACATCAATTGGAGGCACCAGTTCCGGCTCATGTCCGTATCCCAGCCTGTCTCCAATCCCCCCTCCCAGCCTTACCACCGTGTCCACACCAGATTAGGGCCTGCCGAGTACCTTGCTCTTCTTTGCAGAACAAGCCGCAATGTCTCGTCCCGACTGAGACTCCACACCCAGAACGGCCCACGTTGCAGAAGGAACCGGAATGTCGGCGGGCTCGATCCTCTGCAGTCAAAAGGCCTCAGGAAGTGTGCAGCGTCCCTACATCCACCTGTCGGGGAGTCTCTAAGGGATGGAAACCCCGTGTGAACACCTGCCACGGGACTCCCTCCCTTGAGCTGAACACTCCAGAGATGCTGGAGGCACGCACCAGAAGGCTCCGTGCACAGCACAGGCGGCGGGTACTCCTGAAGGTCGTTCAGGCTCTGGCTGTCTATCGGCTGAAAAAGACTCACGCCTGGCGCATTCTGCAGTCGGCCTTAGCCGCCCCAGGCACCTGTGTGTCAGGCATCCCCGGGAGACTCAAGTTTCCTGACCTTGTGGGCAAACCCCCTCAGGCCTTTCCAGGAGAGACCTTGGAAACTGAGGAGGCAGCTTCCAGCACGGGGAGGCCTCTCCTCGCCCGCTCACGTGTGTGTGCCGAAATGGTCTGGGGAGGGAACCCACTGGGTGATGACCACAGGTGCCCCTCATCCTGTCCTATTGGACAGGAGGGCAGGCCACCGATTCAGCGCCCCACACTCAGCGTCACGGGTGGAAGCTGCCAGAATGGGACTACGGAGCAGGGCCAGAGGGGCAGCCCAGGGCTAGGTCCCTGTTCAGCAATGGGCAGGGATGAGCCGAGAGAGGAGAGTGGGGGACAGGCCTCACAGGAAACCTGCGGGACGGTGACAATGCTGGAGGTAACCGTCACATCACGGTCTTTGAGGGTCACAGAGGCTAGTGAGGCCACGGCGCTCCCACCTCTTCAGCCACAGTCCAGAGTCACACCGGAAGTAGCATCTCAGGACTTAATCGAGGATGCAGGGATGTCAGAAGCTCCAGGGACCAGGGAAAGTCCCCTGCCCTGTATAAAGTCTGTTTCCCTGCACCCAGGAGAACCATATCACAACACAGAGGCTGAGAGTGAGCTGAAGTCCAAGGTGAAGGTACCATCGCAGTGCCACCCTCGACACTGTCCCCCACACATGCCGCTCATCAGAGGCAACGTGGCTTCTCCGGTGTCCCTGTGCCGTCCCCAGAGCAGGCCTATGGGAGAGCACGAAGAGGGGTCTGCAGCACTGGGCCCACGTCAGGCTGTGACTGTGAGCCGGCCTGCCCGGGTCCAGGGAGCAGTACACTCCGCTGGGACCAGATGCCCCCAGTGCCCACCAGGGGAGACACAGGGGCCTCCGGAAAGCTCCTTCGCGGCAAGGCTGACGCTCTTTTTGCAGAGCATAAAAAGGAAACATCAGGACACTCTGCCAAAACCTACAGTGTCACCAGCCACCGCCCAGAGCCAAGGATCATTCGCAAGAAGATCAACTGTGGAGAACGCGGATGCTGAGGCTCAGGTGGTGATGAGAGCGGGTGGACAGCCTTTAGAGGAGAAAGTGGCAGTTCTCCATGGACTTCAGGCCACAGAATTAAAGGCCCCAGTACGTGCATGTCACCACTCCCGTGGGCAGCCTGGCTCCCCCAAGGTACAGAAAATTAGTCGTACACCCTGTGACCATCAAGCCACCCAGCAGGGCCAGACTTGTCCGGTCAAGGAAAAGCAAGTCAGACGCGGAGAGCCCTTGGAACGTGTCACCTTCAACAAGGAGCAGCTGGACCTGAGCACCTCCACGTCCCAGTCCCACAAGAAGACTTTGTCTTCTGCAGTCAGTCGCTGCCAGGGGGGACCAGCCGTGCAACCCGTCCCAGGCCACCAGCGACACTGCCCGCGGCACTGTCCTCTTCGCAGAGGTGTCTAGACTGGGCAACCACAAGGTGCTCTCTCAACCAAAAAGACTCACGCCTGGCCCATTCTGCAGTCGACCTTACCCCCCCTCCCAGGCACCTGTGTGTCAGGCATCCCCACAAGACCCAAGTTTCCTGACTTTGTGGGAAAACTCCCTCAGGCCTTTCCAGGAGGGACGGTGGAAACCGAGGAGTCAGCTTCCACCACGGGGAGGCCTCTCCTCGCCCCCTCACGTGTGTGTGCCGAAAAGTCTGAGGAGGGTGCCCACTGGGTGATGACCACAGGCGCCCCACATCCTGTCTGACCGGACAGGAGGGCAGGCCACCGATTCAGCGCCCCACACTCAGCGTCACAGTTGGAAGCTGTCAGAATGGGTCTGTGGCCAGGCCCGGAGGGGCGGCCCAGAGCTGAGACCCTGTTCAGCAATGGTCAGGGATGAGCAGAGAAAGGACATGGGGGTCAGGCCTCACAGGACCCCTGCGGGAAGGCGACTATGCTGGAGGTGAGCTCAACATCGTGGTCTTTGAGGGCCACAGAGGCTAGGGAGGCCACGGCGCTCCCACCTCTTCAGCCACAGTCCAGAGTCACGCTGAAAACAGCATCTCAAGACTTAAACGAGGATGCAGGGATGTCAGAAGCTCCAAGGTTCAGGGAAAGTCCCTTGCTCTGTATAAAGTCTGTTTCCCTGCACCCCGGCGAACCATATCCCAACACAGAGGCTGAGAGTGAGATGAAGCCCAAGGTGAAGGTACCATCACAGAACCACCCTCGACACTGTCCCCCACACATGCCGCTCATCAGAGGCAACGTGGCTTCTCCGGTGCCCCCGTGCCGTCCCCAGAGCAGGCCTACGGGAGAGCACGAAGAGGGGTCTGCGGCACTGGGCTCACGTCAGGCTGTGACTGTGAGCCGGCCTGCCCGGGATCGGGGAGCAGTACACTCGGCTGGGAACAGATGCGTCCATTGCCCACCAGGGGAGACACAGAGGCCTCTGGAAAGCCCCTTCACAGCAACGCTTATGCTCTTCTTGCCGAGCATAAACAGCAAACACTAGTACACTGTGCCAAAACCTACACTGTCACCAACCACCGCCCGGACCAGGGATCATTCACAAGAAGGTCAATTTTGGAGAACGCGGATGCTGAGGCTCAGGCGGTTATGAGAGCAGGCGGACAGACTTTAGAGGAGAAAGAGGCAGTTCTCCGTGGACTTCACACCACAGTTAAACAATCAGCAGCAGGAAGTCCAAGCTCCAGTACATGGGTGTCACCACTCCCACGGGCGGCATGGCTCCCTAGAGCCAGGGAAAAGGAGTTGTACACCCTACAGCCAGCCAGCCACCCAGCAGGGCCAGACATGTCCGGTCAAGGAAAGACAGGTCAGACACGGAGAGCCCTTGGAACGTGTCACCTTGAACAACGAGCAGCTGGACCTGAGGAGCTCCTCGTACTGGTCCCAGAAGAAGACTTTGTCTTCACCGGTCAGTCGCTGCCAGGGTGGACCAGCTGTGCGAACCGTCCCAGGCCACCAGCGACACTGCCCGCGGCACTGTCCTCTTCGCAGAGGTGTCTAGTCTGGGCAACCGCAAGGTGCTCTAACCTTTCCTCATTGTTGTGTATAAGGAAAAATTCAAACCTTTTTCTCATTATCACATCCAAGATATTTAAGTCTCCCCAATAAACACGTTTTTTTTTCCTCCTGAAAAGGTAGTGTATTGGCTTCTGTCTGTGCTGTGCTCATGAGGTGCTTTGGCTTCCAGAAGGGAGGGCAGGCAGGGAGGGGTGTGGGGCCCTGCAGGACCACTCCTGACCCCGGGTCTCTTCCTTGCACCTGTTTTCATAGCACAAACAACAACTAACAAAATGAGGAAACTAACCTATGAAGGTCTCACACCCTTCCAGGGTCTATTTCGCTGCATTTCTTCTGCTCCCACGCCACTTGGAACTCCAGGCTGCTATGGAGGGCAGGTGTGCAGAGGCATTACAGAGCTGGGCATTCCTCTCAGGCTCCAGGAAGTATCAGAGCCCCGGGAGTGGACGTCTGGGAGGGCGTGCTGGGCCCTGAGGTCAGAAGCAGGAGAAACCTTGCACCGGGGTCTCTCGGTGGGGAACAGATGACACCTGCCCTCCGGAGCCCCTTGTCAGCTGCCAGGGATCCCTCCGCAGAGCCTGTGGATGGAGAGGGTGGGGAGGCGAGCGCGCCATGACCGCCGGAGAAGGAGAGCGAGGGCGGCAGCCCGAGGGGCCAGCAGAGCCGGCCTCACTGTGAGCAGGGAGCGGGTTCCTCCCGTTGACGCTGGAATAGCCTTCTGTCACAATGGGTCATTCGTCCCGGGCACGGGAGCAGGGCTGCCCCCCAGAGCCACAGCCCGGAGTGGTCACCTGACAGCTGTGCACTGTGTGTCTCTGGGAGGGAAGAACCGGAAAGGCTGGATGCACGGAGGTAGGTGCCCACGAGTGTGCAGAGAACACGGAGCCCCCTGGGATCCCACGGCCATCTGCAGACCTAGGGGGAAGGAGACGCCAAGAGCTCAGGGGCTCATCCCGGCCCCACCCTGGGGTCTCCACCCTGCTCCAGCCCCGGGATCCCAGGCCTAGCGAAGCCACCGTTAGGTCGCAGGCAGGCAGAGGGCCAAACTTCTAGGAGGAAGCGACTCAGAGCAGCTCATCCCTTCACAATGAATTCCGAGCCTGCCCATCAACCCTGGATTCTAGACAGGATGAGTTACAAACCGGTGGGGGACCCAGGACTGGGGAACTCTGGACGGGACCCTTGTCTGTGACCTTCCCAAACACCCGGCCCAGGGGCTCCTCCCAAGGGGAAGGTGGGGACTTCCAAGGCCGGGAGACCGGCCTGCAGCTGCAGGTGCCCAGGCGGCCTGCCTGGCTCCCAGTCCTTGCTGATTCCGGCAGGACGGGCCATCGGATGGGATTCGTCACATGGTCGGGTGGGGCAGGGGGCAGAGGGACCTGACCAAACGGGGTGTGTTGGGGGTGTAGGCCAAGAGGGGCCCACTGCTCCCTGCCTCCAGCCCAGCTTCCCTCTCCTCTGGCCTCACCACGTGGGAAAGCAGCGGGATGCGCAGGGGTTGCTCTGCGCGGATCCTGCGCTTTGTGCCCTCCAGGGGGTGCCCAGGGTGCCCAGCAGCTCCCAGGTGTTTCCAGGGGTGAGACCTGCTGCAGCGATGCCTGGACCAGATGACAGCAGGAATGGGCCCCATACTGCAGGCCTGCCAGGACCCCAAGATGTGGTTCTGGGAGCAGGTGGGGTGAAGCCGAGGTGAGACACGGGGCAGATGGGAGGGAGTAGTGGGCCTTCCTGTAAGGGCTCAGGGTGCGCGGCGGGGGTCCAGGCTGCTCTCCCTACTGTCATGGCCCGCGTGCTGGCTGGGTGGGCAGTGGGGTGGATGAGGGCACAGGCTGCTGCTGGCGTCCGGGGCGAGCCCTGCCCTGTGTCTGTCCTGGGAAGCGCGGATGGTGGGAGGAATGGCCCAGAGGGAGCTGCCCTGCGGTCCACACACCAGCGCTGCCAGGGCCCCCACTGGCGCACCACCTCCCCAGCCTGCAGCCGCCATCCCGCCACCATCACCCACCCGCACCATCAGCCACCGGGCCTCAGGTCTGCCCAGACTTCCGGCCCAGCCCTGGGGCATGTGTGAGATGCCCGAGCTTCCTGTTTGCAGGGCGCTTCCCGCCACCACTGCTGGCTGGGAACAAGCAAAGCCACAGAGGCTGAGTTTGAGCCCCAGAAAGCTCCCTGAAAAGACCCCGGGGAGGTGGGCCTCCACCCCAGCAGGAGGGTCGCCCGCCCTGCTCCTCCCTGATCAGCACACTCATCCTCCCCAAAAGAACACAAACTGCAGCAAAAGGCGAATCCGACCCGAGGGAAGAGGACAGACCGGCCAGGGGCCCTGGGGTCGGAGGGGCAGCACCGTGGCAGCCCCCTTCGGGAGGCCTGCGCGACCAGGCCGCGCGTTTCCTGACACTGGTCTGGCAACAGGAGGCGGCCCAGGGGCTCCTTCCCGTCCTGGATCTGATGGGTGTCCCTCGACGGCACCGGGGGAGCCCAAAGCCCCAAGGGTCCCTCTAACGATAAGCTGCCAAAGGGTGCACTACCCTTCCCAAGAAGGCGGGCCAGGGATGCCACCCCCGTCGCCCTAGAGCTTGGCCTCTGCCTGGGAGACCCCGCCTGTCCTGAGGCGCGCCCACAGGGACGGCAGAGCCCGCGCAGCCGCACACACCAGGCAGGCCGCAGCGCCCCCACAGAGGCCTGACCATCAGACCGTCACTGGAACCACAGTCCCCAGAAGTAGGCCAGGATCCAGGTGCTGAACTCAACAGGGAGACTGCCTGCCACACAAAATACTTAAATAGCACCAGAGTCTCCTAACATGACCGGCAAAATGACCAGGAAACAGTAAGACATCACCTGTCAGACCACAACCAAGAGAGTCAAGACTTTAAATGAGAAAAGGCAAAGCCTGGAGGAATCCAACACTGGAATTATCTGACAAGGCTGTTAGAGCAACTATGATAAAAATGTGACTGTGGACCCACTTGAAACAAATGAAAACAGAAACTCTTGGCAAAGAAATACAAGTTATGGAAAAAAGCCAAATGGGAGTCCTAGAACTAAAAGCGCAGTAAGAGCAATGGGTCCCCTGGATGGGCTCGGTGGCAGAGCGGGACGACAAGTCCAAAGACTCAGGCAGGTCGGGCGGGAAGGACGGAAAAGCGCAGGCCGTGCAGACATTAGCGGAGAGGGCAGAGGCGGCTGACTTAACAGCCAATAAGCGGACTTGAGAGCAAAGGAAATGGCTGCAGGAAGATATTACCTAGTGACGCGAGACCGACCAGCAGGAACAGGCGACAGCCCTAAAGGAGCTCACCGCCCCCTGCAGCAGAGGCCGACGGGGGAGAAGGACAGACCTGCGCGCAGTCAGGCCGTGGGCGTCCCGTGGAGCAGCGGGAAGGCAGGCTGAGCCCTGGACGTGAAATCGGCAAGAACATAGGTCTGAGCAGCAGGACGAGCTGCCGGCAGGATTTTAGCTTTTCCTGGTGCCCAGGGAGCAGCTCCGAGAGCAGGGCGGTGGCTCTCAGTGCGCTGGCTGGGGCTCGGTGGAGTGGGGCGCACACCGTGGAGATGCCTGTTGGGACAGTGTGCCCGGAGGGGGTAACGGGATGGGCTGTGCTGACGTTGCTGCAGAAGAGCAGGCAGGCTCCGGGGGCCTCAGGGGAGGACAGGAGAGAGAGCAAGGCCCCCATGGGCATTCGGGAATCTACCCCCAAAATGAGGCTCTGACAGGAGGACCAGGAGGGCAACCCTGGGGACGGAAGTCAGAGAGAGGATGGTATCCGCGGGCAATCTGACTTTTTAAAAAATTGCAGTGAAATACACACAACATAGCATTTGCCATCAGGGCGTCAGGCACATCTGCTGGGGAGGAGTCCGGTTTGGAGATGGAGGGAAGTCGGAGCACCGGGTGAGGGGGGCATCCAGTGAGAGCCCTGGGGGCTGGGCAGGCAGCCTTTTGATGGGCTCCCAGACCCAGACGCCGGTATTCGAAAGAGAAATCAAGGCAGGAACTTTATGTTCACTTAATTTTTAATATTCAGGGTCCACCTAACAAGTCCACACCCCTAAACTCTTTTTCACGTTCCCAAATATCCTCAACTGCCTATAAAACCCCCGAGACAACACACCACCACGGACGCCCTCGTCCCCTCCTGGCGGGAGCCGGGAGCTCGGTCCTCTCACTGCATCTCCAGGTAAACGCCTGCGCCTCGCTCTCCTCCCTTGACTGCTGGTGAAGCTCACTCTCCGGCTTCGTGAGCAAGAACCGCAGCATCACTACGGCGCTGGACGCTCCGGCGCCGGCCGCCGCCGCGAGCCCTAGCGGCCGCCCCGTGCGCCGCCACGCCAGCCAGGGCTCGGGCGTTTCTGTGGCAACGCGACGCGCCCCCCACCCCCTCCCCGCTGTTAAGTTGGAGTCGGCGGAAGCACACGAGGGCGCCCGAAGGCAAAACCCGGGACGCGCTAGGGCCCCGCAGGCACTCCGCAGTCGCGAGCCCTAACGGTCACCCCGCGCGACCAACCGCCCCCGGCTCCAGCTAGGGGTTGGGGCGTTTCTATGGCAACGCGACGCGCGCCCCCTAGTTAAAGTTGGAAGCGGCGGGATCGCGCGAGGGCGCCCGAAGGGCCAAGCCGCAACGGCGCAAGGGCTCCGCAGCCGCCCCGCAGCCCCGAGCCCTAACTTACGCCCCGCGCGCCGCCGCTCCAGCCAGGGCCCCGGCGTTTCCACGGCAACGCTACAAGCGCCCCCGCCGTGCAAGCTGGAGTTGGCTGGGCGCGCGTCGGCGCTAGGGCCCCGCAGACGCCGCCGCCCCTCTCTCCCCGCTCCCGCCAGGGCTCGGGCGTTTCTGTGGCAACGCCCCGCAGCCCCGCGGTCGCGCTCACCGCGCGTTCCTGCTCCTGCTGTATCTGTGCCTTATATTTTAGAAACACACTTCTTAACTGAGTTAGGCTGAGAGTGTAGAAATCACAGCGGGGTGTTTAAAAACAAGAAAGCCACCGATGCAGTCATTTCCCACCCACCTCACAACAGCAAACCAAGACAATGACAGTTTCCACCTGTTTCACGGATTCACCTGTTAAGATCTGAAATGTCCTGACCAGCGCTAATGAGGCGATCTGCATGAGGAAATCCTGCCGTTCCTTTCCACCAAAAGCGTGCCCGCGCGTGAAACGAACCCCTCCTTTCTTTTGTTAATAACTTTACATCCCATCCTCCTTCCTATAAAAACTTCCCGTTTTGTACAGCTCCTCAGAGCTTCCCTCCACTTGCAAGATGGGCTGCTGCCCAATGCTTGAATCGCTTAATAAAGCCAGTTAGATCTTCAGATGTACTTGGCTGAGTGTTTTTTAGTCTTATGTACTTATATTCTCTTTTGCAATTATCATAGTGTCCCATACTTTGTTGATAGGTTGATTTAGATGATGGAATCTCAAATGAATCTACAGCATGTTTGCTTGTTTGCTTTTAAACCACAGGTGCAGGTGGCACGATTCAATTTTTATGAAAACAAATCATGTGTGAATACACCTAAGGTTCCAAAACATCCAGGTTCTAAGAATTAAGAAGATAATTATTTTCATTCCATTAATTGTTTGGAATCATGCCGTTTGTAAATAACATACCATCAATTCTAAAATGCTCTTCTGAAAAGGGATGCAACTTACAGTAGAGATCATTTCAAATTCATAGAAATATGGTAGTTTTCTCAAATTGAGTACATAAAAAGACCATTATTTCTTACTTTCCAGTTTTACTTACCTTTGTTTTGAATTATTAAAAAGAAATATAACACATCTCTCATCACGTCACCACGAACACCTAATTATTCTTATTCTCCATGACAAGTGATTACTTCTGGACAGATAGGCTGCTAGGTTGGCTACCAGCTATCAGCATTAACGTATATACTTGGAAGACCCAAGTATAAACCATCCTTGGGTCTTAGGACTGCCTCGTTCATTGTTTTCTTTCTGCGTTTTTTCACTGAGAGTGTGATACTTAATTTTCCTGTATACTTAAATGTCTCAAGAAGGTTTTAATTCCTTTCGTATTGTACTGATATTTTAGTTAACTTTATAGTACTAAAATGATTTATACAGTTTTTTAACATCCTGATGATATGATGAAACGTCCCATCATCCTCTAAAGAAAAATTGATTTTGATTGACATCTGGCTTATCGACAGCAACATTGGAGATCACAATACAAGGCAATAACATGTTTAAAAAATTGAAAGGAAACTGGTCTTAAGCCTTTACATTCAGCCAAGGCCTTTTAAACATGAGGACACAGAAAAACATGTTATCAGAAAATGAGACCTCAAAAGTATTATCTCACAGAAATCTGTTTGAAACTTTTCTTAGAGGAAATATTGAAGTAGGAAAAAAAATAAACCTGGGAATATGCAATTAGGTTTGTGAAGATCAGGACTGATGCAGAAAAGAAGAATAAAGTATGGAAAATAAACCATCGAATAAGGTGATAGAAATAAATCTTAATAGAACAAGTTAAATGAATCCAGGAAAAGATAGCTGGGCAACATTTTTAAGTGGCATAGAAAAAATCAGACAAAATACATTGAAAATAGAGTCATGGAAAAAATAAAGAGGTCAAATATGCATACAAAAAGGACCTAAGTCCAAATTTTGATAAAAGGTGAAATTCAAGATGAGAACATCGTGAAGGAGGAAATGTCATAGAGGCCACAGAAGCAATAGTAGGTGCAGAATGTGCTTAAGATTGAGCACATTCGTGACAATAAAATCAAACAAACTCGAGTGCCATTCCCACCAGGGCTGTAGAAAAACATTATGACCACTGAGCTGGGGATACACATCAAGTCCACATGGAGCATCGAGACACATTCAGCGCGTGGATCCCTCAGGGACCCCTGACTTACTGCCACAGAGGGGACGGAGGATGGTATCATGAGGGCTCCCCAGATGGCTCGAGGCTCCCCTCCTCTGTGGTGCGGGTTGGACCTGAGGCTCCAGTGGTGTGGAGGGGAGGGGAACGGAAGGCAAGGCTCACCCAGAAAAAAATACGCCCCCTAGGGATGTCTGACGAGGCTGCTCTAGCTGACTCAGCCCCAGGGCTCTGACTCCTGGTCTCACCCTCCACCCTGCAGACCTTAAGGGTCAGTGCTCACCTGGGACCCTTAGCTCACCCTCACCCGTTCCTGGCCTCTGGGTGCAGCACGTGTGGATGTCTGAACGTTTGTGTCCTCCCAGGGGTCACAGCTTGAAATCCTAACTCCTCGAGATGTTAAGATGCGGGCCACAGGCATGTGGTTCTCAGCCCTTGTCCAGGCACTGGTGCCTTGTAACAGAGGCCCCAGGAGGCCCCCGACGCCCTCCCGCTGGGACCCCAGGGAGAAGCCTCTGGTTGTGGTCCTGGAACAGGGCCGTCACTGGAAGTGGCCATGCTGGAGCCTTGATCTGGGCCTTCCCTGCCTCCGGAGCTGTGAGAAGTACATTTCTGCTGTTTGTAATCTGTCCGGCCTGTGGCATGATGTGACGGCGGTCCCGCTGGCCTAAGACAACACGCTTCAAATTTACACGGAAACTGAGGACTATCTTCTGGCAGAATAAGACCCATCAAGACAGCGAATGAAAAACAAATTTTTAATAGATAATTATGGATTCCCGGATCTGAAAATACCTGATTGGTTTGTGAGAAGATGACTTTGTGTGTGCGTGTGTGTATATAGCCAGTCCCGAGAGTATGCAATTTAAAGGTTTATTAATGCCATCATTTTAAATGCTGCAGACATTCAAAAAATACCATTTCAAGGAGTAACTACCTACAATTATTTCATACTTAGATTTATGAATTTTGAATAATTAAATTCTTGTGTCAGTCCATCTGATTGAAAATGGGACAAAGCACTGTTTAAAATTCACAAAACAAAATAAGTGTAAAATAAATTAAAGTTCTGCGCCTTGGCTTTTACCGGGCATAAAGACTCCGTGGGGAAGGTGGACAGAGGAAATCCTCAGTACAAATCGTGGAGAAATGGCTAAAATTCCAGGGTCAATGTAAGAATTTCAAGGTTTACGAAATTGGAGGTCCTCTAGTCAAGATCTCTAATGGACCACGGGATCCAGATAACGTCTGGATGAATGGAAAAATCGTCTCTCTGACACGGTGAATAGGTTTGGAAAGGAGTGGGCAGAGCCCTGTGGGACCAGATGGTGGGGGGGGGCTGTGGACCCGCCTGCTCCTCCCCTGTCCCCTCCCCCGGGGGACCAAACCCCTGTCCCAAACCGGGGGCCAGCGGCTGCGGCCGAGATCCTGAGAGTGATGCCCGCGGGAGGACAGGCCCCTGAGCACAGACCCACCAGCTGCCTTCCCGGGGCAGGGGTGTGGGGCAGGGGTCTGGGACGGGGCTTCGTCCAGGCCGACCCGAGGGCAGTGCTGAGCCCGCAGCGCCTCTGAGCAGGGGCTGCAGTTGGGCGCAGGCCTCGGGAGGCAGCGTGCGGCCTGACGGAGCTCAAGGGGCCTGTGGGTCTGAGCGCGAGTGTGTTTCCTGAGCAGAGAAATGCAGTGACGCAAGAAAGCCAGGGCGGGTCCCCAGTAGAAAATCCTTCTTAACATTCTTCAAGGAAGGAAAATTAAAATATTTTTATCTAGTTTAAAAAAGCAGAAGAAGGAAAACCTCCAGGCCTGTTAATTAAATGTAGACAGTCCTGGTCACGGACTCTGAGGCCTGCGCCCCGTTTGTGAGTCGAGTGCACGTGTCCCCACCCCGTTGTGATTCAGCTGTTTTGGTCCCACAGCCTCCCCTGGAGCCCAGGGAGAAGAACAGGAGGAGGAAGAGAAGCGCAGCTCTGAGAGGTGGGTGCCTGCCCGCCACCCTGCCCGCACCGGGGCAGCCTCCCTCGCCCCCGCCTGAGGGCCCAGCCCCTCGACACCCCTGAGGATGCCAGCGGCAGGGCCTGTCCCCTGGGAGCGGGAGCCCGTGGGGAGGCTGCCGGGCAGGAGACCCGAGCCGGGATGCTCCCCAGCATCTGTGGTGGAGCAGAGCTGAGAGGGGCCGGAAGTGGGTGTCACCGAGCGCAGACGGGGTGGGCTGGAGGGGCCCAAGAGTGCCCGGATTGAGAGCGGGGACTCTAGGACCACGTGCGGCCGATGTGTTAAACTTCCCTCCGGAGCCCTCAAAGGTGGCCCTGCCCCGACCCCGCAAAGGGTGGTTAGGAGGGTGGCTGTGAGGGCGGCAGAGGGTAACAGATGTAGTAGCCCTTGCAGATGACAAAGCGTTCCCCATCACGAGCCTTGCCATCGCCGGCAGGGAACCTGCAGCCTGGGACACTGAGGCGCGGGCCCCGGACACTGGGCTCCCCAGTCTCCCCTAAAGGGACATGGCACTCAGGCTCCTGTTTGACCCCTAGGTCCCTGCCTTCCCCACCATGATCGTGTCTCCCACTCCCCAGGCTGCAGAGTTCGCCTGCGACAACTGGAGGTGGCAAGCAGCCTGCTGTCACATCTAGAGAGGTAATGAAGCTCACCCTTCCCTCTCGGGTCCTTCCTCCCTGAGCCTCTAAGGGGACTCCAGGGCTGCCGCAGCCTGCAGCCAACTTGCGGGGGTCAGCCGTGGGGACAGGGGTGGGGACAGACGTGGGGTGTGGGACAGCAGGAGCACCATGAAGTCAGTGTGGGGGCTGTGGAGGCCATGGGCCCCAGATGCCCGCCCCTGCCTGGCCGCCTTGGCCCTCCTGGCCCCGTCTGCTCCTGGCTGCACCGTGTGCCTCCTGTCCTCTCCAGCCACCTGAGCAGGATCCTGGACAAGAGCGGAGATCATCGGTCACGTCAGGACACCCCTGGTGAGGTACGCAAAGCACAGACGGCTGGATCCCGTCAGCCATGCAGGGAGCTTGTAAGCGGAGTTCCTCCCAAAATGTCCCCTTCAGTCTCCCAGACCCCCCTGCGGAAGCCGCCTCCGTGCCTGGCCTCCACTGCTTCACCAGGCCCACAGGCACCCACATGTTCTGCTCATGCTCCCCGCTCCCCGAGTGCCTCTCAACGGCCAGACCTCCTCCTTCCCCTGGACAGCCTTTCACCCCAGCCCCTTGCTTCTCCACCTCCACCGCCGTGTCCCACCCTCCGTCTCTGACAGCCTCCCCTGCACCCCTCCCCAAGACTCCACTCTGACTCTTCCTCACTGGGACCCAGTGGCGCTCTCACGGAGCCCGTCCGCACACACCCCTTGGGGAGCTTCTCCTGCCCCAGCCGTCTCAGGCCTTGGTGTCCCCGTTTCGGCCCTGTCCTTGCAGCAGGCGGCTGCCAAAGCCTGCAGCCACTCCCCCCAACCCCTCACAGGGTGGGTCCCACACAGTGGCCTCATTCTGGGGAGATCAAGGCGTACACACACCCCCAACTCTCCTGCAGCACAGAAGGCAAACCAGAACAGCTGCCTGGTCCTGGGCAGCTCTCAGATCCCAAAGTCTTGGAGGGCCACGTACAGCACACATCTAACCAGCTTTTCTGTGTAATGAAGGGTCACCCTTCCCTACATAGCGAATCCCTTGGGGCCACTGTCTGGACCTCTGAGCGCCCCTCCAGCACCACAGTCTCCATCTTTTTTACTCCATGTAATCTCACATTGTTACCCAGGTCAAATGCAGGCTACATTTCCCCACCGTCTGTCCAGTCCCAGCCTCTGTCCCAACTGGAGTTCCCGTCTCAGCCCCCGATTCCGTGCTTACATCAATTGGAGGCACCAGTTCCGGCTCATGTCCGTATCCCAGCCTGTCTCCAATCCCCCCTCCCAGCCCTACCGCCGTGTCCACACCAGATTAGGGCCTGCCAAGTAACTTGCTCTATATTGCAGAGTAAGTCGCAATCTCTCATCCCAACTCGACACCCAGAACGGCCCACGTTGCAGAAGGAACCGGAAAGTCGGCGGGCTCGATCCTCTGCAGTCAAAAGGCCTCAGGAAGTGTGCAGCGTCCCTACTTCCACCTGTCGGGGACTCTCTAAGGGATGGAAACCCCGTTTGAACACCTGCCACGGGACTCACTCCCTTGAGCTGAACACTCAAGAGATGCTGGAAGCACGCACCAGAAGGCTCCGGGCACAGCACAGGCGGCGGGTACTCCTGAAGGTCGTTCAGGCTCTAGCCGTCTATCGGCTGAAAAAGACTCACGCCTGGCCCATTCTGCAGTCGGCCTTAGCCGCCCCAGGCACCTGTGTGTCAGGCATCCCCGGGAGACTCAAGTTTCCTGACCTTGTGGGCAAAGCCCCTCAGGCCTTTCCAGGAGAGACCTTGGAAACTGAGGAGGCAGCTTCCAGCACGGGGAGGCCTCTCCTCGCCCGCTCACGAGTGTGTGTGGAAATGGTGTGGGGAGGGAACCCACTGGGTGATGACCACAGGTGCCCCTCATCCTGTCCTATTGGACAGGAGGGCAGGCCACCGATTCAGCGCCCCACACTCAGCGTCACGGGTGGAAGCTGCCAGAATGGGACTACGGAGCAGGGCCAGAGGGGCAGCCCGGGGCTAGGTCCCTGTTCAGCAATGGGCAGGGATGAGCCAAGAGAGGAGAGTGGGGGACAGGCCTCACAGGAAACCTGCGGGACGGTGACAATGCTGGAGGTGACCTTCACATCACAGTCTTTGAGGGCCACAGAGGCTAGTGAGGCCACGGCGCTCCCACCTCTTCAGCCACAGTCCAGAGTCACACCGGAAGCAGCATCTCAGGACTTAATCGAGGATGCAGGGATGTCAGAAGCTCCAGGGACCAGGGAAAGTCCTGTGCCCTGTATAAAGTCTGTTTCCCTGCTCCCAGGAGAACCATATCACAACACAGAGGCTGAGAGTGAGCTGAAGCCCAAGGTGAAGGTACCATCGCAGAACCACCCTCGACACTGTCCCCCTCACATGCCGCTCATCAGAGACAAAGTGGCTTCTCCGGTGTCCCCGTGCCGTCCCCAGAGCAGGCCTACGGGAGAGCATGAAGAGGGGTCTGCAGCACTGGGCCCACGTCAGGCTGTGACTGTGAGCCGGCCTGCCCGGGTCCGGGGAGGAGTACACTCCGCTGGGACCAGATGCCCCCAGTGCCCACCAGGGGAGACACAGAGGCCTCCAGAAAGCTCCTTCGCAGCAAGGCTGACGCTCTTCTTGCAGAGCATAAAAAGCAAACATCAGGACACTCTGCCACAACCTAAACTGTCACCAGCCACCGCCCGGAGCCAAGGATCATTCGCAAGAAGATCAACTGTGGAGAACGCGGATGCTGATTCTCAGGCGGTGATGAGAGCGGGCAGACCGACATTAGAGGACAAACTGGCAGTTCTCCATGGACTTCAGGGCACAGAGTTAAAGGCCCCAGTACGTGCGTGTCACCACTCCCACGGGCAGCATGGCTCCCCCAAGGCAGGGAAAATTAGTCATACACCCTGCTGCCATCATCCCACCCAGCAGGGCCAGACTTGTCTTTTCAAGGAAAGGCAAGTCAGACGCGGAGAGCCCTTGGAACGTGTCACCTTGAACAAGGAGCAGCTGGACCTGAGCAGCTCCACATCCCAGTCCCACAAGAGGACTTTGTCTTCTGCAGTCAGTCGCTGCCAGGGTGGACCAGCCGTGCAAATTGTCCCAGGCCAACAGCGACACTGCCCACGGCACTGTCCTCTTCGCAGAGGTGTTTAGTCTGGGCAACCACAAGGTGCTCTCTAAACCAAAAAGACTCACGCCTGGCCCATTCTGCAGTCGACCTTACCCCCACTCCCAGGCACCTGTGTGTCAGGCATCCCCACGAGAGTCACGTTTCCTGACTTTGTGGGAAAACCCCCTCAGGCCTTTCCAGGAGAGACGGTGGAAACCGAGGAGTCAGCTTCCACTACGGGGAGGCCTCTCCTCGCCCCCTCACGTGTGTGTGCCGAAAAGTCTGAGGAGGGAGCCCACTGGGTGATGACCACAGGCACCCCACATCCTGTCTGACCAGACAGGAGGGCAGGCCACCGATTCAGCGCCCCTCAGTCAGCATCACAGTTGGAAGCTGTCAGCATGGGACTGTGGCCAGACCCGGAGGGGCGGCCCGGAGCTGAGTCCCTGTACAGCAATGGTCAGGGATGAGCAGAGAAAGGACAGTGGGGGTCAGGCTTCACAGGACCCCTGCGGGAAGGCGACTATGCTGGAGGTGAGCTCAACATCGTGGTCTTTGAGGGCCACAGAGGCTAGGGAGGCCACGGCGCTCCCACCTCTTCAGCCACAGTCCAGAGTCACACCGGAAGCAGCATCTCAGGACTTAATCGAGGATGCAGGGATGTCAGAAGCTCCAGGGACCAGGGAAAGTCCCCTGTTCTGTATACAGTCTGTTTCCCTGTACCCAGGAGAACCATATCCCAACACAGAGGCTCTGAGAGAGCTGAAGCCCAAGGTGAAGGTACCGTCACAGAACCACCCTCGACACTGTCCCCCACACATGCCACTCATCAGAGCCAACGTGGCTTCTCCGGTGTCCCCGTGCCATCCCCAGAGCAGGCCTACGGGAGAGCATGAAGAGGGGTTGCGGCACTGGGCCCACGTGAGGCTGGGACTGTGAGCCGGCCTGCCCGGGTCCGGGGAGCAGTACACTCTGGTGGGACCAGATGCCCCCAGTGCCCACCAGGGGAGACACAGGGGCCTCCAGAAAGCTCCTTCGCAGCAAGGCTGACGCTCTTCTTGCAGAGCATAAAAAGCAAACATCAGGACACCGTGCCACAACCTAAACTGTCACCAGCCACCGCCCGGAGCCAAGGATCATTCGCAAGAAGATCAACTGTGGAGAACGCGGATGCTGATTCTCAGGCGGTGATGAGCGCGGGCAGACCGACATTAGAGGACAAACAGGCAGTTCTCCATGGACTTCAGGGCACAGAGTTAAAGGCCCCAGTACGTGCGTGTCACCACTCCCATGGGCAGCATGGCTCCCCCAAGGCAGGGAAAATTAGTCATACACCCTGCTGCCATCATCCCACCCAGCAGGGCCAGACTTGTCTTTTCAAGGAAAGGCAAGTCAGACGCGGAGAGCCCTTGGAACGTGTCACCTTGAACAAGGAGCAGCTGGACCTGAGCAGCTCCACATCCCAGTCCCACAAGAGGACTTTGTCTTCTGCAGTCAGTCGCTGCCAGGGTGGACCAGCCGTGCAAATTGTCCCAGGCCAACAGCGACACTGCCCACGGCACTGTCCTCTTCGCAGAGGTGTTTAGTCTGGGCAACCACAAGGTGCTCTCTAAACCAAAAAGACTCACGCCTGGCCCATTCTGCAGTCGACCTTACCCCCACTCCCAGGCACCTGTGTGTCAGGCATCCCCACGAGAGTCACGTTTCCTGACTTTGTGGGAAAACCCCCCCAGGCCTTTCCAGGAGAGACGGTGGAAACCGAGGAGTCAGCTTCCACCACGGGGAGGCCTCTCCTCGCCCCCTCACGTGTGTGTGCCGAAAAGTCTGAGGAGGGAGCCCACTGGGTGATGACCACAGGCACCCCACATCCTGTCTGACCAGACAGGAGGGCAGGCCACCGATTCAGCGCCCCTCAGTCAGCATCACAGTTGGAAGCTGTCAGCATGGGACTGTGGCCAGACCCGGAGGGGCGGCCCGGAGCTGAGTCCCTGTACAGCAATGGTCAGGGATGAGCAGAGAAAGGACAGTGGGGGTCAGGCTTCACAGGACCCCTGCGGGAAGGCGACTATGCTGGAGGTGAGCTCAACATCGTGGTCTTTGAGGGCCACAGAGGCTAGGGAGGCCACGGCGCTCCCACCTCTTCAGCCACAGTCCAGAGTCACACCGGAAGCAGCATCTCAGGACTTAAACGAGGATGCAAGGCTGTCAGATGCTCCAGGGACCAGGGAAAGTCCCCTGCCCTGTATAAAGTCTGTTTCCCTGCACCCAGGACAACCCTATCACAACACAGAGGCTGAGAGAGAGATGAAGCCCAAGGTGAAGGTACCATCGCAGAACCACCCTCGACACTGTCCCCCACGCATGCCGCTCATCAGAGCCAAAGTGGCTTCTCCGGGGTCCCCGTGCCGTACCCAGAGCAGGCCTACGGGAGAGCATGAAGAGGGGTCTGGGCACTGGGCCCACGTCAGGCTGTGACTGTGAGCCGGCCTGCCCAGGTCCGGGGAGCAGTACACTCCGCTGGGACCAGATGCCCCCAGTGCACATCAGGGGAGACACAGAGGCCTCTGAAAAGCTCCTTTGCAGCAAGGCTGACGCTCTTCTTGCAGAGCATAAAAAGCAAACACCAGTACACTCTGCCACAACCTAAACTGTCACCAGCCACCGCCTGGAGCCAGGGATCATTCGCAAGAAGATCAACTGTGGAGAATGCAGATGCTGAGGCTCAGGCGATGATGAGAGCGGGCAGACAGCCTTTAGAGGAGAAAGTGGCAGTTCTCCGCGGAATTCACGCCACAGAGTTAAAGGCCCAGGTACGTGGGTGTCACCACTCCCACGGGCAGCCTGGCTCTCCCAAGGCAGGGAAAACTAGTTGTACACCCTGCGGCCATCATCCCACCCAACAGGGCCAGACTTGTCCGGTCAATGAAAGGCAAGTCAGATGCGGAGAGCCCTTGGGACATGTCACCTTGAACAAGGAGCAGCTGGACCTGAGCAGCTCCACGTCCCCGTCCCACAAGAAGTCTTTCTCTTCTGCAGTCAGTCGCTGCCAGAGTGGACCAGCCGTGCAAATTGTCTCAGGCCAACAGCGACACTGCCCGCGGCACTGTCCTCTTCGCAGAGGTGTCTAGTCTGGGCAACCACAAGGTGCTCTCTCAACCGAAAAGATTCACACCTAGCCCATTCTGCAGTCGACCTTACACCCCCTTCCCAGGCACCTGTGTTGTCAGGCTTCCCCACAAGACTCAAGTTTCCTGACTTTGTGAGTAAACTCCCTCAGGCCTTTCCAGGAGAGACGGTGGAAACTGAGGAGGCAGCTTCCACCACAGGGAGGCCTCTCCTCGCCCCCTCACGTGTGTGTGCGGAAAAGGTCTGGGGAGGGATCCCACTGGGTGACGACCACAGGCGCCTGACATACTGTCTGACTGGACAGGAGGGCAAGCCACCGATTCAGCACCCCACACTCAGCGTCATGGGTGGAACCTGTCAGAATGGGACTAAGGAGCAGGCCCGGAGCTGAGTCCCTGTTCAGGAATGGCCAGGGATGAGCTGACAAAGGACAGTGGGGTTCAGGTCTCACAGGACCCCTGCGGAAGGTGACAACACTGGAGGTGAGCTCAACATCACGGTCTTTGAAGGGCACAGAGGCTAGGGAGGCCACGGCGCACCCAGCTCTTTAGACACAGTCCAGAGTCACGCTGGAAACAGCATCTCAGGACTTAATCAGGGATGCAGGGATGTCAGAAGCTCCAGGGACCAGGGAAAGTCCCCTGTTCTGTATACAGTCTGTTTCCCTGTACCCAGGAGAACCATATCCCAACACAGAGGCTCTGAGAGAGCTGAAGCCCAAGGTGAAGGTACCGTCGCAGAACCACCCTCGACACTGTCCCCCACACATGCCACTCATCAGAGCCAACGTGGCTTCTCCAGTGTCCCCGTGCCATCCCCAGAGCAGGCCTACGGGAGAGCATGAAGAGGGGTTGCGGCACTGGGCCCACGTGAGGCTGTGACTGTGAGCCGGCCTGCCCGGGTCCGGGGAGCAGTACACTCTGGTGGGACCAGATGCCCCCAGTGCCCACCAGGGGAGACACAGATGCCTCCAGAAAGCTCCTTCGCAGCAAGGCTGACGCTCTTCTTGCAGAGCATAAAAAGCAAACACCAGTACACTCTGCCACAACCTAAACTGTCACCAGCCACTGCCTGGAGCCAGGGATCATTCGCAAGAAGATCAACTGTGGGAACGCGGATGCTGAGGCTCAGGCGGTGATGAGAGCAGGCAGACAGACTTTAGAGGAGAAAGAGGCAGTTCTCCATGGAATTCACACCACAGAGTTAAAGGCCCCAGCACGGGGGTGTTACCACTCCCACAGGCAGCCTGGCTCCCCCAAGCCAGGGAAAATTAGTCATACATCCTGCAGCCAGCCAGCCACCAGCAGGGCCAGACTTGTCCGGTCAAGTAAAGGGAAGTCAGATGCCAAGAGCCCTTGGATTGTGTCACCTTGAACAAGGTGCCGCTGGACCTGAGGAGCTCCACGTCCTGGTCCCACAAGAAGACTTGGTCTTCTGCAGTCAGTCGCTGCCAGGGGGGACCAGGCATGCAAATTATCCCAGGCCAACAGCGACACTGCCCGCGGCACTGTCCTCTTCGCAGAGGTGTCTAGTCTGGGCAACCACAAACTGCTCTCTCAACTGAAAATGACTCACGCCTGGCCCATTCTGCAGTCGACCTTACCCCCCTCCCAGGCACCTGTGTGTCAGGCATCCCCTCGAGAGTCACGTTTCCTGACTGTGTGGGAAAATCCCTTCAGGCCTTTCCAGGAGAGACGGTGGAAACCGAGGAGTCAGCTTCCACCACGGGGAGGCCTCTCCTCGCCCCCTCACGTGTGTGTGCGGAAAAGGTCTGGGGAGGGAGCCCACTGGGTGATGACCATAGGCACCCCACATCCTGTCTGACCGGACAGGAGGGCAGGCCACCGATTCAGCGCCCCACACTCAGTGTCACGGGTGGAACCTGTCAGAATGGGACTAACGAGCAGGCCTGGAGGGGCGGCGCGGAGCTGAGTCCCTGTTCATCAACGGCCAGGTGAGCTCAACATCATGGTCTTTGAGGGCCACAGAGGCTAGGGAGGCCACGGCGCTCCCACCTCTTCAGCCACAGTCCAGAGTCATGCTGGAAACAGCATCTCAGGACTTAAACGAGGATGCAGGCATGTCAGAAGCTCCAGGGACCAGGGAAAGTCCCCTGCCCTGTGTATTGTCTGTTTCCCTGCACCCAGGAGAAGCATATCCCAACACAGACGCTGAGAGTGAGCTGAAGCCCAAGGTGAAGGTACCATCACAGAACCACCTTCAACACTGTCCCCCACACATGCCGCTCATCAGAGGCAACGTGGCTTCTCTGGTGTCCCCGTGCCGTCCCCAGAGCAGACCTATGGGAGAGCACGAAGAGGGATCTGCTGCACTGGGCCCACGTGAGGCTGTGACTGTGAGCCGGCCTGCCCGTGTCCGGGGAGCAGCACACTCCGCTGGGACCAGATGCCCCCAGTGCCCACCAGGGGAGACACAGATGCCTCCGGAAAGCTCCTTCGCAGCAAGGCTGACACTCTTCTTTCAGGACACTCTGCCAAAACCTAAACTGTCACCAGCCACCGCCCAGAGCCAGGGATCATTTGCAAGAAGATCGATTTTGGAGAACGCGGATGCTGAGGCTCAGGTGCTGATGAGAGCGGGCGGACAGACTTTAGAGGAGGAAGTGGCAGTTCTCCGTGGACTTCACACCACAGAGTTAAACAAACATCATCAGGAAGTCCAAGCCCCAGTACGTGGGTGTTATCAATCCCACGGGCAGCATGGCTCCCTAGAGCCATGGAAAATGAGTCGTACACCCTGCAGCCAGCCACCCACCCAGCAGGGCCAGACTTGTCCGGTCAGGGAAAGACAAGTCAGACGCCGAGAGCCCTTGGAACGTATCACCTTGAACAACGAGCAGCTGGACCTAAGGAGCTCCGCGTCCTGGTCCCACAAGAAGACTTTGTCTTCTGCAGTCAGTCGCTGCCAGGGTGGACAAGCCGTGCAAAGTGTCCCAGGCCACCAGCGACACTGCCCGCAGCACTGTCCTCTTTGCAGAGGTGTGTAGTCTGGGCAACCGCAAGGTGCGCTAACCTTTTCTCATTGTTGTCTATAAGAAAAAATTCAAACCATTTTCTCATTAGCACATCCAAGATATATAAGTCTCCCCAATAAACTTGTTGTTTTCCCTCATAAAAAGGTAGTGTAGTGGTTTCTGTCTGTGCTGTGCTCATGAGGTGCTTTGGCTTCCAGAAGGGAGGGTAGGCAGGGAGGGGTGTGGGGCCCTGTAGGACTGCTCCTGACCCCGGGTCTCTTCCTTGCACCTGTTTTCATAGCACAAACAACAAAAAACAAAATGAGGAAACTAACCTATGAAGGTCTCACCCCCTTCCAGGGTCTATTTCGCTGCATTTCTTCTGCTCCCACGCCACTTGGAACTCCAGGCTGCTATGGAGGGCAGGTGTGCAGAGGCATTACAGAGCTGGGCATTCCTCTCAGGCTCCAGGAAGTATCAGAGCCCCGGGAGTGGACGTCTGGGAGGGCGTGCTGGGCCCTGAGGTCAGAAGCAGGAGAAACCTTGCACCGGGGTCTCTCGGTGGGGAACAGATGACACCTCCCCTCCGGAGCCCCTTCTCTCTCTGACGGAGGCGGGACTGGGGATCCCCGTGAACCCAACCCGGTGTCGCCTCAATGAAATGGACATGCACCCACCCCCACCTCTGCCTTTCCCACACTGTGGAGCAGCATCAGCCAGGGTGGCACTGTCAGCTGGTGCACGGTGGGGCATGGGGCATCAGGAAGGCTGCAGGGCCATGGTTGCCCCTGTCCCTGATGAATGAACGGCCATGGTCAGGGCTCACCCACCTTCCCCTGCCAGTCTCAGAGGAGGAGTTCTGGAGTGAACTAAAGAGGGCCTTAAGTGTGCGGGGGGTAAAACTGCAGTATTTCCAGGATCCCTCACCTGGCCTTAGTCTCTCTCCATCCCCCATGGCAGCTTCTCGCAGGCTCTGCCGCAAGGCGCAGGGAGAAGCTGTTCTCCCCTCCTGCTGAGTGACTGGCCTGGCCTGGCCCTGTCAGCTGCCAGGGATCCCTCCGCAGAGCTTCTGGACTGGGAGGGTGGGGAGGCGAGCGCGCCATGACCGCCGGAGAAGGAGAGCGACGGCGGCAGCCCGAGGGGCCAGTGGAGCCGGCCTCACTGTGAGCAGGGAGCGGGTTCCTCCCGTTGACGCTGGAATAGCCTTCCCGTCACACTGGGTCATTCGTCCCGGGCCCGGGAGCAGGGCTGCCCCCCAGAGCCACAGCCTGGAGTGGTCACCTGACAGCTGTGCACTGTGTGTCTCTGGGAGGGAAGAACCGGAAAGGCTGGATGCGCGGAGGGAGGTGCCCACTAGTGTGCAGAGATCACGGAGCCCCCTGGGGTCCCACGGCCATCTGCAGACCTATGGGGAAGGAGACGCCAAGAGCTCAGGGGCTCATCCCGGCCCCACCCTGGGGTCTCCACCCTGCTCCAGCCCCGGGATCCCAGGCCTAGCGAAGCCACCGTTAGGTCGCAGGCAGGCAGAGGGCCAAACTTCTAGGAGGAAGCGACTCAGAGCAGCTCATCCCTTCACAATGAATTCCGAGCCTGCCCATCAACTCTGGATTCTACACAGGATGAGTTACAAACCGGTGGGGGACCCAGGACTGGGGAACTCTGGACGGGACCCTTGTCTGTGACCTTCCCAAACACCCGGCCCAGGGGCTCCTCCCAAGGGGAAGGTGGGGACTTCCAAGGCCGGGAGACCACCGGCCTGCAGCTGCAGGTGCCCAGGCGGCCTGCCTGGCTCCCAGTCCTTGCTGATTCCGGCAGGACGGGCCATCGGATGGGATTCGTCACATGGTCGGGTGGGGCAGGGGGCAGAGCGACCTGACCAAACGGGGTGTGTTGGGGGTGCAGGCCAAGAGGTGCCCACTGCTCCCTGCCTCCAGCCCAGCTTCCCTCTCCTCTGGCCTCACCACGTGGGAAAGCAGCGGGATGCGCAGGGGTTGCTCTGCGCGGATCCTGCGCTTTGTGCCCCCCAGGGGTGCCCAGGGGGCCCCAACGACTGGGGCTCCGCGCCGTCAGAGCTGGCGCTAGGTTGCTGGCAGCCGCCGCCGCCTCCTCCGCCGTTGCCGCCGCCGCGAGCCCTAACGGCCACCGGGCGCGCCGTTCCCTCCCCGCTCCAGCCAGGGCGCAGGCGTTTCTATGGCAACGCGACGCGCGCCCACGCCTTTAAGCTGGAGTCGGCGGAGGCGCGTCCTTAGGGCAAAGCCGAGACGGCGCTAGGGCCCCGCAGCCGCCCCGCAGCCGCGACCCCAAACGGCCGGCCCGTGCGCTCCCTCTCCAGCCAGGGCTTGGGCGTTTCTACGGCAACGCGACACGCGCCCCCGCCGTTAAAGCTGGAGTCGGCCAAGCGCGCCTGAACGGCAAAGCCGCGACGGCGCTAGGGCCCCGCAGCCACCCCGCAGCCACCCCGCCGCCGACCCGCAACCGCGCTCATGGCGCGTTCCTGCTCCTGTGGTATCTGTGCCTTTAAAGAAAAAAAAGCACAGCTCCTAGTCAGTTACGCTGAGAGTCAGATCACAAGCGGGATGTTTAAAAACAAGAAAACCCCGATGCAGTAATTTCCCACCCACCTCACAACAGCAAACCAAGACAATGACAGTTTCCACCTGTTTCACGGATTCACCTGTTAAGATCTGAAATGTCCTGACCAGCGCTAATGAGGCGATCTGCATGAGGAAATCCTGCCGTTCCTTTCCACCAAAAGCGTGTCCGCGCGTGAAACGAACCCCTCCTTTCTTTTGTTAATAACTTCACATCCCATCCTCCTTCCTATAAAAACCTCCCGTTTTGTACAGCTCCTCAGAGCTTCCCTCCACTTGCAAGATGGGCTGCTGCCCAATGCTTGAATCGCTTAATAAAGCCAGTTAGATCTTCAGATGTACTTGGCTGAGTGTTTTTTAGTCTTATGTACTTTATATTCTTTTGCAATTATCATAGTGTCCCATACTTTGTTGATAGGTTGATTTAGATGATGGAATCTCAAATGAATCTACAGCATGTTTGCTTGTTTGCTTTTAAACCACAGGTGCAGGTGGCACGATTCAGTTTTTATGAAAACAAATCATGTGTGAATACACCTAAGGTTCCAAAACATCCAGGTTCCAAGAATTAAGAAGATAATTATCTTCATTCCATTAATTGTTTGGAATCATGCCGTTTGTAAATAACATACCATCAATTCTAAAATGCTCTTCTGAAAAGGGATGCAACTTACAGTAGAGATCATTTCAAATTCATAGAAATATGGTAGTTTTTCTCAAATTGAGTACATAAAAAGACCATTATTTCTTACTTTCCAGTTTTACTTACCTTTGTTTTGAATTATTAAAAAGAAATATAACACATCTCTCATCACATCACCACGAAAACCTAATTCCTCTTATTCTCCTTGTGAAATGATTAATTCTGGACAGATGGCTTCCTAGGCTGGCTGCGGGCTGTCAGCATTAACTCCTTGGAAGTCCCAAGTATAAACCCTCCTTGGGTCTAACGACTGCCTCGTTCATTGTTTTCTTTCTGTGTTTTTCTCACTGAGTGTGTGATACTTAAATGTCTCAAGAGGGTTTTAATTCCTTTCGTATTGCACTGATATTTTAGTTAACTTTATAGTAGTAAAATGATTTATACTCTGTTTTTTAACATCCTGACAAAATGATGAAACTTCAGATCATCCTTTAAAGAAAAATTGATTTTGATTGACATCTGGCTTTTCCACAGCAACATTGGAGATCACAATACAAGGCAATAACATGTTTAAAAAATCGAAAGGAAACAAGTTTTAAGCCTTTACATTCAGCCAAGGCCTTTTAAACATGGGGACACAGAAAAACATGTTATGAGAAAATGAGACTTCAAAAGTATTATCTCACAGAAATCTGTTTGAAAATTTTCTTAGAGGAAATACTCCAGTAGGAAAAAAAATAAACCTGGGAATATGCAATTAGGTTTGTGGAGATCAGGACTGATGTTAGTGATGTTTATTGTATAATAAATACATGAAAATGTAGCATATTCGAAATAACCCAGAAGTACATCTTCAGGAAATATCCCCATGCAATAAGGGCCATGATGATGGAACAGGAAAATTCAGAGGAGGGGAGAGGAGGTGAGAATACCTGCTTGGTTTGCTGAGATGATGCTAAAATTGACACACATAAGAAACTGAGGAGGAAATTCACATGATAATGATATAAAACCATTAAAATATAAAAAGTTTCCAAATTCAAACAAACAGGAAAATACTTGATCTGTAAAATGGAAGATGCAAAAGGTGCAGAAAAAAAGAATAAAGTATGGAAAACAAAGCATCGAATGGGGTGATAGAAATAAATTTTAATAGAACAAGTTAAATGAATCAAGGGAAAGATAGCTGGGCAACATTTTTAAGTGGCATAGAAAAAATCAGACAAAATACATTGAAAATAGAGTCATGCAAAAAAATAAAGAGGTCAAATATGCATACACAAAGGACCTAAGTCGAAATTTTGATAAAAGGTTAAATTCAAGATGAGAACATCATAAAGGAGGAAATGACATAGAGGCCACAGAAGCAATAGTAGGTGCAGAACGTGCTTAAGAGTGTGCACATTCGTGACAAGAAAACCAAACAAACTCGACTGCCATTCCCACCAGGGCTGTAGGAAAACTTTATGACCAGCGAGCTGGGGATACACATCAAGTCCACATGGAGCATCGAGACACATTCAGCGCGTGGATCCCTCAGGGACCCCTGACTTACTGCCGCAGAGGGGACGGAGGATGGTATCATGAGGGATCCCCAGATGGCTCGAGGCTCCCCCTCTCTGTGGTGTTGGTTGGACTTGGGGCTCCAGTGGTGTGGAGGGGAGGGGAACGGAAGGCAAGGCTCACCCAGAAAAAAATACGCCCCCTAGGGATGTCTGAAGAGGCTGCTCTAGCTGACTCAGCCCCAGGGCTCTGACTCCTGCTCTCACCCTCCACCCCGCAGACCTTAAGGGTCAGTGCTCACCTGGGACCCTTAGCTCACCCTCACCCGTTCCTGGCCTCTGGGTGCAGCATGTGTGCATGTCTGAACGTTTGTGTCCTCCCAGGGGTCACAGCTTGAAATCCTAACTCCTCGAGATGTTAAGATGCGGGGCCACAGGCATGTGGTTCTCAGCCCTTGTCCAGGCACTGGTGCCTTGTAACAGAGGCCCCAGGAGGCCCCCGACGCCCTCCCGCTGGGACCCCAGGGAGAAGCCTCTGGCTGTGGTCCTGGAACAGGGCCGTCACTGGAGATGGCCATGCTGGGGCCTTGATCTGGGCCTTCCCTGCCTGCCTCCGGAGCTGTGAGAAGTACATTTCTGCTGTTTGTAATCTGTCCGGCCTGTGGCATGATGTGACGGCGGTCCCGCTGGCCTAAGACAACACGCTGCAAACTTACACGGAAACTGAGGACTATCTTCTGGCAGAATAAGACTCATCAAGACAGCGAATGAAAAACAAATTTTTAATAGATAATTATGGATTCCCGGATCTGAAAATACCTGATTGGTTTGTGAAAAGACGACTTTGTGTGTGCGTGTGTGTATATAGCAAGTCCTGAGAGTATGCAATTTAAAGGTTTATTAATGCCATCATTTTAAATGCTGCAGACTTACAAAAATATCATTTCAAGGAGTAACTACCTACAACTCTTTCATACTTAGATTTATGAATTTTGAATAATTATTTAAATTCTTGTGTCAGTCCATCTGATTGAAAATGGGACAAAGCACTGTTCAAAATTCACAAATCTAAGTAAGAGTAAAATAAATTTAAGTTCTGCGCCTTGGCTTTTACCGGGCATAAACATTCTGTGGGGAAGGTGGACAGAGGAAATTCTCAGGACAAATCGTGGAGAAATGCCTAAAATTCCAGGGTAATTTAAGAATTTCAAGGTTTATGAAATTGGAGGGCCTCTAGTCAAGACCTCTAATGGACCACGGGAACCTGATAACATCTGGATGAATGGAAAAACCGTCTCTCTGACAAGGTGAATAGGTTTGGAAAGGAGTGGGCAGAGCCCTGTGGGACCAGATGGTGGGGGGGGGGGCTGTGGACCCGCCTGCTCCTCCCCTGTCCCCTCCCCCACCCGCAGGGGCCCTTTGTGACCAGGCCACCCTCTGTGATGCGGGCCTGCTGTGCTGTGCCCAAGCACATGCCCAGAGCCCAGTTGCTCGAGGGCAGCAGTGCGGATCAGACATGGAGAGTCCTCTCCCATCTCTGAGAAGCGGTCCAGCTACCTGGCTGAGCTCCAGCCCCACCTCCTGGGTGACTGCCGTCACCGCGGGCATCCTGTGTGGACTGGGGCTCCTGCTCCTGCAATTCCTCTTCTTCCCCTATGATGCACCCTCACCGCCGCCTAGAAACATCAGGAAGGTAAGGAGCCCTTGGCCCAGACCGGACACAACGGGAGTCTCTCTTTCCCATGATTACTTCTGCTTTTTTGGAGGTCAGCTGTAGAGGCTCCTGGGATGGGAAAGAAGAGAACGTCTTTTCTCAGGAAAGAATCCAAGATCCTCCTTCTAGGCATAAGCCAGGCCGGGCCCGAGTTCCGGCAGGAGGATCTCTCCCAAGATCCCAGACAGGAGCCAGGTGGGCCAGAGGGCTGCAGGCCAAAGTCCCAAACCGGGGGCCAGCGGCTGCGGCCGAGATCCTGAGAGTGATGCCCGCGGGAGGACAGGCCCCTGAGCACAGACCCACCGGCTGCCTTCCCGGGGCAGGGGTCTGGGGCAGGGGTCTGGGACGGGGCTTCGTCCAGGCCGACCCGAGGGCAGTGCTGAGCCCGCTGCGCCTCTGAGCAGGGGCTGCAGTGGGGCGCAGGCCTCGGGAGGCAGCGTGCGGCCTGACGGAGCTCAAGGGGCCTGTGGGTCTGAGCGTGAGTGTGTTTCCTGAGCAGAGAAATGCAGTGACGCAAGAAAGCCAGGGCGGGTCCCCAGTAGAAAATCCTTCTTAACATTCTTCAAGGAAGGAAAATTAAAATATTTTTATCTAGTTTAAAAAAGTAGAAGAAGGAAAACCTCCAGGCCTGTTAATTAAATGTAGACAGTCCTGGTCACGGACTCTGAGGTCTGCGCCCCGTTTGTGAGTCGAGTGCACGTGTCCCCGCCCCGTTGTGATTCAGCTGTTTTGGTCCCACAGCCTCCCCTGGAGCCCAGGGAGAAGAACAGGAGGAGGAAGAGAAGCGCAGCTCTGAGAGGTGGGTGCCTGCCCGCCACCCTGCCCGCACCGGGGCAGCCTCCCTCGCCCCCGCCTGAGGGCCCAGCCCCTCGACACCCCTGAGGATGCCAGCGGCAGGGCCTGTCCCCTGGGAGCGGGAGCCCGTGGGGAGGCTGCCGGGCAGGAGACCCGAGCCGGGATGCTCCCCAGCATCTGTGGTGGAGCAGAGCTGAGAGGGGCCGGAAGTGGGTGTCACCGAGCGCAGACGGGGTGGGCTGGAGGGGCCCAAGAGTGCCCGGATTGAGAGCGGGGACTCTAGGACCACGTGCGGCCGATGTGTTAAACTTCCCTCCGGAGCCCTCTAAGGTGGCCCTGCCCCGACCCCGCAAAGGGTGGTTAGGAGGGTGGCTGTGAGGGCGGCAGAGGGTAACAGATGTAGTAGCCCTTGCAGATGACAAAGCGTTCCCCATCACGAGCCTTGCCATCGCCGGCAGGGAACCTGCAGCCTGGGACACTGAGGCGCGGGCCCCGGACACTGGGCTCCCCAGTCTCCCCTAAAGGGACATGGCACTCAGGCTCCTGTTTGACACCTAGGTCCCTGCCTTCCCCACCATGATCGTGTCTCCCACTCCCCAGGCTGCAGAGTTCGCCTGCGACAACTGGAGGTGGCAAGCAGCCTGCTGTCACATCTAGAGAGGTAATGAAGCTCACCCTTCCCTCTCGGGTCCTTCCTCCCTGAGCCTCTAAGGGGACTCCAGGGCTGCCGCAGCCTGCAGCCAACTTGCGGGGGTCAGCCGTGGGGACAGGGGTGGGGACAGACCTGGGGTGTGGGACAGCAGGAGCACCATGAAGTCAGTGTGGGGGCTGTGGAGGCCATGGGCCCCAGATGCCCGCCCCTGCCTGGCCGCCTTGGCCCTCCTGGCCCCGTCTGCTCCTGGCTGCACCTTGTGCCTCCTGTCCTCTCCAGCCACCTGAGCAGGATCCTGGACAAGAGCGGAGATCATCGGTCACGTCAGGACACCCCTGGTGAGGTATGCAAAGCACAGACGGCTGGAGCCCGTCAGCCATGCAGGGAGCTTGTAAGCGGAGTTCCTCCCGAAATGTCCCCTTCAGTCTCCCAGACCCCCCTGCGGAAGCCGCCTCCGTGCCTGGCCTCCACTGCTTCACCAGGCCCACAGGCACCCACATGTTCTGCTCATGCTCCCCGCTCCCCGAGTGCCTCTCAACCGCCAGACCTCCTCCTTCCCCTGGACAGCCTTTCACCCCAGCCCCTTGCTTCTCCACCTCCACCGCCGTGTCCCACCCTCCGTCTCTGACAGCCTCCCCTGCACCCCTCCCCAAGACTCCACTCTGACTCTTCCTCACTGGGACCCAGTGGCGCTCTCACGGAGCCCGTCCGCACACACCCCTTGGGGAGCTTCTCCTGCCCCAGCCATCTCAGGCCTTGGTGTCCCCGTTTCGGCCCTGTCCTTGCAGCAGGCGGCTGCCAAAGCCTGCAGCCACTCCCCCCAACCCCTCACAGGGTAGGTCCCACACAGTGGCCTCATTCTGGGGAGATCAAGGCGTACACACACCCCCAACTCTCCTGCAGCACAGAAGGCAAACCAGAACAGCTGCCTGGTCCTCGGCAGCTCTCAGATCCCAAAGTCTTGGAGGGCCACGTACAGCACACATCTAACCAGCTTTTCTGTGTAATGAAGGGTCACCCTTCCCTACATAGCGAATCCCTTGGGGCCACTGTCTGGACCTCTGAGCGCCCCTCCAGCACCACAGTCTCCATCTTTTTTACTCCATGTAATCTCAAATTGTTACACTGGTCAAATGCAGGCTACATTTCCCCACCGTCTGTCCAGTCCCAGCCTCTGTCCCAACTGGAGTTCCCGTCTCAGCCCCCGATTCCGTGCTTACATCAATTGGAGGCACCAGTTCCGGCTCATGTCCGTATCCCAGCCTGTCTCCAATCCCCCCTCCCAGCCTTACCACCGTGTCCACACCAGATTAGGGCCTGCCGAGTACCTTGCTCTTCTTTGCAGAACAAGCCGCAATGTCTCGTCCCGACTGAGACTCCACACCCAGAACGGCCCACGTTGCAGAAGGAACCGGAAAGTCGGCGGGCTCGATCCTCTGCAGTCAAAAGGCCTCAGGAAGTGTGCAGCGTCCCTACTTCCACCTGTCGGGGAGTCTCTAAGGGATGGAAACCCCGTGTGAACACCTGCCACGGGACTCCCTCCCTTGAGCTGAACACTCGAGAGATGCTGGAAGCACGCACCAGAAGGCTCCGGGCACAGCACAGGCGGCGGGTACTCCTGAAGGTCGTTCAGGCTCTAGCCGTCTATCGGCTGAAAAAGACTCACGCCTGGCCCATTCTGCAGTCGGCCTTAGCCGCCCCAGGCACCTGTGTGTCAGGCATCCCCGGGAGACTCAAGTTTCCTGACCTTGTGGGCAAAGCCCCTCAGGCCTTTCCAGGAGAGACCTTGGAAACTGAGGAGGCAGCTTCCAGCACGGGGAGGCCTCTCCTCGCCCGCTCACGTATGTGTGCGGAAATGGTGTGGGGAGGGAACCCACTGGGTGATGACCACAGGTGCCCCTCATCCTGTCCTATTGAACAGGAGGGCAGGGCAACAATTCAGCGCCCCACACTCAGCGTCACGGGTGGAAGCTGCCGGAATGGGATGATGGAGCAGGGCCAGAGGGGCAGCCCGGGGCTAGGTCCCTGTCCAGCAATGGGCAGGGATGAGCCGAGAGAGGAGAGTGGGGGACAGGCCTCACAGGAAACCTGCGGAACGGTGACAATGCTGGAGGTGACCTTCACATCACGGTCTTTGAGGGCCACAGAGGCTAGTGAGGCCACGGCGCTCCCACCTCTTCAGCCACAGTCCAGAGTCACACCGGAAGCAGCATCTCAGGACTTAATCGAGGATGCAGGGATGTCAGAAGCTCCAGGGACCAGGGAAAGTCCCCTGCCCTGTATAAAGTCTGTTTCCCTGCTCCCAGGAGAACCATATCACAACACAGAGGCTGAGAGTGAGCTGAAGTCCAAGGTGAAGGTACCATCGCAGTGCCACCCTCGACACTGTCCCCCACACATGCCGCTCATCAGAGGCAACGTGGCTTCTCCGGTGTCCCTGTGCCGTCCCCAGAGCAGGCCTATGGGAGAGCACGAAGAGGGGTCTGCAGCACTGGGCCCACGTCAGGCTGTGACTGTGAGCTGGCCTGCCCGGGTCCAGGGAGCAGTACACTCCGCTGGGACCAGATTCCCCCAGTGCCCACCAGGGGAGACACAGGGGCCTCCGGAAAGCTCCTTTGCGGCAAGGCTGACGCTCTTTTTGCAGAGCATAAAAAGGAAACATCAGGACACTCTGCCAAAACCTACAGTGTCACCAGCCACCGCCCAGAGCCAAGGATCATTCGCAAGAAGATCAACTGTGGAGAACGCGGATGCTGAGGCTCAGGTGGTGATGAGAGCGGGTGGACAGCCTTTAGAGGAGAAAGTGGCAGTTCTCCATGGACTTCAGGCCACAGAATTAAAGGCCCCAGTACGTGCATGTCACCACTCCCGTGGGCAGCCTGGCTCCCCCAAGGTACAGAAAATTAGTCGTACACCCTGTGACCATCAAGCCACCCAGCAGGGCCAGACTTGTCTGGTCAAGGAAAAGCAAGTCAGACGCGGAGAGCCCTTGGAACGTGTCACCTTCAACAAGGAGCAGCTGGACCTGAGCACCTCCACGTCCCAGTCCCACAAGAAGACTTTGTCTTCTGCAGTCAGTCGTTGCCAGGGGGGACCAGCCGTGCAACCCGTCCCAGGCCACCAGCGACACTGCCCGCGGCACTGTCCTCTTCGCAGAGGTGTCTAGACTGGGCAACCACAAGGTGCTCTCTCAACCAAAAAGACTCACGCCTGGCCCATTCTGCAGTCGACCTTACCCCCCCTCCCAGGCACCTGTGTGTCAGGCATCCCCACAAGACCCAAGTTTCCTGACTTTGTGGGAAAACTCCCTCAGGCCTTTCCAGGAGGGACGGTGGAAACCGAGGAGTCAGCTTCCACCACGGGGAGGCCTCTCCTCGCCCCCTCACGTGTGTGAGCGCAAAATGTCTAGGGATGGAGCCCACTGGGTGATGACCACAGGTGCCCCACATCCTGTCTGACCGGACAGGAGGGCAGGCCACCGATTCAGCGCCCCACACTCAGCGTCACAGTTGGAAGCTGTCAGAATGGGTCTGTGGCCAGGCCCGGAGGGGCGGCCCAGAGCTGAGACCCTGTTCAGCAATGGTCAGGGATGAGCAGAGAAAGGACAGTGGGGGTCAGGCCTCACAGGACCCCTGCGGGAAGGCGACTATGCTGGAGGTGAGCTCAACATCGTGGTCTTTGAGGGCCACAGAGGCTAGGGAGGCCACGGCGCTCCCACCTCTTCAGCCACAGTCCAGAGTCACGCTGAAAACAGCATCTCAGGACTTAAATGAGGATGCAGGGATGTCAGAAGCTCCAAGGTTCAGGGAAAGTCCCTTGCTCTGTATAAAGTCTGTTTCCCTGCACCCCGGCGAACCATATCCCAACACAGAGGCTGAGAGTGAGATGAAGCCCAAGGTGAAGGTACCATCACAGAACCACCCTCGACACTGTCCCCCACACATGCCGCTCATCAGAGGCAACGTGGCTTCTCCGGTGCCCCCGTGCCGTCCCCAGAGCAGGCCTACGGGAGAGCACGAAGAGGGGTCTGCGGCACTGGGCTCACGTCAGGCTGTGACTGTGAGCCGGCCTGCCCGGGATCGGGGAGCAGTACACTCGGCTGGGAACAGATGCGTCCATTGCCCACCAGGGGAGACACAGAGGCCTCTGGAAAGCCCCTTCACAGCAACGCTTATGCTCTTCTTGCCGAGCATAAACAGCAAACACTAGTACACTGTGCCAAAACCTAAACTGTCACCAGCCACCGCCCGGACCAGGGATCATTCACAAGAAGGTCAATTTTGGAGAACGCGGATGCTGAGGCTCAGGCGGTTATGAGAGCAGGCGGACAGACTTTAGAGGAGAAAGAGGCAGTTCTCCGTGGACTTCACACCACAGTTAAACAATCAGCAGCAGGAAGTCCAAGCTCCAGTACGTGGGTGTCACCACTCCCACGGGCGGCATGGCTCCCTAGAGCCAGGGAAAAGGAGTTGTAAACCCTGCAGCCAGCCAGCCACCCAGCAGGGCCAGACATGTCCGGTCAAGGAAAGACAGGTCAGACACGGAGAGCCCTTGGAACGTGTCACCTTGAACAACGAGCAGCTGGACCTGAGGAGCTCCTCGTACTGGTCCCAGAAGAAGACTTTGTCTTCACCGGTCAGTCGCTGCCAGGGTGGACCAGCTGTGCGAACCGTCCCAGGCCACCAGCGACACTGCCCGCGGCACTGTCCTCTTCGCAGAGGTGTCTAGTCTGGGCAACCGCAAGGTGCTCTAACTTTCCTCATTGTTGTGTATAAGGAAAAATTCAAACCTTTTTCTCATTATCACATCCAAGATATTTAAGTCTCCCCAATAAACACGTTTTTTTTTCCTCCTGAAAAGGTAGTGTAGTGGTTTCTGTCTGTGCTGTGCTCATGAGGTGCTTTGGCTTCCAGAAGGGAGGGCAGGCAGGGAGGGGTGTGGGGCCCTGCAGGACCACTCCTGACCCCGGGTCTCTTCCTTGCACCTGTTTTCATAGCACAAACAACAACTAACAAAATGAGGAAACTAACCTACGAAGGTCTCACACCCTTCCAGGGTCTATTTCGCTGCATTTCTTCTGCTCCCACGCCACTTGGAACTCCAGGCTGCTATGGAGGGCAGGTGTGCAGAGGCATTACAGAGCTGGGCATTCCTCTCAGGCTCCAGGAAGTATCAGAGCCCCGGGAGTGGACGTCTGGGAGGGCGTGCTGGGCCCTGAGGTCAGAAGCAGGAGAAACCTTGCACCGGGGTCTCTCGGTGGGGAACAGATGACACCTGCCCTCCGGAGCCCCTTGTCAGCTGCCAGGGATCCCTCCACAGAGCCTCTGGACTGGGAGGGTGGGGAGGCGAGCGCGCCATGACCGCCGGAGAAGGAGAGCGACGGCGGCAGCCCGAGGGGCCAGCAGAGCCGGCCTCACTGTGAGCAGGGAGCGGGTTCCTCCCGTTGACGCTGGAATAGCCTTCTGTCACAATGGGTCATTCGTCCCGGGCCCGGGAGCAGGGCTGCCCCCCAGAGCCACAGCCCGGAGTGGTCACCTGACAGCTGTGCACTGTGTGTCTCTGGGAGGGAAGAACCGGAAAGGCTGGATGCACGGAGGTAGGTGCCCACGAGTGTGCAGAGAACACGGAGCCCCCTGGGATCCCACGGCCATCTGCAGACCTATGGGGAAGGAGACGCCAAGAGCTCAGGGGCTCATCCCGGCCCCACCCTGGGGTCTCCACCCTGCTCCAGCCCCGGGATCCCAGGCCTAGCGAAGCCACCGTTAGGTCGCAGGCAGGCAGAGGGCCAAACTTCTAGGAGGAAGCGACTCAGAGCAGCTCATCCCTTCACAATGAATTCCGAGCCTGCCCATCAACCCTGGATTCTAGACAGGATGAGTTACAAACCGGTGGGGGACCCAGGACTGGGGAACTCTGGACGGGACCCTTGTCTGTGACCTTCCCAAACACCCGGCCCAGGGGCTCCTCCCAAGGGGAAGGTGGGGACTTCCAAGGCCGGGAGACCGGCCTGCAGCTGCAGGTGCCCAGGCGGCCTGCCTGGCTCCCAGTCCTTGCTGATTCCGGCAGGACGGGCCATCGGATGGGATTCGTCACATGGTCGGGTGGGGCAGGGGGCAGAGGGACCTGACCAAACGGGGTGTGTTGGGGGTGTAGGCCAAGAGGGGCCCACTGCTCCCTGTCTCCAGCCCAGCTTCCCTCTCCTCTGGCCTCACCACGTGGGAAAGCAGCGGGATGCGCAGGGGTTGCTCTGCGCGGATCCTGCACTTTGTGCCCTCCAGGGGGTGCCCAGGGTGCCCGGCAGCTCCCAGGTGTTTCCAGGGGTGAGACCTGCTGCAGCGATGCCTGGACCAGATGACAGCAGGAATGGGCCCCATACTGCAGGCCTGCCAGGACCCCAAGATGTGGTTCTGGAAGCAGGTGGGGTGAAGCCGAGGTGAGACACGGGGCGGGTGGGAGGGAGTAGTGGGCCTTCCTATAAGGGCTCAGGGTGCGCGGTGGGGGTCCAGGCTGCTCTCCCTACTGTCATGGCCTGCGTGCTGGCTGGGTGGGCAGTGGGGTGGATGAGGGCACAGGCTGCTGCTGGCGTCCGGGGCGAGCCCTGCCCTGTGTCTGTCCTGGGAAGCGCGGATGGTGGGAGGAATGGCCCAGAGGGAGCTGCCCTGCGGTCCACACACCAGCGCTGCCAGGGCCCCCACTGGCGCACCACCTCCCCAGCCTGCAGCCGCCATCCCGCCACCATCACCCACCCGCACCATCAGCCACCGGGCCTCAGGTCTGCCCAGACTTCCGGCCCAGCCCTGGGGCATGTGTGAGATCCCCGAGCTTCCTGTTTGCAGGCCGCTTCCCGCCACCACTGCTGGCTGGGAACAAGCAAAGCCACAGAGGCTGAGTTTGAGCCCCAGAAAGCTCCCTGAAAAGACCCCGGGGAGGTGGGCCTCCACCCCAGCAGGAGGGTCGCCCGCCCTGCTCCTCCCTGATCAGCACACTCATCCTCCCCAAAAGAACACAAACTGCAGCAAAAGGCGAATCCGACCCGAGGGAAGAGGACAGACCGGCCAGGGGCCCTGGGGTCGGAGGGGCAGCACCGTGGCAGCCCCCTTCGGGAGGCCTGCGCGACCAGGCCGCGCGTTTCCTGACACTGGTCTGGCAACAGGAGGCGGCCCAGGGGCTCCTTCCCGTCCTGGATCTGATGGGTGTCCCTCGACGGCACCGGGGGAGCCCAAAGCCCCAAGGGTCCCTCTAACGATAAGCTGCCAAAGGGTGCACTACCCTTCCCAAGAAGGCGGGCCAGGGATGCCACCCCCATCGCCCCAGAGCTTGGCCTCTGCCTGGGAGACCCCGCCTGTCCTGAGGCGCGCCCACAGGGACGGCAGAGCCCGCGCAGCCGCACACACCAGGCAGGCCGCAGCGCCCCCACAGAGGCCTGACCATCAGACCGTCACTGGAACCACAGTCCCCAGAAGTAGGCCAGGATCCAGGTGCTGAACTCAACAGGGAGACTGCCTGCCACACAAAATACTTAAATAGCACCAGAGTCTCCTAACATGACCGGCAAAATGACCAGGAAACAGTAAGACATCACCTGTCAGACCACAACCAAGAGAGTCAAGACTTTAAATGAGAAAAGGCAAAGCCTGGAGGAATCCAACACTGGAATTATCTGACAAGGCTGTTAGAGCAACTATGATAAAAATGTGACTGTGGACCCACTTGAAACAAATGAAAACAGAAACTCTTGGCAAAGAAATACAAGTTATGGAAAAAAGCCAAATGGGAGTCCTAGAACTAAAAGCGCAGTAAGAGCAATGGGTCCCCTGGATGGGCTCGGTGGCAGAGCAGGACGACAAGTCCAAAGACTCAGGCAGGTCGGGCGGGAAGGACGGAAAAGCGCAGGCCGTGCAGACATTAGCGGAGAGGGCAGAGGCGGCTGACTTAACAGCCAATAAGCGGACTTGAGAGCAAAGGAAATGGCTGCAGGAAGATATTACCTAGTGACGCGAGACCGGCCAGCAGGAACAGGCGACAGCCCTAAAGGAGCTCACCGCCCCCTGCAGCAGAGGCCGACGGGGCCGACGGGGGAGAAGGACAGACCTGCGCGCAGTCAGGCCGTGGGCGTCCCGTGGAGCAGCGGGAAGGCAGGCTGAGCCCTGGACGTGAAATCGGCAAGAACATAGGTCTGAGCAACAGGACGAGCTGCCGGCAGGATTTTAGCTTTTCCTGGTGCCCAGGGAGCAGCTCCGAGAGCAGGGCGGTGGCTCTCAGTGCGCTGGCTGGGGCTCGGTGGAGTGGGGCGCACACCGTGGAGATGCCTGTTGGGACAGTGTGCCCGGAGGGGGTAACGGGATGGGCTGTGCTGACGTTGCTGCAGAAGAGCAGGCAGGCTCCGGGGGCCTCAGGGGAGGACAGGAGAGAGAGCAAGGCCCCCATGGGCATTCGGGAATCTACCCCCAAAATGAGGCTCTGACAGGAGGACCAGGAGGGCAACCCTGGGGACGGAAGTCAGAGAGAGGATGGTATCCGCGGGCAATCTGACTTTTTAAAAAATTGCAGTGAAAAACGTACAACATAGCATTTGGCATCAGGCACATCTGCTGGGGAGGAGTCCGGTTTGGAGATGGAGGGAAGTCGGAGCACCGGGTGAGGGGGGCATCCAGTGAGAGCCCTGGGGGCTGGGCAGGCAGCCTTTTGATGGGCTCCCAGACCCAGACGCCGGTATTCGAAAGAGAAATCAAGGCAGGAACTTTATGTTCACTTAATTTTTAATATTCAGGGTCCACCTAACAAGTCCACACCCCTAAACTCTTTTTCACGTTCCCAAATATCCTCAACTGCCTATAAAACCCCCGAGACAACACACCACCACGGACGCCCTCGTCCCCTCCTGGCGGGAGCCGGGAGCTCGGTCCTCTCACTGCATCTCCAGGTAAACGCCTGCGCCTCGCTCTCCTCCCTTGACTGCTGGTGAAGCTCACTCTCCGGCTTCGTGAGCAAGAACCGCGGCATCACTACGGCGCTGGACGCTCCGGCGCCGGCCGCCGCCGCGAGCCCTAGCGGCCGCCCCGTGCGCCGCCACGCCAGCCAGGGCTCGGGCGTTTCTGTGGCAACGCGACGCGCCCCCCACCCCCTCCCCGCTGTTAAGTTGGAGTCGGCGGAAGCACACGAGGGCGTCCGAAGGCAAAACCCGGGACGCGCTAGGGCCCCGCAGGCACTCCGCAGTCGCGAGCCCTAACGGTCACCCCGCGCGACCAACCGCCCCCGGCTCCAGCTAGGGGTTGGGGCGTTTCTATGGCAACGCGACGCGCGCCCCCTAGTTAAAGTTGGAAGCGGCGGGATCGCGCGAGGGCGCCCGAAGGGCCAAGCCGCAACGGCGCAAGGGCTCCGCAGCCGCCCCGCAGCCCCGAGCCCTAACTTACGCCCCGCGCGCCGCCGCTCCAGCCAGGGCCCCGGCGTTTCCACGGCAACGCTACAAGCGCCCCCGCCGTGCAAGCTGGAGTTGGCTGGGCGCGCGTCGGCGCTAGGGCCCCGCAGACGCCGCCGCCCCTCTCTCCCCGCTCCCGCCAGGGCTCGGGCGTTTCTGTGGCAACGCCCCGCAGCCCCGCGGTCGCGCTCACCGCGCGTTCCTGCTCCTGCTGTATCTGTGCCTTATATTTTAGAAACACACTTCTTAACTGAGTTAGGCTGAGAGTGTAGAAATCACAGCGGGGTGTTTAAAAACAAGAAAGCCACCGATGCAGTCATTTCCCACCCACCTCACAACAGCAAACCAAGACAATGACAGTTTCCACCTGTTTCACGGATTCACCTGTTAAGATCTGAAATGTCCTGACCAGCGCTAATGAGGCGATCTGCATGAGGAAATCCTGCCGTTCCTTTCCACCAAAAGCGTGCCCGCGCGTGAAACGAACCCCTCCTTTCTTTTGTTAATAACTTTACATCCCATCCTCCTTCCTATAAAAACTTCCCGTTTTGTACAGCTCCTCAGAGCTTCCCTCCACTTGCAAGATGGGCTGCTGCCCAATGCTTGAATCGCTTAATAAAGCCAGTTAGATCTTCAGATGTACTTGGCTGAGTGTTTTTTAGTCTTATGTACTTATATTCTCTTTTGCAATTATCATAGTGTCCCATACTTTGTTGATAGGTTGATTTAGATGATGGAATCTCAAATGAATCTACAGCATGTTTGCTTGTTTGCTTTTAAACCACAGGTGCAGGTGGCACGATTCAATTTTTATGAAAACAAATCATGTGTGAATACACCTAAGGTTCCAAAACATCCAGGTTCTAAGAATTAAGAAGATAATTATTTTCATTCCATTAATTGTTTGGAATCATGCCGTTTGTAAATAACATACCATCAATTCTAAAATGCTCTTCTGAAAAGGGATGCAACTTACAGTAGAGATCATTTCAAATTCATAGAAATATGGTAGTTTTTCTCAAATTGAGTACATAAAAAGACCATTATTTCTTACTTTCCAGTTTTACTTACCTTTGTTTTGAATTATTAAAAAGAAATATAACACATCTCTCATCACGTCACCACGAACACCTAATTATTCTTATTCTCCATGACAAATGATTACTTCTGGACAGATAGGCTGCTAGGTTGGCTACCAGCTATCAGCATTAACGCCTTGGAAGTCCCAAGTATAAACCATCCTTGGGTCTTAGGACTGCCTCGTTCATTGTTTTCTTTCTGCGTTTTTTCACTGAGAGTGTGATACTTAATTTTCCTGTATACTTAAATGTCTCAAGAAGGTTTTAATTCCTTTCGTATTGTACTGATATTTTAGTTAACTTTATAGTACTAAAATGATTTATACAGTTTTTTAACATCCTGATGATATGATGAAACGTCCCATCATCCTCTAAAGAAAAATTGATTTTGATTGACATCTGGCTTATCGACAGCAACATTGGAGATCACAATACAAGGCAATAACATGTTTAAAAAATTGAAAGGAAACTGGTCTTAAGCCTTTACATTCAGCCAAGGCCTTTTAAACATGAGGACACAGAAAAACATGTTATCAGAAAATGAGACCTCAAAAGTATTATCTCACAGAAATCTGTTTGAAACTTTTCTTAGAGGAAATATTGAAGTAGGAAAAAAAATAAACCTGGGAATATGCAATTAGGTTTGTGAAGATCAGGACTGATGCAGAAAAGAAGAATAAAGTATGGAAAATAAACCATCGAATAAGGTGATAGAAATAAATCTTAATAGAACAAGTTAAATGAATCCAGGAAAAGATAGCGGGGCAACATTTTTAAGTGGCATAGAAAAAATCAGACAAAATACATTGAAAATAGAGTCATGGAAAAAATAAAGAGGTCAAATATGCATACAAAAAGGACCTAAGTCCAAATTTTGATAAAAGGTGAAATTCAAGATGAGAACATCGTGAAGGAGGAAATGTCATAGAGGCCACAGAAGCAATAGTAGGTGCAGAATGTGCTTAAGATTGAGCACATTCGTGACAATAAAATCAAACAAACTCGAGTGCCATTCCCACCAGGGCTGTAGAAAAACATTATGACCACTGAGCTGGGGATACACATCAAGTCCACATGGAGCATCGAGACACATTCAGCGCGTGGATCCCTCAGGGACCCCTGACTTACTGCCACAGAGGGGACGGAGGATGGTATCATGAGGGCTCCCCAGATGGCTCGAGGCTCCCCTCCTCTGTGGTGCGGGTTGGACCTGAGGCTCCAGTGGTGTGGAGGGGAGGGGAACGGAAGGCAAGGCTCACCCAGAAAAAAATACGCCCCCTAGGGATGTCTGACGAGGCTGCTCTAGCTGACTCAGCCCCAGGGCTCTGACTCCTGCTCTCACCCTCCACCCCGCAGACCTTAAGGGTCAGTGCTCACCTGGGACCCTTAGCTCACCCTCACCCGTTCCTGGCCTCTGGGTGCAGCACGTGTGGATGTCTGAACGTTTGTGTCCTCCCAGGGGTCACAGCTTGAAATCCTAACTCCTCGAGATGTTAAGATGCGGGCCACAGGCATGTGGTTCTCAGCCCTTGTCCAGGCACTGGTGCCTTGTAACAGAGGCCCCAGGAGGCCCCCGACGCCCTCCCGCTGGGACCCCAGGGAGAAGCCTCTGGTTGTGGTCCTGGAACAGGGCCGTCACTGGAAGTGGCCATGCTGGAGCCTTGATCTGGGCCTTCCCTGCCTCCGGAGCTGTGAGAAGTACATTTCTGCTGTTTGTAATCTGTCCGGCCTGTGGCATGATGTGACGGCTGTCCCGCTGGCCTAAGACAACACGCTTCAAATTTACACGGAAACTGAGGACTATCTTCTGGCAGAATAAGACCCATCAAGACAGCGAATGAAAAACAAATTTTTAATAGATAATTATGGATTCCCGGATCTGAAAATACCTGATTGGTTTGTGAGAAGATGACTTTGTGTGTGCGTGTGTGTATATAGCCAGTCCCGAGAGTATGCAATTTAAAGGTTTATTAATGCCATCATTTTAAATGCTGCAGACATACAAAAAATACCATTTCAAGGAGTAACTACCTACAATTATTTCATACTTAGATTTATGAATTTTGAATAATTAAATTCTTGTGTCAGTCCATCTGATTGAAAATGGGACAAAGCACTGTTTAAAATTCACAAAACAAAATAAGTGTAAAATAAATTAAAGTTCTGCGCCTTGGCTTTTACCGGGCATAAAGACTCCGTGGGGAAGGTGGACAGAGGAAATCCTCAGTACAAATCGTGGAGAAATGGCTAAAATTCCAGGGTCAATGTAAGAATTTCAAGGTTTACGAAATTGGAGGTCCTCTAGTCAAGATCTCTAATGGACCACGGGATCCAGATAACGTCTGGATGAATGGAAAAATCGTCTCTCTGACACGGTGAATAGGTTTGGAAAGGAGTGGGCAGAGCCCTGTGGGACCAGATGGTGGGGGGGGGCTGTGGACCCGCCTGCTCCTCCCCTGTCCCCTCCCCCGGGGGACCAAACCCCTGTCCCAAACCGGGGGCCAGCGGCTGCGGCCGAGATCCTGAGAGTGATGCCCGCGGGAGGACAGGCCCCTGAGCACAGACCCACCGGCTGCCTTCCCGGGGCAGGGGTGTGGGGCAGGGGTCTGGGACGGGGCTTCGTCCAGGCCGACCCGAGGGCAGTGCTGAGCCCGCAGCGCCTCTGAGCAGGGGCTGCAGTGGGGCGCAGGCCTCGGGAGGCAGCGTGCGGCCTGACGGAGCTCAAGGGGCCTGTGGGTCTGAGCGCGAGTGTGTTTCCTGAGCAGAGAAATGCAGTGACGCAAGAAAGCCAGGGCGGGTCCCCAGTAGAAAATCCTTCTTAACATTCTTCAAGGAAGGAAAATTAAAATATTTTTATCTAGTATAAAAAAGCAGAAGAAGGAAAACCTCCAGGCCTGTTAATTAAATGTAGACAGTCCTGGTCACGGACTCTGAGGTCTGCGCCCCGTTTGTGAGTCGAGTGCACGTGTCCCCGCCCCGTTGTGATTCAGCTGTTTTGGTCCCACAGCCTCCCCTGGAGCCCAGGGAGAAGAACAGGAGGAGGAAGAGAAGCGCAGCTCTGAGAGGTGGGTGCCTGCCCGCCACCCTGCCCGCACCGGGGCAGCCTCCCTCGCCCCCGCCTGAGGGCCCAGCCCCTCGACACCCCTGAGGATGCCAGCGGCAGGGCCTGTCCCCTGGGAGCGGGAGCCCGTGGGGAGGCTGCCGGGCAGGAGACCCAAGCCGGGATGCTCCCCAGCATCTGTGGTGGAGCAGAGCTGAGAGGGGCCGGAAGTGGGTGTCACCGAGCGCAGACGGGGTGGGCTGGAGGGGCCCAAGAGTGCCCGGATTGAGAGCGGGGACCCTAGGACCACGTGCGGCCGATGTGTTAAACTTCCCTCCGGAGCCCTCTAAGGTGGCCCTGCCCCGACCCCGCAAAGGGTGGTTAGGAGGGTGGCTGTGAGGGCGGCAGAGGGTAACAGATGTAGTAGCCCTAGCAGATGACAAAGCGTTCCCCGTCACGAGCCTTGCCATCGCCGGCAGGGAACCTGCAGCCTGGGACACTGAGGCGCGGGCCCCGGACACTGGGCTCCCCAGTCTCCCCTAAAGGGACATGGCACTCAGGCTCCTGTTTGACCCCTAGGTCCCTGCCTTCCCCACCACAATCACGTCTCCCACTCCCCAGGCTACAGAGTTTGCCTGCGACGACTGGAGGTGGCAAGCAGCCTGCTGTCACATCTAGAGAGGTAATGAAGCTCACCCTTCCCTCTCGGGTCCTTCCTCCCTGAGCCTCTAAGGGGACTCCAGGGCTGCCGCAGCCTGCAGCCAACTTGCGGGGGGCAGCCGTGGGGACAGGGGTGGGGACAGACCTGGGGTGTGGGACAGCAGGAGCACCATGAAGTCAGTGTGGGGGCTGTGGAGGCCATGGGCCCCAGATGCCCGCCCCTGCCTGGCCGCCTTGGCCCTCCTGGCCCCGTCTGCTCCTGGCTGCACCGTGTGCCTCCTGTCCTCTCCAGCCACCTGAGCAGGATCCTGGACAAGAGCGGAGATCATCGGTCACGTCAGGACACCCCTGGTGAGGTACGCAAAGCACAGACGGCTGGATCCCGTCAGCCATGCAGGGAGCTTGTAGGCGGTGTTCCTCCTGCCGTGTCCCCTTCAGTCTCCCAGACCCCCCTGCGGAAGCCGCCTCCGTGCCTGGCCTCCACTGCTTCACCAGGCCCACAGGCACCCACATGTTCTGCTCATGCTCCCCGCTCCCCGAGTGCCTCTCAACGGCCAGACCTCCTCCTTCCCCTGGACAGCCTTTCACCCCAGCCCCTTGCTTCTCCACCTCCACCGCCGTGTCCCACCCTCCGTCTCTGACAGCCTCCCCTGCACCCCTCCCCAAGACTCCACTCTGACTCTTCCTCACTGGGACCCAGTGGCGCTCTCACGGAGCCCGTCCGCACACACCCCTTGGGGAGCTTCTCCTGCCCCAGCCGTCTCAGGCCTTGGTGTCCCCGTTTCGGCCCTGTCCTTGCAGCAGGCGGCTGCCAAAGCCTGGAGCCTCTCCCCCCAACCCCTCACAGGGTGGGTCCCACACAGTGGCCTCATTCTGGGGAGATCAAGGTGTACACACACCCCCAACTCTCCTGCAGCACAGAAGGCAAACCAGAACAGCTGCCTGGTCCTGGGCAGCTCTCAGATCCCAAAGTCTTGGAGGGCCACGTACAGCACACATCTAACCAGCTTTTCTGTGTAATGAAGGGTCACCCTTCCCTACATAGCGAATCCCTTGGGGCCACTGTCTGGACCTCTGAGCGCCCCTCCAGCACCACAGTCTCCATCTTTTTTACTCCATGTAATCTCACATTGTTACCCAGGTCAAATGCAGGCTACATTTCCCCACCGTCTGTCCAGTCCCAGCCTCTGTCCCAACTGGAGTTCCCGTCTCAGCCCCCGATTCCGTGCTTACATCAATTGGAGGCACCAGTTCCGGCTCATGTCCGTATCCCAGCCTGTCTCCAATCCCCCCTCCCAGCCCTACCGCCGTGTCCACACCAGATTAGGGCCTGCCAAGTAACTTGCTCTATATTGCAGAGTAAGTCGAAATCTCTCATCCCAACTCGACACCCAGAACGGCCCACGTTGCAGAAGGAACCGGAAAGTCGGCGGGCTCGATCCTCTGCAGTCAAAAGGCCTCAGGAAGTGTGCAGCGTCCCTACTTCCACCTGTCGGGGAGTCTCTAAGGGATGGAAACCCCGTGTGAACACCTGCCACGGGACTCACTCCCTTGAGCTGAACACTCGAGAGATGCTGGAAGCACGCACCAGAAGGCTCCGGGCACAGCACAGGCGGCGGGTACTCCTGAAGGTCGTTCAGGCTCTGGCTGTCTATCGGCTGAAAAAGACTCACGCCTGGCGCATTCTGCAGTCGGCCTTAGCCGCCCCAGGCACCTGTGTGTCAGGCATCCCCGGGAGACTCAAGTTTCCTGACCTTGTGGGCAAAGCCCCTCAGGCCTTTCCAGGAGAGACCTTGGAAACTGAGGAGGCAGCTTCCAGCACGGGGAGGCCTCTCCTCGCCCGCTCACGAGTGTGTGTGGAAATGGTGTGGGGAGGGAACCCACTGGGTGATGACCACAGGTGCCCCTCATCCTGTCCTATTGGACAGGAGGGCAGGCCACCGATTCAGCGCCCCACACTCAGCGTCACAGGTGGAAGCTGCCAGAATGGGATGATGGAGCAGGGCCAGAGGGGCAGCCCGGGGCTAGGTCCCTGTTCAGCAATGGGCAGGGATGAGCCGAGAGAGGAGAGTGGGGGACAGGCCTCACAGGAAACCTGCGGGACGGTGACAATGCTGGAGGTGACCTTCACATCACAGTCTTTGAGGGCCACAGAGGCTAGTGAGGCCACGGCGCTCCCACCTCTTCAGCCACAGTCCAGAGTCACACCGGAAGCAGCATCTCAGGACTTAATCGAGGATGCAGGGATGTCAGAAGCTCCAGGGACCAGGGAAAGTCCTGTGCCCTGTATAAAGTCTGTTTCCCTGCTCCCAGGAGAACCATATCACAACACAGAGGCTGAGAGTGAGCTGAAGCCCAAGGTGAAGGTACCATCGCAGAACCACCCTCGACACTGTCCCCCTCACATGCCGCTCAGCAGAGACAAAGTGGCTTCTCCGGTGTCCCCGTGCCGTCCCCAGAGCAGGCCTACGGGAGAGCATGAAGAGGGGTCTGCAGCACTGGGCCCACGTCAGGCTGTGACTGTGAGCCGGCCTGCCCGGGTCCGGGGAGGAGTACACTCCGCTGGGACCAAATGCCCACAGTGCACACCAGGGGAGACACAGGGGCCTCCAGAAAGCTCCTTCGCAGCAAGGCTGACGCTCTTCTTGCAGAGCATAAAAAGCAAACACCAGTACACTCTGCCACAACCTAAACTGTCACCAGCCACCGCCCGGAGCCAAGGATCATTCGCAAGAAGATCAACTGTGGAGAACGCGGATGCTGATTCTCAGGCGGTGATGAGAGCGGGCAGACCGACATTAGAGGACAAACTGGCAGTTCTACATGGACTTCAGGGCACAGAGTTAAAGGCCCCAATACGTGCGTGTCACCACTCCCACGGGCAGCATGGCTCCCCCAAGGCAGGGAAAATTAGTCATACACCCTGCTGCCATCATCCCACCCAGCAGGGCCAGACTTGTCTTTTCAAGGAAAGGCAAGTCAGACGCGGAGAGCCCTTGGAACGTGTCACCTTGAACAAGGAGCAGCTGGACCTGAGCAGCTCCACATCCCAGTCCCACAAGAGGACTTTGTCTTCTGCAGTCAGTCGCTGCCAGGGTGGACCAGCCGTGCAAATTGTCCCAGGCCAACAGCGACACTGCCCACGGCACTGTCCTCTTCGCAGAGGTGTTTAGTCTGGGCAACCACAAGGTGCTCTCTAAACCAAAAAGACTCACGCCTGGCCCATCCTGCAGTCGACCTTACCCCCACTCCCAGGCACCTGTGTGTCAGGCATCCCCACGAGAGTCACGTTTCCTGACTTTGTGGGAAAACCTCCTCAGGCCTTTCCAGGAGAGACGGTGGAAACCGAGGAGTCAGCGTCCACCACGGGGAGGCCTCTCCTCGCCCCTTCACGTGTGTGTGCCGAAAAGTCTGAGGAGGAAGCCCACTGGGTGATGACCACAGGCACCCCACATCCTGTCTGACCGGACAGGAGGGCAGGCCACCGATTCAGCGCCCCTCAGTCAGCATCACAGTTGGAAGCTGTCAGCATGGGACTGTGGCCAGACCCGGAGGGGCGGCCCGGAGCTGAGTCCCTGTACAGCAATGGTCAGGGATGAGCAGAGAAAGGACAGTGGGGGTCAGGCTTCACAGGACCCCTGCGGGAAGGCGACTATGCTGGAGGTGAGCTCAACATCGTGGTCTTTGAGGGCCACAGAGGCTAGGGAGGCCACGGCGCTCCCACCTCTTCAGCCACAGTCCAGAGTCACACCGGAAGCAGCATCTCAGGACTTAATCGAGGATGCAGGGATGTCAGAAGCTCCAGGGACCAGGGAAAGTCCCCTGTTCTGTATACAGTCTGTTTCCCTGTACCCAGGAGAACCATATCCCAACACAGAGGCTCTGAGAGAGCTGAAGCCCAAGGTGAAGGTACCGTCACAGAACCACCCTCGACACTGTCCCCCACACATGCCACTCATCAGAGCCAACGTGGCTTCTCCGGTGTCCCCGTGCCATCCCCAGAGCAGGCCTACGGGAGAGCATGAAGAGGGGTTGCGGCACTGGGCCCACGTGAGGCTGGGACTGTGAGCCGGCCTGCCCGGGTCCGGGGAGCAGTACACTCTGGTGGGACCAGATGCCCCCAGTGCCCACCAGGGGAGACACAGGGGCCTCCAGAAAGCTCCTTCGCAGCAAGGCTGACGCTCTTCTTGCAGAGCATAAAAAGCAAACATCAGGACACCGTGCCACAACCTAAACTGTCACCAGCCACCGCCCGGAGCCAAGGATCATTCGCAAGAAGATCAACTGTGGAGAACGCGGATGCTGATTCTCAGGCGATGATGAGAGCGGGCAGACAGCCTTTAGAGGAGAAAGTGGCAGTTCTCCGCGGAATTCACGCCACAGAGTTAAAGGCCCAGGTACGTGGGTGTCACCACTCCCACGGGCAGCCTGGCTCTCCCAAGGCAGGGAAAACTAGTTGTACACCCTGCGGCCATCATCCCACCCAACAGGGCCAGACTTGTCCGGTCAATGAAAGGCAAGTCAGATGCGGAGAGCCCTTGGGACATGTCACCTTGAACAAGGAGCAGCTGGACCTGAGCAGCTCCACGTCCCCGTCCCACAAGAAGTCTTTCTCTTCTGCAGTCAGTCGCTGCCAGAGTGGACCAGCCGTGCAAATTGTCTCAGGCCAACAGCGACACTGCCCGCGGCACTGTCCTCTTCGCAGAGGTGTCTAGTCTGGGCAACCACAAGGTGCTCTCTCAACCGAAAAGATTCACACCTAGCCCATTCTGCAGTCGACCTTACACCCCCTTCCCAGGCACCTGTGTTGTCAGGCTTCCCCACAAGACTCAAGTTTCCTGACTTTGTGAGTAAACTCCCTCAGGCCTTTCCAGGAGAGACGGTGGAAACTGAGGAGGCAGCTTCCACCACGGGGAGGCCTCTCCTCGCCCCCTCACGTGTGTGTGCGGAAAAGGTCTGGGGAGGGATCCCACTGGGTGACGACCACAGGCGCCTGACATACTGTCTGACTGGACAGGAGGGCAAGCCACCGATTCAGCACCCCACACTCAGCGTCATGGGTGGAACCTGTCAGAATGGGACTAAGGAGCAGGCCCGGAGCTGAGTCCCTGTTCAGGAATGGCCAGGGATGAGCTGACAAAGGACAGTGGGGTTCAGGTCTCACAGGACCCCTGCGGAAGGTGACAACACTGGAGGTGAGCTCAACATCACGGTCTTTGAAGGGCACAGAGGCTAGGGAGGCCACGGCGCACCCAGCTCTTTAGACACAGTCCAGAGTCACGCTGGAAACAGCATCTCAGGACTTAATCAGGGATGCAGGGATGTCAGAAGCTCCAGGGACCAGGGAAAGTCCCCTGTTCTGTATACAGTCTGTTTCCCTGTACCCAGGAGAACCATATCCCAACACAGAGGCTCTGAGAGAGCTGAAGCCCAAGGTGAAGGTACCGTCGCAGAACCACCCTCGACACTGTCCCCCACACATGCCACTCATCAGAGCCAACGTGGCTTCTCCGGTGTCCCCGTGCCATCCCCAGAGCAGGCCTACGGGAGAGCATGAAGAGGGGTTGCGGCACTGGGCCCACGTGAGGCTGTGACTGTGAGCCAGCCTGCCCGGGTCCGGGGAGCAGTACACTCTGGTGGGACCAGATGCCCCCAGTGCCCACCAGGGGAGACACAGATGCCTCCAGAAAGCTCCTTCGCAGCAAGGCTGACGCTCTTCTTGCAGAGCATAAAAAGCAAACACCAGTACACTCTGCCACAACCTAAACTGTCACCAGCCACTGCCTGGAGCCAGGGATCATTCGCAAGAAGATCAACTGTGGGAACGCGGATGCTGAGGCTCAGGCGGTGATGAGAGCAGGCAGACAGACTTTAGAGGAGAAAGAGGCAGTTCTCCATGGAATTCACACCACAGAGTTAAAGGCCCCAGCACGGGGGTGTTACCACTCCCACAGGCAGCCTGGCTCCCCCAAGCCAGGGAAAATTAGTCATACATCCTGCAGCCAGCCAGCCACCAGCAGGGCCAGACTTGTCCGGTCAAGTAAAGGGAAGTCAGATGCCAAGAGCCCTTGGATTGTGTCACCTTGAACAAGGTGCCGCTGGACCTGAGGAGCTCCACGTCCTGGTCCCACAAGAAGACTTTGTCTTCTGCAGTCAGTCGCTGCCAGGGGGGACCAGGCATGCAAATTATCCCAGGCCAACAGCGACACTGCCCGCGGCACTGTCCTCTTCGCAGAGGTGTCTAGTCTGGGCAACCACAAACTGCTCTCTCAACTGAAAATGACTCACGCCTGGCCCATTCTGCAGTCGACCTTACCCCCCTCCCAGGCACCTGTGTGTCAGGCATCCCCTCGAGAGTCACGTTTCCTGACTGTGTGGGAAAATCCCTTCAGGCCTTTCCAGGAGAGACGGTGGAAACCGAGGAGTCAGCTTCCACCACGGGGAGGCCTCTCCTCGCCCCCTCACGTGTGTGTGCGGAAAAGGTCTGGGGAGGGAGCCCACTGGGTGATGACCATAGGCACCCCACATCCTGTCTGACCGGACAGGAGGGCAGGCCACCGATTCAGCGCCCCACACTCAGTGTCACGGGTGGAACCTGTCAGAATGGGACTAACGAGCAGGCCTGGAGGGGCGGCGCGGAGCTGAGTCCCTGTTCATCAACGGCCAGGTGAGCTCAACATCATGGTCTTTGAGGGCCACAGAGGCTAGGGAGGCCACGGCGCTCCCACCTCTTCAGCCACAGTCCAGAGTCATGCTGGAAACAGCATCTCAGGACTTAAACGAGGATGCAGGCATGTCAGAAGCTCCAGGGACCAGGGAAAGTCCCCTGCCCTGTATAATGTCTGTTTCCCTGCACCCAGGAGAAGCATATCCCAACACAGACGCTGAGAGTGAGCTGAAGCCCAAGGTGAAGGTACCATCGCAGAACCACCCTCGACACTGTCCCCCACACATGCCGCTCATCAGAGGCAACGTGGCTTCTCTGGTGTCCCCGTGCCGTCCCCAGAGCAGACCTATGGGAGAGCACGAAGAGGGGTCTGCGGCACTGGGCCCACGTGAGGCTGTGACTGTGAGCCGGCCTGCCCGTGTCCGGGGAGCAGCACACTCCGCTGGGACCAGATGCCCCCAGTGCCCACCAGGGGAGACACAGATGCCTCCGGAAAGCTCCTTCGCAGCAAGGCTGACACTCTTCTTTCAGGACACTCTGCCAAAACCTAAACTGTCACCAGCCACCGCCCAGAGCCAGGGATCATTTGCAAGAAGATCGATTTTGGAGAACGCGGATGCTGAGGCTCAGGTGCTGATGAGAGCGGGCGGACAGACTTTAGAGGAGGAAGTGGCAGTTCTCCGTGGACTTCACACCACAGAGTTAAACAAACATCATCAGGAAGTCCAAGCCCCAGTACGTGGGTGTTATCAATCCCACGGGCAGCATGGCTCCCTAGAGCCATGGAAAATGAGTCGTACACCCTGCAGCCAGCCACCCACCCAGCAGGGCCAGACTTGTCCGGTCAGGGAAAGACAAGTCAGACGCCGAGAGCCCTTGGAACGTATCACCTTGAACAACGAGCAGCTGGACCTAAGGAGCTCCGCGTCCTGGTCCCACAAGAAGACTTTGTCTTCTGCAGTCAGTCGCTGCCAGGGTGGACAAGCCGTGCAAAGTGTCCCAGGCCACCAGCGACACTGCCCGCAGCACTGTCCTCTTTGCAGAGGTGTGTAGTCTGGGCAACCGCAAGGTGCGCTAACCTTTTCTCATTGTTGTCTATAAGAAAAAATTCAAACCATTTTCTCATTAGCACATCCAAGATATATAAGTCTCCCCAATAAACTTGTTGTTTTCCCTCATAAAAAGGTAGTGTAGTGGTTTCTGTCTGTGCTGTGCTCATGAGGTGCTTTGGCTTCCAGAAGGGAGGGCAGGCAGGGAGGGGTGTGGGGCCCTGTAGGACTGCTCCTGACCCCGGGTCTCTTCCTTGCACCTGTTTTCATAGCACAAACAACAAAAAACAAAATGAGGAAACTAACCTATGAAGGTCTCACCCCCTTCCAGGGTCTATTTCGCTGCATTTCTTCTGCTCCCACGCCACTTGGAACTCCAGGCTGCTATGGAGGGCAGGTGTGCAGAGGCATTACAGAGCTGGGCATTCCTCTCAGGCTCCAGGAAGTATCAGAGCCCCGGGAGTGGACGTCTGGGAGGGCGTGCTGGGCCCTGAGGTCAGAAGCAGGAGAAACCTTGCACCGGGGTCTCTCGGTGGGGAACAGATGACACCTCCCCTCCGGAGCCCCTTCTCTCTCTGACGGAGGCGGGACTGGGGATCCCCGTGAACCCAACCCGGTGTCGCCTCAATGAAATGGACATGCACCCACCCCCACCTCTGCCTTTCCCACACTGTGGAGCAGCATCAGCCAGGGTGGCACTGTCAGCTGGTGCACGGTGGGGCATGGGGCATCAGGAAGGCTGCAGGGCCATGGTTGCCCCTGTCCCTGATGAATGAACGGCCATGGTCAGGGCTCACCCACCTTCCCCTGCCAGTCTCAGAGGAGGAGTTCTGGAGTGAACTAAAGAGGGCCTTAAGTGTGCGGGGGGTAAAACTGCAGTATTTCCAGGATCCCTCACCTGGCCTTAGTCGCTCTCCATCCCCCATGGCAGCTTCTCGCAGGCTCTGCCGCAAGGCGCAGGGAGAAGCTGTTCTCCCCTCCTGCTGAGTGACTGGCCTGGCCTGGCCCTGTCAGCTGCCAGGGATCCCTCCGCAGAGCTTCTGGACTGGGAGGGTGGGGAGGCGAGCGCGCCATGACCGCCGGAGAAGGAGAGCGACGGCGGCAGCCCGAGGGGCCAGCGGAGCCGGCCTCACTGTGAGCAGGGAGCGGGTTCCTCCCGTTGACGCTGGAATAGCCTTCCCGTCACACTGGGTCATTCGTCCCGGGCCCGGGAGCAGGGCTGCCCCCCAGAGCCACAGCCTGGAGTGGTCACCTGACAGCTGTGCACTGTGTGTCTCTGGGAGGGAAGAACCGGAAAGGCTGGATGCGCGGAGGGAGGTGCCCACTAGTGTGCAGAGATCACGGAGCCCCCTGGGGTCCCACGGCCATCTGCAGACCTATGGGGAAGGAGACGCCAAGAGCTCAGGGGCTCATCCCGGCCCCACCCTGGGGTCTCCACCCTGCTCCAGCCCCGGGATCCCAGGCCTAGCGAAGCCACCGTTAGGTCGCAGGCAGGCAGAGGGCCAAACTTCTAGGAGGAAGCGACTCAGAGCAGCTCATCCCTTCACAATGAATTCCGAGCCTGCCCATCAACTCTGGATTCTACACAGGATGAGTTACAAACCGGTGGGGGACCCAGGACTGGGGAACTCTGGACGGGACCCTTGTCTGTGACCTTCCCAAACACCCGGCCCAGGGGCTCCTCCCAAGGGGAAGGTGGGGACTTCCAAGGCCGGGAGACCGGCCTGCAGCTGCAGGTGCCCAGGCGGCCTGCCTGGCTCCCAGTCCTTGCTGATTCCGGCAGGACGGGCCATCGGATGGGATTCGTCACATGGTCGGGTGGGGCAGGGGGCAGAGCGACCTGACCAAACGGGGTGTGTTGGGGGTGCAGGCCAAGAGGTGCCCACTGCTCCCTGTCTCCAGCCCAGCTTCCCTCTCCTCTGGCCTCACCACGTGGGAAAGCAGCGGGATGCGCAGGGGTTGCTCTGCGCGGATCCTGCGCTTTGTGCCCCCCAGGGGTGCCCAGGGGGCCCCAACGACTGGGGCTCCGCGCCGTCAGAGCTGGCGCTAGGTTGCTGGCAGCCGCCGCCGCCTCCTCCGCCGTTGCCGCCGCCGCGAGCCCTAACGGCCACCGGGCGCGCCGTTCCCTCCCCGCTCCAGCCAGGGCGCAGGCGTTTCTATGGCAACGCGACGCGCGCCCACGCCTTTAAGCTGGAGTCGGCGGAGGCGCGTCCTTAGGGCAAAGCCGAGACGGCGCTAGGGCCCCGCAGCCGCCCCGCAGCCGCGACCCCAAACGGCCGGCCCGTGCGCTCCCTCTCCAGCCAGGGCTTGGGCGTTTCTACGGCAACGCGACACGCGCCCCCGCCGTTAAAGCTGGAGTCGGCCAAGCGCGCCTGAACGGCAAAGCCGCGACGGCGCTAGGGCCCCGCAGCCACCCCGCAGCCACCCCGCCGCCGACCCGCAACCGCGCTCATGGCGCGTTCCTGCTCCTGTGGTATCTGTGCCTTTAAAGAAAAAAAAGCACAGCTCCTAGTCAGTTACGCTGAGAGTCAGATCACAAGGGGGATGTTTAAAAACAAGAAAACCCCGATGCAGTAATTTCCCACCCACCTCACAACAGCAAACCAAGACAATGACAGTTTCCACCTGTTTCACGGATTCACCTGTTAAGATCTGAAATGTCCTGACCAGCGCTAATGAGGTGATCTGCATGAGGAAATCCTGCCGTTCCTTTCCACCAAAAGCGTGTCCGCGCGTGAAACGAACCCCTCCTTTCTTTTGTTAATAACTTCACATCCCATCCTCCTTCCTATAAAAACCTCCCGTTTTGTACAGCTCCTCAGAGCTTCCCTCCACTTGCAAGATGGGCTGCTGCCCAATGCTTGAATCGCTTAATAAAGCCAGTTAGATCTTCAGATGTACTTGGCTGAGTGTTTTTTAGTCTTATGTACTTATATTCTCTTTTGCAATTATCATAGTGTCCCATACTTTGTTGATAGGTTGATTTAGATGATGGAATCTCAAATGAATCTACAGCATGTTTGCTTGTTTGCTTTTAAACCACAGGTGCAGGTGGCACGATTCAGTTTTTATGAAAACAAATCATGTGTGAATACACCTAAGGTTCCAAAACATCCAGGTTCCAAGAATTAAGAAGATAATTATCTTCATTCCATTAATTGTTTGGAATCATGCCGTTTGTAAATAACATACCATCAATTCTAAAATGCTCTTCTGAAAAGGGATGCAACTTACAGTAGAGATCATTTCAAATTCATAGAAATATGGTAGTTTTTCTCAAATTGAGTACATAAAAAGACCATTATTTCTTACTTTCCAGTTTTACTTACCTTTGTTTTGAATTATTAAAAAGAAATATAACACATCTCTCATCACATCACCACGAAAACCTAATTCCTCTTATTCTCCTTGTGAAATGATTAATTCTGGACAGATGGCTTCCTAGGCTGGCTGCGGGCTGTCAGCATTAACTCCTTGGAAGTCCCAAGTATAAACTCTCCTTGGGTCTAACGACTGCCTCGTTCATTGTTTTCTTTCTGTGTTTTTTTCACTGAGTGTGTGATACTTAAATGTCTCAAGAGGGTTTTAATTCCTTTCGTATTGCACTGATATTTTAGTTAACTTTATAGTAGTAAAATGATTTATACTCTGTTTTTTAACATCCTGACAAAATGATGAAACTTCAGATCATCCTTTAAAGAAAAATTGATTTTGATTGACATCTGGCTTTTCCACAGCAACATTGGAGATCACAATACAAGGCAATAACATGTTTAAAAAATCGAAAGGAAACAAGTTTTAAGCCTTTACATTCAGCCAAGGCCTTTTAAACATGGGGACACAGAAAAACATGTTATGAGAAAATGAGACTTCAAAAGTATTATCTCACAGAAATCTGTTTGAAAATTTTCTTAGAGGAAATACTCCAGTAGGAAAAAAAATAAACCTGGGAATATGCAATTAGGTTTGTGGAGATCAGGACTGATGTTAGTGATGTTTATTGTATAATAAATACATGAAAATGTAGCATATTCGAAATAACCCAGAAGTACATCTTCAGGAAATATCCCCATGCAATAAGGGCCATGATGATGGAACAGGAAAATTCAGAGGAGGGGAGAGGAGGTGAGAATACCTGCTTGGTTTGCTGAGATGATGCTAAAATTGACACACGTAAGAAACTGAGGAGGAAATTCACATGATAATGATATAAAACCATTAAAATATAAAAAGTTTCCAAATTCAAACAAACAGGAAAATACTTGATCTGTAAAATGGAAGATGCAAAAGGTGCAGAAAAAAAGAATAAAGTATGGAAAACAAAGCATCGAATGGGGTGATAGAAATAAATTTTAATAGAACAAGTTAAATGAATCAAGGGAAAGATAGCTGGGCAACATTTTTAAGTGGCATAGAAAAAATCAGACAAAATACATTGAAAATAGAGTCATGCAAAAAAATAAAGAGGTCAAATATGCATACACAAAGGACCTAAGTCGAAATTTTGATAAAAGGTTAAATTCAAGATGAGAACATCATAAAGGAGGAAATGACATAGAGGCCACAGAAGCAATAGTAGGTGCAGAACGTGCTTAAGAGTGTGCACATTCGTGACAAGAAAACCAAACAAACTCGACTGCCATTCCCACCAGGGCTGTAGGAAAACTTTATGACCAGCGAGCTGGGGATACACATCAAGTCCACATGGAGCATCGAGACACATTCAGCGCGTGGATCCCTCAGGGACCCCTGACTTACTGCCGCAGAGGGGACGGAGGATGGTATCATGAGGGATCCCCAGATGGCTCGAGGCTCCCCCTCTCTGTGGTGTTGGTTGGACTTGGGGCTCCAGTGGTGTGGAGGGGAGGGGAACGGAAGGCAAGGCTCACCCAGAAAAAAATACGCCCCCTAGGGATGTCTGAAGAGGCTGCTCTAGCTGACTCAGCCCCAGGGCTCTGACTCCTGCTCTCACCCTCCACCCCGCAGACCTTAAGGGTCAGTGCTCACCTGGGACCCTTAGCTCACCCTCACCCGTTCCTGGCCTCTGGGTGCAGCATGTGTGCATGTCTGAACGTTTGTGTCCTCCCAGGGGTCACAGCTTGAAATCCTAACTCCTCGAGATGTTAAGATGCGGGGCCACAGGCATGTGGTTCTCAGCCCTTGTCCAGGCACTGGTGCCTTGTAACAGAGGCCCCAGGAGGCCCCCGATGCCCTCCCGCTGGGACCCCAGGGAGAAGCCTCTGGCTGTGGTCCTGGAACAGGGCCGTCACTGGAGATGGCCATGCTGGGGCCTTGATCTGGGCCTTCCCTGCCTGCCTCCGGAGCTGTGAGAAGTACATTTCTGCTGTTTGTAATCTGTCCGGCCTGTGGCATGATGTGACGGCGGTCCCGCTGGCCTAAGACAACACGCTTCAAACTTACACGGAAACTGAGGACTATCTTCTGGCAGAATAAGACTCATCAAGACAGCGAATGAAAAACAAATTTTTAATAGATAATTATGGATTCCCGGATCTGAAAATACCTGATTGGTTTGTGAAAAGACGACTTTGTGTGTGCGTGTGTGTATATAGCAAGTCCTGAGAGTATGCAATTTAAAGGTTTATTAATGCCATCATTTTAAATGCTGCAGACTTACAAAAATATCATTTCAAGGAGTAACTACCTACAACTCTTTCATACTTAGATTTATGAATTTTGAATAATTATTTAAATTCTTGTGTCAGTCCATCTGATTGAAAATGGGACAAAGCACTGTTCAAAATTCACAAATCTAAGTAAGAGTAAAATAAATTTAAGTTCTGCGCCTTGGCTTTTACCGGGCATAAACATTCTGTGGGGAAGGTGGACAGAGGAAATTCTCAGGACAAATCGTGGAGAAATGCCTAAAATTCCAGGGTAATTTAAGAATTTCAAGGTTTATGAAATTGGAGGGCCTCTACTCAAGATCTCTAATGGACCACGGGAACCTGATAACATCTGGATGAATGGAAAAACCGTCTCTCTGACAAGGTGAATAGGTTTGGAAAGGAGTGGGCAGAGCCCTGTGGGACCAGATGGTGGGGGGGGGGGCTGTGGACCCGCCTGCTCCTCCCCTGTCCCCTCCCCCACCCGCAGGGGCCCTTTGTGACCAGGCCACCCTCTGTGATGCGGGCCTGCTGTGCTGTGCCCAAGCACATGCCCAGAGCCCAGTTGCTCGAGGGCAGCAGTGCGGATCAGACATGGAGAGTCCTCTCCCATCTCTGAGAAGCGGTCCAGCTACCTGGCTGAGCTCCAGCCCCACCTCCTGGGTGACTGCCGTCACCGCGGGCATCCTGTGTGGACTGGGGCTCCTGCTCCTGCAATTCCTCTTCTTCCCCGTCGATGCACCCTCACCGCCGCCTAGAAACATCAGGAAGGTAAGGAGCCCTTGGCCCAGACCGGACACAACGAGAGTCTCTCTTTCCCATGATTACTTCTGCTTTTTTGGAGGTCAGCTGTAGAGGCTCCTGGGATGGGAAAGAAGAGAACGTCTTTTCTCAGGAAAGAATCCAAGATCCTCCTTCTAGGCATAAGCCAGGCCGGGCCCGAGTTCCGGCAGGAGGATCTCTCCCAAGATCCCAGACAGGAGCCAGGTGGGCCAGAGGGCTGCAGGCCAAAGTCCCAAACCGGGGGCCAGCGGCTGCGGCCGAGATCCTGAGAGTGATGCCCGCGGGAGGACAGGCCCCTGAGCACAGACCCACCGGCTGCCTTCCCGGGGCAGGGGTCTGGGGCAGGGGTCTGGGACGGGGCTTCGTCCAGGCCGACCCGAGGGCAGTGCTGAGCCCGCAGCGCCTCTGAGCAGGGGCTGCAGTGGGGCGCAGGCCTCGGGAGGCAGCGTGCGGCCTGACGGAGCTCAAGGGGCCTGTGGGTCTGAGCGCGAGTGTGTTTCCTGAGCAGAGAAATGCAGTGACGCAAGAAAGCCAGGGCGGGTCCCCAGTAGAAAATCCTTCTTAACATTCTTCAAGGAAGGAAAATTAAAATATTTTTATGTAGTTTAAAAAAGTAGAAGAAGGAAAACCTCCAGGCCTGTTAATTAAATGTAGACAGTCCTGGTCACGGACTCTGAGGCCTGCGCCCCGTTTGTGAGTCGAGTGCACGTGTCCCCGCCCCGTTGTGATTCAGCTGTTTTGGTCCCACAGCCTCCCCTGGAGCCCAGGGAGAAGAACAGGAGGAGGAAGAGAAGCGCAGCTCTGAGAGGTGGGTGCCTGCCCGCCACCCTGCCCGCACCGGGGCAGCCTCCCTCGCCCCCGCCTGAGGGCCCAGCCCCTCGACACCCCTGAGGATGCCAGCGGCAGGGCCTGTCCCCTGGGAGCGGGAGCCCGTGGGGAGGCTGCCGGGCAGGAGACCCGAGCCGGGATGCTCCCCAGCATCTGTGGTGGAGCAGAGCTGAGAGGGGCCGGAAGTGGGTGTCACCGAGCGCAGACGGGGTGGGCTGGAGGGGCCCAAGAGTGCCCGGATTGAGAGCGGGGACCCTAGGACCACGTGCGGCCGATGTGTTAAACTTCCCTCCGGAGCCCTCTAAGGTGGCCCTGCCCCGACCCCGCAAAGGGTGGTTAGGAGGGTGGCTGTGAGGGCGGCAGAGGGTAACAGATGTAGTAGCCCTTGCAGATGACAAAGCGTTCCCCATCACGAGCCTTGCCATCGCCGGCAGGGAACCTGCAGCCTGGGACACTGAGGCGCGGGCCCCGGACACTGGGCTCCCCAGTCTCCCCTAAAGGGACATGGCACTCAGGCTCCTGTTTGACCCCTAGGTCCCTGCCTTCCCCACCATGATCGTGTCTCCCACTCCCCAGGCTGCAGAGTTCGCCTGCGACAACTGGAGGTGGCAAGCAGCCTGCTGTCACATCTAGAGAGGTAATGAAGCTCACCCTTCCCTCTCGGGTCCTTCCTCCCTGAGCCTCTAAGGGGACTCCAGGGCTGCCGCAGCCTGCAGCCAACTTGCGGGGGGCAGCCGTGGGGACAGGGGTGGGGACAGACCTGGGGTGTGGGACAGCAGGAGCACCATGAAGTCAGTGTGGGGGCTGTGGAGGCCATGGGCCCCAGATGCCCGCCCCTGCCTGGCCGCCTTGGCCCTCCTGGCCCCGTCTGCTCCTGGCTGCACCTTGTGCCTCCTGTCCTCTCCAGCCACCTGAGCAGGATCCTGGACAAGAGCGGAGATCATCGGTCACGTCAGGACACCCCTGGTGAGGTACGCAAAGCACAGACGGCTGGAGCCCGTCAGCCATGCAGGGAGCTTGTAGGCGGTGTTCCTCCTGCCGTGTCCCCTTCAGTCTCCCAGACCCCCCTGCGGAAGCCGCCTCCGTGCCTGGCCTCCACTGCTTCACCAGGCCCACAGGCACCCACATGTTCTGCTCATGCTCCCCGCTCCCCGAGTGCCTCTCAACGGCCAGACCTCCTCCTTCCCCTGGACAGCCTTTCACCCCAGCCCCTTGCTTCTCCACCTCCACCCCCGTGTCCCACCCTCCGTCTCTGACAGCCTCCCCTGCACCCCTCCCCAAGACTCCACTCTGACTCTTCCTCACTGGGACCCAGTGGCGCTCTCACGGAGCCCGTCCGCACACACCCCTTGGGGAGCTTCTCCTGCCCCAGCCGTCTCAGGCCTTGGTGTCCCCGTTTCGGCCCTGTCCTTGCAGCAGGCGGCTGCCAAGGCCTGGAGCCACTCCCCCCACCCCTCACAGGGTGGGTCCCACACAGTGGCCTCATTCTGGGGAGATCAAGGTGTACACACACCCCCAACTCTCCTGCAGCACAGAAGGCAAACCAGAACAGCTGCCTGGTCCTCGGCAGCTCTCAGATCCCAAAGTCTTGGAGGGCCACGTACAGCACACATCTAACCAGCTTTTCTGTGTAATGAAGGGTCACCCTTCCCTACATAGCGAATCCCTTGGGGCCACTGTCTGGACCTCTGAGCGCCCCTCCAGCACCACAGTCTCCATCTTTTTTACTCCATGTAATCTCAAATTGTTACACTGGTCAAATGCAGGCTACATTTCCCCACCGTCTGTCCAGTCCCAGCCTCTGTCCCAACTGGAGTTCCCGTCTCAGCCCCCGATTCCGTGCTTACATCAATTGGAGGCACCAGTTCCGGCTCATGTCCGTATCCCAGCCTGTCTCCAATCCCCCCTCCCAGCCTTACCACCGTGTCCACACCAGATTAGGGCCTGCCGAGTACCTTGCTCTTCTTTGCAGAACAAGCCGCAATGTCTCGTCCCGACTGAGACTCCACACCCAGAACGGCCCACGTTGCAGAAGGAACCGGAAAGTCGGCGGGCTCGATCCTCTGCAGTCAAAAGGCCTCAGGAAGTGTGCAGCGTCCCTACTTCCACCTGTCGGGGAGTCTCTAAGGGATGGAAACCCCGTGTGAACACCTGCCACGGGACTCCCTCCCTTGAGCTGAACACTCGAGAGATGCTGGAAGCACGCACCAGAAGGCTCCGGGCACAGCACAGGCGGCGGGTACTCCTGAAGGTCGTTCAGGCTCTAGCCGTCTATCGGCTGAAAAAGACTCACGCCTGGCCCATTCTGCAGTCGGCCTTAGCCGCCCCAGGCACCTGTGTGTCAGGCATCCCCGGGAGACTCAAGTTTCCTGACCTTGTGGGCAAAGCCCCTCAGGCCTTTCCAGGAGAGACCTTGGAAACTGAGGAGGCAGCTTCCAGCACGGGGAGGCCTCTCCTCGCCCGCTCACGTATGTGTGCGGAAATGGTGTGGGGAGGGAACCCACTGGGTGATGACCACAGGTGCCCCTCATCCTGTCCTATTGAACAGGAGGGCAGGGCAACAATTCAGCGCCCCACACTCAGCGTCACGGGTGGAAGCTGCCGGAATGGGATGATGGAGCAGGGCCAGAGGGGCAGCCCGGGGCTAGGTCCCTGTCCAGCAATGGGCAGGGATGAGCTGAGAGAGGAGAGTGGGGGACAGGCCTCACAGGAAACCTGCGGGACGGTGACAATGCTGGAGGTGACCTTCACATCACGGTCTTTGAGGGCCACAGAGGCTAGTGAGGCCACGGCGCTCCCACCTCTTCAGCCACAGTCCAGAGTCACACCGGAAGCAGCATCTCAGGACTTAATCGAGGATGCAGGGATGTCAGAAGCTCCAGGGACCAGGGAAAGTCCCCTGCCCTGTATAAAGTCTGTTTCCCTGCTCCCAGGAGAACCATATCACAACACAGAGGCTGAGAGTGAGCTGAAGTCCAAGGTGAAGGTACCATCGCAGTGCCACCCTCGACACTGTCCCCCACACATGCCGCTCATCAGAGGCAACGTGGCTTCTCCGGTGTCCCTGTGCCGTCCCCAGAGCAGGCCTATGGGAGAGCACGAAGAGGGGTCTGCAGCACTGGGCCCACGTCAGGCTGTGACTGTGAGCTGGCCTGCCCGGGTCCAGGGAGCAGTACACTCCGCTGGGACCAGATTCCCCCAGTGCCCACCAGGGGAGACACAGGGGCCTCCGGAAAGCTCCTTCGCGGCAAGGCTGACGCTCTTTTTGCAGAGCATAAAAAGGAAACATCAGGACACTCTGCCAAAACCTACAGTGTCACCAGCCACCGCCCAGAGCCAAGGATCATTCGCAAGAAGATCAACTGTGGAGAACGCGGATGCTGAGGCTCAGGTGGTGATGAGAGCGGGTGGACAGCCTTTAGAGGAGAAAGTGGCAGTTCTCCATGGACTTCAGGCCACAGAATTAAAGGCCCCAGTACGTGCATGTCACCACTCCCGTGGGCAGCCTGGCTCCCCCAAGGTACAGAAAATTAGTCGTACACCCTGTGACCATCAAGCCACCCAGCAGGGCCAGACTTGTCTGGTCAAGGAAAAGCAAGTCAGACGCGGAGAGCCCTTGGAACGTGTCACCTTCAACAAGGAGCAGCTGGACCTGAGCACCTCCACGTCCCAGTCCCACAAGAAGACTTTGTCTTCTGCAGTCAGTCGCTGCCAGGGGGGACCAGCCGTGCAACCCGTCCCAGGCCACCAGCGACACTGCCCGCGGCACTGTCCTCTTCGCAGAGGTGTCTAGACTGGGCAACCACAAGGTGCTCTCTCAACCAAAAAGACTCACGCCTGGCCCATTCTGCAGTCGACCTTACCCCCCCTCCCAGGCACCTGTGTGTCAGGCATCCCCACAAGACCCAAGTTTCCTGACTTTGTGGGAAAACTCCCTCAGGCCTTTCCAGGAGGGACGGTGGAAACCGAGGAGTCAGCTTCCACCACGGGGAGGCCTCTCCTCGCCCCCTCACGTGTGTGAGCGCAAAATGTCTAGGGATGGAGCCCACTGGGTGATGACCACAGGTGCCCCACATCCTGTCTGACCGGACAGGAGGGCAGGCCACCGATTCAGCGCCCCACACTCAGCGTCACAGTTGGAAGCTGTCAGAATGGGTCTGTGGCCAGGCCCGGAGGGGCGGCCCAGAGCTGAGACCCTGTTCAGCAATGGTCAGGGATGAGCAGAGAAAGGACAGTGGGGGTCAGGCCTCACAGGACCCCTGCGGGAAGGCGACTATGCTGGAGGTGAGCTCAACATCGTGGTCTTTGAGGGCCACAGAGGCTAGGGAGGCCACGGCGCTCCCACCTCTTCAGCCACAGTCCAGAGTCACGCTGAAAACAGCATCTCAGGACTTAAATGAGGATGCAGGGATGTCAGAAGCTCCAAGGTTCAGGGAAAGTCCCTTGCTCTGTATAAAGTCTGTTTCCCTGCACCCCGGCGAACCATATCCCAACACAGAGGCTGAGAGTGAGATGAAGCCCAAGGTGAAGGTACCATCACAGAACCACCCTCGACACTGTCCCCCACACATGCCGCTCATCAGAGGCAACGTGGCTTCTCCGGTGCCCCCGTGCCGTCCCCAGAGCAGGCCTACGGGAGAGCACGAAGAGGGGTCTGCGGCACTGGGCTCACGTCAGGCTGTGACTGTGAGCCGGCCTGCCCGGGATCGGGGAGCAGTACACTCGGCTGGGAACAGATGCGTCCATTGCCCACCAGGGGAGACACAGAGGCCTCTGGAAAGCCCCTTCACAGCAACGCTTATGCTCTTCTTGCCGAGCATAAACAGCAAACACTAGTACACTGTGCCAAAACCTAAACTGTCACCAGCCACCGCCCGGACCAGGGATCATTCACAAGAAGGTCAATTTTGGAGAACGCGGATGCTGAGGCTCAGGCGGTTATGAGAGCAGGCGGACAGACTTTAGAGGAGAAAGAGGCAGTTCTCCGTGGACTTCACACCACAGTTAAACAATCAGCAGCAGGAAGTCCAAGCTCCAGTACGTGGGTGTCACCACTCCCACGGGCGGCATGGCTCCCTAGAGCCAGGGAAAAGGAGTTGTAAACCCTGCAGCCAGCCAGCCACCCAGCAGGGCCAGACATGTCCGGTCAAGGAAAGACAGGTCAGACACGGAGAGCCCTTGGAACGTGTCACCTTGAACAACGAGCAGCTGGACCTGAGGAGCTCCTCGTACTGGTCCCAGAAGAAGACTTTGTCTTCACCGGTCAGTCGCTGCCAGGGTGGACCAGCTGTGCGAACCGTCCCAGGCCACCAGCGACACTGCCCGCGGCACTGTCCTCTTCGCAGAGGTGTCTAGTCTGGGCAACCGCAAGGTGCTCTAACTTTCCTCATTGTTGTGTATAAGGAAAAATTCAAACCTTTTTCTCATTATCACATCCAAGATATTTAAGTCTCCCCAATAAACACGTTTTTTTTTCCTCCTGAAAAGGTAGTGTAGTGGTTTCTGTCTGTGCTGTGCTCATGAGGTGCTTTGGCTTCCAGAAGGGAGGGCAGGCAGGGAGGGGTGTGGGGCCCTGCAGGACCACTCCTGACCCCGGGTCTCTTCCTTGCACCTGTTTTCATAGCACAAACAACAACTAACAAAATGAGGAAACTAACCTACGAAGGTCTCACACCCTTCCAGGGTCTATTTCGCTGCATTTCTTCTGCTCCCACGCCACTTGGAACTCCAGGCTGCTATGGAGGGCAGGTGTGCAGAGGCATTACAGAGCTGGGCATTCCTCTCAGGCTCCAGGAAGTATCAGAGCCCCGGGAGTGGACGTCTGGGAGGGCGTGCTGGGCCCTGAGGTCAGAAGCAGGAGAAACCTTGCACCGGGGTCTCTCGGTGGGGAACAGATGACACCTGCCCTCCGGAGCCCCTTGTCAGCTGCCAGGGATCCCTCCACAGAGCCTCTGGACTGGGAGGGTGGGGAGGCGAGCGCGCCATGACCGCCGGAGAAGGAGAGCGACGGCGGCAGCCCGAGGGGCCAGCAGAGCCGGCCTCACTGTGAGCAGGGAGCGGGTTCCTCCCGTTGACGCTGGAATAGCCTTCTGTCACAATGGGTCATTCGTCCCGGGCCCGGGAGCAGGGCTGCCCCCCAGAGCCACAGCCCGGAGTGGTCACCTGACAGCTGTGCACTGTGTGTCTCTGGGAGGGAAGAACCGGAAAGGCTGGATGCACGGAGGTAGGTGCCCACGAGTGTGCAGAGAACACGGAGCCCCCTGGGATCCCACGGCCATCTGCAGACCTATGGGGAAGGAGACGCCAAGAGCTCAGGGGCTCATCCCGGCCCCACCCTGGGGTCTCCACCCTGCTCCAGCCCCGGGATCCCAGGCCTAGCGAAGCCACCGTTAGGTCGCAGGCAGGCAGAGGGCCAAACTTCTAGGAGGAAGCGACTCAGAGCAGCTCATCCCTTCACAATGAATTCCGAGCCTGCCCATCAACCCTGGATTCTAGACAGGATGAGTTACAAACCGGTGGGGGACCCAGGACTGGGGAACTCTGGACGGGACCCTTGTCTGTGACCTTCCCAAACACCCGGCCCAGGGGCTCCTCCCAAGGGGAAGGTGGGGACTTCCAAGGCCGGGAGACCGGCCTGCAGCTGCAGGTGCCCAGGCGGCCTGCCTGGCTCCCAGTCCTTGCTGATTCCGGCAGGACGGGCCATCGGATGGGATTCGTCACATGGTCGGGTGGGGCAGGGGGCAGAGGGACCTGACCAAACGGGGTGTGTTGGGGGTGTAGGCCAAGAGGGGCCCACTGCTCCCTGTCTCCAGCCCAGCTTCCCTCTCCTCTGGCCTCACCACGTGGGAAAGCAGCGGGATGCGCAGGGGTTGCTCTGCGCGGATCCTGCGCTTTGTGCCCTCCAGGGGGTGCCCAGGGTGCCCGGCAGCTCCCAGGTGTTTCCAGGGGTGAGACCTGCTGCAGCGATGCCTGGACCAGATGACAGCAGGAATGGGCCCCATACTGCAGGCCTGCCAGGACCCCAAGATGTGGTTCTGGAAGCAGGTGGGGTGAAGCCGAGGTGAGACACGGGGCGGGTGGGAGGGAGTAGTGGGCCTTCCTATAAGGGCTCAGGGTGCGCGGTGGGGGTCCAGGCTGCTCTCCCTACTGTCATGGCCTGCGTGCTGGCTGGGTGGGCAGTGGGGTGGATGAGGGCACAGGCTGCTGCTGGCGTCCGGGGCGAGCCCTGCCCTGTGTCTGTCCTGGGAAGCGCGGATGGTGGGAGGAATGGCCCAGAGGGAGCTGCCCTGCGGTCCACACACCAGCGCTGCCAGGGCCCCCACTGGCGCACCACCTCCCCAGCCTGCAGCCGCCATCCCGCCACCATCACCCACCCGCACCATCAGCCACCGGGCCTCAGGTCTGCCCAGACTTCCGGCCCAGCCCTGGGGCATGTGTGAGATCCCCGAGCTTCCTGTTTGCAGGCCGCTTCCCGCCACCACTGCTGGCTGGGAACAAGCAAAGCCACAGAGGCTGAGTTTGAGCCCCAGAAAGCTCCCTGAAAAGACCCCGGGGAGGTGGGCCTCCACCCCAGCAGGAGGGTCGCCCGCCCTGCTCCTCCCTGATCAGCACACTCATCCTCCCCAAAAGAACACAAACTGCAGCAAAAGGCGAATCCGACCCGAGGGAAGAGGACAGACCGGCCAGGGGCCCTGGGGTCGGAGGGGCAGCACCGTGGCAGCCCCCTTCGGGAGTCCCGCGCGACCAGGCCGCGCGTTTCCTGACACCGGTCTGGCAACAGGAGGCGGCCCAGGGGCTCCTTCCCGTCCTGGATCTGATGGGTGTCCCTCGACGGCACCGGGGGAGCCCAAAGCCCCAAGGGTCCCTCTAACGATAAGCTGCCAAAGGGTGCACTACCCTTCCCAAGAAGGCGGGCCAGGGATGCCACCCCCATCGCCCCAGAGCTTGGCCTCTGCCTGGGAGACCCCGCCTGTCCTGAGGCGCGCCCACAGGGACGGCAGAGCCCGCGCAGCCGCACACACCAGGCAGGCCGCAGCGCCCCCACAGAGGCCTGACCATCAGACCGTCACTGGAACCACAGTCCCCAGAAGTAGGCCAGGATCCAGGTGCTGAACTCAACAGGGAGACTGCCTGCCACACAAAATACTTAAATAGCACCAGAGTCTCCTAACATGACCGGCAAAATGACCAGGAAACAGTAAGACATCACCTGTCAGACCACAACCAAGAGAGTCAAGACTTTAAATGAGAAAAGGCAAAGCCTGGAGGAATCCAACACTGGAATTATCTGACAAGGCTGTTAGAGCAACTATGATAAAAATGTGACTGTGGACCCACTTGAAACAAATGAAAACAGAAACTCTTGGCAAAGAAATACAAGTTATGGAAAAAAGCCAAATGGGAGTCCTAGAACTAAAAGCGCAGTAAGAGCAATGGGTCCCCTGGATGGGCTCGGTGGCAGAGCAGGACGACAAGTCCAAAGACTCAGGCAGGTCGGGCGGGAAGGACGGAAAAGCGCAGGCCGTGCAGACATTAGCGGAGAGGGCAGAGGCGGCTGACTTAACAGCCAATAAGCGGACTTGAGAGCAAAGGAAATGGCTGCAGGAAGATATTACCTAGTGACGCGAGACCGGCCAGCAGGAACAGGCGACAGCCCTAAAGGAGCTCACCGCCCCCTGCAGCAGAGGCCGACGGGGGAGAAGGACAGACCTGCGCGCAGTCAGGCCGTGGGCGTCCCGTGGAGCAGCGGGAAGGCAGGCTGAGCCCTGGACGTGAAATCGGCAAGAACATAGGTCTGAGCAGCAGGACGAGCTGCCGGCAGGATTTTAGCTTTTCCTGGTGCCCAGGGAGCAGCTCCGAGAGCAGGGCGGTGGCTCTCAGTGCGCTGGCTGGGGCTCGGTGGAGTGGGGCGCACACCGTGGAGATGCCTGTTGGGACAGTGTGCCCGGAGGGGGTAACGGGATGGGCTGTGCTGACGTTGCTGCAGAAGAGCAGGCAGGCTCCGGGGGCCTCAGGGGAGGACAGGAGAGAGAGCAAGGCCCCCATGGGCATTCGGGAATCTACCCCCAAAATGAGGCTCTGACAGGAGGACCAGGAGGGCAACCCTGGGGACGGAAGTCAGAGAGAGGATGGTATCCGCGGGCAATCTGACTTTTTAAAAAATTGCAGTGAAAAACGTACAACATAGCATTTGGCATCAGGCACATCTGCTGGGGAGGAGTCCGGTTTGGAGATGGAGGGAAGTCGGAGCACCGGGTGAGGGGGGCATCCAGTGAGAGCCCTGGGGGCTGGGCAGGCAGCCTTTTGATGGGCTCCCAGACCCAGACGCCGGTATTCGAAAGAGAAATCAAGGCAGGAACTTTATGTTCACTTAATTTTTAATATTCAGGGTCCACCTAACAAGTCCACACCCCTAAACTCTTTTTCACGTTCCCAAATATCCTCAACTGCCTATAAAACCCCCGAGACAACACACCACCACGGACGCCCTCGTCCCCTCCTGGCGGGAGCCGGGAGCTCGGTCCTCTCACTGCATCTCCAGGTAAACGCCTGCGCCTCGCTCTCCTCCCTTGACTGCTGGTGAAGCTCACTCTCCGGCTTCGTGAGCAAGAACCGCGGCATCACTACGGCGCTGGACGCTCCGGCGCCGGCCGCCGCCGCGAGCCCTAGCGGCCGCCCCGTGCGCCGCCACGCCAGCCAGGGCTCGGGCGTTTCTGTGGCAACGCGACGCGCCCCCCACCCCCTCCCCGCTGTTAAGTTGGAGTCGGCGGAAGCACACGAGGGCGTCCGAAGGCAAAACCCGGGACGCGCTAGGGCCCCGCAGGCACTCCGCAGTCGCGAGCCCTAACGGTCACCCCGCGCGACCAACCGCCCCCGGCTCCAGCTAGGGGTTGGGGCGTTTCTATGGCAACGCGACGCGCGCCCCCTAGTTAAAGTTGGAAGCGGCGGGATCGCGCGAGGGCGCCCGAAGGGCCAAGCCGCAACGGCGCAAGGGCTCCGCAGCCGCCCCGCAGCCCCGAGCCCTAACTTACGCCCCGCGCGCCGCCGCTCCAGCCAGGGCCCCGGCGTTTCCACGGCAACGCTACAAGCGCCCCCGCCGTGCAAGCTGGAGTTGGCTGGGCGCGCGTCGGCGCTAGGGCCCCGCAGACGCCGCCGCCCCTCTCTCCCCGCTCCCGCCAGGGCTCGGGCGTTTCTGTGGCAACGCCCCGCAGCCCCGCGGTCGCGCTCACCGCGCGTTCCTGCTCCTGCTGTATCTGTGCCTTATATTTTAGAAACACACTTCTTAACTGAGTTAGGCTGAGAGTGTAGAAATCACAGCGGGGTGTTTAAAAACAAGAAAGCCACCGATGCAGTCATTTCCCACCCACCTCACAACAGCAAACCAAGACAATGACAGTTTCCACCTGTTTCACGGATTCACCTGTTAAGATCTGAAATGTCCTGACCAGCGCTAATGAGGCGATCTGCATGAGGAAATCCTGCCGTTCCTTTCCACCAAAAGCGTGCCCGCGCGTGAAACGAACCCCTCCTTTCTTTTGTTAATAACTTTACATCCCATCCTCCTTCCTATAAAAACTTCCCGTTTTGTACAGCTCCTCAGAGCTTCCCTCCACTTGCAAGATGGGCTGCTGCCCAATGCTTGAATCGCTTAATAAAGCCAGTTAGATCTTCAGATGTACTTGGCTGAGTGTTTTTTAGTCTTATGTACTTATATTCTCTTTTGCAATTATCATAGTGTCCCATACTTTGTTGATAGGTTGATTTAGATGATGGAATCTCAAATGAATCTACAGCATGTTTGCTTGTTTGCTTTTAAACCACAGGTGCAGGTGGCACGATTCAATTTTTATGAAAACAAATCATGTGTGAATACACCTAAGGTTCCAAAACATCCAGGTTCTAAGAATTAAGAAGATAATTATTTTCATTCCATTAATTGTTTGGAATCATGCCGTTTGTAAATAACATACCATCAATTCTAAAATGCTCTTCTGAAAAGGGATGCAACTTACAGTAGAGATCATTTCAAATTCATAGAAATATGGTAGTTTTTCTCAAATTGAGTACATAAAAAGACCATTATTTCTTACTTTCCAGTTTTACTTACCTTTGTTTTGAATTATTAAAAAGAAATATAACACATCTCTCATCACGTCACCACGAACACCTAATTATTCTTATTCTCCATGACAAATGATTACTTCTGGACAGATAGGCTGCTAGGTTGGCTACCAGCTATCAGCATTAACGCCTTGGAAGTCCCAAGTATAAACCATCCTTGGGTCTTAGGACTGCCTCGTTCATTGTTTTCTTTCTGCGTTTTTTCACTGAGAGTGTGATACTTAATTTTCCTGTATACTTAAATGTCTCAAGAAGGTTTTAATTCCTTTCGTATTGTACTGATATTTTAGTTAACTTTATAGTACTAAAATGATTTATACAGTTTTTTAACATCCTGATGATATGATGAAACGTCCCATCATCCTCTAAAGAAAAATTGATTTTGATTGACATCTGGCTTATCGACAGCAACATTGGAGATCACAATACAAGGCAATAACATGTTTAAAAAATTGAAAGGAAACTGGTCTTAAGCCTTTACATTCAGCCAAGGCCTTTTAAACATGAGGACACAGAAAAACATGTTATCAGAAAATGAGACCTCAAAAGTATTATCTCACAGAAATCTGTTTGAAACTTTTCTTAGAGGAAATATTGAAGTAGGAAAAAAAATAAACCTGGGAATATGCAATTAGGTTTGTGAAGATCAGGACTGATGCAGAAAAGAAGAATAAAGTATGGAAAATAAACCATCGAATAAGGTGATAGAAATAAATCTTAATAGAACAAGTTAAATGAATCCAGGAAAAGATAGCGGGGCAACATTTTTAAGTGGCATAGAAAAAATCAGACAAAATACATTGAAAATAGAGTCATGGAAAAAATAAAGAGGTCAAATATGCATACAAAAAGGACCTAAGTCCAAATTTTGATAAAAGGTGAAATTCAAGATGAGAACATCGTGAAGGAGGAAATGTCATAGAGGCCACAGAAGCAATAGTAGGTGCAGAATGTGCTTAAGATTGAGCACATTCGTGACAATAAAATCAAACAAACTCGAGTGCCATTCCCACCAGGGCTGTAGAAAAACATTATGACCACTGAGCTGGGGATACACATCAAGTCCACATGGAGCATCGAGACACATTCAGCGCGTGGATCCCTCAGGGACCCCTGACTTACTGCCACAGAGGGGACGGAGGATGGTATCATGAGGGCTCCCCAGATGGCTCGAGGCTCCCCTCCTCTGTGGTGCGGGTTGGACCTGAGGCTCCAGTGGTGTGGAGGGGAGGGGAACGGAAGGCAAGGCTCACCCAGAAAAAAATACGCCCCCTAGGGATGTCTGACGAGGCTGCTCTAGCTGACTCAGCCCCAGGGCTCTGACTCCTGCTCTCACCCTCCACCCCGCAGACCTTAAGGGTCAGTGCTCACCTGGGACCCTTAGCTCACCCTCACCCGTTCCTGGCCTCTGGGTGCAGCACGTGTGGATGTCTGAACGTTTGTGTCCTCCCAGGGGTCACAGCTTGAAATCCTAACTCCTCGAGATGTTAAGATGCGGGCCACAGGCATGTGGTTCTCAGCCCTTGTCCAGGCACTGGTGCCTTGTAACAGAGGCCCCAGGAGGCCCCCGACGCCCTCCCGCTGGGACCCCAGGGAGAAGCCTCTGGTTGTGGTCCTGGAACAGGGCCGTCACTGGAAGTGGCCATGCTGGAGCCTTGATCTGGGCCTTCCCTGCCTCCGGAGCTGTGAGAAGTACATTTCTGCTGTTTGTAATCTGTCCGGCCTGTGGCATGATGTGACGGCTGTCCCGCTGGCCTAAGACAACACGCTTCAAACTTACACGGAAAGTGAGGACTATCTTCTGGCAGAATAAGACCCATCAAGACAGCGAATGAAAAACAAATTTTTAATAGATAATTATGGATTCCCGGATCTGAAAATACCTGATTGGTTTGTGAGAAGATGACTTTGTGTGTGCGTGTGTGTATATAGCCAGTCCCGAGAGTATGCAATTTAAAGGTTTATTAATGCCATCATTTTAAATGCTGCAGACATACAAAAAATACCATTTCAAGGAGTAACTACCTACAATTATTTCATACTTAGATTTATGAATTTTGAATAATTAAATTCTTGTGTCAGTCCATCTGATTGAAAATGGGACAAAGCACTGTTTAAAATTCACAAAACAAAATAAGTGTAAAATAAATTAAAGTTCTGCGCCTTGGCTTTTACCGGGCATAAAGACTCCGTGGGGAAGGTGGACAGAGGAAATCCTCAGTACAAATCGTGGAGAAATGGCTAAAATTCCAGGGTCAATGTAAGAATTTCAAGGTTTACGAAATTGGAGGTCCTCTAGTCAAGATCTCTAATGGACCACGGGATCCAGATAACGTCTGGATGAATGGAAAAATCGTCTCTCTGACACGGTGAATAGGTTTGGAAAGGAGTGGGCAGAGCCCTGTGGGACCAGATGGTGGGGGGGGGCTGTGGACCCGCCTGCTCCTCCCCTGTCCCCTCCCCCGGGGGACCAAACCCCTGTCCCAAACCGGGGGCCAGCGGCTGCGGCCGAGATCCTGAGAGTGATGCCCGCGGGAGGACAGGCCCCTGAGCACAGACCCACCGGCTGCCTTCCCGGGGCAGGGGTGTGGGGCAGGGGTCTGGGACGGGGCTTCGTCCAGGCCGACCCGAGGGCAGTGCTGAGCCCGCAGCGCCTCTGAGCAGGGGCTGCAGTGGGGCGCAGGCCTCGGGAGGCAGCGTGCGGCCTGACGGAGCTCAAGGGGCCTGTGGGTCTGAGCGCGAGTGTGTTTCCTGAGCAGAGAAATGCAGTGACGCAAGAAAGCCAGGGCGGGTCCCCAGTAGAAAATCCTTCTTAACATTCTTCAAGGAAGGAAAATTAAAATATTTTTATCTAGTATAAAAAAGCAGAAGAAGGAAAACCTCCAGGCCTGTTAATTAAATGTAGACAGTCCTGGTCACGGACTCTGAGGTCTGCGCCCCGTTTGTGAGTCGAGTGCACGTGTCCCCGCCCCGTTGTGATTCAGCTGTTTTGGTCCCACAGCCTCCCCTGGAGCCCAGGGAGAAGAACAGGAGGAGGAAGAGAAGCGCAGCTCTGAGAGGTGGGTGCCTGCCCGCCACCCTGCCCGCACCGGGGCAGCCTCCCTCGCCCCCGCCTGAGGGCCCAGCCCCTCGACACCCCTGAGGATGCCAGCGGCAGGGCCTGTCCCCTGGGAGCGGGAGCCCGTGGGGAGGCTGCCGGGCAGGAGACCCAAGCCGGGATGCTCCCCAGCATCTGTGGTGGAGCAGAGCTGAGAGGGGCCGGAAGTGGGTGTCACCGAGCGCAGACGGGGTGGGCTGGAGGGGCCCAAGAGTGCCCGGATTGAGAGCGGGGACCCTAGGACCACGTGCGGCCGATGTGTTAAACTTCCCTCCGGAGCCCTCTAAGGTGGCCCTGCCCCGACCCCGCAAAGGGTGGTTAGGAGGGTGGCTGTGAGGGCGACAGTGGGTAACAGATGTAGTAGCCCTAGCAGATGACAAAGCGTTCCCCGTCACGAGCCTTGCCATCGCCGGCAGGGAACCTGCAGCCTGGGACACTGAGGCGCGGGCCCCGGACACTGGGCTCCCCAGTCTCCCCTAAAGGGACATGGCACTCAGGCTCCTGTTTGACCCCTAGGTCCCTGCCTTCCCCACCACAATCACGTCTCCCACTCCCCAGGCTACAGAGTTTGCCTGCGACGACTGGAGGTGGCAAGCAGCCTGCTGTCACATCTAGAGAGGTAATGAAGCTCACCCTTCCCTCTCGGGTCCTTCCTCCCTGAGCCTCTAAGGGGACTCCAGGGCTGCCGCAGCCTGCAGCCAACTTGCGGGGGGCAGCCGTGGGGACAGGGGTGGGGACAGACCTGGGGTGTGGGACAGCAGGAGCACCATGAAGTCAGTGTGGGGGCTGTGGAGGCCATGGGCCCCAGATGCCCGCCCCTGCCTGGCCGCCTTGGCCCTCCTGGCCCCGTCTGCTCCTGGCTGCACCGTGTGCCTCCTGTCCTCTCCAGCCACCTGAGCAGGATCCTGGACAAGAGCGGAGATCATCGGTCACGTCAGGACACCCCTGGTGAGGTACGCAAAGCACAGACGGCTGGATCCCGTCAGCCATGCAGGGAGCTTGTAAGCGGAGTTCCTCCCGAAATGTCCCCTTCAGTCTCCCAGACCCCCCTGCTGAAGCCGCCTCCGTGCCTGGCCTCCACTGCTTCACCAGGCCCACAGGCACCCACATGTTCTGCTCATGCTCCCCGCTCCCCGAGTGCCTCTCAACGGCCAGACCTCCTCCTTCCCCTGGACAGCCTTTCACCCCAGCCCCTTGCTTCTCCACCTCCACCGCCGTGTCCCACCCTCCGTCTCTGACAGCCTCCCCTGCACCCCTCCCCAAGACTCCACTCTGACTCTTCCTCACTGGGACCCAGTGGCGCTCTCACGGAGCCCGTCCGCACACACCCCTTGGGGAGCTTCTCCTGCCCCAGCCATCTCAGGCCTTGGTGTCCCCGTTTCGGCCCTGTCCTTGCAGCAGGCGGCTGCCAAAGCCTGCAGCCACTCCCCCCAACCCCTCACAGGGTGGGTCCCACACAGTGGCCTCATTCTGGGGAGATCAAGGCGTACACACACCCCCAACTCTCCTGCAGCACAGAAGGCAAACCAGAACAGCTGCCTGGTCCTGGGCAGCTCTCAGATCCCAAAGTCTTGGAGGGCCACGTACAGCACACATCTAACCAGCTTTTCTGTGTAATGAAGGGTCACCCTTCCCTACATAGCGAATCCCTTGGGGCCACTGTCTGGACCTCTGAGCGCCCCTCCAGCACCACAGTCTCCATCTTTTTTACTCCATGTAATCTCAAATTGTTACACTGGTCAAATGCAGGCTACATTTCCCCACCGTCTGTCCAGTCCCAGCCTCTGTCCCAACTGGAGTTCCCGTCTCAGCCCCCGATTCCGTGCTTACATCAATTGGAGGCATCAGTTCCGGCTCATGTCCGTATCCCAGCCTGTCTCCAATCCCCCCTCCCAGCCCTACCGCCGTGTCCACACCAGATTAAGGCCTGCCAAGTAACTTGCTCTATATTGCAGAGTAAGTCGAAATCTCTCATCCCAACTCGACACCCAGAACGGCCCACGTTGCAGAAGGAACCGGAAAGTCGGCGGGCTCGATCCTCTGCAGTCAAAAGGCCTCAGGAAGTGTGCAGCGTCCCTACTTCCACCTGTCGGGGACTCTCTAAGGGATGGAAACCCCGTGTGAACACCTGCCACGGGACTCACTCCCTTGAGCTGAACACTCGAGAGATGCTGGAAGCACGCACCAGAAGGCTCCGGGCACAGCACAGGCGGCGGGTACTCCTGAAGGTCGTTCAGGCTCTAGCCGTCTATCGGCTGAAAAAGACTCACGCCTGGCGCATTCTGCAGTCGGCCTTAGCCGCCCCAGGCACCTGTGTGTCAGGCATCCCCGGGAGACTCAAGTTTCCTGACCTTGTGGGCAAAGCCCCTCAGGCCTTTCCAGGAGAGACCTTGGAAACTGAGGAGGCAGCTTCCAGCACGGGGAGGCCTCTCCTCGCCCGCTCACGAGTGTGTGTGGAAATGGTGTGGGGAGGGAACCCACTGGGTGATGACCACAGGTGCCCCTCATCCTGTCCTATTGGACAGGAGGGCAGGCCACCGATGCAGCGCCCCACACTCAGCGTCACGGGTGGAAGCTGCCAGAATGGGATGATGGAGCAGGGCCAGAGGGGCAGCCCGGGGCTAGGTCCCTGTTCAGCAATGGGCAGGGATGAGCCGAGAGAGGAGAGTGGGGGACAGGCCTCACAGGAAACCTGCGGGACGGTGACAATGCTGGAGGTGACCTTCACATCACAGTCTTTGAGGGCCACAGAGGCTAGTGAGGCCACGGCGCTCCCACCTCTTCAGCCACAGTCCAGAGTCACACCGGAAGCAGCATCTCAGGACTTAATCGAGGATGCAGGGATGTCAGAAGCTCCAGGGACCAGGGAAAGTCCTGTGCCCTGTATAAAGTCTGTTTCCCTGCTCCCAGGAGAACCATATCACAACACAGAGGCTGAGAGTGAGCTGAAGCCCAAGGTGAAGGTACCATCGCAGAACCACCCTCGACACTGTCCCCCTCACATGCCGCTCATCAGAGACAAAGTGGCTTCTCCGGTGTCCCCGTGCCGTCCCCAGAGCAGGCCTACGGGAGAGCATGAAGAGGGGTCTGCAGCACTGGGCCCACGTCAGGCTGTGACTGTGAGCCGGCCTGCCCGGGTCCGGGGAGGAGTACACTCCGCTGGGACCAGATGCCCACAGTGCACACCAGGGGAGACACAGGGGCCTCCAGAAAGCTCCTTCGCAGCAAGGCTGACGCTCTTCTTGCAGAGCATAAAAAGCAAACACCAGTACACTCTGCCACAACCTAAACTGTCACCAGCCACCGCCCGGAGCCAAGGATCATTCGCAAGAAGATCAACTGTGGAGAACGCGGATGCTGATTCTCAGGCGGTGATGAGAGCGGGCAGACCGACATTAGAGGACAAACTGGCAGTTCTACATGGACTTCAGGGCACAGAGTTAAAGGCCCCAATACGTGCGTGTCACCACTCCCACGGGCAGCATGGCTCCCCCAAGGCAGGGAAAATTAGTCATACACCCTGCTGCCATCATCCCACCCAGCAGGGCCAGACTTGTCTTTTCAAGGAAAGGCAAGTCAGACGCGGAGAGCCCTTGGAACGTGTCACCTTGAACAAGGAGCAGCTGGACCTGAGCAGCTCCACATCCCAGTCCCACAAGAGGACTTTGTCTTCTGCAGTCAGTCGCTGCCAGGGTGGACCAGCCGTGCAAATTGTCCCAGGCCAACAGCGACACTGCCCACGGCACTGTCCTCTTCGCAGAGGTGTTTAGTCTGGGCAACCACAAGGTGCTCTCTCAACCGAAAAGACTCACGCCTGGCCCATCCTGCAGTCGACCTTACCCCCACTCCCAGGCACCTGTGTGTCAGGCATCCCCACGAGAGTCACGTTTCCTGACTTTGTGGGAAAACCTCCTCAGGCCTTTCCAGGAGAGACGGTGGAAACCGAGGAGTCAGCGTCCACCACGGGGAGGCCTCTCCTCGCCCCTTCACGTGTGTGTGCCGAAAAGTCTGAGGAGGAAGCCCACTGGGTGATGACCACAGGCACCCCATATCCTGTCTGACCGGACAGGAGGGCAGGCCACCGATTCAGCGCCCCTCAGTCAGCATCACAGTTGGAAGCTGTCAGCATGGGACTGTGGCCAGACCCGGAGGGGCGGCCCGGAGCTGAGTCCCTGTACAGCAATGGTCAGGGATGAGCAGAGAAAGGACAGTGGGGGTCAGGCTTCACAGGACCCCTGCGGGAAGGCGACTATGCTGGAGGTGAGCTCAACATCGTGGTCTTTGAGGGCCACAGAGGCTAGGGAGGCCACGGCGCTCCCACCTCTTCAGCCACAGTCCAGAGTCACACCGGAAGCAGCATCTCAGGACTTAATCGAGGATGCAGGGATGTCAGAAGCTCCAGGGACCAGGGAAAGTCCCCTGTTCTGTATACAGTCTGTTTCCCTGTACCCAGGAGAACCATATCCCAACACAGAGGCTCTGAGAGAGCTGAAGCCCAAGGTGAAGGTACCGTCACAGAACCACCCTCGACACTGTCCCCCACACATGCCACTCATCAGAGCCAACGTGGCTTCTCCGGTGTCCCCGTGCCATCCCCAGAGCAGGCCTACGGGAGAGCATGAAGAGGGGTTGCGGCACTGGGCCCACGTGAGGCTGGGACTGTGAGCCGGCCTGCCCGGGTCCGGGGAGCAGTACACTCTGGTGGGACCAGATGCCCCCAGTGCCCACCAGGGGAGACACAGGGGCCTCCAGAAAGCTCCTTCGCAGCAAGGCTGACGCTCTTCTTGCAGAGCATAAAAAGCAAACACCAGTACACTCTGCCAAAACCTAAACTGTCACCAGCCACCGACTGGAGCCAGGGATCATTCGCAAGAAGATCAACTGTGGAGAATGCAGATGCTGAGGCTCAGGCGATGATGAGAGCGGGCAGACAGCCTTTAGAGGAGAAAGTGGCAGTTCCCCGCGGAATTCACGCCACAGAGTTAAAGGCCCAGGTACGTGGGTGTCACCACTCCCACGGGCAGCCTGGCTCTCCCAAGGCAGGGAAAACTAGTTGTACACCCTGCGGCCATCATCCCACCCAACAGGGCCAGACTTGTCCGGTCAATGAAAGGCAAGTCAGATGCGGAGAGCCCTTGGGACATGTCACCTTGAACAAGGAGCAGCTGGACCTGAGCAGCTCCACGTCCCCGTCCCACAAGAAGTCTTTCTCTTCTGCAGTCAGTCGCTGCCAGAGTGGACCAGCCGTGCAAATTGTCTCAGGCCAACAGCGACACTGCCCGCGGCACTGTCCTCTTCGCAGAGGTGTCTAGTCTGGGCAACCACAAGGTGCTCTCTCAACCGAAAAGATTCACACCTAGCCCATTCTGCAGTCGACCTTACACCCCCTTCCCAGGCACCTGTGTTGTCAGGCTTCCCCACAAGACTCAAGTTTCCTGACTTTGTGAGAAAACTCCCTCAGGCCTTTCCAGGAGAGACGGTGGAAACTGAGGAGGCAGCTTCAACCACGGGGAGGCCTCTCCTCGCCCCCTCACGTGTGTGTGCGGAAAAGGTCTGGGGAGGGATCCCACTGGGTGACGACCACAGGTGCCTGACATACTGTCTGACTGGACAGGAGGGCAAGCCACCGATTCAGCACCCCACACTCAGCGTCATGGGTGGAACCTGTCAGAATGGGACTAAGGAGCAGGCCCGGAGCTGAGTCCCTGTTCAGGAATGGCCAGGGATGAGCTGACAAAGGACAGTGGGGTTCAGGTCTCACAGGACCCCTGCGGAAGGTGACAACACTGGAGGTGAGCTCAACATCACGGTCTTTGAAGGGCACAGAGGCTAGGGAGGCCACGGCGCACCCAGCTCTTTAGACACAGTCCAGAGTCACGCTGGAAACAGCATCTCAGGACTTAATCAGGGATGCAGGGATGTCAGAAGCTCCAGGGACCAGGGAAAGTCCCCTGTTCTGTATACAGTCTGTTTCCCTGTACCCAGGAGAACCATATCCCAACACAGAGGCTCTGAGAGAGCTGAAGCCCAAGGTGAAGGTACCGTCGCAGAACCACCCTCGACACTGTCCCCCACACATGCCACTCATCAGAGCCAACGTGGCTTCTCCGGTGTCCCCGTGCCATCCCCAGAGCAGGCCTACGGGAGAGCATGAAGAGGGGTTGCGGCACTGGGCCCACGTGAGGCTGTGACTGTGAGCCAGCCTGCCCGGGTCCGGGGAGCAGTACACTCTGGTGGGACCAGATGCCCCCAGTGCCCACCAGGGGAGACACAGATGCCTCCAGAAAGCTCCTTCGCAGCAAGGCTGACGCTCTTCTTGCAGAGCATAAAAAGCAAACACCAGTACACTCTGCCACAACCTAAACTGTCACCAGCCACTGCCTGGAGCCAGGGATCATTCGCAAGAAGATCAACTGTGGGAACGCGGATGCTGAGGCTCAGGCGGTGATGAGAGCAGGCAGACAGACTTTAGAGGAGAAAGAGGCAGTTCTCCATGGAATTCACACCACAGAGTTAAAGGCCCCAGCACGGGGGTGTTACCACTCCCACAGGCAGCCTGGCTCCCCCAAGCCAGGGAAAATTAGTCATACATCCTGCAGCCAGCCAGCCACCAGCAGGGCCAGACTTGTCCGGTCAAGTAAAGGGAAGTCAGATGCCAAGAGCCCTTGGATTGTGTCACCTTGAACAAGGTGCCGCTGGACCTGAGGAGCTCCACGTCCTGGTCCCACAAGAAGACTTTGTCTTCTGCAGTCAGTCGCTGCCAGGGGGGACCAGGCATGCAAATTATCCCAGGCCAACAGCGACACTGCCCGCGGCACTGTCCTCTTCGCAGAGGTGTCTAGTCTGGGCAACCACAAACTGCTCTCTCAACTGAAAATGACTCACGCCTGGCCCATTCTGCAGTCGACCTTACCCCCCTCCCAGGCACCTGTGTGTCAGGCATCCCCTCGAGAGTCACGTTTCCTGACTGTGTGGGAAAATCCCTTCAGGCCTTTCCAGGAGAGACGGTGGAAACCGAGGAGTCAGCTTCCACCACGGGGAGGCCTCTCCTCGCCCCCTCACGTGTGTGTGCGGAAAAGGTCTGGGGAGGGAGCCCACTGGGTGATGACCATAGGCACCCCACATCCTGTCTGACCGGACAGGAGGGCAGGCCACCGATTCAGCGCCCCACACTCAGTGTCACGGGTGGAACCTGTCAGAATGGGACTAACGAGCAGGCCTGGAGGGGCGGCGCGGAGCTGAGTCCCTGTTCATCAACGGCCAGGTGAGCTCAACATCATGGTCTTTGAGGGCCACAGAGGCTAGGGAGGCCACGGCGCTCCCACCTCTTCAGCCACAGTCCAGAGTCATGCTGGAAACAGCATCTCAGGACTTAAACGAGGATGCAGGCATGTCAGAAGCTCCAGGGACCAGGGAAAGTCCCCTGCCCTGTATAATGTCTGTTTCCCTGCACCCAGGAGAAGCATATCCCAACACAGACGCTGAGAGTGAGCTGAAGCCCAAGGTGAAGGTACCATCGCAGAACCACCCTCGACACTGTCCCCCACACATGCCGCTCATCAGAGGCAACGTGGCTTCTCTGGTGTCCCCGTGCCGTCCCCAGAGCAGACCTATGGGAGAGCACGAAGAGGGGTCTGCGGCACTGGGCCCACGTGAGGCTGTGACTGTGAGCCGGCCTGCCCGTGTCCGGGGAGCAGCACACTCCGCTGGGACCAGATGCCCCCAGTGCCCACCAGGGGAGACACAGATGCCTCCGGAAAGCTCCTTCGCAGCAAGGCTGACACTCTTCTTTCAGGACACTCTGCCAAAACCTAAACTGTCACCAGCCACCGCCCAGAGCCAGGGATCATTTGCAAGAAGATCGATTTTGGAGAACGCGGATGCTGAGGCTCAGGTGCTGATGAGAGCGGGCGGACAGACTTTAGAGGAGGAAGTGGCAGTTCTCCGTGGACTTCACACCACAGAGTTAAACAAACATCATCAGGAAGTCCAAGCCCCAGTACGTGGGTGTTATCAATCCCACGGGCAGCATGGCTCCCTAGAGCCATGGAAAATGAGTCGTACACCCTGCAGCCAGCCACCCACCCAGCAGGGCCAGACTTGTCCGGTCAGGGAAAGACAAGTCAGACGCCGAGAGCCCTTGGAACGTATCACCTTGAACAACGAGCAGCTGGACCTAAGGAGCTCCGCGTCCTGGTCCCACAAGAAGACTTTGTCTTCTGCAGTCAGTCGCTGCCAGGGTGGACAAGCCGTGCAAAGTGTCCCAGGCCACCAGCGACACTGCCCGCAGCACTGTCCTCTTTGCAGAGGTGTGTAGTCTGGGCAACCGCAAGGTGCGCTAACCTTTTCTCATTGTTGTCTATAAGAAAAAATTCAAACCATTTTCTCATTAGCACATCCAAGATATATAAGTCTCCCCAATAAACTTGTTGTTTTCCCTCATAAAAAGGTAGTGTAGTGGTTTCTGTCTGTGCTGTGCTCATGAGGTGCTTTGGCTTCCAGAAGGGAGGGCAGGCAGGGAGGGGTGTGGGGCCCTGTAGGACTGCTCCTGACCCCGGGTCTCTTCCTTGCACCTGTTTTCATAGCACAAACAACAAAAAACAAAATGAGGAAACTAACCTATGAAGGTCTCACCCCCTTCCAGGGTCTATTTCGCTGCATTTCTTCTGCTCCCACGCCACTTGGAACTCCAGGCTGCTATGGAGGGCAGGTGTGCAGAGGCATTACAGAGCTGGGCATTCCTCTCAGGCTCCAGGAAGTATCAGAGCCCCGGGAGTGGACGTCTGGGAGGGCGTGCTGGGCCCTGAGGTCAGAAGCAGGAGAAACCTTGCACCGGGGTCTCTCGGTGGGGAACAGATGACACCTCCCCTCCGGAGCCCCTTCTCTCTCTGACGGAGGCGGGACTGGGGATCCCCGTGAACCCAACCCGGTGTCGCCTCAATGAAATGGACATGCACCCACCCCCACCTCTGCCTTTCCCACACTGTGGAGCAGCATCAGCCAGGGTGGCACTGTCAGCTGGTGCACGGTGGGGCATGGGGCATCAGGAAGGCTGCAGGGCCATGGTTGCCCCTGTCCCTGATGAATGAACGGCCATGGTCAGGGCTCACCCACCTTCCCCTGCCAGTCTCAGAGGAGGAGTTCTGGAGTGAACTAAAGAGGGCCTTAAGTGTGCGGGGGGTAAAACTGCAGTATTTCCAGGATCCCTCACCTGGCCTTAGTCGCTCTCCATCCCCCATGGCAGCTTCTCGCAGGCTCTGCCGCAAGGCGCAGGGAGAAGCTGTTCTCCCCTCCTGCTGAGTGACTGGCCTGGCCTGGCCCTGTCAGCTGCCAGGGATCCCTCCGCAGAGCTTCTGGACTGGGAGGGTGGGGAGGCGAGCGCGCCATGACCGCCGGAGAAGGAGAGCGACGGCGGCAGCCCGAGGGGCCAGCGGAGCCGGCCTCACTGTGAGCAGGGAGCGGGTTCCTCCCGTTGACGCTGGAATAGCCTTCCCGTCACACTGGGTCATTCGTCCCGGGCCCGGGAGCAGGGCTGCCCCCCAGAGCCACAGCCTGGAGTGGTCACCTGACAGCTGTGCACTGTGTGTCTCTGGGAGGGAAGAACCGGAAAGGCTGGATGCGCGGAGGGAGGTGCCCACTAGTGTGCAGAGATCACGGAGCCCCCTGGGGTCCCACGGCCATCTGCAGACCTATGGGGAAGGAGACGCCAAGAGCTCAGGGGCTCATCCCGGCCCCACCCTGGGGTCTCCACCCTGCTCCAGCCCCGGGATCCCAGGCCTAGCGAAGCCACCGTTAGGTCGCAGGCAGGCAGAGGGCCAAACTTCTAGGAGGAAGCGACTCAGAGCAGCTCATCCCTTCACAATGAATTCCGAGCCTGCCCATCAACTCTGGATTCTACACAGGATGAGTTACAAACCGGTGGGGGACCCAGGACTGGGGAACTCTGGACGGGACCCTTGTCTGTGACCTTCCCAAACACCCGGCCCAGGGGCTCCTCCCAAGGGGAAGGTGGGGACTTCCAAGGCCGGGAGACCGGCCTGCAGCTGCAGGTGCCCAGGCGGCCTGCCTGGCTCCCAGTCCTTGCTGATTCCGGCAGGACGGGCCATCGGATGGGATTCGTCACATGGTCGGGTGGGGCAGGGGGCAGAGCGACCTGACCAAACGGGGTGTGTTGGGGGTGCAGGCCAAGAGGTGCCCACTGCTCCCTGTCTCCAGCCCAGCTTCCCTCTCCTCTGGCCTCACCACGTGGGAAAGCAGCGGGATGCGCAGGGGTTGCTCTGCGCGGATCCTGCGCTTTGTGCCCCCCAGGGGTGCCCAGGGGGCCCCAACGACTGGGGCTCCGCGCCGTCAGAGCTGGCGCTAGGTTGCTGGCAGCCGCCGCCGCCTCCTCCGCCGTTGCCGCCGCCGCGAGCCCTAACGGCCACCGGGCGCGCCGTTCCCTCCCCGCTCCAGCCAGGGCGCAGGCGTTTCTATGGCAACGCGACGCGCGCCCACGCCTTTAAGCTGGAGTCGGCGGAGGCGCGTCCTTAGGGCAAAGCCGAGACGGCGCTAGGGCCCCGCAGCCGCCCCGCAGCCGCGACCCCAAACGGCCGGCCCGTGCGCTCCCTCTCCAGCCAGGGCTTGGGCGTTTCTACGGCAACGCGACACGCGCCCCCGCCGTTAAAGCTGGAGTCGGCCAAGCGCGCCTGAACGGCAAAGCCGCGACGGCGCTAGGGCCCCGCAGCCACCCCGCAGCCACCCCGCCGCCGACCCGCAACCGCGCTCATGGCGCGTTCCTGCTCCTGTGGTATCTGTGCCTTTAAAGAAAAAAAAGCACAGCTCCTAGTCAGTTACGCTGAGAGTCAGATCACAAGGGGGATGTTTAAAAACAAGAAAACCCCGATGCAGTAATTTCCCACCCACCTCACAACAGCAAACCAAGACAATGACAGTTTCCACCTGTTTCACGGATTCACCTGTTAAGATCTGAAATGTCCTGACCAGCGCTAATGAGGTGATCTGCATGAGGAAATCCTGCCGTTCCTTTCCACCAAAAGCGTGTCCGCGCGTGAAACGAACCCCTCCTTTCTTTTGTTAATAACTTCACATCCCATCCTCCTTCCTATAAAAACCTCCCGTTTTGTACAGCTCCTCAGAGCTTCCCTCCACTTGCAAGATGGGCTGCTGCCCAATGCTTGAATCGCTTAATAAAGCCAGTTAGATCTTCAGATGTACTTGGCTGAGTGTTTTTTAGTCTTATGTACTTATATTCTCTTTTGCAATTATCATAGTGTCCCATACTTTGTTGATAGGTTGATTTAGATGATGGAATCTCAAATGAATCTACAGCATGTTTGCTTGTTTGCTTTTAAACCACAGGTGCAGGTGGCACGATTCAGTTTTTATGAAAACAAATCATGTGTGAATACACCTAAGGTTCCAAAACATCCAGGTTCCAAGAATTAAGAAGATAATTATCTTCATTCCATTAATTGTTTGGAATCATGCCGTTTGTAAATAACATACCATCAATTCTAAAATGCTCTTCTGAAAAGGGATGCAACTTACAGTAGAGATCATTTCAAATTCATAGAAATATGGTAGTTTTTCTCAAATTGAGTACATAAAAAGACCATTATTTCTTACTTTCCAGTTTTACTTACCTTTGTTTTGAATTATTAAAAAGAAATATAACACATCTCTCATCACATCACCACGAAAACCTAATTCCTCTTATTCTCCTTGTGAAATGATTAATTCTGGACAGATGGCTTCCTAGGCTGGCTGCGGGCTGTCAGCATTAACTCCTTGGAAGTCCCAAGTATAAACTCTCCTTGGGTCTAACGACTGCCTCGTTCATTGTTTTCTTTCTGTGTTTTTTTCACTGAGTGTGTGATACTTAAATGTCTCAAGAGGGTTTTAATTCCTTTCGTATTGCACTGATATTTTAGTTAACTTTATAGTAGTAAAATGATTTATACTCTGTTTTTTAACATCCTGACAAAATGATGAAACTTCAGATCATCCTTTAAAGAAAAATTGATTTTGATTGACATCTGGCTTTTCCACAGCAACATTGGAGATCACAATACAAGGCAATAACATGTTTAAAAAATCGAAAGGAAACAAGTTTTAAGCCTTTACATTCAGCCAAGGCCTTTTAAACATGGGGACACAGAAAAACATGTTATGAGAAAATGAGACTTCAAAAGTATTATCTCACAGAAATCTGTTTGAAAATTTTCTTAGAGGAAATACTCCAGTAGGAAAAAAAATAAACCTGGGAATATGCAATTAGGTTTGTGGAGATCAGGACTGATGTTAGTGATGTTTATTGTATAATAAATACATGAAAATGTAGCATATTCGAAATAACCCAGAAGTACATCTTCAGGAAATATCCCCATGCAATAAGGGCCATGATGATGGAACAGGAAAATTCAGAGGAGGGGAGAGGAGGTGAGAATACCTGCTTGGTTTGCTGAGATGATGCTAAAATTGACACACGTAAGAAACTGAGGAGGAAATTCACATGATAATGATATAAAACCATTAAAATATAAAAAGTTTCCAAATTCAAACAAACAGGAAAATACTTGATCTGTAAAATGGAAGATGCAAAAGGTGCAGAAAAAAAGAATAAAGTATGGAAAACAAAGCATCGAATGGGGTGATAGAAATAAATTTTAATAGAACAAGTTAAATGAATCAAGGGAAAGATAGCTGGGCAACATTTTTAAGTGGCATAGAAAAAATCAGACAAAATACATTGAAAATAGAGTCATGCAAAAAAATAAAGAGGTCAAATATGCATACACAAAGGACCTAAGTCGAAATTTTGATAAAAGGTTAAATTCAAGATGAGAACATCATAAAGGAGGAAATGACATAGAGGCCACAGAAGCAATAGTAGGTGCAGAACGTGCTTAAGAGTGTGCACATTCGTGACAAGAAAACCAAACAAACTCGACTGCCATTCCCACCAGGGCTGTAGGAAAACTTTATGACCAGCGAGCTGGGGATACACATCAAGTCCACATGGAGCATCGAGACACATTCAGCGCGTGGATCCCTCAGGGACCCCTGACTTACTGCCGCAGAGGGGACGGAGGATGGTATCATGAGGGATCCCCAGATGGCTCGAGGCTCCCCCTCTCTGTGGTGTTGGTTGGACTTGGGGCTCCAGTGGTGTGGAGGGGAGGGGAACGGAAGGCAAGGCTCACCCAGAAAAAAATACGCCCCCTAGGGATGTCTGAAGAGGCTGCTCTAGCTGACTCAGCCCCAGGGCTCTGACTCCTGCTCTCACCCTCCACCCCGCAGACCTTAAGGGTCAGTGCTCACCTGGGACCCTTAGCTCACCCTCACCCGTTCCTGGCCTCTGGGTGCAGCATGTGTGCATGTCTGAACGTTTGTGTCCTCCCAGGGGTCACAGCTTGAAATCCTAACTCCTCGAGATGTTAAGATGCGGGGCCACAGGCATGTGGTTCTCAGCCCTTGTCCAGGCACTGGTGCCTTGTAACAGAGGCCCCAGGAGGCCCCCGATGCCCTCCCGCTGGGACCCCAGGGAGAAGCCTCTGGCTGTGGTCCTGGAACAGGGCCGTCACTGGAGATGGCCATGCTGGGGCCTTGATCTGGGCCTTCCCTGCCTGCCTCCGGAGCTGTGAGAAGTACATTTCTGCTGTTTGTAATCTGTCCGGCCTGTGGCATGATGTGACGGCGGTCCCGCTGGCCTAAGACAACACGCTTCAAACTTACACGGAAACTGAGGACTATCTTCTGGCAGAATAAGACTCATCAAGACAGCGAATGAAAAACAAATTTTTAATAGATAATTATGGATTCCCGGATCTGAAAATACCTGATTGGTTTGTGAAAAGACGACTTTGTGTGTGCGTGTGTGTATATAGCAAGTCCTGAGAGTATGCAATTTAAAGGTTTATTAATGCCATCATTTTAAATGCTGCAGACTTACAAAAATATCATTTCAAGGAGTAACTACCTACAACTCTTTCATACTTAGATTTATGAATTTTGAATAATTATTTAAATTCTTGTGTCAGTCCATCTGATTGAAAATGGGACAAAGCACTGTTCAAAATTCACAAATCTAAGTAAGAGTAAAATAAATTTAAGTTCTGCGCCTTGGCTTTTACCGGGCATAAACATTCTGTGGGGAAGGTGGACAGAGGAAATTCTCAGGACAAATCGTGGAGAAATGCCTAAAATTCCAGGGTAATTTAAGAATTTCAAGGTTTATGAAATTGGAGGGCCTCTACTCAAGATCTCTAATGGACCACGGGAACCTGATAACATCTGGATGAATGGAAAAACCGTCTCTCTGACAAGGTGAATAGGTTTGGAAAGGAGTGGGCAGAGCCCTGTGGGACCAGATGGTGGGGGGGGGGCTGTGGACCCGCCTGCTCCTCCCCTGTCCCCTCCCCCACCCGCAGGGGCCCTTTGTGACCAGGCCACCCTCTGTGATGCGGGCCTGCTGTGCTGTGCCCAAGCACATGCCCAGAGCCCAGTTGCTCGAGGGCAGCAGTGCGGATCAGACATGGAGAGTCCTCTCCCATCTCTGAGAAGCGGTCCAGCTACCTGGCTGAGCTCCAGCCCCACCTCCTGGGTGACTGCCGTCACCGCGGGCATCCTGTGTGGACTGGGGCTCCTGCTCCTGCAATTCCTCTTCTTCCCCTATGATGCACCCTCACCGCCGCCTAGAAACATCAGGAAGGTAAGGAGCCCTTGGCCCAGACCGGACACAACGAGAGTCTCTCTTTCCCATGATTACTTCTGCTTTTTTGGAGGTCAGCTGTAGAGGCTCCTGGGATGGGAAAGAAGAGAACGTCTTTTCTCAGGAAAGAATCCAAGATCCTCCTTCTAGGCATAAGCCAGGCCGGGCCCGAGTTCCGGCAGGAGGATCTCTCCCAAGATCCCAGACAGGAGCCAGGTGGGCCAGAGGGCTGCAGGCCAAAGTCCCAAACCGGGGGCCAGCGGCTGCGGCCGAGATCCTGAGAGTGATGCCCGCGGGAGGACAGGCCCCTGAGCACAGACCCACCGGCTGCCTTCCCGGGGCAGGGGTCTGGGGCAGGGGTCTGGGACGGGGCTTCGTCCAGGCCGACCCGAGGGCAGTGCTGAGCCCGCTGCGCCTCTGAGCAGGGGCTGCAGTGGGGCGCAGGCCTCGGGAGGCAGCGTGCGGCCTGACGGAGCTCAAGGGGCCTGTGGGTCTGAGCGTGAGTGTGTTTCCTGAGCAGAGAAATGCAGTGACGCAAGAAAGCCAGGGCGGGTCCCCAGTAGAAAATCCTTCTTAACATTCTTCAAGGAAGGAAAATTAAAATATTTTTATCTAGTTTAAAAAAGTAGAAGAAGGAAAACCTCCAGGCCTGTTAATTAAATGTAGACAGTCCTGGTCACGGACTCTGAGGTCTGCGCCCCGTTTGTGAGTCGAGTGCACGTGTCCCCGCCCCGTTGTGATTCAGCTGTTTTGGTCCCACAGCCTCCCCTGGAGCCCAGGGAGAAGAACAGGAGGAGGAAGAGAAGCGCAGCTCTGAGAGGTGGGTGCCTGCCCGCCACCCTGCCCGCACCGGGGCAGCCTCCCTCGCCCCCGCCTGAGGGCCCAGCCCCTCGACACCCCTGAGGATGCCAGCGGCAGGGCCTGTCCCCTGGGAGCGGGAGCCCGTGGGGAGGCTGCCGGGCAGGAGACCCGAGCCGGGATGCTCCCCAGCATCTGTGGTGGAGCAGAGCTGAGAGGGGCCGGAAGTGGGTGTCACCGAGCGCAGACGGGGTGGGCTGGAGGGGCCCAAGAGTGCCCGGATTGAGAGCGGGGACTCTAGGACCACGTGCGGCCGATGTGTTAAACTTCCCTCCGGAGCCCTCTAAGGTGGTCCTGCCCCGACCCCGCAAAGGGTGGTTAGGAGGGTGGCTGTGAGGGCGGCAGAGGGTAACAGATGTAGTAGCCCTTGCAGATGACAAAGCGTTCCCCATCACGAGCCTTGCCATCGCCGGCAGGGAACCTGCAGCCTGGGACACTGAGGCGCGGGCCCCGGACACTGGGCTCCCCAGTCTCCCCTAAAGGGACATGGCACTCAGGCTCCTGTTTGACACCTAGGTCCCTGCCTTCCCCACCATGATCGTGTCTCCCACTCCCCAGGCTGCAGAGTTCGCCTGCGACAACTGGAGGTGGCAAGCAGCCTGCTGTCACATCTAGAGAGGTAATGAAGCTCACCCTTCCCTCTCGGGTCCTTCCTCCCTGAGCCTCTAAGGGGACTCCAGGGCTGCCGCAGCCTGCAGCCAACTTGCGGGGGGCAGCCGTGGGGACAGGGGTGGGGACAGACCTGGGGTGTGGGACAGCAGGAGCACCATGAAGTCAGTGTGGGGGCTGTGGAGGCCATGGGCCCCAGATGCCCGCCCCTGCCTGGCCGCCTTGGCCCTCCTGGCCCCGTCTGCTCCTGGCTGCACCTTGTGCCTCCTGTCCTCTCCAGCCACCTGAGCAGGATCCTGGACAAGAGCGGAGATCATCGGTCACGTCAGGACACCCCTGGTGAGGTACGCAAAGCACAGACGGCTGGAGCCCGTCAGCCATGCAGGGAGCTTGTAGGCGGTGTTCCTCCTGCCGTGTCCCCTTCAGCCTCCCAGACCCCCCTGCTGAAGCCGCCTCCGTGCCTGGCCTCCACTGCTTCACCAGGCCCACAGGCACCCACATGTTCTGCTCATGCTCCCCGCTCCCCGAGTGCCTCTCAACGGCCAGACCTCCTCCTTCCCCTGGACAGCCTTTCACCCCAGCCCCTTGCTTCTCCACCTCCACCGCCGTGTCCCACCCTCCGTCTCTGACAGCCTCCCCTGCACCCCTCCCCAAGACTCCACTCTGACTCTTCCTCACTGGGACCCAGTGGCGCTCTCACGGAGCCCGTCCGCACACACCCCTTGGGGAGCTTCTCCTGCCCCAGCCGTCTCAGGCCTTGGTGTCCCCGTTTCGGCCCTGTCCTTGCAGCAGGCGGCTGCCAAGGCCTGGAGCCACTCCCCCCACCCCTCACAGGGTGGGTCCCACACAGTGGCCTCATTCTGGGGAGATCAAGGCGTACACACACCCCCAACTCTCCTGCAGCACAGAAGGCAAACCAGAACAGCTGCCTGGTCCTCGGCAGCTCTCAGATCCCAAAGTCTTGGAGGGCCACGTACAGCACACATCTAACCAGCTTTTCTGTGTAATGAAGGGTCACCCTTCCCTACATAGCGAATCCCTTGGGGCCACTGTCTGGACCTCTGAGCGCCCCTCCAGCACCACAGTCTCCATCTTTTTTACTCCATGTAATCTCAAATTGTTACACTGGTCAAATGCAGGCTACATTTCCCCACCGTCTGTCCAGTCCCAGCCTCTGTCCCAACTGGAGTTCCCGTCTCAGCCCCCGATTCCGTGCTTACATCAATTGGAGGCACCAGTTCCGGCTCATGTCCGTATCCCAGCCTGTCTCCAATCCCCCCTCCCAGCCTTACCACCGTGTCCACACCAGATTAGGGCCTGCCGAGTACCTTGCTCTTCTTTGCAGAACAAGCCGCAATGTCTCGTCCCGACTGAGACTCCACACCCAGAACGGCCCACGTTGCAGAAGGAACCGGAAAGTCGGCGGGCTCGATCCTCTGCAGTCAAAAGGCCTCAGGAAGTGTGCAGCGTCCCTACATCCACCTGTCGGGGAGTCTCTAAGGGATGGAAACCCCGTGTGAACACCTGCCACGGGACTCCCTCCCTTGAGCTGAACACTCGAGAGATGCTGGAAGCACGCACCAGAAGGCTCCGGGCACAGCACAGGCGGCGGGTACTCCTGAAGGTCGTTCAGGCTCTAGCCGTCTATCGGCTGAAAAAGACTCACGCCTGGCCCATTCTGCAGTCGGCCTTAGCCGCCCCAGGCACCTGTGTGTCAGGCATCCCCGGGAGACTCAAGTTTCCTGACCTTGTGGGCAAAGCCCCTCAGGCCTTTCCAGGAGAGACCTTGGAAACTGAGGAGGCAGCTTCCAGCACGGGGAGGCCTCTCCTCGCCCGCTCACGTATGTGTGTGGAAATGGTGTGGGGAGGGAACCCACTGGGTGATGACCACAGGTGCCCCTCATCCTGTCCTATTGGACAGGAGGGCAGGCCACCGATGCAGCGCCCCACACTCAGCGTCACGGGTGGAAGCTGCCAGAATGGGACTACGGAGCAGGGCCAGAGGGGCAGCCCGGGGCTAGGTCCCTGTTCAGCAATGGGCAGGGATGAGCCGAGAGAGGAGAGTGGGGGACAGGCCTCACAGGAAACCTGCGGGATGGTGACAATGCTGGAGGTGACCTTCACATCACAGTCTTTGAGGGCCACAGAGGCTAGTGAGGCCACGGCGCTCCCACCTCTTCAGCCACAGTCCAGAGTCACACCGGAAGCAGCATCTCAGGACTTAATCGAGGATGCAGGGATGTCAGAAGCTCCAGGGACCAGGGAAAGTCCCCTGCCCTGTATAAAGTCTGTTTCCCTGCACCCAGGAGAACCATATCACAACACAGAGGCTGAGAGTGAGCTGAAGTCCAAGGTGAAGGTACCATCGCAGAACCACCCTCGACACTGTCCCCCACACATGCCGCTCATCAGAGGCAACGTGGCTTCTCCGGTGTCCCTGTGCCGTCCCCAGAGCAGGCCTACGGGAGAGCATGAAGAGGGGTCTGCAGCACTGGGCCCACGTGAGGCTGTGACTGTGAGCTGGCCTGCCCGGGTCCAGGGAGCAGTACACTCCGCTGGGACCAGATTCCCCCAGTGCCCACCAGGGGAGACACAGGGGCCTCCGGAAAGCTCCTTCGCGGCAAGGCTGACGCTCTTTTTGCAGAGCATAAAAAGCAAACATCAGGACACTCTGCCAAAACCTACAGTGTCACCAGCCACCGCCCGGAGCCAAGGATCATTCGCAAGAAGATCAACTGTGGAGAACGCGGATGCTGAGGCTCAGGTGGTGATGAGAGCAGGTGGACAGCCTTTAGAGGAGAAAGTGGCAGTTCTCCATGGACTTCAGGCCACAGAATTAAAGGCCCCAGTACGTGCATGTCACCACTCCCATGGGCAGCCTGGCTCCCCCAAGGTACAGAAAATTAGTCGTACACCCTGTGACCATCAAGCCACCCAGCAGGGCCAGACTTGTCCGGTCAAAGAAAGGCAACTCAGACGCAGAGAGCCCTTGGAACGTGTCACCTTCAACAAGGAGCAGCTGGACCTGAGCAGCTCCACGTCCCCGACCCACAAGAGGACTTTGTCTTCTGCAGTCAGTCGCTGCCAGGGGGGACCAGCTGTGCGAACCGTCCCAGGCCACCAGCGACACTGCCCGCGGCACTGTCCTCTTCGCAGGGGTGTCTAGTCTGGGCAACCACAAGGTGCTCTCTCAACCGAAAAGACTCACGCCTGGCCCATCCTGCAGTCGACCTTACCCCCACTCCCAGGCACCTGTGTGTCAGGCATCCCCACGAGACCCAAGTTTCCTGACTTTGTGGGAAAACTCCCTCAGGCCTTTCCAGGAGGGACGGTGGAAACCGAGGAGTCAGCTTCCACCACAGGGAGGCCTCTCCTCGCCCCCTCACGTGTGTGAGCGCAAAATGTCTAGGGAGGGAGCCCACTGGGTGATGACCACAGGCGCCCCACATCCTGTCTGACCAGACAGGAGGGCAGGCCACCGATTCAGCGCCCCACACTCAGCGTCACAGTTGGAAGCTGTCAGAATGGGTCTGTGGCCAGGCCCGGAGGGGCGGCCCAGAGCTGAGACCCTGTTCAGCAATGGTCAGGGATGAGCAGAGAAAGGACAGTGGGGATCAGGCCTCACAGGACCCCTGCGGGAAGGCGACTATGCTGGAGGTGAGCTCAACATCGTGGTCTTTGAGGGCCACAGAGGCTAGGGAGGCCACGGCGCTCCCACCTCTTCAGCCACAGTCCAGAGTCACACTGGAAACAGCATCTCAGGACTTAAACGAGGATGCAGGGATGTCAGAAGCTCCAAGGTTCAGGGAAAGTCCCTTGCTCTGTATAAAGTCTGTTTCCCTGCACCCCGGCGAACCATATCCCAACACAGAGGCTGAGAGTGAGATGAAGCCCAAGGTGAAGGTACCATCACAGAACCACCCTCGACACTGTCCCCCACACATGCCGCTCATCAGAGGCAACGTGGCTTCTCCGGTGCCCCCGTGCTGTCCCCAGAGCAGGCCTACGGGAGAGCACGAAGAGGGGTCTGCGGCACTGGGCTCACGTCAGGCTGTGACTGTGAGCCGGCCTGCCCGGGATCGGGGAGCAGTACACTCGGCTGGGAACAGATGCGTCCATTGCCCACCAGAGGAGTCACAGAGGTCTCTGGAAAGCCCCTTCACAGCAACGCTTATGCTCTTCTTGCCGAGCATAAACAGCAAACACTAGTACACTGTGCCAAAACCTAAACTGTCACCAGCCACCGCCCGGACCAGGGATCATTCACAAGAAGGTCAATTTTGGAGAACGCGGATGCTGAGGCTCAGGCGGTTATGAGAGCAGGTGGACAGACTTTAGAGGAGAAAGAGGCAGTTCTCCGTGGACTTCACACCACAGTTAAACAATCAGCAGCAGGAAGTCCAAGCTCCAGTACGTGGGTGTCACCACTCCCACGGGCGGCATGGCTCCCTAGAGCCAGGGAAAAGGAGTTGTAAACCCTGCAGCCAGCCAGCCACCCAGCAGGGCCAGACATGTCCGGTCAAGGAAAGACAGGTCAGACACGGAGAGCCCTTGGAACGTGTCACCTTGAACAACGAGCAGCTGGACCTGAGGAGCTCCTCGTACTGGTCCCAGAAGAAGACTTTGTCTTCACCGGTCAGTCGCTGCCAGGGTGGACCAGCTGTGCGAACCGTCCCAGGCCACCAGCGACACTGCCCGCGGCACTGTCCTCTTCGCAGAGGTGTCTAGTCTGGGCAACCGCAAGGTGCTCTAACCTTTCCTCATTGTTGTGTATAAGGAAAAATTCAAACCTTTTTCTCATTATCACATCCAAGATATTTAAGTCTCCCCAATAAACTGGTTTATTTTCCTCCTGAAAACGTAGTGTATTGGTTTCTGTCTGTGCTGTGCTCATGAGGCGCTTTGGCTTCCAGAAGGGAGGGCAGGCAGGGAGGGGGAGTGGGGCCCTGCAGGACCACTCCTGACCCCGGGTCTCTTCCTTGCACCTGTTTTCATAGCACAAACAACAACTAACAAAATGAGGAAACTAACCTATGAAGGTCTCACACCCTTCCTGGGTCTATTTCGCTGCATTTCTTCTGCTCCCACGCCACTTGGAACTCCAGGCTGCTATGAAGGGCAGGTGTGCAGAGGCATTACAGAGCTGGGCATTCCTCTCAGGCTCCAGGAAGTATCAGAGCCCCGGGAGTGGACGTCTGGGAGGCGTGCTGGGTCCTGAGGTCAGAAGCAAGAGAAACCTTGCACCGGGGTCTCTCGGTGGGGAACAGATGACACCTGCCCTCCGGAGCCCCTTGTCAGCTGCCAGGGATCCCTCCGCAGAGCCTGTGGATGGAGAGGGTGGGGAGGCGAGCGCGCCATGACCACCGGAGAAGGAGAGCGACGGCGGCAGCCCGAGGGGCCAGCGGAGCCGGCCTCACTGTGAGCAGGGAGCGGGTTCCTCCCGTTGACGCTGGAATAGCCTTCCCGTCACACTGGGTCATTCGTCCCGGGCCCGGGATCAGGGCTGCCCCCCAGAGCCACAGCCTGGAGTGGTCACCTGACAGCTGTGCACTGTGTGTCTCTGGGAGGGAAGAACCGGAAAGGCTGGATGCGCGGAGGGAGGTGCCCACTAGTGTGCAGAGATCACGGAGCCCCCTGGGGTCCCACGGCCATCTGCAGACCTAGGGGGAAGGAGACGCCAAGAGCTCAGGGGCTCATCCCGGCCCCACCCTGGGGTCTCCACCCTGCTCCAGCCCCGGGATCCCAGGCCTAGCGAAGCCACCGTTAGGTCGCAGGCAGGCAGAGGGCCAAACTTCTAGGAGGAAGCGACTCAGAGCAGCTCATCCCTTCAGACACGCACACACACAGACACACACTCTCCGGTCTTTCACCAGAGGCGGCGCTCTGCGTCACTGGCTGGATTATGACTCTTTGATAAGCTCGCTGGGGACTTGAGAGTAGCTCCTACTATGTCCCATGCAGTACCAGGACCCTGCCTGCCCTTCTGTGCAGACATCCCTGCCTCCTGGGCTGGTCCCCCTGGATTGACCTTTTGAATGAGGGAGGTGTGGCCCTACAACCCTAGGTTTCCGCAGACCCGGGCTGCTCTTCTGCATGCCGCTCCCACCTTTCCCACCCTTGGCTCTGGGCCCACTTCCATTCTGAAGACCCGTGGTGCTCACAGCCACCAGGCAAACTTCCTCCTTCAGCCTGAGCGTCAGAAAAGGTGTGAAGGGAGCGACCGATGTCAAGAATGGGAACCTCAAGTTGCAGCGTGTGACTATCCCAGTGAGAAAGCAGACACGTCATGATCTACAGACACCAGACCACAGCATTGAAAGCTGCCAGACTTCGGGGCAGGAGCCCAGCGTGCTCTGATGCCTTAAATCTGTGCTTAGAGGAGAGAGTACAGCCGTGCTCTTTGTGCCAGGCTCGCGAGTCACTCTCACCCACAGGTACGCATGGGGGAGCCGCCCTTCGCTGTGCCCAAGTGTCTGGTCCTGCGCTGAGCCTCACGGCCCGAGGACGCAGCTCCACGAGAAATCTGAGTATACAAACTGCGCAGCCCCACGCGCCCTTCCTCAAGGCAGCCCTGATTGTGTCCGGCCTTGAAGTTTTTGTGCAATTCCTCTAACTGGCTCATTGGTTCCCACATGATGTGTCTGCGGGCCTGTTTCATGGGCTCCTGTTGAATCAGTGGATAACTGAGGTCTTAGCAACACTCAAGGGTAAAGCACGGAGGCCCAGCAAGAGGCGTGCTCAGCAGGAGCACACGTGCCCCTCCTGCAGGCACAGCGGTCTGGACACGAAGCGCTCCTGCATGTGGAGAAGAGCAGCCACATGGAGAAACACAAAGGCGCCCTCATCGGGCACCGCAGAGCAGAAATGGACACAGCTTCATACACATGAAAACAGGCTCACTCTTCCCATGATGTAGCCACGTTATCAGGCCCCAGAATTTGAGAAGACTGCTGGGGCTGAGTAGGAATGGGAACTTTATTCATTGCTGAGGGGATCGAGGCTGCCCCCAGCCGAGGCAGTTTGGCTGATTCTGTGGAAATGGCAAAGGGACTGGCGCTCTGATTCAGCAGCCGGGGCAGGGCCTCCGTACTGGTCATGTGTATCTGTGGTCCACCGTACCTGCTTCATAGGAGCAGAGGTGGGGACCCCATATCCCTTCCAAGGGGTGGAGACGTGAGGGACCCCACCACAGGCACAATGCAACATTGTGGGGAAAATTAGGGAGATGAGCTCAAAAGCTCTTTAAACAGTGACCTGGAAATATCTCCCCTTGGTCCTGGCTGCTGACAGGGTTGACTTCCAGGGGACAGTCCCTCAGATTTGCTGGTCTTTCAATCACCTTGAGAAGTGGCTTCATCTGTGTGTGGTCAGCACCCTGGGCCTTGTGGCCGCTGGAGTCAGACACCAGAACTTCTGGCATAGTGGCCACTGAAAACGGGGACCCTAGCTGACCTGGAGGAGGTGGTGTCTAGTTACCCCAGTAAACCCAAACCCCAGGCCTTGGGGCTACCAGGTGGAAGGCAGACCCTGGGGAGTCCTCCTTTGTATGTCTCCGAGGATCAAGACCCGTTCTTGGGTAATTCAGGATCAGGTATCCCCACAAGCCCATTTTGTGGAAGGCAAACCTTCCACGGGGCAGGGAGGGGGCAGGGTGGGAGCGGCTGCCTGGGGATGATGGGTGGCTTGGGTGCTCAAAGGACCCCACATCTCCTTCACTACCAGCCCACTGGGCAGGTTCTGAACTGCTGGGCAGGGTCACCAGGCCACCTGCTGCTCCCGGCAGCTGTTCCTGCTGAGCGGGGACACAGCCTGTGACCTGCAACCTGTGGGACTGCAGCACAGCAGCTCCATGCAAGCACGGACTGTGCTTGCTCACTGCCGAGCTCACAGGCCCCGGCTCAGGGCCTGCACGCGGCAGCTCTTGGCAGGTTAGTGGATCAGTGGGCTCCTTCCAACATCTCTGTGGTGTGGGGGCTGTGCCTACACAGAGAGACCCAGCCACAGACTCCTGCACTCATTCAGGCAGGCCCACCCACCCTCAGTACCTGTGTCCACCCCGGGCGGGCTTCTGGAATACAACAGTGACCCGAGGTACCCTCCCTGCCCTTGAAACTACAGCCCAATGGGTTGGACAGCATCTCCCCTCAGCCAGCAACTGGGGGCGCTGCAAAGCCCATCCATCTCTAGCAGGAGATCTTGCCCAGGCCGTGGGACTAGAGCTGGCCCCGCCTCAGCTGCAGAGCTCGAGCAGCCAAAGAGCAGGACCGGTACCACCTGTGCACCCGCTCAGGGGCCCACGGCAGAGCCAGAGCCCCTCCAGCTCCAGAGCGAGTGTGTGTGACGGGAAAGGGGTGGCCCCTGGGGTCACCAGGGCTGATGAGCCCCAGGAATCCACACCTGAAGACCGGGGCCAGGACTGCAAGAATGACAGAGAACAAGCATGCTCGGCCATTCATCTACAAAAACAAAACAACTCAAACTTAGGATGAGGAAATGTGGCCTATGTTTAACAAGATGTGGGTAGTTCTAATCATAGACATGTACTAATTCCTAGAACCAGCACAGAGTAAGTCCAGTGCTGATTGGCTATTGGGACCCAAACTTTCTGACCAATGGGAACATGCAGCAAACATCTAGAGCCTCAGACTTGCCCAAGGGCTCTGGGATCCCAACACTGAAACCTTTCTCCCTGGAAGCCTCTGTCCTCTCATCGTCCTCATCTAATGCCTCCTTTTCCACTGCTCAGGGCCCCCCGGTCAGGCTGCCAGCAAACTGTTCACATCCTCTGCAGAGGCTGCCCACGTCCCACCCTCGGTCCCGGAGCTCCTGTCCCTCTCACAGGGTCTGCAGGCTCCCTTTGCTGTCACTGGGCACCTTCCTAGGCAGTGTTTTGCACCTTCCTGGACCATATCTCCCCTGATGACCATGAGCCGGGTCTTCTGCCTCCATCTGCCAGATGATGCTCAAGTCCAGAAGAAGGCTGGACAATCTGTGCAAAGTCACAGCCAGTGTGGAACCTCTGCAGATGTCAAGTCCCCAAAGCAGGCGAGGAGTTGGGGGCGATTGGGAGCAAGTGGTGTGTTTGCAGACAACCCCAGGAAACCTGAGGAGGGCGTGGAAGAGTGAGCCTGGATGAGGGGGCCTTGAAGAGCGAGGGCCAGGGTGGGCATCGGGCTCGGTCTCTCTGCAGCCAAGGTCCCACCCATGGGGCTGTGTCCCACTCGGGGCACAACGCTTCTGCTCTGAGGCTGGCACCAGCTGCAGGGGACAAAGCAACCTTGGGGTAGAAGGATTTCTCAGGCAGGGAGAGAGGCCTGGGTGCTCCAGGAGACGCTGTTAGCCTGCTGGGGACGGCTTACCTGGCTGCAGGTGGACTACGGTGGGCTGAGGGCACAGCTGTGTGACATAAGCAGCGTCTGCAGCTGAGGTCTCTACGCAGGTCCCACCCTTAACCCAGAGGAAGTCTGGTCTACAGGGCATTTCTCTCCCTGAACACCAAGTGTGGCCCCAGACCACCCCTCAAGCCCACATTTCCAATTCTTCCCACTCACCTCAAGTCATAAGAAATTCAGGGCATCTTAACTGGTGTTGGATGCCCAGAGACGTTTGTTTTCTGGCCCCGATGGTAGCAAAGATCTCAGGGCTGTGCTTCAAAAATAGCAGGAGGCGGGGATCCCAGGAGCTTTCTGCAGCAAGCTTGGTGCTGTGCGCCTCTGCTGTCTGACCCGCTCTTCTCCTAATGTCCCCCAGCAGACTCACCCTCCAGGTCCTCAGATGGCTGACATGCTGGGCCTTCAAAAGGTGAGCAGGTTGGGGCAGTAGGACTTGCCAAATGCAGGAGGAATTCAGATCCTCTTGCCAGAGGGCATGATCACCCCGGACAAGCTGAAAGCACCCAGGTCAGGACCCGGCAGGACCCTACAGGCCTCTGTGAGAACCGTGAGATCTGAGGTGCTGGGCCCAGGGCAGCTCCTGTCCCCCAGACTCCCAGGGCAACACCTCTGCTGGGTGAGCAAGCCTGAAGGCAGGGATTCCCTGTCAGGGGTCCCGATGGGCTGTGTGCACCAGTGTGAAAGCCCCAGCCCCTAGGGGTTCCTCACCCCTAGTAGCCACCTCGGGGTGGGCTGCTGTGGGAGGAAGGCTCTGCAGCTGCCTGAGGTCGGGTGGGGCGACAGAGCAGCACATGAGGCAGGAATGTCCCAGCCAGAGTGGGACAGGGAGGCCTGGATGAGGGCACGCACACAGCCCAGGCTCTAGGAGGCTGTGCGCACTGCAGCCTCTGCCCCACAGGAAAGGCTAGGGGGCTCTGGCTCTCCACCCACCCCCGGCCCTGTGTGAGAACTCTGTGTGAGCACCCTGGGGCTTCAGGCTCAAGCCACGTCTGCTCGTTTCAGCACCCTGTGATGCGGCTCCGCTGGGCAGAATCAAGGAGCCCTGCGAGTCCAGCCCTGCAGGAGCAAGGGCATCCAGGCAGTGGGCGAGGGCCTGGACCCAAGCTCGGGAGTCCTGGGGCTCCTCTGGGACGCACACCATCAGCTGCGACGTGGCCTGCGCAGGGACCTGGCACAGCTGCCTGCGCAGGCTGGACGGTCAGCCCCTTCTTCCCCAGGATGGGGCAGCTGTGCTGGCAGCTCACAGGGCAGGGAGGTGGGAAGATGTGTCCAGACTCAGGCAGGCGGGGCTGGGGGTCCACTGGTGGGGCCCTCAGGGCTCAATACAGAGACAAGAAGGCTCAAGCAGGACAAACCAACACAGAGGGGATGGAGAGTCTGAAGCCAGGGCCCCCAGAGAGGAGGGACTAGTCAGCCAGGGCACCTGTCACTCACCCCCAGTGGCCCTGGGCCTTTCAGCTGCTCCTTGGCAAATGCAGAGGGGCAGGACATGCATTAGAAAGTCTCTCCTTGTCCTTCCCGTAGTGTTTAGTGTTGTTCGGTTGTGCATGGACATGGCATGTTTGATGTGGCTCATCCACACCAATCACTTCGATAGAAGAAAACATGAAGGGTATTGTTTGAAGGCATGATAGTGATTCACTAGCCACCTTGGGGAAGGGACTTGCTCAGGACCCTCAGGTGAGGCCACTGCACCCTTCCATCAAGAGGCAGGTCCCAGGGGCCCACAGCCCCTCAGCACCACCTCTGACCAGGGACCCCGGCCTCAGGTGCTCCAGGTATGTCCTGGCTCCAGACCCACAAAGCCACAGAGGAAAAGGCACAGGGACGCTTAGGGACCTGGTCAAAGGGCTCCTGCCCCACCCGTGGGGTGTGACCCACAGGTTTGGCCCCAGGCTGATTCAAAGGCTGCACCTCCTCAAGGAAGCCCTTAGGACGCTGCACAGCACTCCTTCTCCACCAGTGAGGATGGGGGCTGTGGGGGGCCACCTCTCCAGAGAAGGGAGGGGCTCCCAGGCATGAGGGTGACACTGTGCTTCCCGTGTGACCTAGGAGCTTCTGAGGTCCACCCAGGAATGACCCACAGGAACCCATTAGCCCCCACACTTGACACCAGTCAACCAAGCTTGTGTCGCTGCTGACAGGGACCCAGGCAGGTCCTGCCGTGGGCAGAGTGGGGAGTCACAGAATGCACATGGTTGCCCCTAAACTGCCCTTCAGACCCACACAGGGCAGCCTTGGCTACCTGGCCCACAGGACGCCTGCAGCGCCCACCTGGGAGGCGGGCACCCTCCCCTGGGAGGTGAACGCATAGAGGAGGAGCAGGGCTGGCATCCTGAGAACAGGCCGGCCTGGACCTGGACAGAGCGGAGACACACCACGAGCCTGGAGGAGGCTGTGTGCCCTCAGGCAGGAGCAGCATGGGAGCCAGAGACCTGCTCATCTGCCAGCTCAGCACCCGCCATGCACGGCCGGGCTGCCGTCTCTCTCCTGCCACAGGGCCTCCTGGCCCCAAAGGGTCCCTGCACCAAACCATCCCTCTTCCTGCCAACCAGGAAGGCGGGCCGGACCTTTGCAAGACTCTTCCAGGGAGAAAGTAACGAAGCCACGTCCTGCCTGCCCCTTGCCCTCCCCACCACTCTGTGCCTTCCTGGCCCCAGGCCTCCCCTACCTGGATGAGCAGCAGGTGAGGGGCCTGGTCTCTGCTGCTCAGCTGCTGAAGTTTTCAGGAGCGTTTCCTGAGGGGAGGGTGTCTTGCCAATGGGTTTCAGCTCTGGGCAAGTTCACCATAGATTCAATGGGACCAAAAAATGACCATGGAAAGTTCTTGGGGTGAAAGGATTTATACCCGACATTATTCCATTGGTGGCCGGTCAGTCACTAGAATCCCGTCCAGTCAGAGTGAGTCTGCAGGCAGCAAGCCGGTCTCTGCCCATGGGCCTCTCTGTCCCCCGCAGCCGTCTCAGTCTCCATCCTAGGCACTGCTACCACTCCAGCCTCTGCTCTCCTGCAGCCCTGCAGCTGTGCAGCAGCCGTTTGACCACCCTGTTACCCAGAACACCGGGCGGAGCTCTTTATATAGAGTTAATAGCAATGTATTGCCCACACGTGTGCAGTGAGCTACCTGACCAGGGCCAGGTGAGAATCCTAGCCGTAGGAACCTTCACTTTATCCACAGAGGGGCAAGGAGAAATTTGAAGGTCATGCAGAGGGGCGAGAGAGCAAAGAAGACGTTCAAAAGGCGAATATGCTCAACAACCCATGGAAAGCTTACATGGAAAGATGCTCAACATCATGAGTCAATAGGGAAAAGCAAACCAAAATGTGGATAAAATGAGAGTTCCTGTGGCCAGGATTCTCACCTGGCCCTGGTTGATTAGCTCACTGCACACCTGTGGGCAATACATTGCTGTTGACTCTATATGAAGAGCTCTGCCCAGTGCTCTGAGTGCAACACGGTGGCAGGGGCTGCAAGGCTGCAGGAGAGCAGAGCAGAGGCTGGAGTGGTGGCAGCACCAAGGACAGAGGCCCAGGGGACGGTTGTGCAGACAGACGGGCCCAGAGACAGAGACCAGCCCGCTGCCTGCAGACTCGCTCTGTGTGAATGGGATTCTAGTGACTGACCTGCCACCTGGAAATAAAGTTGGGTATAACCCTTTCACCCCAAGAACGTTTTGCTGTCACTTTCTTTGGTCACATTGAATCCATAGCGAACTTGCCTGGGGCTGAAACCCATTGGCAAGACACAAAATCATAGGGAAACACCTTACTTCCACGAACTTGGCCCTAACAAGTGTTGGTGGAGGTGTGGAGGAATTGGAAGCCTCTTACGCTGCTGATGGGGATGTAAAATGGTCTTTAAAGTCACTTTGGAAAGCAGTTTGGTAGTTTATTAAAATGTAAACACATATTTACCATATGACCTAGCCATTCCACTGCTAGGTATCCACCCAAGGGAAATGAGAACATAGGTTCACACATAGACTTGCACACAGATGTTCACAGTAGTGTTATTCAAAAAACTAAAATGTGGAAGTGACCAAAATGGCCATCAACAGGTGAGTAAACCAACAATGGTCTAGCCACTCAGAGAAATCTTACAGCCATAAAAAGGAGTGAAATACTGATACATGTGACAACATGGATGAGCCTGGAAAACATTATCCTAAGAGATGGAAATCGGATGCAACAGATCACATTTTATAGCCTATATTTCATACAAGTGACAGTGCCTGCCGTTGAAGTTGAGCAGTCTGAAGGGGAGGCATGGAACTGAATAAATGCACAACTCACTCTGAGAGGAGGACACCCAGTCAAGCCGGAACGCAACGTATAGCCTTTATTCTCCTCTTTTTATACACACTCAGAAGGGGCAGGTTAACCAGGGATCAAGAAACATGTGCTTGAGTGTTGACATACTTTTTTACAAAACAAGCATACTCTGTCCTCAGGATAGAGTCTATCTCAGCACACTCAGACTCAACATCTAGGACTTGTTATTATTCTCATCAAACTCCCTTATCCCTGACCGTTATTTCACCCCAGTCTCTCAGCTGTCCTCTCTCAGTTCCCTTCAGGTTTCAGCTGTCCCCAACATCTCCCCCTTTTTTCTTTAATAAAACAACCAGCCCAACTCAGACTGAATCAAGATATGTGCCTGTCTTAGGTTGTATGGTTGCAGTAAATCCTTACCCATCATGGGGCTATAGTCCTCTGTCGACCACTCCCTGTCTTAGGTTGGTATTTACAATTCAACCATATCTTACCCGTCATTGGCTACCATACTTGACTTTAGAACTTATGATTTGCAAGTTGGGGGAGGCCGTCTGCAGTTTCAAATGATGTGGGTCTCTCAAGGCTTGTTGGATGAGCTTCCACATGCTGCGAAGGACACAAGGCCCTGGCAACAGCAACAGAAGACATAAAATGCCTAGGGTTTGAGAGGTGTGACAGCGCCAGAGACTACTCAGGGGTTCTTTGCACATGTCTTTTATCTGAGTTAATATATCAGATGCAGTTTCAGCTGCATTGAAATTCAGAGATGCTTGTCCCATAGCTAAAATTTCCTTATGCAATTGGGCTATGTCTAAATGTCTCATTAGTTTTGGCCCACATACCCTCTAAATGGTACTTAACTCTTTCCCAAGGATCTTTTGATACATTATAGGTCCTGTTAGTAATACAAATCCACTGATATTCTGCATGATATCGTAATCTAATCTGGTGTCGCATCCCTTCTAATTGATCACCGAGGGCTTCTACAGCCTCATATAGCAAATCCAGTTTTTGTTCCAATTTCAAATCTATCCTTTCCTGGGTTCCTAGGGCCTGGGACATGTTATGGGTTAAATCATTAACAAAGTGAGCTGTTTGTACTTCTTGAGAAAGGGCGACAGCAGCAGTGATAGTAGCAGTAAGTGCGGTAATCAAGGCAGTTATTCCAAGAATGATCAAGCCTATAGCTCTTCGGGGGCAAAGCAATGCTCGGACCTCCTCCAAAACTTGGAGGCCGCGTTCAGCGTACCATGGCCCCGTTAGATTAACAGGGAGAAGCACAAAAGGGGGTTGGTGTAAAAACAACAATTTCAGAATCATTAAGGCAGTTAATACAATTGGTTAAATTACAATTATAGCAAGACACATAAAAACGGGTTACATTCCTTCCTTGGATGACTACTTTGGATATACTGATATTCCAATTTTCTGAGGTGCTCTTTAAGAACATATTAGGGCCAGTAACACAAGTGGTGGCTCGTGTACATTCAGTCTGGTTAGTTAAAAGTTTAGCGAATCTGTGACCAATGGTCTGGGGCCCTTCCTCTACCGAGTTCACAATGTATCCCCCAGTCATATTTAGATCGGTAACATTCCAACAACCTTTTGTCAACACATTGTGCCCAAAACATAGAGGTCGGCCAGTCCCCATGCCAGTAAAGTTCCATATCCGACAGGAACTGGGGATGTTATAGCTGATCAGCACGCCATGGTTCCAGGTACTAACATGCAGGAGAGGTGGGTCGCGGGTGTAGGTCCAATGAAGGGCTGAGCCAACCGTCCGGGTTGTTGCTCCCAAGAGCAGAATCTGAAGAAACAGGTCTGGGCTGGACAAGCCGCTCGGGTAACCATCGGGCCTCATTTTCATCCTGTGAGAAAGCACAAACATGCCCTTGTCCCCATATGAGCATGGGGTCGGGACCTTTCCATTTTCCCTGCATGGGGTCCTTCCCTCGCACATAAGCGAATGAGGTTTTGGTGGCGGCGTGCCAGAAGCGCTCAGCCGCTAAACGACCCTGAGCATCTAGATTCAGAAAATTAAGAATAAATAAGATATGATTTAAATGGTTCTGTGGTGACCAGGGATATAACTCCCCCTTTTTTGTTTTTTCCAATTGAGCTTTAAGGGTGCCATGGGCACGTTCCACAATGCCTTGGCCTTGTGGATTATATGGTATCCCCGTTTTATGTGAAATATGCATCTGGTCACAGAACAGTTGGAATTGTTTACTAGTATAACCGGAACCATTGTCCGTTTTGATAATAGTAGGTACACCAAGTATAGTAAAACATTTTAAACAATGATTAATAATTTGATTGGTTGCCTCACCACTTAAAGCCGAGGCACAAATAAATCCTAAATAAGTGTCAATTGTCACATGAACATATTGAAATTTTCCAAAATAAGGGATATGTGTAACATCCATCTGCCATATTTGGTTAGGAACTAAACCGCGGGGGTTAATACCATATGTGGGGACATGTTGATGTATGGGGCAATGGTGGCATTCGCGGACTATCTGCTGCGCCACTTCTCTGGGCAGGTTAAACATTTTACGTAAGCTTTGGCTATTCTGATAATGGATAGCATGAGACTGACGGGCAGCCTCAACCTGTCAAGAGGCCACGATCTGGGTGGCTAAGTCCGTCTGCTGATTTCCGCGTACTTACAGGTCCTGGAAGGGAAGAGTGAGCCCTAATGTGAGAAACAGCACGGTTGAGCTCGGTTATGCATACTAACCTGGATTTGTAAAAACAGCTGTTGAGCTTCAGGGTTAGCGGTGTGGATAGTTGCAACCGTCTCTAACAAGGGCAGGGCATTGGCAATATATTGACTATTGGTGTACAGGTTAAAGGTCATATTGGAATAAGCGTCAAAAACCGCAGCTACAGCGCGCAATTCTACAATTTGAGTGCAAGCGGGAGAAGATAGTATTTGTATGGTTTCATTATTGACCGTATAAGCAAAGTGTCCATTAGAGGACCCACCAGTAAAAATGGTAAGTGCGTGGGGAATGGGAGTACGGACCATGATTTTTGGAATAATAAATTGATGAGTTCGTGCAAATTGTAATAATTTATCGGCTGGATAATGAGTACTAATTTGACCAGGATAATTAGCTAGGGCTGTTCCCCAGTAATCAGAGTTTTGGTAGAGGTGTTTAATTTGTTCCTTATCTAGAGGCAATATAATTGAGGGTGGCTCCATACCAAAGAAACGTCTGCTTTGTTCTCTGCAGGATTGTACTAATGCCGCAAGAGCCTCGTCATATGGTACAAGAACTCGGGCTGGGGAGACCGGGAGATGGACCCATAATAAAGGTCCTTTTGCCAAAGCACGGCGGTAGGAGAGTGGTGGGTAGCGAGAATGCAAGCGCTCCACGGTTCGGAGTATTTAAGTTATCTCCTCTGCTGTTGTGGGATAGCGGCCTCGACTCTACAGATTGCCTCCCGTCCCTCCTGGGTTAATTGCCTAGATGAGGTCGGGTCTGAATCACCTTTTAAGATTTCAAAAAGAGGTTTGAGTTCTCCTGTGGTCAGGCCAAGAGTGGGGCGCAGCCAGTTGATATATACCCTAACAATTTTTGAAAATCATTTAAAGTTTTTAAAGTATCCTTTCTGATTTGCAGTTTTTGAGGGGCTATAGTTTTCAGATAGAGCACACATCCTAAACAGGCATAGGGGGGAACTTGTTGAATCTTTTCAGGGGCAATTAGCAATCCCGCCGCCATTAAAGACTGTTCCAGGAGGCCAAATACTGATAGTAGAAGGCCCTCATCTTTTTTTATTTTTTATTTTTATTTTTTTGGTATCATTAATCTACAATTACATGAAGAACATTATGTTTACTAGGCTCCCCCCCTCACCAAGTCCCCCCCACATACCCCTCCACAGTCACTGTCCATCTGCATAGTAAGATGCTGTAAAATCACTACTTGTCTTCTCTGTGTTGCACAGCCCTCCCCGTGCCCCCAACGCACTATACATGCTAATCGTAATTAGAAGGTCCTCATCTTTAGCGGCCAGCATAATATCATCCATATAATGAAGAACGTATACGGAGGGATATTTTATTCTTACCGGTTGGATGGCTGCATCGACAAATTTCTGACACAAGGTGGGGCTATTGGCCATTCTTTGAGGCAGAACTCTCCATTGAAAGCGCTGCATAGGTCGCGCAAAATTGGTAGAAGGCACACTGAAAGCAAACTTTTTACAATCTGAGGGATGGAAAGGGATAGTGTAAAAACAATCTTTCAAATCAATCACAATTTGATATGTATCTGCTGGAATAGCAGCAGGGTCGGGGAGACCAGGCTGCAATGCTCCCATGACTTCCATGGTTTTATTGACCTCCCTCAGGTCTTGTAATAACCTCCATTTTCCTGATTTTTTCTTGATTACAAAGATAGGGGAATTCCACGGGGACGTGGAAGGCTCAACATGTCCGCTGGTGAGCTGTTCCTGCACCAACTGCTCAGCCGCTTTAATCTTATCTTTGGTTAGGGGCCATTGATCTACCCATACTGGAGCCTCAGGTTTCCAAGTTATGGCGTCAGCATGGAGTGCAGGAGTGTCAATGGCCCCAACTAAAAATACCCCAGTCCTCTTTTGTTTATCTGGGTATATGGCTGTATAGATTCCTTGCGTCCTTAATTGAAAATTCCTAGTCCCTGATGAGGCATCAGTCCCTGATCCATCAATTGCTTGGTGACAACAGAGTTGGGGCTTTGCAAATATATTCCCATTTGACTCACAACATCCCTCCCCCACGAATTTACAGGTAAATGTGGTATGATGTAAGGCTGAAAAGTCCCTGTGTTATCTTCTGGATCTCTCCAGGTAAGGATATTGCTACTAGTTTCTGGGTTTCGGGATTGCCCTATGCCCTGCAGCCGAGTAATGCTACTATGTTTAGGCCAGGAAGTAGGCCACTGGGTAAGGGTGACAACAGGAACATCGGCCCCAGTGTCCAGGAGGCCAGTAAAGTTTGCCCTGTATGGTAAGCGTTGACTCTGGTCTACCTGGCCCAGTTGCCTGAATCCAGTAAGCCTCAGAGGACCCAAATCCTCGACTTCCTCTTTCTTTGTCCTTGACTTTATTCTTAGTAGCGATTTTTGGCAGTAAAATTAATTGTGCAATTCTTTGATTGGTTTGAATGACAGATATTTTAGTGGGGGAATGTACCATAATCTTGATTTCCCCTTCATAATCCTCTTCTATAACTCCTGGCATGCCCGTTAAAGCTTCTACTGTTTTACTACTTCTTCCCAACAATAATCCCACCGTGTTAGGAGGAAGCGGTTCATAAATCCCTGTAGGTAAAGTCTGGACTCCCATATCAGGGGTTAATACTGTGTAGGTGGTGGAACAGAGGTCCAGTCCTGCGCTGCCTGGAGTTGCTCTCCAGAGGTCACAAATGGATTTCCTGTCTGCTGACCCCTCTGGGGAGCGCACTCCAGCGCCCCGTAGCATTGGTTCGGGGCCTGGGGCTGGCCCCGTTTCCTATCTCCCGGCCTCAATGGTCTTCCATCAACATCTATCTTAGAATGACATTCGTTTGCCCAATGTTTTCCTTTCCTACACCTAGGGCACAAGTTTGGAGGGAGCGCCTCGTTGTTCTCTTAACCAATTACTATTGCTTCTCGGTTGTGGACAATGCCGGATCATATGGCCCTTTTTTCCACAACCATAGCATGCCCCAGAGCCAACTGTTCCACGTTCTGCTGAAAAAGAACATCTTTGACTGTTCTACCCTGTAAAGCAGCAGCCACAGTTAATCCCTGGACATAACTCGGCCCTATATCTGAGCACAAGCAGATGTAATCCTGCAAAGTAGCCTTTTTTCTAAAGGGGTGAACAGCAATTTGACAGGCCTAATTTGCATTCTCATAAGCTAATTGTTTCACTAGTACTGTTCCAACTTCATTGTCCCCAATAAGCCTACCCGCTGCTTGTAACAGCCGCGCTACGAAATCCTGATACAGCTCATCTGCTCCCTGTCTAATTTTGGACAAATCCTGTTTTTCTCCCGGAATCAGGAAGCTTATACCAGGCCTTCTTCGCTGCGGCATTGATTTAAGCATATGTACCAGGTTGGTAATTCAGTTGATTTGCAAGATCTTCATATGCCCCAATTCCTGCCAGCATATCTAAATTACCGGGGATACGGTTAGCTCTGTTGATCTCGACAGTAACCTGACCGCATTCAACAAATTCTGACTTCCAGAGCAGATAATCACCCCCCGACAAACAAGCCCTGGCTAGCTGTTTCCAATTGGCTGGTGGCAGGGCATCGGGAGACATATTTTCCAACATAGCCTGAGCAAACGGGGCAGTGGGACCATACTGCGCACAACCCGTTTTTAATTCTTTTAGCTGTTTAAAAGGGATGGGACGGTGAACACGGACTAAGTTTCCCTGGGCATCAGCTTCTTCAAAAACAGGGAACAGATGATCGAATCCCTGAATGTCCTCTCCTTTCTCAGCCGCGTGCTTGACGCCAGACTGTCGTGGAGAGTTCATTTTTAAGGGCACTGATTTGGAAGGAGGTCGTTGCACCGTCGTGACGAGCGGCAAATTGTCCGGGACCGGTGGATCTAATCCTGCAATTGTACTGGGAGTAGGGGAATGAGATTCAGTTCTCATTTTTAAGGGAACGGGTGTTTTTATTATTCAAAATTAAATGTTGTATCTGACTCTTCAATTCTGAAATTGCCTCGACTATAGAAGAATCCTCTCTTGAGGGTAAACCCTCAGTTTTTTCAACTAAATGTTGTATTTTATCTTTTAGTTCTGTAATTGCTTGGAATATAGGGGAGCTTTCTTTCAATGCTACGTCTTCAATTTTATCCGGTTCGGCCAATTTAATAAGCGACATAGCTAGGTTCGTATCCTCGTAACATCCAGCCGCCTCCTCTCCCAGTGCAGCCCCATCAGTCGGGTTTGGTTCATCATCATCTGAACTCCCCGCTGCTGGTTCCCCTTTTTTCTCTAAATCAGCCTCACCGGTGGGGTCTGGTTCATCATCATCTGGGTCCCCCACCGGGTCTCTAATAGGAAGTGGTGGAGCCGAAGGAATGCCAGGAGGAACGGCTTCATAGGTCTTAGTTTTATTTTCTCCTACTCCTGTTCCTGCTAGTAGAGTTAAGGGGACGACTCCATGAATAGTGGTTGCAGTGCCTCTCTTTCCTGCCTCATGCCGAGGGTCAAGGCGGTCTCTCACTAATGCCCATAAACTAAAAGTGTCCACTGGAACTTTATTCAGACCATGAGCTGAATAATAGGCCTGAATTTTTCCTCCAACTCTCATCCATGTCCCAATGTCTACTGTACCTTCTTCGGGGAACCAAGGACATACTTGTTCTATAAATTCCAAAAATTTTGTTAGTTGTTGTCACCCTACCTTTGCACTGCGCGTCCACAGCATAGGCTTAAGTATCTGTGCAAACAGGACTCGGCTATTTCCGGCCCCCACGATACTCTCAGAGGTTAAATGATTCACAGCCCCTCACCTGTTTCATGCGCAGTTATCTGGCAGCGGCTCTCACGTTCTCCTCCGTACTTCAGGTCCCTGTTTGGGCGCCACTTGACGGTGCCTGCCGTCGAAGTCGAACAGTCTGAAGGGGAGGCGTGGAGCTGAATAAATGTACAACTCGCTCTGAGAGGAGGACGCCCAGTCAAGCTGGAATGCAACGTATAGCCTTTATTCTCCTCTTTTTATACACACTCAGAAGGGGCAGGTTAACCAGGGATCAAGAAACATGTGCTTGAGTATTGACATACTTTTTTACAAAACAAGCATACTCTGTCCTCAGGATAGAGTCTATCTCAGCACACTCAGACTCAACATCTAGGACTTGTTATTATTCTCAGCAAACTCCCTTATCCCTGACCGTTCTCTCACCCCAATCTCTCAGCTGTCCTCTCAGTTCCCTTCAGGTTTCAGCCATCCCCAACAGACAAGCCCCAAAAGGTAAACCTATAGAGACAGACAGTGGGTGTCTGAGGTGGGTGGAGGGCAGATCAGGACAGGGATAGACTATGAATTGGCTTTAGGGAGCTTGGGGACTGCTGGGAAAGTTCTAATGTTCATTATACATCCCTGCGAACTGACTAAAAATAATCAACTAGTACACTTAAAACAGGTGACTAGGGTTGGTAAATGATAGCTCACTGAGGCTGTTCAAGAAGAAAAGGTGCCGTCCTTAAGAGCTCATTGGCCTTAAGCTAAAGAAAGGAAGTGCTATGTGTGTTCAGCTGGGCTCAGTAAAGACTGATTTGAAGTTACACCCCTAGTGAGACACATGCTCCGTGCTTTCCTGGGCATCGGTGGGACCTGCCACCAGGAGAGGAGAGCCAGGGGCCACATGCTGCCATTTTGCAGAACTCACACCCCTGAATTTGTCTGTACTCCAGGCGCCGGGGGTACAGGACTGAAGCACCTTCTAGGAGCCACCCACATGGCTGTCAGGTCACCCCACACCCAGCTTATCACCTGCCAACTTTACTGTCACCTCCGAGGCTCTCCATGGTCCCTTGCTGCCCCTCCTAGGCTGGCTCCTTTTCCTCTGTCCCCTGCCCTCCTCTCCCCTAACACTCCCAACCGATTTCTGGGATGGCGCTCTGTCTCCTGTGCTGGGTCCTTTCCCTGGAAGGCTCATCCTTGATGTTCACATGCTGGGCACCCCTCCATTCATGTCTCTGAGCCACCTCCTCACCTGGCTCCCTGTGGCAAGCATCCTTCCCAGCCCCAGGCTTCCTGGAATGCAAGTGCTTAAAATACTGGTTGAATGAATGAACAAATGAACGAATGAACGAACGAACAAACGAACGAACGAATGAATGGAACCTAAGGACAGGGACTCATCTGCCAGGTCTCTCAAAAGACCCAAACTTCTGGATCTTCAAGTTCACACCGGGTCACTCACCTTGCTGGAACCTCAGGGGTATGGAGACCACTGGCCAAGTTCCTGGTCTTTGAGGGTCACAGAGCAGGTGGGCATTGGCCCCTGCAGCCTGAGGCCCCAAGACAGCACAGACCTGGGCCCAGGCAATGCTAGGAGGGACGGTGTGTTCTCTGTTGTTTGGGGTGGCTATTCTGCAGGTGTCCACATGGGTCAAAACTTATCCAACTGCACACTTTTTGTGTGGCTTATTGTATAAAACCTGTAGAAATGCTGTGAGAGGGGAAAAAGGAAATCACAAAAAAGGAAGGAAGGACCATGAGGGCAGATCAGGGAGGGTGGCGCGGCACACTCACAGTGGGTGAAGAGGCAGCGCTCTGCAATGGGGCCTGGGCCGTGCACCCCTTCCTGCCGCTTCCCCACGGTGTGACCCGGACTGTGCCCGAGGCTCCCTCTCCGGCTTCCCATGGGTGAGCTGCGAGCACTCACCTCTCAGAGTGGCCCCAAGGGCCAGTGACATAGCTGGGTCCTAGCTCAGAGTGAATGCTCATGACTCCCGAGTACTGCTGAAGGTGGGGACCTGACTTAGCACCACACCCACACGGCTCTTTTCCAGACTTTTCCAGACTCTTCCTCCCTTACCTCCAGGGCAGCCAGTCCTCCAGGCTGTCCTCCTCCAAAGCTAGGTGTGGACTCTATTTCATGCTCTCCTGAATGCACCAAACACTTCCCTGCCCAACCCTGAACATGCAAACAGCACCCTAAATTAACAGAGTATTCATCCGCTGCGGCCCTTCAGCCCCAGTTCTGTGTCCCTTTCCCAGCCCTGTCACAAACCAGCCTGCACCGGGCATCTGTGACCTTGCACTCAGCTTGGCTTCCCATTGCACAGTAAGCATTTGAACTGCCCATCTCACCTTCCCCATGCACCCCTGCCTGCTTGTCCTGCCTGGAGCAGTTCTAGACAAAACCAGGCTCTGGGTGACAGCGCCAAAGGGCAGGGCTTGCCAGTGCAGTGAGCAGCCCCCAGGCCTCCTCTGGGTGCCAGGGCGACTGCACATGACTCCCTGTGGGTCCCCAGGCTGTCAGTCGAGAATCCCGGATCTGGAAGGGCTGGGGTTGTAGAGTGCAGGGGATTCCTGGTGTGTGCAGACACCCACCTGCCCTGCCTGCCAGTGCTGAGCACGCAAGGCCGGGAGGCTGCAGACCTCGCCTCTGGCTGCCGTGGAGGCGACTCTGGGGGTGACAGCCCAAGGTCACAGCGCTGGGCACCTAGCCCAGCATCCAGGGGGGCACTGGGTGTTGCAGGTGGCAGGTGTGGCCCTTCCCACTCGGGGACCCAGGACCGCCATTCAGCGGCTTGCATCTACAGCAGCTCTGCTATGGTCAGGGTCCCACTGCGTCCCCACCATGCCCTTCCATCTGCGGCTTCACTGCCGTTGAACTCTGCCTATTCATCCCTCTTTCCCCGCTTAACCCCAGTAGTCACTGATCTTTTTACTGTCCCCGTAGTTTTCTTTTCCAGAAAGTCATATATAGTTGGAATCATTCAGTTTATAGCCTTTTCATGTTGGCTTCTTTCACTTAGAATTGTGTACTTATGGTTCCTCCACGGCTTTTCATAACCTGCAGCTCATTTCTTTTTTTTTTTTTTTTCTTATAAAGAGAGTCCTTTATTATAAGCAAGCAAAGCTGATAAAATTAGAAAATATTCCTTTTAAACAAAATTAAATATGGCTTCCCAAAATAACTAAAAGAACACTATTTGGCCAATAGTTAAACTCTCTCTTCAAATATTAGCATGACATGTATATCCTTCAACTTGGTAACCTTTTATAGAATGTTTCATTTTTCCTAAAAGCATATTACATGAGTCATGATTTGTTTAAATTATTCTGATATTACATTTATATTAAGCATCTCTGAAATATTTAAATACCATTAGAATGCACCTTTGATCACTGACGAAATTTCCATTTCAACTCGATGAAACATATCTATATATTTACATATTTTGCTCCTTTCAGAGCAGATCACCTCCAGCCTCTTGGAATATCTCACCCTTTTCTACCAAAGTGTATGCGACTCACAAGTTCTCTGAACTTCAGTATTAAGGAGTAGTTATTCATGTTGTCTTTCCATGTTTCGTAAGTCCATCTAAATGTGTCATAATAACTTTCTTATTTGAAGTTGAAATTTGATTCAATTTTTAAAAAATAACTGTCTTTTTTCCGTATTTCTCTCCAGGAACCTTTGAATTTTTCCAAGTAAGTTTCCTTCTCAGATTCTTCCATATTCCTTCTCCTTTTTTTAAGGCTGTTAATTCAGCTTTAAGTAAGTTTCTGTGAATTTTCCAATAGATTTTAGAATCATAATTTAGCCCTTTAACAAGAACAACTTTGCCAAGACCTCTTCTCAAAATTTCTTCATTCATATTCACACTAAAATATCTACCCTTATTCACTAAAAGATAGCAAAACAGTGCTGAATTCTCCCTTCCCAGCAGTTGGAACCATAGTAGATGGGAAGGTTTTAGCTCTTTTTGCAACCGCACCTTCCCAGATTCAGTGAGTTCTACTCCGGCCAATTTAACCAGCAAAACACCACATGACTTTTTCTCCAAGAAGATACAATAGGTAAAGTCATGGGAATATGCTTAATTTCTAAACCATTCTGTTATTCGGCGTACTCGTCCCTGTAGTTTAACATTCCTTCTTATAAATTCTAGTGGAATATCTGAAGAACCCGTAAATTGTGATGTCATTCGAACACTTCTTGTAAGTGACATTACTCCAGCTATGGTGGTGACGGCGCTGATGTTCTGGGCATCTCAGATGTCCCTCCCTTCCTCGAGCTCCGGTGGCCTCTCACTTCACTTACAAATCAAAAAAACCCTCCCCAGGCCTACAGGACCTTTGTGCCGCGCCTCCCTTGGTCTCCTCTGCCCCTCCCTGCAAACTGTGCCCCCCGCCATGTTCCCGCTTCCTACGAGCCTGCCTCATTTTTTTTAATGCTGAATAATCCTCTAATGTCTGAATGTACCAGCACTTACTTATCTGTTCACCTACTGAAGGACATCTTGGTTGCTTTTAAGTTTGGGCCATTATAAATTAAAGTGTTATAAATATCCAGGTGCAGGACTTGTGAGGACATAAGTCTTCACTTAATTTGGGTAAACACCAAATGCTGGATCATAAAAAAATTATGTTTAGTTTTGTAGGAAGTGGGCTGTCCCGTTTGCATTCCCACCAGCAATGAATGCATTGCTGCTATTTGGATGCTGTATTTGGAGTCAGCTATTTGGGGTCTTTTGCCTCTCCACATAAACTTTACAATCAGTTTATTAATACCCAAAAATAACTTGCTGGGATTGCATGGAATCTGTAGATCAAATTGGGAAGAAGCGACATATTGACAACACCGAGGCTTCCTATCCATGAAGAGGGAATCGCTCTCCACTTAGTTCTTATTTGGTATCTGTCAGTTTTGGGATTTTCCTCTTGTAGCTCTTATACCTGTTTTGTTAGATTCATACCTAATATTTCATTTTTTGGATGCTAACGTAAATGGTAATGCCTTTTTCATTTCAAATTCCACTTGTTCATTGCTAGTATGTAGGAAAACAACTGACCTTTGCATGTTGACCTTGTATCCTGCAACCTTACTACAATTGCTTCTTAGTTCCGGTGTTTTGTTGGTTCTTGTTGGATATTTTACATAGACTATCATGTCATCTGCAAACAAAGACAGTTTGCATTCTTCCTTCCCAATCTGCATACCTTTTATTTCTTTATCTTGTCTTACTGCATTTCCTCATCTTCATAGGAGAAATTCAAGTTTCTCACCACTAAGTATCATATTATCTGTACGGTTTTGGTAAATGTTCCTTATCCAGTTGAGGAAGTTCTCTATTCCTAGTTGCTGATTGATCCAGTGATCAATCTGGTTTTAAACTACTGATTTTATTTATTAAAAGGTACTTTTGTTAATGCAACATAACATGACCTGTCATGACTGAGAACAAGGAAAATCTGGGATTTGTTACCTGACTGGATTTTAGCTGACGGTAGACCAAATCTAGTGAGTATTAAGGATGGGACAGCAGACATACTGGCAGACAGCTACAAAGTGACTAATCTGAGATGCGGTCTCTTGAGACAAATGCCTTTTGAAGGCCAGCCTCTGAGAGACTCGCTGAACACTGCCATAAAGCCAGGGGAAAGGCGTGAGAGACTCAAGGGCTGCAGGGTGGGGTGGCTTCCTTAACAGTTCTGGGTAGTTGATGGGAAATGATAGGCTCAAAGTCCCAAACTTTTAGTTCAAGACACAGATTGAGAATCAGGGACTATTACTGTGTAGAAAAAAATCTCTCATCTAGTTTGCAGCTACAAGACAGAGAACTGAAAACCGCACAAGGTCTTAGCTAGCCCAGCAAGTCTTAAAAATAAAACAAAATGGGATTATTTAGGAATAGCACAGAATTATGATGCAGGCCAAGCAAGCTAAGGCAAACAACATAGGCCAATCTAACAATGGAGGTGGGAGGTGGGAGGGGTTGTTTTGAATGAAAGTCCACAGGAGAAGAGCAGGAGTTCAGGGTGGTGACAGTTCCTCAGGGGCTGAGCAGCAGGGGTTGTCGATTTCTTGTAGGAGTAGCAAGGAACACTTTGCTGTTGGGGTCTGCCATCGCCGTGGGGCGCACCAGCAAGGAAGCGCCCCTGCTGGCCAGCGGACTCCTTTCCAGGGAGGTTTTCCTTCACAGAGGTTTCCCTCAGCGTGCTGCAGTGCAATTAGTGAGCCACAGGTCCTGAGTATTATGTATGCCTGTTATTTCCATCTAATATGCTGGACAGCAGGAGGGGGACCTTCCAGTTTGGAGACTCTTGCCAGTTGGCTCTGGAAATGCTTCTGACTTTAGGCCCACAGCGTGCATTCATGTTCCTGCACCTGAGGCAACACAACTCCGGAGAGGTGTAGACCAAGCCACCCAGACTCAATTCTGCAGTTTTCTTCCCTATTGTCCATACTGTTTTGTCCACTGTTGCTTCTGGACAGGAAATGCTTCTTTTGCCACCTGCCCTGGCCTCTGTGCATCAGCTGCCAGTTGAGGGTAGGGTGCCCAGAAAGGTAAAGGTGGGCTATTTTCAGTGCTTAAACTTGGAGTTGGGCTCTACCCCCAACACGTATCACCAGATGATGAATTCTCCACATTTCCTCACCTTTTCTTCCCTACAGTATGTCTCCTATTATTTGCTGCTCTTTCTAGAAATGGGGTGCTCCAAATGCTACCTGACAGCCCCTTACATGCGTCACCTTCTCTCCATGTGTGTCAGCTCTGGGGGACGCACTTTGAGCTGGACCGCTTCTGGCCTCCAAGTCCTCCTGGGAACGGCCAGAGCTCCTCTCTGTCACGGTCACAGGGGTTACACCTGTACTTTCTTCACCACTAATTTTACCAAATCATTCTTTAATTTCAAAAGTCTGCACAGATAAGAAAAAAGTTACAGATCTTAAAAAGAGGGAACACTTGAACTTGCTTTATTTAGAGATGGTTCCTACCTTAAAGGACCCAATGGGAAATACCAGGCTGGATATGCAGTATCGGTGGTATTCACTGGTATCAGTCCTCAAAAGTGCCCCATTACCTGAATTCATTCTGCACGGCAGGCTGCACTTAAAGCTTTAACCAAAGCCTGCCAATTGGCCAAAGGAGCAACAGCAAATATTTATACCAATAGACAGTATGCATTTGGTGTGGCACATGATCTCATAAAGCTCTAGAAACAAAGAGGTTTCTTAACCTCAACAAGACAACCTATCAAAAATGCAAAACAGGTGGCAGCCTTGTTGCAAGATATACTCCTTCCAGGAGAACTGGACGTAATAAAGATTCAAGGACATTCCACGGCAGACACCATCAAATAACACGACATCTACTGGCCGATCACGCTGCAAAAAGGGCGGCTGTACAGCCAGTAACTTCCTCAACAATAACCTGTACTTTTTCCCCCATTCATTTAACCAAATCCTGCTTAATTTAAAGAATCTGCAGAAGAAAAGGAAAAACAATTATGGATCCAAATAGAGGGAACATTTGACTCTCAAAAATGTATGGGTTGGGCCAAGTCAACCGCCAATACTTCCCTTTGAGGTCCAGCCACCTTTCTCACAATATATACATGATTTGACTCCCTGGGGACCCGATAAGATGATGTTATGGGAAAACAGTATTTTTGGAAGCCTTCCTTCACGACAGCACAAAAAGTATATGCTAAATATCTGACTTTCTCTAAACATAATACTGGGAGACCCTTACATAATCCTAAGGGAATTCTTCCTTGGGCAGCCGGACCTTTCAAAGCCTGGCAACTGAATTTTATAAAACTGTCTCTCTCGCTAGGTATCAATATGTACTAATTATGATTTGCACGTTCTCTCACTGGGTTGAAGCATTTCCTTGTCCAAACAGAGCAATGGACCAAACAGTAAGCAAATGATTACTGGACTGAATCATTCCCACAGGGAATTCCTGTTGGACAAGAGACTCACTTCACAGGACAAATGATCAAAGAAATCTGTAAAACGTGGCCTGTTTTTCAACATTTCCACTGCGCCTATCACCCAGTCATCAGGCCTAGTAGAAAGGCAAACGGCCTAATTAAAACTCAGGTGGCAAACTTACTCTTTCTCGTTGCCATGGCCGAAAAGCTCTTCATACTGCTTAACAATCTAAAATCGACACCTTTTAGTCGACATGAACTATCACCTACTGAAATTATTACGGTCAGTCCTAATGAGAATGGATGAGGGGCTGTATGAACCCACACTGCTAAAGGGGATATAGCGCATTATTGTAAACAGAGCTAAGCTCCTGAAGAACACTCAAAATTAGGTATTGATGCCTATGACACGTTTACCTACATGGGAGGAAATTCAGACTCATGACTTCCACCCAGAGGATGATGTATACTGGAAATGTCACCAGTTGAAAAATTCCTTACAACCCAAATGGACAGGACCTTTCCAGGTCCTCCTAACTCTTATGCAGCAAAATTACAGGGTACTGACTCCTGGACCCATGTTCCTCACTTAAAAAGGGCACCTGCTCTGGGGTGGTCTGCAGAAAGAATATCAGATCTAAGACTGAAATGGCACCAAGACGAGGATGAGAAGAACCCAGCAGCGGACACAGACAGCTTTCCCAAGTCCGGACCAGGCCAGTGACACCTGAATGATTCCCTCTCGTCTTCACTTCCTTGTGGAACTGGTGCCAGCCCATGTGCTGGCCCAAACTGGCTCATTCGTTTGGCCCCAAAGAAACTAAAATGCTCCCTTAAAAAAAAGCCACCTTTTAGGATCTCAAATGGGAAAGCACATTTGATTCATTAAGTCAAAGAGTCAGTATAATGCCAGGACTCAGAGCTTGGGACCCACTTTATGCGAACCTGTACGTAATCTTCCTATCAGTTCCAACATCACAGGATATATATAGTAACACAGGGAATTCACTGGCTCAGGCCTCTATAGTAAAGTCCTGCCTGGTAACATGACTGGAAGAGAAACTACGCGGACTAAAGAGACGGACAGCTATCAGAGATACTGCGCAGCTCTAGAAGTTGATGCTGACCAACCTCTTAAAGCTTTACCAGGATAAACTGATGGAAGTCCTATAACTACACCTCGTGTTTCCTGTCACTGTGCCAGGTCCCCCCACACTCCTTCCTCTTGTTTTTGTGGGTGGGCCTGTCTTGGTTAAAGGAAAAACGCCAAGTCAACTAAATTCTGTTGGAGTAATGTGGACACACACAGGTATTTGTCCTCCCCAAATTCACACAAGATGCCTGTGGGAAGCCCTTGGTAAACACAAACCAGTCTGTATTTAGGGTTTGCAACAACCCGTTTGTACCTGGTCTGGGAAACTCCACCTTTTTGGGTCAACACGTTGTATCCAAATTGTAGCCAAATGATAATGCCTCAGTGGAACTAACGTACCTGGTGGATAAACCAACACTGGCGCAGCCCAGCCGAGCAGTGATCTTGTAGGTTTAGGGACTGAGCTAGGTAGACTAGGTCAAACAGCAGCAGTGTTTTAATGAATGCTGCCACAACTGAGAACAGGAATTCCTGCCTCAAGCCGGGAAGCTTAAGAGAATGCTATTTCAGGAGGAAAAAAACAGGCTGGGGGGAGGCATGGAAACGGAATAAAGCGATTAACCACTGGCTGGATAAAAATTTAAAAAATCAGGGCAAATAATGCACGATCTTTTATGAGAAAGGGCCTGTGTCTCTACCTAGCCAAGCCTCTCAGCCTTGCTACTTCATCTGGAGATAAAATCCAAAGTGGCTCTGAAAAAACAGCCGACTGTATTAGCTGCTGAAGCTCAAGAAACACACTTATGGAAAACGTATGGGAATAAGCAGCTGTAACTTACACCACTGCTAACAGCACTGATCCCTAAATCAAATGGACGACAGGCGCACGAAGTGGTGCAGCCGGTGAGAACAGGCACCGTCTGTGAAAACAACCACAATCAGAGCTCTCTGATCAGCTGTCATCCTTGGTCATGGTCCTCAGTTAAGACCGAATACTCTCCTTTCCTTTATACAGGCTGTGTGGATTCCAGTCACCACCACAAACACTTCTAAGGCTACCAGCACTGCCTCAGCTCCATCCCACACACTCTCATGCATGGCATTTTCATTAGTGTTCAGTCCTAATTACTTTCTAACATCCATTAGGAACTCTTTGACTCACAGTTAATTTTGCAGTGTTTCTCAACTTCCAAATGTGAACTTTTAACCATCACCTCTTGTTTTTTAACTAAATTGTGCTGTGCCAGATAATACACTTTATGACATTGGTTCTCTGAAATATGACTTTAGTGGGCTGTTTCCATCATTGTTCCCCATTTGCCTTACAAGTGTGCACGTTACTCAGATACGCTGTTTCACATCCATTTGCTCAAGTTTATAAACTATCACCCACACCTTCCACATCCATGATTTTTGTCTGTTGCATGCATCGATTTGTGAGGATCTAAATTGTTTGTGATTTCTCCTTGTAGCTGTGAGTTTTCAGTAAGTGTATTTGAAGCCATGTTATTGGTGCACATTAAAACTGCAGTACCTTCCAGGTGAACTGAACCCCTGGGTGCTGATATTCTTGCTTCTGAGCAGTGCTCCTTGTCTTAAATAAAGGCTGCTCTGCCTAATCGTATAACAATCAGCCTCCTTTTGGTTATGTTTCTTAACCGGAGTTTAGTCAAGAATTTTATAGATAGCTTTATTGAAATGTAACCCACACACCATAAAACTCATCAGTGCCGCAGCCTGCACTCATCCGGTGGCCCGCGGTTGGGATGTAATCCTGCCACATCTCTTTGCACCTCCCACTCAGCACCAGCAGTGCTAGGCTTTCGCTCTTACACCCTCTTCTAGATTTTCTTCTTCCTACCCTGTTCTGTTTGTTTTTTCCTTCCCCCTAGTTTAAGCACTTACTGTCTCTTGGTGGTGATCTTAGAATCTTTAACGAATGTGTTTAAGTTAAACTCTGTAATTTTGACCTTTCCTAAAACCCTTAGGATAACTCAATTCCTATAACCAATAGGGTGGGCCCCTCCTTTGGTTCAGGCTACGGTTGAATTTCCACCCCTTCCAGGGGAGTTCTGGACTGACAGGGCCATTCCCTCCTGCGAACGTGGGGCAGGAAGAGGCCAGGGAAGGGCCCCCAAGACCCTCACCCTGCAAACTTCCAGGGAGCTTCCTGGCCTCCAAAGAGGATGGGAGCTGCCCTCAGGTCTGGGCCCCACTCTCAACACTGCCCTGCACACGCATGACCCGAGCCCTCACAAGCCTGCGAGGTGGGTGACAGCACCCAGGCTGTGCCAAGGAGCCCGTCCCACGGCCCGGGAATGTGCCTGCAGTCCCATGATTCGGAAGTCCCCAAGCCCCCGATGGAGTCATGGGGCTGCAGGAGGGCGGCCGGGCGGCAGCCTCAGACCAGGCCAGCCCGCTCCAGGTCCTGGGGCAGCACGCGGCCCTTCCTGCGCGCCCTCTCCAGGCGCTGCTCGGCCCGGGCCGCCCGCTTCCTGCGCAGGTTCTGCCGCCTCTGGTCCTGCCGCCGCTGCATCTTCTCCACGACGTGCGCCGTGCGCTTCTCCCACCGGCGCTGCCGCTGTGCGCGCCGCCTCTCCTTGCGCCGCAGGGCCCGCTGCAGCAGGTGCGCGTCGTCGCGGACGCGCACGCCCTCGGCCTTGTGCAGCTGGTCGGTCCACCTGAGCTTGGCCTCCAGCTCGCGCGCCCGGCGCTCGTCCCGGTGCCGCAGCTCCTCCAGCCGGTCCTGCCGCGCCTGCAGGCGCCCCAGCAGCTGCCGGTAGTTCCTGCCCGTCAGCGGCGCCGAGTTCCCCTTCAGCCTCTGCCTCTTCGCCCTCCTGCGCTGCGCCTTGCCGGCCGGCTCCTCCTCGCCCACCTCCACCTCGGGAGTCGCAACCGAGTTAGTGGTCGCCTCCCACGCACCGCCCGCCGCGCTGTGGGCCCACGTTGCCTCCGCGCGCGGGGGTCTCACCTTGTTGAAGAGCAGCCCCGGCTGCGGCCGCTGCTCCTCGCGCGGCGCCCCTGGGGGCGGCTGCGCAGCCTCCACTGCGGCCGCCACCTTCGCCGATGCTCTCAGCTCCCTGCGCTTCCGCTTCTTCCGGTCCCGCTCCTGCTTTCTCCGTCGTCTTTTCTCCAGAGTGGCTGGAGACAGCTCCTTGGTGCTGCCCTGGGTGGGAAACGGGGTTCACTCATTAGGTACCCCCGGCCCAGGGGCCGCCGGCCTGGCAGGTGGAGCCAGGGCAGGAAGGCACGTGAGCACATCCCGGGCAGGGCCCACGGAGCTCAGTTGTTCCCCCGAGACGACCCATTACCCAGAACGCAAGGGGACCACCCGGTAAGAACCACGGGCGCTGGTGCCCAGACACCTGCCGGGAGCCAGGGCAGGTTTCAGGAGAACCTCCCAATGACCCCCACATGGGAGAGGCTGTCCTCCATTTTACAGATGAAAAAGGCAGGGGTACGTGGCCAGGCCACCCCCCAGAACCTGGAGTCGGGCCAGAAACTAAACAGAGCTAACCAATCGGACCACAGCACTCTTCTGCTGATAACATGCCCCGGCTCTGCTCCTGCCCACGGACTCTTCCATCCAGGCCAATAAGAGAGCTCTGCCTGGACCCGCATCCAGACGGGCAGGGTCCAAAGCCTGCATCGCCCCTTAAGAACCAGTCCCTGAACCTGTTGGAGGGCGGTGCAGAAAGAAGCTAGGGGATACAGCAAGAGGCCTGCGGGGGGAGGTCCCCAGGGAAAGGGCGGGTGGTGGCTGGGTGGTAGGGTCAGCGCCATCAGCAAAGTAACGCCAGTTCAGGTCTCAGCGATTCCTGGGGTGGTCACCTTGGGCAGGTCACCTCACCCAGGCCCTGCCTACCTCACAAAGCCGTCATGACACTTAGATGGGACAGAGTGCTGTCCGGTGTGGTGGTTAGCCAAGGTGGCTTCCCAAAGGGAGGCTGGCGAAGCCTCTCTCCAAAGCCACAGAGGAGCCCACAGGGCAGCATGGCCTGCAGAAGGATGATGCCCCTGGGGACTGAGGCTCCCCCTAATGACAGGAACTACACTGCGCGTCTAAAGAACAGAGCTGTTAGGGCCCTGGCAGGACCCACTGCAGGGGCAGGAAAAGGCACTGAGGCCCTCCTGGCAGCCCCATGTTTCATGGAAGTGCTAGTCAGGCCCACGGCGGCCACCAACGCTGGAGCAAACCCCACAGAGAGCACCAACGGATCCTCTCCTCCAGGCACAGCTGCAGAAAACATAGCACCCTGGCACCCAGAGGTCCCCCCACCTACCTGGCCCCGCGCCTCCTGTATCTTCTCATGCAGCCGCTGCCGCAGGACATCCAGGGCAAAGAAAGAATCAGGCTCTGCGGCCAGGCCATCTACAAGCAGGAGTCAGAGAACTGAGAGGAGAGGAGACCCCCCCCTCAGCCTTTCCCTCCTCTCCCCTCCCCTGGGCCCTGCTTCAACTCCTGAGTCTCCATGCACTGCCCCGTCCCCTGCACCGTGGTCACTCATGGGCTGCAGGGCAGGGCCAGTAAATTCCACTGCACCTCTTCCACCTGTTGCGGCCCCCAAAACATCACCTGGGATAGGATACGTGCTACGTGGCATCACACCACATCCTTGTGTGGTGCTATAAAACACCTCCCACAGGCTCCGCCAAACTCACTTCCCATTTTCCATTTTGGCAGCCTGGGGCTCCCCCTGAACAAGTCAGCCCTTCTCAGAGCGCCCCTTCAGAGACTTAAAGGCAGCGAAGCTCCCCAAGGCTAGCTGCTCCAGGTCCCCAGTGGGACATGGCCTTGCTCCGCCAGATCTCAGGGCCATCTGACCTGCAACTACACTGTGCGCTTCCTGGGAGCCCATCCACCCACAGAGCCCCTATGACCTGTTCTCCAGAAGCTGGCTCTTTGGGAAGTCTCAGCTACCCCTGTGCGCCAGATGGCATCTTTTTTTATGACCAGAGAGGGTGACATTTCCAGATCCCAGCCGGCGCTGCCACACATCCCAGAAGCCCCTCACCTGCAGGGGCCCCGGTGGAGCTGGAGGCCTCTTCGTCCTTGGCTGCACCTGGCTTCCTGGCTCTGGAAGCTGCTGGAGACTTCTTTCCCAGGGCTTTGGCCTTCGACTCCACAGCCTTCACCTCCGGCTCCTGGGATTTCTTTTGCGCTTTCTTCCTTTTCTTTTTTGGGGGCCCAACAACTTCTGAGCCTCGAGTTTTGCCAGCTGAAACACAAAATAAGAAAGGGCTGACATCCCAATCTTTGTGACCCATTCAGGAGGCATGAAGGTCTTGCAAAGGCTGATTCCAGAAAGTGGCTCAGGACAAGATCCAGAGGCTGTTGTGTATAGAGCTCAGAACCACAAAATTTCTAGCAGGCTGGCGACACATATCAAAACGCTGAAAACACCCACATACTTCCCCCAGCAAGCTGCTTGTGAGAATTCATCCTGGGTATGCACACACATTTGATCTCAAGAATGTTCAACAGTATGGGAGAATATATTCATGAATGACAGATCTGATAAAGGGTTGACATCCAAAATACATAAAGAGCTCACACACCTCAACAAACAAAAAGCAAATGATCCAATTAAAAAATGAGCGGAGGATATGAACAGTTGTCCAAAGAAGAAATTCAGATGGCCAACAGACACATGAAAAGATGCTCCACATCGCTGATCATCAGAAATGCAAATTAAAACCACAATGAGATATCACCTCACACCAGTAAGGATGGTCGCCATCCAAAAGACAGACAACAACAAATGTTGGCGAGGTTGTGGAGAAAGGGGAGCCCTCCTACACTGCTCGTGGGAATGTAAATTAGTTCACCCATTGTGGAAAGCAGTATGGAGGTTCCTCAAAAAGCTCAAAATAGAAATACCATTTGACCCAGGAATTCCACTCCTAGGAATTTACCCTAAGAATGCAGAAGCCCAGTTTGAAAAAGACAGATGCACCCCTATGTTTATCGCAGCACTATTTATAATAGCCAAGAAATGGAAGCAACCTATGTGTCCATCAGTAGATGAATGGATAAAGAAGATGTGGTACATATACACAATGGAATACTACTCAGCCATAAGAAAAGGGCAAATCCAACCATTTGCAGCAACATGGATGGAGCTAGAGGGTATTACGCTCAGTGAAATAAGCCAGGCGGAGAAAGACAAGTACCAAATGATTTCACTCATCTGTGGAGCATAAGAACAAAGGAAAAACTGAAGGAACAAAACATCAGCAGACTCACAGAACCCAAGAATGGACTAACAGTTACCAAAGGGAAAGGGACTGGGGAGGGTGGGTGGGAAGGGAGGGAAAAGGGGAAAAAGGGGCATTACGATTAGCACACATAATGTAGGGGGTGGGGGGCACGGGGAGGGCTGCACAACAGAGAAGACAAGTAGTGATTCTACAGCATCTTACTATGCTGATGGACAGTGACTGTAATGGGGTATGTAGGGGGGACTTGGTGAAGGGGGGAGTCTAGTAAACATTATGTTCCTCACGTAATCGTAGATTAATCATACCAAAAAAAAAAAAAAAGAATGTTCATCAGTTCTTTTGGGTGAAACACTAGGAAAACCTAAATATCCCACAGGGTCAAATTATAACATTGTTACACGACAAACTACTACAAAACCATAAAAAATGACACGGGCTTTCATTTTACTGGGTGGAGAAAATGTTCACGTTTTAAATGCATAAAACCGAATTGTTTCAACAAGTGAGATATACTCATCGAAGAAGGTACAGAAAGACACAGGCCTAAGTTGTAACTGAATAATGAGAAAACATTTAAGTTTTCTAATTTCCTATAATCGGTACGTTTTTTCTTGTATGAAAAGGAGAGGTCATTTTTCTTCTGGTAGTTCCGTGCCAGGCCCTGCTGCTCTGCCCTCCTCCCGGCCGGCCGGGTTCTGCTTCACCTGCTTGGGTACCTACTTCCCGAGGGGAGCCTCGCCACCCGCGCCATGTAAAGCCCCGCTGGCAGGAGCCGTCTTCTGCCCCCTCCCGCTGTCCCCATTCCTCAGGGTCACCCCTCCACAGCCGCCAGAGCCTCCTGCCCGGTGGGCGGACGGGGCTGAATCCCTCGGGCCCCCACACCGACGCCCCCACCAAGCAGGGAGACGGCGTAACGCCGCCGCCCGGGCCCCTGCCCGCCTTTACCCGGCCCGCGCGCCTGCGGCTCCCGGCTGGGCTGCGCGCAGATCCTCCGGGCCAGGCTCTGCAGGTAGGCGTCCTTGGCGAGCAGAGAGGACATGGCTGCGGGTTCCGCGGCCTGCGGGGGCTGCCCGGGCCGCTGCCTTCGGCGCCCAGCTCGCCGGAAACCACCACGTGGGCAGGCGCCGCCGGCCGAGCGCCGAGCCGCCAGCGCGCGACACTCCACTCGCCAGGCCTGGCTCCCCCGGGGAGGCGCGGGGCGGGGCGGCCGCGGGGCCGAGCAGGGCGCGGCCAGCGCCTGGGGCCCTCTGACGCTCGGGGCTGCAGGGGGCGCGTTCCAAGCCCGGCGCCGAGGCGGTGGGGGAAGCGCCGCCCCGCGTGTGTCGGGTAGTGTGCAAGTCGTGGGGCGTGCCGAGGAGGAGAGGGGGGCGAGGAGCTGGGGGAGGCGGGGCGACCAGGGGAGACCCCCCGGGAGGGCGCCTGTGCTCGGGACAGTGCCACCCCGGCCTAAGACTTAAAAGGGGGCTTGTCCCTTAGGGGAACTCACTAGCGGAGCGGGCGGAGGGTTCGCGACGTTAGATTGGGGACCGCCGCGCCCGTTCCTTAACCCGTGTAAATCACAGGCCGTGACACTACCCAGGGCCCCTTGAGGGTCGCCTTCGGTCGGAAGGGAAGGAGGGCCTTGTGACACTCGCCAGGGGAGGGAGGGATGGGGGCTGGGAGTTCTAATTTACAACTTCAGAAAGCCGCACGTAAAGGCTGCGTAAGTACATCTGAAGCGTTGGGAATTTTCCTTCCCCAGGCTCTGCCGAGGTGAGGTCTGACAGGATGGTCTGCATTGCATTTCTTCCCGCAGTACAGATCGAGGATCCCCCCTAATCTCTATACTACACACTCATTAAACCACAAACAGGTCCCTCGTGCACTGTCAGTTTTAACCATCAGAGCGGGAGGCCCCGAGGGACTGCAGTGGGAAGGGGGTGATGGGTCCTTTTCCAGTGGGACTTCAGTCCACTCTGCAAGTCTGGGGCTCCATCTCCAGGCTTCCATCTCTGAGGTTTCCCCAAGGTCTCCCCTGGGGGTGGGGTGGGGCCATGCCACGGAGTTCCCACAGGGCAGGGTTCTGAGTGTAGCTCTAGATTACGGGCCTTCCTGATTTTAAGTTACCTTTTCTGTGCCAGGTGTCTGGAGGGCTTAACCAGCTCTCCTCCCTCCTCCCAGAAACCCTTCCTCATGGGGCTCTGGGACCCCACAGTGGGCCTCCCCCCCTCCCCCACTGGCTTCTCCTCTCTGAACTGCTCCTCTTTCCTCTGGCTCAAGGCTCGTGGCTTGACTATGCTGAGGACTCCCTTAAACTCCAGACCCACATCTGGGTATCTAACACACATCTCCACCTGCTGTATACAGAATGGGGGCCCTGACCTCCTGCAGCCACATCTCCCTCCATGGCCTTACTTCCCTGTCTCTTTTCCGTTAAGGCGGCTCCATACTTCCAGGCATGTGGGTCAGACCTTGACGCCACCCTGACTCATTCTCCACATGCAATCCTGGGGTAAATCCTGCTGGCTCTTCCTTCAAAGCATATCCAGAATAGGACTCAACCCACTCTGACCACCACCCTGCTCCTGTTGAAGATTCTAAGACAGTAACAGTAACTAAATACAATACAAAATAAAAGTAAATATAGACATTTGGAGTACAATCAGGGATTTTAGGATGTGTCATGACACTAGATGGTATCCTGGAATAATCGTTCATCCGGGGCATGATGCTGGTGTTGGGCTGTGGGGACTGTTGCTCTTCCTGCAAGATAACAGGAGTTCAGGGGTGAGTGTCATAAGGTCTGCAGCTGACGCTCAGATGGTTTGTATAGACAAGCAAGCGAGCAAAGGTGTAAAAGGTGAATCCAGAAAAGGGTCAGCACGGGTGTGTTATGCCACCTTCATAACTTCTCCAGGGGTCTGAACACTCTCAGTGAAAAGCTTGGGATGTAAATGCGACAGGGACTGAGGACTGACCAGGATTTAGCCACACAGAGGCCACTGTGGACCTTAATATGCTAGCTTGGTCAGGGTTGTGGAGACAAAACCTGCCTCGCTGCAGGCTCAAGAGAGGACTGGAAACAGCCCATTTGTTTCTCCCTCCATTTGTGTGGGCTGGGGGTGTAGAGGGAGCAGAGAGCTGCCTTGCTTTAAAAGGCAGAAACAACTTCACTTTCCAATGGGGACGATGGAACTGGGTCCGCACAAGTAAAACTGCAGATACAGGAGGACCTGTTACTCAGGCATTTGGAAGCTGAAGACCTGAAACACCCCCGCACTGAGTCTGGCCCATCCTTCCAGCCGCTTCCCCCAAGTGCTTCCACAGGCTGTGGTCACCTCCTCTTCCTTGGTCTTCCTCTGGTCTTGCCCAGAGCCCCCGTGGGGGAGGAGGACTTCCCCAAGGATGTCCAGGCGCAGCCTCAGGAGTTGCTGTTCTGACAGCCACTGGAGGCCGCGGGTAGTCCCAGATGATCAGGGATGAGTGACAAACAAACCCACCGCTGCAAAAGCGTGACGCTGTTTTATTCCACAGTTTTGCTACTGTTGTACATGCGTGTATGTCTTGCTACCAGGATGTACATGGCAGCAGGATAAGGAAGGACCACTCCCCAACACCTTGCTTCTGTTGGCGCCGATAGGGGCCTCTTCTTCCCATGCTCGGCCCTGCAGGGGCAGTTAGCTAGCCCAGGCTCTGCACAGGAGGCCTGGCCTAAGGGTGGGAGTCTGGGCATGGCTAGCATGTCCACCCGGAGCCCACCGCAACCCATTTTAAACAGCAGTCTCGGGTCAGGTCTTCGGCCCCACTCTCAGGTCCTCAACACTACAAACTGTCCTTGAAACTTCCTTCCACACAGCCTGCCAGGAAGGTAGGGAGTAAAAATGACGTAGTGTAGCAGGAACCACCCTGCAAATAGCTGAGGGAACTCCTCCCCAGCACTCGGTGGGCAGACAAGGTTCCCGAGGAGGCAAATGCGGCTTCCCAGACGGGAACCAAGACTGAAGGGAGCAGGCTATGGTGGGCCAGAGGAGAGCCTGAGATCTCATTCCTGAGATCCTAGGGCCTGGGCAGGACAGCCCTGGGAGGCTCAGGTGTGCTCTGTGGGGCCGGGGCCGCCAGTGTGGGAGTGTGGAGGACCTGCAGCCTGCAGGGGGCCAGTGCTGGGCTCTGGGGATGCCAGCAGAGGGGCTGAGAGGACATCAGTGGAGTCTGTGTCGAGGTCCAGCCTCCAGTAAGCTTCACACAGAGGCAGGTCATTAGCTTCGCAAAGACTTGAGCTTTTCCACCACCAGAAACCCAGGGAGAGACAGGAGCAGGCAGAGATGGAAGCCAGGCGGGGGGAAAGCGAGACAGAAGCGGAGTTATGAAAACAGACCAGCCCCCAGACCTGCCCTTCCCCCTTCCCCTGCGCTGGCCCCTCCATCAAGCAGGCCTGGCTGAGGTGGGGGCAGGTGGGGGACACCCTCGCTTCAGGGCCCTACCCAGCATCCTGAGGGGGAGGGCCTTCTGGGCCAGCGCCTGCAGGCTGTGTAACCTGGACTGTCCCTTCCACTGACCTACAGGGGTCCTTCCTGTCAGACTGCCCGCAGAGCCACCCTTGCCCCTGCTGCCACTTCCCATCTCGGCTCCGGCCCCCCTCCTGCAGGGAGCGGTCAGCTTCGCTGGCCACAGAAACCAGCATCCAGAGCTTACTATGGTCTCTCTGTGGTCACTCTACTTTGCAGGGACCCTGAGGACAGAGACTTTGTCTTATTTCTGGGTTTACCTCTGGTTAGGACTCAGCCCAAATGGGGTGACAGAAGCAGAGGCCCTGGCTTCCATCCTACACCCAGCTGTAACTCAAACGAGCCCCTACACTCGGTCTTCCGTCTCTAACTCCGGGCCAACAGCGTCACCCCCCAGGGCTGCAGGAAGACTGGGCAAGGGTGTGTGTGAGGAGCGCCGCTCGTTAAGGTTGTCGAGGGAGTGACTCTAAAACACAGGCTGTCCCCACGCTTGTCTCCCTGGCTTTCTCCCACGTCCTGCCTGCCTCTCGTTCCCCACCCTGCTCCTGCTGTCAGGAACCATCCTGGGCACAGAGTGGCCTTGCAAGGAGAACAGAGGGCAAGAGGAAGAGAAAGAGCAAATCAGGAGCGAAGAACAGGTGCAAGGGGAGACGGGATGCTGGGTGAAGGGGGCAGACGTCGAGGACAGGCTTAGCACTGGTGGCTCAGGAGGGGGCACCCACCTGTGCCGGCGGACTTGCAGAGAGGGGGACAGAGCCCACTGGCCGTGACTCAGCTAAGCTCCAGCTATTTACAGAAGAGGAAGGAACCCAGCCTCCAGAGGCCCCGGGGCTTGCTGGAGTGGACACCAGGCTGGCCCAGAAACCCCCCTGGGGGACCAGATACTGACTGGGCAGGACGTGGGAAGCCTGGTGCTCAGGCACCTGGGTTCTCCTGCTGCCCTGAGTGGCCGTGGGCAGGTCCCCTCCCTCTGGCCCTCAACCTTGAGAGGGAAAGCTGAATCCCTGTCCCATCACTGCCCAGTCCAGAAGCCTGGCCCCCGGGGGCAATGGCAGACAACGGAGGCCATGAAGGATTCTGTAAAACCGAGAGGGACTGTGAGCCATGTCCCTAGCAGGGTCTTGGTCAGGACCCCTCTCTGAAGGAGTGTAGAGGGCACTCACACATCTGCTGAGCTGATAGGTATTAGGGACCAAAGGCAGCCCCAGAACCCTCTGGAAAAGTCTAGAACCACTCCAGCTGGGCAGTGACACTTTGTCCCCTCCCACGGAGGCTAAGATAGGCAGGAACCACGATGGCTGGCACTGAGTCCAATGCAGAGAAACCAAGCCCCAGATCACAGATCACACGGGCTCTAGGCATCTGCAGCCCTCAGCATGGCTTCCATGGCGAGAGAGGAGCATTTAAAATTCAGCACAGGGAGGGTAGGTTGTCTGCGCGAGGGCACAAGGGGGCCTTAGCCCTGTGTCTGCTGGGCTGAGTCTTTACTTTTCAAGCTAATGGGGATTAAGGTACAGTCTCAGTTTCCCCCTGTGTAAAATTCACTTGGATTCTGATTTCTCAGGGCCCCTCCAGCTCAAACAGCCTCAGGTTCCAGGGTTCTAGGGGCTGGGGTGACAGGTCTTGCCCACTGATGCACCCCTGGCACCCAGCATGGGCCCGGCAGTAGGAGGTGTATAGCTGTGAACAAGGCTGAGCTGTACAGGAACTCGGGGGCCCAAGTACCCAAGGCCTGGCTTTCAAGGCTCTCCTCCGATTAGGGTTTTTCCTTCTCCTTCCCAAGACTCCCCCACCCCAGCCCTGACACACGCCGTGGGGGTACCTGGGCCGGGGCGGCCAGAGGAACTAGCCCACACTTGCCTGGAGTGTTTAAGGATTGATCACAAAGCTAAGAGGAGCAGACAGGCCCAGAGAGAGGCAGCGGGCACCCCAGGCAGGAACGCTGGCTCTGCCCTTCCGTCTCGGAGCTTGGCCCTCCAACCCTGAAGTTCTGTGCGTTTCACCCAGCTGCCCAAGGACGGGGAGAGGGTGTAAATTGTCTGTTGATCAACCGCTCTGACCATGAGCTCTGCTCTGAAAACCAGGCACAGGGCTCTGCTGCCAAGACCAGGAAGGGTTTGGAAAAACAGGACCTTCAGGGCTGCCAGGGTCAGGCTGGGCCACCCCTGCTGGCTGGGCCCAGTCCACAGGTCGGCTCTGCACGCTTGCAGCCCTATTTGTACCTGGACGAGTAGTACTCCTCCTCCAGCTCGTAGAGGTCGATGGAGACCTCATCCCGCAGGGCGATGAGCTTCCGGTCACACTCCTCCTGCAGCGCACGCAGCTGCTGGTTGCGCTGGTCTATGGCCTCGTTCACTGATGGGAAGTCGTTGAGGATGAGGAACTGCTTGAGGTCAGACACGAGTTTCATCAGGGACTCACCGGCTCGGACCTGCAGCCGTCGGAACCAGGGAAGGCACAGTGAGGGAGCCACAGAGGCCCTGCCTGTGTGTGCTGACACTGGGCAAGCAATGGCTTGTCTCCTCATCTGCAAGGCAGGACTATAGCACCGACTCTCATGGTGTCATTGCGAGAAGTGAGTGTGAGAACTAGAAGGGAAGTTACAGAGGGCAGGGTCCCTGGCCCCCACCTGGACTACATGAAATGCTTCCAAGGCAGGCAAGGGAGATAGCAGGTGCCATCAGCTCCCCAGGCCCTACCCTCAGGTGGCCTCTCGCTTCCACTCCCGGTGGTGTGATCTACAATTACACGTCACAAAAGCATACATACTGCTTCTCAAAACCTCAAGCCCCACAAGATAAAACCATGATCCCATTTAAGTGCCTGTCTCTATTCTTCAGGGGCCACATGGCTGCCAGTTGGGCAGGATCCCTTTGGGACTTCCATCCATGGGCATGTATCTACGGAAATATTTAATCGGAGTGCTTGTTCTATGACATCAGGAAGAGTTAAAATGCACATCCTGTCTCATGCAGCGATTTGCTTTGCACTCGTAATGAACTTTAGGGATCTTTCCCATCAACAAGGAAGGGTCGACCTCTTTCTAACCACTGCACAACACTCTATGGTAATGGACACAGCTGGCTACTGCCAGCCCCATACACAGCTCCTGCACTCAGCCCTCTGCGCCAGGGGACTCTCCTGATAAGTGGTTTGCCCCCAACCCGGGAAACCCCAGTGGAGACCACAAGACTCCTGAAGCCCGAACTGTGCCTTCCACCTGGTAACTCACAATGTTGGCAGCTCGCACGTGCATCTCATAATTGTCCTGTTCGCCCTGAGTGGCTCTCGACACCTGCGTCTCATCCTCAATCTGGGAGGCAAACAAGAAAGCCTAGAATCAGCAGGCGCCCAGCAGACAGGTACCCGTGCTGCCACACCTTGTTTACTGCCTGTCTGCCTTCAGTTGGGTCCTGCTCACGAGACCTCAGGCAAGACTCTGCCTCACCCCCTCACTCTGTTCTAGGGCGAAAACAGGTTCTTGCTCAGGACAAACAGATGCTTAGAGATGCTGTCTGCTGTGCCAGAGGCAGGGAGGCTCAGTCAATCCCTGTTTGGACTGTAAAGCCCTGTTCAGTCCAGTTGGTGTCATGAGCTCAGGAACTCAGCAAACTGCTGAGTGGATGAGTAGGAGGACAATGTACTTTTTTTCAAGTGACCATTTATTGAGCACTTCCTGGTGCCAGGCACTGCATTAAGCATTGACCATTGTTTTATGAAATTCTTGCTGAGGCCTGGATGGCACCCTGTCTACAAGTGGGCAAACCTGAGCCCAGGACAGACCAGAGAGAGTGGTCAAGCCTCTCGGCTGATAAATGGAGGAGCCAGGTATCCTGCCCGGCCTGGTCTAAGGTCCAGCCCTCCACCTGGACAGGTCTTCCACAGGGGCCCTTGCCAGTGTACAAGCTGGCACCCTAAGTGCTGAGGAGCCAGACTTCCTGGGTTCAAAGCCTAGCAGCTCAGTTATTAGCAAAATAACCTTGGGCAAGTTCCTAATTTCTGAGCTTCAGTTTCCTCCTCTGAAAACGGAGAGCAGTGAGGCCTGCCTGATAGGGGTCTTGTGAAGATTAAGTGCACAGGGCAGAATAGCCGTCATAGCGCAGCCTGACATGAATACTAAGTGCTAACTTTCACCATTGTCATTATTGCTCAAAAGAGCCCTCAGTGGTCTGGAGCCCTCTTGCAAAGATCCGTACCACATGCTGCAGCTGCAGCCCAGCAGGCTTGTCTGACCCCACCCAGACACTGACCGCGTTATCTACCTGGGGGCCTCCCCAGCTTCTCTCCCTTACCACGCCCACTTGCAATAGCTATGACACCTGGGTCCATGTCAGACCCCACGGTGACCACTTTACACAAACTCAACCAATTATCACGACCCTGCGACGCAGGGGAAACAGGCACTGATCAAGTCCCCATCCAAACCCAAGCTGCTAGTATGTGGTGCCAGACATTGAAGCCTGGCAATTTGACTAGAGTTTTTCCCAGCTGTCTCGTCAGGCCCCATAATTGGCTAGTTTGACCTGCTTGTTACTGGCGATCCCCCTGCCGCCCTCCTGAATGTTTTCCCCATGAGGTCAAGGGCCTTGTGTGTGTGCTCACTGCTGTGTGCTCACCACCTGGTACAGAGCACATGCTCCACCTCCAGCAGATGCTGTTGAGAGCTGACCCCACGTGTAACCGTGTAACACTCTGTCAGAGCAGGCTAGTCACCTGGCTCACCACTGCATGGGATCACCAGACCCCGCTCCTTCCTTTGGCCTCAGAAGGGCCGGAGGGCGGACCCACCCACCTTGGCAGTCTTGATGATCTCCGTGAAGTTGTCCATGATGGATTTGATGTCGTCCTTGAGTCGCTTGTTGTACGACTGCAGCAGCGTCTCCTTGCTCTGTGGCAGGGCTCTCTGCTGGGCCATGGCAGGAGTCTCCGACAGTCAATCCCTGGTACCCAGAGTCTGGTGTGAACACAGTCACCCCACACCACATGCCCCCACTTCAAATCCTGCACATCTCCGAAGAGGCCCCTTCTGCCAGACAGACCGGCCCATCTGGCGCGCACAGGCGCACCGCGGGTCTCCTCCGGCCCACGCCCTCTGCTCGGGCGAGCTCACCCCAGGACCCCTGACAAGCCCAACACCCCGCCCGGCCCCAGCCCCACTACTCGAAGGCCCGGCGGCCGCGCGTCCTCGGAGGCCTGAGAGGAGTGCACCACCTGCCCCGCGACAGCCCCTTCATCTGACACTTCCTCCCGCTCCGACCCCAGCGCCCCGCGCCAGGCCGCTTCTCTCCTCACCCCGCCGGCCTCCCGGGGCCGCCTCGCAAAGGCCTCTGCCTCCTCCCGCGCCTTCGACCTTCTGGCTCCAGGGATCTTTGCCAGGGCCGCCCTCCCTCCTCGCGCCAGGCGCCTCGGCTGCGCGCTCCGGACAGGTTGGCCCCAGCCTGCCGCACAGCCGACCGAGCGAACTCGGGCCTGGAGCCACTTGGTGGGCGGACACTTGGGAGAACGACCCGATCCGCCGCCCCGCCGCCCGCACCGGTCCTCAGAGCCCGCGCCTGGCGGGCCCCTGGTCGGAGCGGGGTGGGGACGAGCGGGCGCCCCTCCTGTAAGTCCCGACTCCGCGGCCCGGGGACCAGCAGAAGACCTCGCGCGGGTACCCGGGGCTCCGACCCGCGGCCGCAGCCTCTCTAGGCACCGCCCACGAATCGAGACAGGCGAGCGAAGTCCTGTTCGCTTTAAATCCGAAATCCCGCGCACCCCCCAGTTCTCGCGATCTCCGAGGTCGCCTACAAATTTCCCACAATTCCCTTCTCTTTCTCTCTTCTCCAGCCGCCGAAGATGGTGAGTATTACTACGCTCTGCGGTGCCGGTGTGGGCTCTATCCGCTGCCATCCTCCTTAGGGCGCGGCCGCGCGGGGCGCCTTCTGTCGCCCGGTGGTATGGGAGCCCCACGAGACCTGGGACGGGGTCACTGGACCGGGATGGAATCCCTGGCGGCTGGGCGGGGGACGGGAGGAAGATCCGGGCGGGAGCGCAGCGCCGCAATGCGGAGTTAAGGGTGGCGGTCGCCGAGGTGCTCCAAGGCCGTGAGGACGCCTTGAGTGCGGGACTCAGAGTCCGCGTCTGGCAGGAGCCAGCTGCACGCCGGCTCCCAAAGGGACCACTGTCCCCGCCGGACAGTGTCGCGCTCCGGAACGCGCCGTCAGGCTCGCGCAGATGATGTGAAGGGAAATTTGCTGCCTGAGCGATGGTGAGGACATTCCTAACCACCAAGATCGCTGATGCACGAGCGCTGACTTGAACCGGGGGGGCCAAGCTTCGCCCCCCAGGAGGGGATGGTGGCACGGCCCGCCGGCCACCCCTATCTCGTGGGGCCCGTCGAGCCCCACCCACCTCCGGAGCAGCTGGCCGGAGGGGTGGCTTAACCTGGGTGTTTCTGTCCGCTCAGCCGAAAGGAAAGAAGGCTAAGGGGAAGAAGGTGGCCCCGGCCCCTGCCGTCGTGAAGAAGCAGGAGGCCAAGAAGGTGGTAAATCCCTTATTTGAGAAAAGGCCCAAGAATTTTGGCATTGGTGAGTAAGAGAGGGATGAAAAAGACTTTTCCCCAATGAAAGATGGTAGCTTTTTGAACAGCAGGCTTTAGTCGTTTTGGAGTGGAGGCTGCCTGGGTTGGAATTCTTGGTGTGCCGTTTTCTGGCTTTGACCCTGGCTCGGTTCTTAATTTCTCCCTTCGTGGTCTTTGGAGCATTGTAAGCAGCTGAGCGTGTCTCACGTTCAGCTCAAAGTTGTTCAGCTTGGTCATCAGGCGACCAGTGGCCCCAGAGCAGAGTGCCTTGACCACAGGACTCACGTACCCATTGGCTGCTTGTCGAATGCCGAGGTTGTGTCACCGGTCCTGGGTGTTTGTGTGCAGATGATGTAAAAGAATATTTGCTATATGAAAGATGGTGATTACACCTTAAACCACCAAGATCACTGATGCACCTACACCCTCCTGAGGGGCCCTAAATATGAACCGACTAGTTTGATCCTCACACTGTTGCCCATTACTTCTCAGGACAGGACATCCAGCCCAAAAGGGACCTCACCCGCTTTGTCAAATGGCCCCGCTACATCCGGCTGCAGCGACAAAGGGCTATTCTCTATAAGCGTCTGAAAGTGCCTCCTGCAATTAACCAGTTCACTCAGGCCTTGGACCGCCAAACGGGTAAGGTTCCTCGGCATAAAGTGCACATTGGGAAGGGATTTCTCAGGCAAGGACACAGTTAACATTTGTTAGTATTTGTTTCACACATGTAGGTGCTCCTGTGTTGGGTGCATATATATTTACAATGGTTATATCCTCTTGTTGGACTGACCTCTTTATCATCATGTAATGTCCTTCTTTATCTCTTGTTACTTTCTTTGTTTTGAAGTCTATTTTGTCTGATACTAGGCAGAATGAGATCTTGAGGCCATAGAGGGCAGTGGGTATTTTCAAGTAGATTGGTTTATTAAAATTTAGGATTCCTTGTCAAGTTTTCAGAATACGGAGGTGGCATGACTGAAGAGGTTACGAACATAGTTGGGAGAGTTTTTGAACTGATGTATTTGTGATAGTGGTCTCACGTTTATTGCATCAAACCGCAAAGATTAGAATTAAACTGTAAACCTAAACTTTATTTCCCAGCTACTCAGTTGCTTAAGCTGGCCCACAAGTATAGGCCAGAGACAAAGCAAGAGAAGAAGCAGAGGTTGCTGGCTCGAGCTGAGAAGAAAGCTGCTGGCAAAGGGGATGTCCCTACAAAGAGGCCACCTGTCCTTCGAGCAGGTGAGTGGGCCCCTCCTTAAAGAGGGTGGATGGTGGGATAGGCTGTTGGCAATGATGCATTTCTTCACCTGGAGTCACTGTGGAGAGTAAAATCCGAGCTTTTTAACCCTGAGCCATAGCTCCCCACCCCCACCCCCGGCCTGTAAAACAGCTTTTGTGAATAGCAGCTCCTCTGAGTGCTCGTGCACATTGTATGTTCCAGGGGTTAATACTGTCACCACCTTGGTGGAAAACAAGAAGGCTCAGCTGGTAGTGATCGCACATGATGTGGATCCCATTGAGGTACGTTTAGCTGACTTTTAAGCATTGACTGCTAAACTTAGATGAGGCCAAAGTAGGGTGAGAAGTTTTCATTTAATGACAGTACTGACTCATGGCACTTGAAATGATGTGCATTCCTTCACTGAATTAAACCTTGAAGTGCAAATATGAGCTTTTTTACCTGAGCAGTTGCCACTAAGCTAGCCTTGAGTTACTGCTTTTGGTTTAAACACTAGAGCTAATGCTGTCTTCCAGCTGGTCGTCTTTCTGCCGGCCCTGTGCCGTAAGATGGGGGTTCCCTACTGCATCATCAAGGGGAAGGCCAGGCTGGGGCGGCTGGTCCATAGGAAGACCTGCACCACTGTTGCTTTCACACAGGTTAACTCGTAAGTATGCAAAGTGGCCCAAGCCCCCAAGCACCACCCCAAAGGTCACTTCATTCCTCAAGATTTTGCCTTGAAGACTGACCGTTCCATCTGAAAGGAGTATATTTGCCAATGATGGTTTTGAATTTCTTCACCTGAATGAACTGTGTGGTCATACTGTATCTGAGGCAAAAGGCTTGTGTTTGGAGCTAAAACTGGGACATCCCTGCTTTCTGGAGGGGTAACCAGGAGGCCAGCAGCCTGCATTGTTTTTCTCTGCTTTGTTAGGGAAGACAAAGGAGCCCTGGCTAAGCTGGTGGAAGCGATCAGGACCAATTACAATGACAGATACGATGAGGTAAGAAGGAATTCCACAAAATTCAGACTTGGACTAGTCAAGCCTTCAAAGGACTGGCTGGCTCTTAACGCTGCTGAGCAGTTCTGTTAGGCAGTCATCTTGGAACAGCCAAATAGAAAACAGCGTGGACTGGCATGCTTTGAAGGCCAGGCTGACTCCCTCTCTCATTGCAGATCCGCCGTCACTGGGGAGGCAATGTCCTGGGCCCGAAGTCGGTGGCTCGCATTGCCAAGCTGGAGAAGGCAAAGGCTAAAGAACTGGCCACCAAACTGGGCTAGGCGTATGCTGTTGGGTTTTCTGTACATAAAAGTAATAAAAACTCTCACTCAGCCAGTGTCAACTGGGCAAACAGTTTGTTTCCATGGGGTAGGTTGTACCAGACCTCCTGTGTAAGTTGGTCCAGTTAAGGAAAAGCAGTCTTAAACTGCTTGGTTGTATGCAATATTCAAATATTCCAACCCAAGACTGGATTTTCTGATCAGTTAACTAGCTCATTTAGGTAGGACAAAAGGCACAACTGGGTAGTATAGAGTTTTATTTACACCAGTGATAACATGATCTTAAAATGTTCTTCACTCACTTCTCATTATTTAGGGATGGGGCTGTCAGCCGATCTCATCATAGGCTCGGAGTCCGACGTAGGAATTTCTTAAACCACAGGTACGATGTGGCTGCACAGAGTCCATACCTTGGGTTGAAAACAAGCTGACAGTCAGGGTTGTGAAGGGGAGGAAGCAGAGGAGCAGCTGGGAACTGGGACTCACCAGGTGACAATGTACTGCGCATGCTCATTCCTCAAAGTGACTCTGGTTTGCCCTCCAATGGGTCCTCCGGGGACTGTGCTCCCTGCAGAGACAATGGGCTGTAGCCTACCATCTCTGGCACGTAGGTCTTGCTCTCCAGCGGTACAGGCAGCCGCCTTGGGATGCCCATAGTGCTGCTCAGAGCTGTCACTGCTGCATACCCAATTTAGGTTACTGAGGCCTTTACCCATCACTAGCCCCTGGTGGTGCTTCCTTTCCTTAGGCTCTGGCAAGCATCCTGTCACCCCTCCACCCAACACACACTATAGAGTGTAAGCAACAGTTAATAACCGGGAGATGTCCTCAAGGAAGGTAGAACAGGGTATTTACTAAAGGTACTTGATCTGGGGTGGTCTGATCACAACATACTGAAGTCTGCATCGATGAAAATGGGGTCTGTTCCCGTGAGCCTGGCCATGGCCTCCAGATCCCGGTAATGCCAGTGGTTCTTCTCTGGATTGTTCTCAGGAACAAAGGGCTTCCTGGTTTCTGTCAGCCTCACCATCCCAACTAGATCCACATCTCCCTCAATCTACAAAGGTGTGAGGCAGTTCTTTTAGAGCTATGCATGGAGACTGGGTGGCTACTGCGGAGCTCTACTCGGGAGAGGAGTTCATGCCCCTTACCTGGCCTTTCTGCCGTGTATCAGGATTCATTTTCTTCCTGGGGACAAACCCTCTATTTACCAGGATGGTGATTCTAGAGGAATAAAGTATGCTCTTTCAGGCAGGGGAAGGCTTGAGAATAAAAATCATCACTAATGGAAAATTCAAAATGGGGCTGTGTGGAGGCTGATCGTGGGAGTGCTTCCAACTCCTGCCTTGGGAAGGTCTTCCTCTTAGGCCTGTCTCGGTGGGTAAGTCGCCAATCCCTTGAAGGCAGGCCCCAAGGTCCACCCCAATCTGCTTCCCTGTGCCCCACCTGTGACATGCAGCCAGCCGCTGACCACCACCATGGGCCGGGCAGCACTGAGACCTGCTGCTCTTGAGTTGTAGCAGCAGCTGCCTTTTGCACCAGCCTCCACTCCCTAAATGGGAGCCACAGGAGCAGCCTGCTAGAGACTCCATGGTTGGGAGAGTTGCGGGGGGAGATCCGCAAACTAAAACCAGGAAGCTGTGGGCCTTTGAACGTTAACATTTGTCACCTGTCCTTCACTACCCACTTCTGGGACATGCCGTTTCATTTCCGTAATGTGTCAATCTCCACTACAGCTTTGGCCCAAATAATCCCTGAGAAGCCTTTCCTGACTGACTCTGTCCATCAGACCTGGGGGCTCAAGTTCTCTTGCTAGTCTCACGCTGCATCAGAATCATTTAACCTGTTGGCCACTAGGCAGTTTCTCCAAGCGAGCCTTTTCATCCATCTCTCCTGCTTCAGAGCTTAACATACAGGAGTTCTTATGTAATAGGAACTACGAATTTCATGCTCTTCAAGGAATTGAACTTTTCTGGGTACCTTGGATTCCCCAGTCTTACCAAGGTTGGGGGTTAAGAAGGAAAGATGAGAATTTGTATGCTCTGCTGCATCTGCCCAGCCAGGCAGCTCCCTCCAGGCCCTACTCACCCCAAGTCAGTGCAGTGGAAGGGGGTGATGACATGGGCCCCGCTCTCTGCTGAGGAGGAGAGCCGGCCTGCCTCCCGGGCTGGGTTCACCATGGTCCGGGGCATCATGTATAGCTCCTTGGAGTGGTCAAAATGCCCCCTGACCTTCACTGGCCTGTACTCCAGTTTTTTCAGTTCCATCAGGCTGTGTGGGAGAGGGAAGTGGAGCTGAGGCCAAGCAGGGTTTGGCAGAAGACAAAGCCTGCTGTGGCCTGAGGAGGACTGTGGGGGATTTGCAGGCACGGGGACTGCCGATGGGCAGAGCATGTCCTCTAAAGGTGGACGCTGAACCCTCTGACGCCAAGTGGGGATGCAGATCTGTGCTAACAGTCCAAGTTTTCAAGAGAAGCTAAAATACAGACCAAGCCGCATCCACAAGCCAAATGAGGCAAACTTGTTTGCTTCCCTCACCGGAAAGCTTTGTTGAATAGATCTGTCCCCCTAGGACGTGCTTTGCAGTGAGGGTAGAGGACAGTGGGAGCGTTTGGCCGCTTCTTCAGATACTTCATGTCAAGAGATGACACGAGGGCATTGCCCTCACAAACTGGCTAAGAAGCACTGCTATAGGGGCCATCAGTGCTGAGGGGTCCCTCAGGTACACCAGATCCAAAATGGTGAAACCCAGAATCAAAGATAGGGTTTTTCTATACGTGTCAGGCAGCGTCCCAAGTGCCAAGCCAAAACCCGTCAGGTCAACCGATCTTCAGCGCTCCTGACCTCCAGGCCAAAGAAAGCAGAAGCCAGGCCCACTGCTGACCTCAAGTGAGACCAGCGCCGGCTGGGCAGCCATACACTCACTCTCCCGGCAGAGGGATGGGCTCGGCGGTGACTCTAGACTCTAGTTCCGCGATCAGCCTCAGCTTCCACTTCCTACGCTGGACCTGTGGAAAAAAGGCGCGAGCCTGGAGGGGCGAGTGGGGTCAAGGGCTCGGAGCCACAAGGGTTCGAAGCCAGTTTTTACCTGCCATGTCCCCAGGCCAAAGGCAGTCACAGGAATGAGAAGCAGGAACCACTGGAGGAAAGAATCGTCTTCTGCTTCAGTGGCAGGCGCTCCGGCGGCAGAGCTGCCACACCTGCCCGGCCAGGCCAGCCCTAGAACGTTTTACAGCACTGATAGGGGGTGAGAAGCCCTTCAACGAATACAACTGGCACAGCCAATTCAAGACGACTGCCAAAACTACCCAAGAAAATGTGGTATAGGAGTAAACGAACCAGTTTGCCGTTAGGCGCCAGCTAACAGCGCCTGTGTCTAATCCAGCTCCTGACCCGGTGCCCGGCACATGGCGCGCACACACCCTGGATGCTCATGACTGAACAAATGAGACCCAGGGCTTAGTCCTGGCTCTGCCGCCGACCACTACCCTGGTAATGCAGGTAAGCACCTCATGCCTTTCATGCAAAACTGCGCTGAGGTATCCTATTACATCTCTGAATGCCACAGGTCATGTGTCACGAAGAGACAGAAACTGGATGTAAACTCAGGATAGTGGTTTACAGAACCCAATCTTTTTTCTTGGTATTTTTAATGTACAATTACATGAGCAACATTATGGTTACTAGACTCTCCCTATTATCAAGTCCCCACTACATACCCCATTACAGTCACTGTCCATCAGTGTAGTAAGATGCTATAGAATCACTACTTGTCTTCTCTGTGCTATACAGCCTTCCCCGTGTCCCCGCCCCACGCCGCCCTACATTATGTGTGCTAATCGTAATGCTTCCCCCTTATCCCTCCCTCCCCATCCATCCTCCCCAGACAGAACTCAATCTTTAACAGCTTCTCTTCATTGCTCATAAATTTAAGGTAACCATATACACAGCAGGTATTTTTAAGCTCTCAGACGGTGAGCCTAATCAACTGCGGGCTTTGTAGATGGTAAAGAAGCAGGTCTGGAGCAGGCCGACAAAGAACCCTTTGTTGTGCACAGCACTACACCAAAATACCCTTTGCTGTATACACCCAGAGGCAATATGCAGACTCTGGTGGTTAGATACGCTTTCCTTCAGAATCCCAGACAACCGGGTTTCAATCGTCCGTTGGCTCCTAATCAGCTGGGCAGGCGTTGGTAAGTTATTTAAGGTCTCCGGCCGTGGGGTATCACGGGAATGAGACGGGGGCCAGCGGGGGCTGCCGTGAGCACAGCGCTCGTCAGGGCTCGGCACGAAGTCAAGGCTGGATTGAGTGGCACCGAGTGGAACCCCTTTTGTCGGGCGGCAGTTAAGGGCCATCTCAGTGCCCACGGCCCCCCCCCCTGCAAGCGAAGGCAGGGACAAGGCGTCTTTCCCAGGGGCCCAGGTCTCACCTGGACGCGTCCTCACCTGGGTGCGGGGAGACCCCAAGGACGCTCCTCCTGACCGTGCGCGCCGGAGCCTGCGGAGACGCGAGGGGCAGGCTGAGCCCACCTACCCCTGGACGAGGCCCTCCCCGGCCCACCCGACACCCCGCCCGCCCGGCTCACCGGCCCCGCGCCCGCCGCGCTGAGCCTCAGTCCCGCCACCCGCAGCCCCGGCCCCAGCCACCAGGCCCCAGGTGCCATAGCCGCGCCAGCCCGCAAGGTACTTCCGGGGCCTAGAGGCATCTACTTCCGGGGCGCCGCCGAGACCCGCCCCCGGACCCACGTGGTTCTAGCAGCTCGCTGCTTCCTGCTCCGCGGGCGGCCCAGCTATGGGCGAACCTTCGGCGGACGTGTGCGCCTTCCTCCTGGAGCACCCGAGCCTGCGGCTGGAGCCTGGCGCATGCAGGGTCCGCGGGGCGGGTGGGACGCCTGACCGCCCCCGGGACCCAGCCACTCCCCGGGACCCCCCGACTGCCCCGCGGGACTCCACCGGCCGTCCTTGTGCTCCCCCGAATCCCCCGACCGTCCCCGGGACATCCCCACAGCCACCGGGACCCGCTGACCGCCCCGCCTGCCGTATGGCCCGCAGGTGAGGTGCGCGCTGACGGGCCACGAGCTGCCCTGCCGCCTGCCCGAGCTCCAGGTCTATACCCGCGGCAAGAAATACCGGCGGCTTGTCCGCTCCTCCCCGGCCTTCGACTACGCCGAGTTCGAGCCGCACATCGTGCCCAGCACCAAGAACCCGTACGTGAGCGGGGCCGCAGGCCGGGCAACCGCATGGGGGCCCTGGGTGGGGATAGTTCCCAGCTGTGCGTGTGGCCGCCGCGCGGCGGTAGCCTCTGAAGCCCTGAGCCATCCCCGCTCAGTGAGTACTCCTTGAGGACACTGCCAGTTCTGCAGCTCCCACCCTTCCATGAGCTAGGCGACCTGAGATCCAGGTGGGAGTCCTGTTGCTGTGAGTTGAGTTACAGGGATCCCAGGTGAGGGGCTTGTGCGCTTTTTTGTAAACGTGAAGTTTGACACCTGGGCTTGGCAGCTTCCTAGGGGAGTGGGAGCGCCTGCTTTGCCACCTGAAGTTCTGAAAGATCAATTTCACATCTTTCAAGGAGAGCTTTGATTTAGCCCAGAGCTATGGTTGACAATAGTAGGATAAAGAGGGCTGTGGTGAGTGTGCCCATTTGCTGCGTGTTTTGCCAGGCTACTTTGTCGGCGTGCTTCCTCTCCTGCGGGAGCAGTCTGGTGGTGGCCAGGCCTCTACTTCAGGGAAACGTCGGGAGGACCAGGGGTTCTCCGCCCTGGCTGCAGAGTGGAAGTGCCTGGGCTCTTTGAAGATCTTGATGCCCAGGCCTCCCCCATCAGACTCTTTTGGGTGATTCCAATGTGCAGCCATGGTGGAGAGCCACCGGTTGTATCCTTGCTTGTGAACTGCTCCTGCAAACGGAGGTCTCCCTGCCCTAGGCACCAGCTGTTCTGCAAACTCACCCTGCGGCACATCAACAAGGCCCCAGAGCACGTGCTGAGGCATACCCAGGGCCGGCGGTACCAGAGGGCACTGCAGAAATGTAAGTGCCCGTGGGGGACACTACCTGCCTGCCTCCCCCAGGATGAGCACCAGCCCTAGAAGGCAGAAGTGGCCTCCTGTCATCCTTTGGGACCACTTGGTGGACGGACCCACTTGGCTGGTCCTGGCACAGAGGGGAGATGGTAGAGAGAGGTGCAAAGCCAGAAGCAGAGTCTGAGGGAGTTGCAGGTTGTAATACGCGCTGTGAAGGAAACGGTGCCAAGGGTTGTCAAGAGGGCCTTACACTGGAGGCCCGGGCGGACCCTCTGAGCTTCTCTGTAGGCTGAAACTTCAGGGACACTCGGAGTGCGAAAGGGTCCTCCAGAGGAAGGGTCTGGGTGAGGTCAGAGGTGGGAAATGCTTGGCTGTGGGGGTTCTGAAGAGCAGCCGCCGTGGCACCTTGGCAAGGCAGGGCCAGAAAGCTAAGTGGGGACGAGGCCACAGGGGTCTCAAAAACCATAGTTGGGGTCACACAGTGGAGATGCGCCGAAAGGTGCAGGCAGGGACTGGCATGGTCAGTCAGTGTGGGTCAGAGGGCCGCTGTGGCTCTGAGAAGAGAGATGAAGGGCAGGGCACTCAGGGGCTGTCCAGTCACCCAGGTGAAGATGGTGGTGGCTGGGGTTACCGGGTGTTGGCAGGGAAGATAAGGTGTGGACAGGTTTTAGCTGTTCTGTGGTAGAATCATTAGGCGGAAGTGACAGAGAGGAAATGAACAGATCCCCAGATTCCTGTCCTGGGAACTGACGGTGGCGGCATCGTGAAGTTCGGAGATGGAGTTAACAGGCTTTGCGGGAAAATGAAAGTGCCTTTGGATGTTTTAAATTGGAGGTGTTTCAGGGATGGCTGAAACACAGACCAGCACTCAGGTGACGCGAATCACTGACGTAGAGACGGCATTTGAATCCCTGGAGCCAGGGGAGAAGGGTCAGTGCTGGGCCAAGCCGGGGGGAGCCCCAGGAAGGTGTTTGGGGCTGAGAGGAGCTTCAGGGCAGAAGTGGTGGACTCTTACCAGACGTTACCGTGGAAGAGATGAGTACCGAAAAGCGACCTGAGACTTGACAGTTGTGGGGACGGAGCCAGGCTGGGGTGGTGCAGTGGTCGGGAGCCTGGGAGGCAGGGGTGGAGGGTGGGCGGGCAGTCAAATCAGGTGGCTTGATGGAGGGAAGATGAGGAAGAGAAGTCTGAAGCTTTTATTTCCCAATGAAGAAGCCAGGCCAGGTCTCCGCCTGAGGGGGAAGAAGTGGAGGGAGCCAGGGAAGGCTTCTAAGAAGGGGGACCCCCGTCTTGGGTGCCTGGCCAGAGCCGCCCAAGGCCAGAGGGCTTGGGTTGCTTCAGTCAGCCCAGCTTCCAGGCTGGGCTTCCCCACCAGCAAGAGAACAATTACCATGTTGAATCAGGACAGGAGGTGGAGGGGCGCTTTGGCCCTGTCTGAGGGAGTCAGCACTGGGTGGTGAGGGCCCTGTGAGAGGCCACTGTGGGCATGGGGTGAGGGGCAGAGATGAGACAGGGGATCGGGCCCAGAGGTGGGCAGGGATTTGGAGGCCAGGCCAGCAGTGCTCATCCACCCTGTTAGTGACGATGGCAGGAGGTGGGTATTGAGAGCCAGCCCCACTCCTGCACCCTCCTGCAAGGTAACTGCCCTGGCCTGGAAAGGCCCAAGCTCTAGCCACCCAGCCCCTCCGCACTGCCTTCCTCCTCCCTGGGGTCAGACTGCATCCTCCACGCTAAGTGCCTGGCCTCCCTGACTCCTCGGCACATGAGGGAACAGTGACCCCAGCGAGGCCCTTCCACGGGAGCACCCAACCCCTCTGCCCCAACCCAGTGGTCAGCCAGGGCCAGGGTCCAGCTTCCACTGAGCGCCACCATCTAGGGTAGTGTCCAGGCGAGGAGACTTCTGTGTCCCAGTGACAGGCTGGTGTGGCTTCCAGGCCAAACTACTTGAGCCCCACGCCTGCTCAGCACCCTCTCGGCTGCTACCTCCTGGAGCCTGGCAGGGCTGCAGCTGGAGGCTGGGTGCTAGGCCTCTGCCCTCCTGCCCCTATCTCACAGCCCTACTGGCCTGCCCCCTCTCCTGGCAAACCAAGCCGATGGCACTGACCTGCTGCCACTGACCTGTACCCAGTGGGGTGGGAGACTATGCCCTAGTGAAGCTCAGCTCCACATCCTGAGGCCGGGGGACATGGAAAGAACTGACATGTGCTGGCCTGTCTCCCAGATGAAGAGTGTCAGAGGCAGGGGGTGGAGTATGTTCCCGCCTGCCTCCCGCACAAGAGGAAGAAGCGGGAAGACCAGGTAGCCAGAGATGGGCCGCCTTGCACCAGAGAAGCCTTCTGGGAGCCCACGTCCAGTGATGACAGTGCAGCCCCAAGTGACAGTGACAGCATGGCAGACCTGTACCCACGTAAGCGGACCATGCCCCTGCCCCTCCCCATCCTGTGCATCCAGCTGCAGAGAACACCCCCACACCCGCCCACTGCAGGTCCTCCCTGGGTCCTGGGCCCTGGCTGGACGCCTGCTTGGCACCCCCACCCGACTGGCCATGAACTTCACCTGAACAGCTGATCTCTCTACTCCCTCCAGCTGAGCTATTCACCAGGAAGGAGCTGGGAGGACCCAAGCATGGAGACAGCACTGGTGGCTTTATGACAGAAGAGGGGGACAGGGAGCCCAGGTGCCCAGAGACGGGCCCTGCGGACGGAGAGGGGATGGAAGTGGACCAGGAGCCGGGCCTCAAGCGCAGGAAGGTGAGGGGTGCCTCTGGGGCTGCTAGCATGGCAGCAGTGGCCCCTAGCAATGGTTTTCAATTCCATCAAAAAACATTTAAGAGGGACCTTTTTCCCAAATGAAATCCCAGACTAATGACACGTAAGTAAAACTGGAGCCGGATCCAAGGCTGCTCTGACAGGCGTGGGGCTGCTGCCTGGTTTGCACTTGCACACAGGCTGGGCTTCCTGGGACAGGAGCAGGACCCCTGGTCTGGGGCTGACTTGGGGCAGCAGGGCCTGCTGGAAGGCTCTGCTACAGACACAGACACCTGTTCGGTTTGCTCTCGGGGCAGGAAAAAGATTTTGTCTCCTTCCATGGTCAGCAAGCAGGATTGGGGTCAGGCGGCCAGGTGTTTATCACAAGGTTTGGGAATTGGTAACACTGCCCACATGCCCCACAGAGTCACCCTGGAAGCCCGCAGCTGTGGGGGAAGCCCTGGGCATACAGCTGTCCCAGGAGTTCCTGACTGAACCCTCTCATCTGCATGGGGGTCGGGGCCCAGACCCCACGCCCCTTCACCCTGGATCAGAGGCCCCCTAAACAGATGCTCTGTTTCTGCCTACAGAAGCAGCTGGGGTTGCTGAAAAAGAAGTTCCGAAGTCATCACCGCAAACCCAAGAGCTTCGGTGCTTTTAAACAGTTGAGTTAATAAAAGTCCCTGGAGAAAGCACATCATGAAAGCCTTCAAGATCCTTCAGGTACTTCACCCTAGGCTCCTCAAGGTGCCCACCATACATCCTCCGCACTGCTGGGGTGTCCCAGGGCCTTCTGGCCCCAAGTCACTAGCCAAAAGGCCAGGCTGGGAGCCATCCCCCACACCCAGGAATCAGCAGGGACCCCAAGGGAAGAACTTTGTCTGGATGTGGCCCCTAAGTGGTCCCCAGCAAAGCCTAGGGGTCACGGCTCACTGTAGCGCGCTGAGGAGATGCTGGCCAGGCCCCACCCGGCCGGACAACGCGGAGGATCACACGGCATACAACAAATGCCATTGTTTATTTTGATGTTTCCAAAAATCAAAACGTTTTCAAACACAACTAAGATATAAAATACAGCATAAAATGAAGATTTATACCTATTTCCCACATAAAGCAAGAAAATTTTCAGAAATTATCTTGCCAAAAACAACTGGTAGATCATCTTTTCCTCTCCTCCCCACAAAGCATCTACCCCATTCCTGGGCACTGGCTGGGGAGGGCTGAGTGAGCCCATTCAGGGCTGGGGAGGTGGCACCCACTTCCAACATCCAGGGTGCCTGGTGAGCACCACGCCCCTCGGCCCCCGGGTCAGTCCGTTTCCACAAAGCAACAAAGGCCTGGGCTGAGGGGGACCCATACATACCCTGCCAGAAACAGTGCCGCAGAGAAACCCGGGCTTGGCGGAGAGGGACGTTCTGTAGGGCTGTCACGCTGTGTTAGTGGGAAGTGGTGGCGGTGGGGGGGGACGACCAAGAGATGTCTGCTGACACTGACAGTAGGAAACCGCCCTTTGCAATGGGCATCTGAGTAATCAGAAGTGGAAAAGCCCTCTGTCCTCAACCCCCAGCTTCATCTTATAAATACCAGAGGCCTGCAGTGGGCCATCGGGGGAGGGGGTAGGAACACCTTGGGGTGAGCCTCACTGGGGCTGGAGCACAAGGTGGTGTGTGGAGGGGTGCACCACTGTACTCCTCGGGTTAGTGGGCCCAGGCTTCAGAACCAGGTAAGGTTCTAAGAGCACCGGTGAGCCAAAGCCGGCCTCAGCCCCGCCTGCAAGCTTAACGGGACCGGAGAGGTTCCCCACCTCTCCCTGGCTCTGGACAGGTCCCAGCAGCCCCGGGGACAGGCTTTGGGCCTGCACATCTAGCTGATGAAGCCAGAGAAGGAAAGACAAGCCCTGAGGCAGTCCTCGCCCGAGTCTGGTTGGCCTACCAGGCTGGTCTTCCCCATAAGGGTCTGGGGGGACCAGTGGGAGGCACAGAGATGTCCGACTCCCCTCACGGCATGTGCTACAACCCAGGCAAGCGGAGAACTGCCGCAAGCGCTCACGCCCCCAAGAAGAGAGACGCAGTGTAAGGCAATGTTAGAAAACTTTAAATACAGGTTTAAGATCCAACCAGTAAGGCATCACAAACCATAGAAAGTAATTTGGGCTGCACTCAGCGTAGCAAATAGACAATCCGAGCAAGCAACAGCCTCCTGAAAACGAAGTGAAGGCCACGCAGCCTGGGAGAAGCCCCTGAAGCCGAGAGGAGCCGGGCGGGCACTAGGCCAGGCTGGAGTCCTGTCCGGGGTTTCAGCCGTGGCTCCGGGGAAAGGTCCAGCATGAGGTAACTGGTCGGGGGTCCGTCACCACACTGCCCCAGGGCGGCAGCTGCTCCTCCCGAGCCGGCCACGTGGAGCTGCACGGCCGGCTGGCAGCTATGCACCAGGCTGGGGCAGCACGCAGGTCCCTCCGGGCCCAGGGTGCGCTTCCCAAGGACTTCTGGCCCTTCCGTCCCCACCTTGAGTTGCTAAGGCTCCCAGGATACGACCCCATAAAAACCTGTGCTGACTTTCTGATCAATGAATTTCCCATAAAATGGCGCCTCAACTGCCCCTCTAATACTGCCTTGTTCTTTGGGTTTCGGTCTCTAAACGTTTTCCCCTGGCCCTCTAAATATAATGCAGGGCAGAAACAACGTGGAAGCCATTGGTGCAGTTTTAAACCAGAGTTTGACTGTGTGATGTTGGGCTGGGCAATCCCAAATCATTGTTTTAAGTAAAAATGGTTAACTTAAAAAAATAAGAGGGAGACCACTTTGAATGATACACAACTGTATCTGCTCACAGTACAGCCTGAAGGCCCCCCACCCCCCAAAAGACAAAAACAGGACAGAGAGGCCACGGCCAATGGAGCCACTCAGTCCCAGAAGCCAAGGCCTTGCCCTGGGGGGCAGGTACCGACTCGGCTGGCTGGCTCTGAACGGCCAGATGCCAGCTGGTGGGTCCAGAGCAGGCTTAGCCATCGATGTTCAGTTGTCTGCAAATAAAGTTCTCAAAACATCTGTGCCTTTACCAAGGGAGGGAAGGGAAGAGGATACATAAATGCTGGCAGTTTTGTCGAATCCACCCAGAGCCAGTCCTCAATGGCCAGGGGTCAGCTGGGCAGGGGAGGGGTCTGTTACCACTCTTTCTTCTTCTCATCCATGGAGACGCCCCCGGGGCCCAGGGCCACAACCAACAGCAGGCCTCCGATCACTGACATGGTCTGGAAGAAGTCGTACTTCAGGAAGTCATGCATGGGCTTATACATGGGAATGGTCCAGAAGGCGTTGAAATACACGTTGATAGCAAACAGCCAGACAACGAGAGTCAAAGCAGCCAGCTTGGTTTTAAAACCAATGGCCACCAAAATCATCAGAGCTGTGCCCACTATGTTCTGCAGAATCTGCATAGGTCAAAAGGTAAGGAATTCAAACTCAGTGTGAGGAAAGAGAAGACATGATTTATAAATGGGCAAGTGTCACCTGCCCTGTGTCATGGAAGTATGTGCCGGATGACAGAGCCAAGGGGTGTGCGAAGAGGCGGTGCTTCAGCTTTGGAGGCCGCCTTACTGTCGGGGAGTAAATGCAGGGGCAGTGGAGAGAGGAAAGCTCCAAGGCTTGAAGGTTTGGGGAAGAACAGAAGGAAGTCGCCACTTAACAGGCTGCGATTCACCAAGACACACCCAGGTCTGGGCTGGTGGGCCCGAATACATGCCCGGAGCTGCCGAGAGCCAGCTCCTCCCTCGCCTGCAGTGCCAGGGTCCCCCATCAGTTCTATCCCAGAGGACAAGGATAGAGCTCTCCTCACCTGCACCCCAACATCTGGCACACAAAAGCAGAGTGATGATGGCAAGGAAAATGAGAGCCAGGAAGAACCCCAGTGGGCTCCGCAGAGGGCCGGCACCCTGGGCACCAGGGCCTCCAGCATGGTCAGGGGGAGTCTGGACTTAATCTGTCCCAAAGGCAGCTTCCGAGCACATGAGAGCTTGCCAGCTGTTTGTTTCTTTTAATAGGATTGGAAGGTTTGCTTCCTTTGAGCCAACTCATCCCCGTGTCCCCTCAAGCTCTGCTTAGCACCCAACTGGGGAGGGGAGGCAGCACCGCTTTTCGGACAGATGCCGGACCTGTCAAGCAAACAGGAACACTCACCGAGAAGAAGCTGGCGTCAAAGTGAAGGAGGGTCATGAACATCAAGACCAGCAGCACCCTGCCTCCCAGCTGCATGTACTGTTTGGGGGAGCTCTCCCGCATGGTGGGGACGCCCGCGAACATGCTCTTCCCCTCAGAACGGGACTCGGCTAGAAGCAGCAGCAAACCGCCTCCCAGAGCCAGGTTCCTGGGGACAGAGATGCAGGCTGGTCACTGAGGCGCGCCCGGCCCTCCACAAGCTGACAGGCCAGGTGAGGGGGGGCCCTGGCAGAAGCCCAGGAAGGCCCTTACGCCCCTCCCTCCCAACCAAGCAGGACCAGGCAGGCAGGCAGGAGTCCTATGAAGCCTTATTCAACTGTAGCACAAATGTGTCCACACTGGTAACAGGACACGCTCAGAACCGGGCCCGCTCTTAGCTGTCCTGTGGACCCGCTGGGTCCCCTCCCTTGTGAAATACAGGGTCAGGAGCAACGACTTCATCCCCACTTGTGTTCTAGGGGCTCTGGGCGAAGATGGACAAGGTTCTGCCAACATCCACTACTGATTCTAAGAGCTCAGCTTGGACCCAAAGAAGTTTCCACCAACCGACACTTACTGAGTTGAGAGACATGAGCAGTACGCCACCCAGCATGCACCTACCTCATCAGAAACTTCAAGTCCCATAAGATGCTGTAGGCAATCGTCTGAGGGGATCAAAGAAAACAGAAAAACCTGAGCCTCAGCATTTCCAAACGAATTTGTGTCTCTACAAAATTAGTAGCAGTAGGGGATTCTCCAGCATTGGGTGGGAATGAAGGCACAAAACGGTGTCGGGCACCAAAGCCTGATCCACGATGGCTTGCTCAGCGTGCTCAGCATGCTGGCGGGTCCCCTGCTTACTAGCCTGCGTTGCCAGAGCTAAGCCAGGCTGTTCTGCAAAGCACTGTGGCTCTGAGGCCACTCACCCAGATCAAAGCAGTCTGAGCTACACAGACCTGAGCAGGTCATCTACACAGCTAGGTATTCTGTTCTGTGGAGTAAAATGGTAAGACCATGTCCTAGCTGCAGCCACCAGGTGATCTGCCTCTTGTCCAAGGACACCCAGGAAAATGGCCAAAGGTGGGTGCTTGGAGCTCAGCACCTTCTCAGGGCACCAGCCTCTCCAGCTCAGGACAGTGCTGTCCTCCAGGAAGGTGCCGACCAGGAGCATGCATTGAGGAAAATCTAGTGACTTCTCAGAGGAGAAAAAACGTCCCAGCAGAGACACTCGGATGGCTGAAGGAGTGATGCCAAACCCGCACAAGCCTTTGCAGAAGCTGATTCAACCAGAGTAAGGACAGGTGAGACCCCGCCCATGCCACTTACCTGCAGTGCTATGATTCCAAAGAGCCCAAAGCAGGCATACTGCACGAAGTTCCTGCTCAACACCAGGATGCAGCCAGCTGGAAAGGGGAAGGGCAGGATCAGGGGCTGCTGGCGGGGCCCAGGCCACTTCACCTGCCCTCTGGAGCGGCGGCGGCCCAACTACCTACCTGAGCAGAAAGCAAACTTTTGGGAGAGTTAATGACAGGCACAGACCACACACACGTCAAGTGGACTGACTTATCAAAACACTAGTCTAGAAAGGGAACCGCCAGTTACAGAGAAGGGCTGTCCATCAGGCTCTGCAGGGGAAAGCCGCAGGACATGCTCAAGAGTGCAAGCCCTCTCTTGCAAGACATACAGGCTGCGGAGGGCTCTCATCAGGAGACTGTCTGGAGCAGAATAAAGACCTGAGGCCAACAGGAGCCGTATGCTGGTCTCAGGCGCGCTCTTCTCCCTCTGCCTTGACCCTTTCCAGACTCCTTGATTTCTGACTGCCTTGGCTCCTTGCCCACCCAGGTCACCCGGTCTCCAGCATCTCCTGCTTTGGGCACTTAAGAGGACAGGTCCCTGTTGTGATTCTTCAGCACGCTCCAAAGCCGTGAGCCCAGGACTGAACATGGAATGTCCACCCAGACATAGTGCAGCACTAACTCCCAGGCCTGGCTCGCTGCCCTGGAGGGGGGGAAGGAGGACCCTCAAGTTTACGTGCAGCCCCCTTGGCCGTGGTGCTGGAGAGGGAAGCCTGGTGCACCTCAAAGCCACTCACTCAGCTGTCCAAGCAGGTTAAGGAGCACGAAGGAGGAGGCCAGCAGGTAGCCGCAGCTCCAGGTGCTGTCGATGTAGTCGCGCTGCTCGCCCCACTGCAGCCACATGCGGATGCCATCCTCCAGGAAGGTGCTGATCAGGCAGAGGCGCGCCACGTGGGGGAGGTACTGCTTCGTGACTCGGAGGAACTGCGGGGCCACAGAACCCAGGTGAGGGGGCCCCAGCACCTGTTCTGCAGGCCTGCATGCACCATGACCCTGAGACGCACACCTCAGCCGGGCCTGTCCAGCTCAGGCCCCTAAGGTGGCGGCCATGACACTCTTCCATGACGTCACCTATCTCGGCAGAGGTGTGGGTGGCAAGTCCATGGCCACAGGACACACAGCATCTGCCCTCCGGTGAGGGCACTGTGACAGGCCGGTCTGCTCGCTGCGTACGCCACACCGGCACTGGCCGTTTGTTACTGTGGGCTGTCCCGCATGGAATTGTGTGAACAGCACCCTGGTGGCTATGCAGCAGATGCCACAAGCAGCCCCCCTCGTTATGACACCTGAAAATGCTGACACTGGGGGGACAAAACTGGCCCACCCCCTTGAGGATGACCTCTCATTTACAAATGTGCAAACCCAACCCAGAGGGGAGAGGGGTCACCCAGAGCTGCTAGCCTGGCCTGCTGGTCACACATGGCTGAGCCCTGGCTCCCAGCCACCCAGTGATGCTGACAGCCCCCTGAAGGCCGGCAGCGGTCGGCTGAGGTGACACCACATCCCTCCCAGCCAGCCACACGATGAGGTCCCGTGGGTACACTTAGCCCAACTCTTCCCAGCAGGGAGAGCAGAGGCCCGGCAGGCCAGCCCTGCACGAGCTCCCCTCTGGAGAGCTCAGGATCAGACTCACACAGACTGGTGTGCAACAACCGTGCACGCACTCGAAGCTGGCATGGCTAGTGGCTGGAAAGCTCGGGGATTTTTCTAAAAGCCTGTGTAAAGCCTAAAGCAAATTAAAAACCTGCTAACAAATGGACGGACCACTGTTTCAACAGCACACCAAAATTCAAATGTGTAAAATCACCGGCAAATGTCAGTGAGAAAACACATTTACAACTTCCTCTTGTTCCATGCGTGCTATGCCACCTATGACAGCATGATCAGGGTACAAATACACAAGCCTAGAGTCACTCAGTATCCCCAGGCACTCGCTCTGACCAACCTTTCAAGGCTGAGATAGGAAAGAAACCCTACGCTACATGGTAACTCAACAGGAACCTGGGAGAAAGATCGGGGACCCGCCCACGAGTGATGTGTCAGGAGGCCAGAGTCTAAAGGGTGCCCGTGAGCCTGCGCCCTCAGAGGGACGGTCAAATGAAGGCTACAGCCCCTCAGGGCCGACTGAGCCTACTGTTTGAATAAATGTATGTTTAATTTTTGACATTTTGAAAAATTTTATGAAGTCCTAAAAACTGCTGGCACTGTCAATCATAGCTCATGAGCTGTGTTTTGAGCACCTCCAGTTGTCACCTGTGGCTCAGTCAGCACACAGAAGCCTCCCTCGTCCTCCAGTCTGGGCCACAGCAGACTGGCTCAGCTGGGAAGCCGGAGAAGAGGAAGACATTACAAGCCAGGTGTCCATTCACTTCCCACCTACCGAGCCAGACCCTGAGGTGTCCATCCTGCACGCTGGCTCAGCCCCTGACCCCCCACTGGCAGAGGCCAGGGAGAAACAGACAGGCAGATGCCCAACCAAGTGGACACATGGGAGGAAGCACAATCAAAAGGAAGCCCCGTGTCCCACCCCGGCTCTGACAGCCACCAGCCAGTGCCCCATGACATGGACAATCTGTGTTACAAAGTGACACAGCTGGACCAATGGTGGCTGAGGTGCTTCCCAACTTTCATAAGCAGAGGAGAAGGAAGGAAGGAGAAAAGACCGTGCGGAAAAGGAGAGGCCCCAAATACTCCATGCGAACTCAGGAGTCCACAGAGCAGACACAGGACGTGTATGCGCTCAGAGTCAACTCACCACCAGATCAGAAGGTGTGGGGACGGCTGGTGCCACAAGGCCTCCCAGTGGGGCCTCATGGCCCGGATCCCTCCAAAGGCCCAGCACGCTGTGATCACCCCTCATTCATGAGAAGACTCACCCCCTTGGCTCTCACGCAGTGGCCCTGGTGTCAAGGCCCACCAAGCTCTGGCAACGACATGGGCTTCAGCTCAATGTCTCCACCTGGGAAGCAGCAGTGGCGAGGCCGGCAGGCTGCGACCAGAGCCGCAGTGGGACTCCCAGGCAGGGTTACCCCAAAAGGCAGTGCCAAGACGACTCTGGAGGGGTCCCGACTTGCCGAAAGCTGCTCACTGCCAGGTCTGCCCTGTCAGTCACCATGGTCTCGGAGACGGGCAAGCAGGCCCGGACCTGTGGGCTCCAGTCTGCGCCAGCCCAGCCGACAGCACCACCTTCACACGCTCATTTGCTCCCCAGCCCAGCCCAGGTGAGACAGAGTTTAAAGCCTCTACGAGGAGTCTGTACTATTAACTTGAGTGGGTCAAGAGGATTAAAGAACAGCAGACTCCTCCCGTCAGAGGTAATTCACTCCTCCGTCCCTGTGCACAGGCAGAGACCCAGACATCCCTTTGCTTTGGAGGGAAAACGCAAAACTCCAGATATTTGTGCTCTGCACTCCATCATATGCCTGATTTTCAAAGTCAAACGTGGTCTGGGTGTAGGGGGGACTGTTCTACAAGCCAGGCCCACCAGAGCCTCTTCAACCAGCCATCTTGTGACATTTGGAATGAACACAAAAGAAACCACCACATTTGATGACATGAGACCAGACCCATTTTCATCTTATTCCCTACATGTGTGTTGGTCACAGTGGTTCAGAGAGTTACTGAACCCACATGCCGCCACTTGGGACAGCATCCCAAAGCCAGTGTCCCTTCAGCACAGCAGAGAAAAGCACTGGAATCAGGCACTCCCAGCAGCCACCAAGGGCCGAGTGCTAAAGCCCATTAACGCAACAGCTGGAGGTGAGCCCTGAGCAGGGGCGCCTGCAGGAGCGGGGCACCCTCTGTGGGCAGGCCCCCCACTGGAGTCTCCCAGGACCTCCCAACCTAGCATGATGTGTTCACAAGCAGTGCTAGCATTTGAGTGGCTCAAGGGATATAGAAAGCTGACCTGACTTACACGGGGTCACTTTAGAGGATTGCAGGGACTTAGGAAACCTAAGTATACCCAACCTGAGACAACTGGGAATGCCGCGATGGCATCACACAGCCGCCAGCAGCTCCAGCCTACACAGGAAAACCTACTTTCTCTTGGTATCAGGACAAAAAGGAATGAGGAAAACAGGCTGCAATTCTTGGCTAATGAGAACTTTGAGAAAGGAAAGGGCAGGTCAGACACTCTTGATGGCTGAGGACTGAAGCCGCTCTCCTCAAAAGACAACTTGAGCCTCCCCATCCCAGAGATTTATAACCTGTGGTCGGGCAACTTCCTTCACGTCAGAAAAAGACAGGCTGGTAGAAGACTTCAGGGCCTCACGTGGGCATCCACCTTGACCCCAGGGCTCCCCAACAAGTCTCCCTGCGGGCCGCTCCTTGAGGTCCAGGAAGAGGTGTTGACTGGCCCTATGCTGGCGAGATGGCCTGGCTCTCTTTACTAAAACCCCACGGGACAAAGCACCCAACCGTAGGCGAGCAGTGACAGGACATGTTAGTTCCGGGAGAAGCTTCGCTAACCACTGCCCCTCCCACATGGCCCACTCCCCATTAGAATGTGGTGGCTTTTCTTAACCTCCCATCTAAAATCAGCAAGTAGGGAAGACAGAGTTGGCTCCCCTTTGCCCCCCTCCCCACTCCTTTGTGGCATAAGGCAGGAAACCTTTTGCCAGGTGACAGCAGGGGAACAAGAGGAATTTGCTTAGAACCCACCACTGTCCCCAGAACCTCACCCACACCTAATAAATGAGCTGTTACTCCAGAGCCCTGATGCCTGTGGGCTCCATGTGCCCAGCTCGGTGTCCTGCTGCAGCCATCCTAGCCAGTGGCCAGAGGGGGCTGCTGGAGGGGAGAGCTCCCAGAACCGGCTCTGTCAATGCCCAAGGACAGGTAAAATACCAAAGGCCACTCTGGAAGCAAGGTCCCATGCAGCTTATCTGTCACCCTGGTGATGAGCCATAAGGCAGAGACCATTAAGCACTAATACTCCTGTTTACAGGCATAGGTGTGCTCGGAAATTACATTTTGCAGACTGGCAGTGTGGACCAGTCCGCCAGCACTGACATAATTTTGGATTGCTGAGTTCACTGGTCTCTGGCCCCTGCCAACCTGGTCTCAGATGGCTTCCGGATGCCTAGCCCAAAGAGTAGTCTCAGCACTTTCTCCAGCACCTGATTTCCTGGGAGCAGGGGGACACTGTCCCTGGCTGCCCAGGCCTAGGAGCTTAATGCCAGAGATGCAGCTTCGGAGGAGCCTGCCAGCAGGAGCTGCCCAGGCCGCTTAGCTGTGCTCTTGCCCATGAGACCTGAAAGGCAGGTCACAGTACAGCCAGCCTTTGGAGCCCAGCCTTTAAGGTGCCAAGAGGACCCCAAAACTTCAGCCCACCATGGGCAGTGCCAGACCATAGCAAACCTCCCTCTCCACATCTGCAGATGGAGACACCACAGCCAGCCTCGCCGGGCCCAGAGGGTGACCCGAGTAGCATGTACGGAGGAGTGGCCCAGTGCTGGCACAGCTGGAGTTCAGCATCATTATCCTAACTTTCAGAGGTTATGCTCTGAGTAGCCCAGACTTTCTGGTCAAATCCTGTCACTTCATTCTTGCTTTTGTTTCTTGAAGGTTTGAAAAGATGAGTATGTGACATCTGATCACTGACTTCAGTATTTCCCCATCCCCTTCAAATCAGATCATTTTCATTTAAAACCCCCCCTGGCCTCTCAGCACCTGGGTCACTGGCAGCTTTGTTGTTTTGTTGTCAGGGGAGAGTGTGAACACAGTCCCCGACTAGCAGAAACCTGCCAGTAGAGACTTGCCCACACGGGGGCTGGGGGGGGGGGGTGTAAACTGCACATCCTAAGTGCAGCAGAGGAGCCTGGTCTGGGGGTAACCACTTCTGTGACCACGTCATCTCCCCTGCCAGCCGAGTACTGTCTTAAAGCGCCAATACTGTGTGGATCCACATGAAAACAAAAGCACCATCCCAGCATGGCCAGATTTTGTCCACAGGGAGCATCACTTGGGCTCTGCTTGTTATCTGCCTTCGTTCTCCTCCTGTGCCAAGCCTGCCCGTGGCAGAAGACGCTCCTCCTGACTTTGGTTCTGAAGAGATGAGGGCTGCTACCCTTCTGAGTCACCCACAGAGGGACATGGGGGGTGCTGCTCATGCCCTCTCCCACTGCCAAGAGGGGCCCTGCACTGCCTGGCAGCCCAGCCTTGGCCCTTTTGCAGCGGGGGTGCTTTTCCCTCCTCTGTGCCGCAGGAGGAACACCAGGCCTCAGAAGCATGTTGCATGTGGCACTAGCCCAAAGGTCGCAGACTGGGTTTTCTCCCAGCGCCGTGGCCCCAGGCCAGTGCAGGAGCCTCAGCTGGCCTCAACTCCCACAGTAACTTGGTGCAGGCCGTGTTTCTGTGCAAGGGCCTTCCCAGTTCCGAGATTCTGCTTCTTTCATTTAAAACAAAATGCATGGAGATAAAGGCTTACATAAAGAGATCTGAACTTTTTTCAGTAGGAGAGTTTATCATCTGACAGTTGGCAGCACCTTGGTTGGAGACATTTTATCTAGATTTGATTATGAAATGTACTTGCAAAACCAGGGTTTTCCAGGCTGAAGAGTGAGTGTATGAAGCTCTCATAGTTCCCTGGGTTAAAAGGAGCTATCTTAGTAAGGAGTTGCTACCTGGGGAAATAAAATTGGGTCATTAAAACTATGTCGAAGAAAACTGACAAAGCCTGCTTGGTTCTTGAGAGTTTTTTGGATAGGAATTGTTCTTTTGAGGGATAAAAGTTTCAAATTGTGTCTATAAACACAAAACCATGACCTCTGCAAAAACAATTTCTTCCAGTTGCTATACTTTTTTTCCTCCAGACGTGGTCTTAAAATATCGGCTAACAAGGAAGTGGTACCACAATAGTGAGAAACTACCCTTCAAGGGGAACACCGGGAAATCCTGTTCACCCATACTTCATCAGAAGACACTCGTTCTTTCTTTAAATCACACACACACACACACACACACACACACACACCCGCCTTCCGATAAGCCTGGGCCTCGGCGTAAGCACTCAATACTACCCCCACAAGTTAAAAATTTAGCCTCACTACTCTTAACTCTGGCAAAGTCACAAACACCGTAAGTGAACCAAGGAAAGAATGGCAACTGGGCCAGACACCATCCGAACCGTGCGCAGAAGGCTGCTCATCCGCAGACATAAGAGGATCGTTTTGGAAGTTAAAGGCACAGGACTAAGTAATCAAACAGCTTAATGAAGAAAGGCTGGAAGCTCCGCCCTTCCCCTTTCCGGCATCTGAGTCCGTCCATCTCGGTTTTTGTCAACCGCCTGTTTCAAGAGCTTCCCTGTTACTCAGAATGCCACCTGTACATTTTGGGAAGGAAAAAAAAAGCCCAGAAGATAGGCCTCCCCTCCTCCCAGGTCTGTGTACAGACAGAGACACCCATTTCAATTCAATCCCGGGGCAGAGTCCAAACAGGGAGGGAAGACGCAAGGGTCAAAAGGACCCCGTGAGTCCGATCTAGTTGTGAAAAAGAAAAAAAATAGTGCTTTCTGTAGTTGGGATGCAGACCAAGGCGCCCCCTTTCCTCCGGGAGGACCCCCGGGCCTCCAGCCTGACCAACCCCTGCTCAGGACCAGAGCTTCCCACCCCGCCTCCTGAACGCGCCCGGCAGCAGGAGCGCGCAGGGACCACCGCGCCGACGAAGGGGAAGAGGACGGACGCTCCGGGGCCGGGCCCGGCCCACGCCGGCACCGCGCGCAGGCCCGGGGCTGGCGGCCCGCTCGGGAGGCGGAGGCAGCCGCGCACACCTCGCCGCCTGCTCCTGCCGGGCCGCGGCGCAGGGCGAGCCCCGAGAGCGCACCCGGAGCCCCGGTGGGGCGGGCGGCGCGCCCAGTAGGGAGCGCCCGGTGGGGGAGGGGCGGCGCGCTCCGGTGGGAGCGGCCCGGGGGGCGGCCGGCGGGCACGGGGGGCGGCCGGGGCGGGGGCCCGGGGAGGGCTTCGCGGAGGGGGCCGGCCGCGCGGCGGGCCGCACCTGGTCGGCGAAGTCCTCGGCCGTGCCCATCAGGTCGTTCTGGCCCATGGCGGCGGCGGGGGACTCGGCTCGCTCGCTCGCTCGGCGCCCGGCCCGTCGGCACCCGCGCCCGCTGCGGCCTCCACAGGAAGTGCCCCGCGGCCGGCCTCGCTGCTAGTCGGCGGCTCCGGCGGCTGCCACGTAGGCCAAGCCTTAAAGGGGCCGCGCCTTAAAGGGGCCGCGCGCCGCGCTCGAATCCCCGCCCCCCGCGTTCCGGCCCGGCTGTCCTCAGGCCCCGCCTACCGCGCTTTTGAGGTCCCGCCCTCCGGGCCCCGCCCACCGAGCGCTGTACGGCTCGCAGGTCCGAGGACCTACCTGCTCGGGACTGGCGCCGTCCCCCAGTGGGAGAGCCCCGGTGTCAGGCAGACACGCCCGGGGCCAAGTGTCGCCCCAAGGTGGGGGGATGGGTGCTCAGCCGCCCGCGGCCCCTACCGAGCATGCTCAGTCGAGGGTCCGACTGCCGGCTCCGGCCTGGGGCGCCCGCCACCACCCTGCGGAGGGAGAGGAAGCGGGAGTGTCCCTTCCAGACACTATGGAAAAGTACCAGGTGCCCGGCTCTTCCCTGGCGGGAGGCGGGGGCAACACGGGGCCGATGGTCTGAGGCGAACCCGAGGCCTGGGCCTCCTGCCACCACTCCAGTCCCCTACTGACTTAACGGTCACAGCCCCTGGAGCGGTGGCCCGCGGCCCGGTCCCCCCCCAGGTAGGCAAGGGGCCTGTGCTCCAGCCAGGCACCTCCAAAGGGAACCCCCTCGGTGCTCTTTCCCTCTCTGGCCCTCAGTTTCCCTCAAAAATGATGGATGAAATTAAGGCCTTTCCAACCCCTTTTCGTCCGAGTATTTGGGGGCGGTGGACAGCTCCATACTTCCCACCATGGGTCCACGTGCTTTGCGCCCAGGAAGAGAGGATCCCCCTAGAATGCCCAGAGTTCAGAATCAGGAGTCCCTAAACTCTTTTTTTTTTTTTAATTTTTTATTAAGGTATGATTGATATACACTCTTATGAAGGTTTCATATGAAAAAACAATGTGGTTACTACATTTACCCATATTATCAAGTCCCCACCCATACCCCAAAGCAGTCACTGTCCATCAGTGTAGGAAGATGCCACAGATCCACTATGTGCCTTCTCTGTGCCACACTGCTCTCCCCGTGACCCCCCCACACCATGTGTACTGAACATAATACCCCTCAGTCCCCTTCTCCCTCCCACACCCCTCCCCTTTGGTGACCACTAGTCCCTTCTTGGAGTAAGAGTCCCTAAACTCTTGAAACACCAAACAGTAGACCCATGTAGGGGGATGCGGGCCTTTTCCAGGGCCTGTGAAAATGTTTTAAGACCTGAAAAATTCAGAAAAGCTGCAAAATAAAAATGAGTAACTGTTATACATGCATCTGTACATAGTATATCAGCCCTCTTAAATGTTAGAGTCCATCTTTGTAAGATTTCCTTAATTTGAAAACAACTTGCCGATCAGATTGTTCTCACTTTACAAGAATCCCTTTGTGTGGGAGGACCCTAGAGGAGTAGGCCATGGCAAAGCAGGTAGGCTTCTGGAAAAATCTTCCCAGATGTTCTGGAGAAAAACAATGGACTCAATAGACTCATCTGAGATATGGATGTATTGTTACCGTTTAATTTGCCACCTAAGAGGGCCTAGGTATGTGCATTCTTTTATCAACTTGGGCCGCTCTAGACATTGTCCCTGTCATTCCCAGAGCAGAATTCAGGCTGCTGTCGGGGGCCAGATTACAGAATCCTAAGGCTTTTCTGGACTCGTAGGGTCCTTAGACTGAGGGTTCCATCTCCTACCTCCCCTCCCCTGCATCCTGCCCCCCTCCCTCATCCTCTGACAAATGCAGTCGCACCATCCAACCCCTGCACCCCATAGTCTTTCGCCTCACTGCCCAGAGTCCTGGCATGGTGGCCATCTCTCTGCAGGTTTGGTTCAAAGCACAGGCTCTGGAGTCATACCCCAGAGTTCCAGTCCGATCCAGGGCACTTCACTTACCAGCACTGCGGCTCCAGGCAAAGACCTAGCCCCTGTGCCTCAGTTTCCTCCAATGTGATCATGGAGATCACCCTAGTGCTGACTGCATGGGGTGGCTGTACAGTGCCAGGCACACATGGCTGTGACTAGGCACCAGTACAGACCAGTTACTTTCTTTGGATGCCCGGTTTGGAGGTGGATGCTAGAAGTTAGGGCAAAGAGGGCTAGAGAGAGTGAACAAGCCCCTCTGCCCAGGGATGTGCTGGCTCTTGGGCACCAGCTGGTCTTCTCAGCTGACTAGAGAAGAGCTGGGTGGTTTAGGAGCTCCAGAATCAGTCCCAGAGAGATGGGCTCAGGTTCCAGGTTCTGCCATCAAGGGCCTCATCATCCTGCTCGGCATTTCTTTGTCAGCAAATGGGGCAGAGACCCTTGTTCTGCCAGCCCACAGGGGAAGTTAAGGCCAGAAGGTGTGCCAAAGTTGGGCACACTTTGGGAAGTGAAAAGCCGTGTGCATTTCCCAAGACCTTCTCTCTCTTGCTGGTAGGTTTTGGACCAGTTGAGCCCTGGGGCCTTGGGGGTGAACCTAGTGGTGGAGGAGACAGAAACCAAAGTAAAGCTGGTGATAAAGCAGGTAAGGGGCCACGCCTGTGGCATCCTAGTGGGGCGCCTCCCCCAAGCCCCTTCTCGTGCCTGTGAAAGTCTTCCCAATGCCACAGCTGGACTCCCTCCGTCAGCAGTCACAGGGACACATGCAGTCGGGGGTGACAATGGGATGGGGCAAGGTTCCTCGGGCTTACCCACGCACCACTTCTCTCACCTTGATGACAAAAGAATGCTCAGTTTCACTCCAGCAGCTACCACAACCACACCTACCCCTTAGGCAGTGTGTGCTTCATGCCAGGTAGCATCTGGTTTATTTCCCACCGGCCACCCCTGCACAGCAGGAGCCGTGACCCCACTTTGCAGCCAAGGATAGGGAGGTGTGGGGAGCTGCAGACTAACCAACATCACCCAGCTCCCACGATCACTTGAATTCAGGCCACCTCCCTGGGGGCCACCAGTTTTCCGAAGGGGAGCCAGGGACTTGTCCAAGGGCACACAGGTCTGAGGACACTGGGCTCTGGGCCCTGCCGCCACCTCCTCAGCAGGGCTGGCATGGCAGGGTGGGATGCACACCTTTGTGTGTCCAAGACAGGGTGGTCTAGATGAATGGAGGGTCTGGGGGAAGAGAGCTGCCTAATCCTTGAGGTACATGCTGACGGCTAGGACCTCACGGAATGGGCGTTGACTGTGCAGATGAGAGAGCCTTGCTGGTGGATGGTGGTGATGGTGGTGGAGGTGGGGGGGAGCTGATGGCGGTGAGGGGGCTGGTGGTGGGGCTGAGGGTGTGAGTGGGGGTGGGGTGGGGGATGGTGGCTGGCGGGTGGGGATGGTGGTGAGAGCTCACTGCGCATCTAGTGAGCAGTGCTCCCATTCCCCTGCAGGTACAATGCATTGATGAGTATCATGCCAACAAGGCCCTGGAAGAGGTAACGAACTCTCTGGGTGCTTCCCCGGCTGGAGTGTGTGATGCGGGACACACACCCGCCGCTCTGCGCCCTCCCGCGGGGTGGCTGGGTGGAACCCGGGTGAGGCATGGAGGCTCAGAACCAGCTCTTGTCCCAGGCCAGAGGCCCCCAGGTCGCGAAGGGTGTCTGTGCTCCGAACACGCATTTCTAAATCAAGGTGTGGACGACTGAGAATATACATTCTAAGGGAAGACAAAGTTCAAATGTCAGCCAGGTCCTCAGGCTGATCTACCAACAACCATCTTTTGAAAGATTTTTGTCTTCAGTTGTAGACACATTAGTTACAATAGAAAATTTGGAAAATCAAGAGTTGTTTAACAAAGAAAATGTAAACTCTTTGACATGCCTTAAGTCTACCAGTCAGAGCTGACAGTGACCCTAATTTATAACAATAGCAATACCAGCCTCACTCACTTCCGCGTGCTGGACAAAAGCTCTGAGCTGTTCCCCTCCTGTCCAGTGTCACTTGTTTGTCATCTTTCTGGAGTCACTGGCTTTTGAGCTTTGTCAGCCAGCAGCTATTTGGCCCACAGTGAGGCTGAGGTGGACCCAGACCACATTCCAGCAAAGTGAGAGAGGGCAGGGAGGCCTCTCGTGGTGCCCCCACCGTCACCACTTTCCACGGTCCCCACTGCGCCCTGCGCCCACCAGGCCCCTGCTTTCCACCCAGCCTTCTGTGATAAGCAGCTGGCCCTCCAGCCCTTAGTCTCCAGGGAAGCCACTTCTGCTGCCTAATTGCATGAGTGCTCAAAGCCCTGTCAGCTGGGGTGGGGGCACTGGGACCTCTGGTGTGCACGACCCAGGAGGCCAGGAGGGTCTGAGCACATCGGCGTCCCACCTCCTTTGACCACACCACCTGCTCCAGCCAGCCCAGACTGCCGTATATTTCCTGTTCACCAGGCACTTGACTTTATCATCTCAGTTGTTCGGTGACACCCTGTGAGGCAGGTGCCACTGTTGCTACCATTTTCAGATGAGGCTAAGAGGCTCAGAGAGGCAAGGAGCTTCCCTTCAGTCACACAGCACAGCCAGCACATACTGGGGACGTGACCCACACCGGCCCTGGACTCCCAACCACCAGGCCGCCCACCCCCTGCACCCCAGAGCTATGAGCTTGCATTTTTGTCAGGTTGTGAGACAGAAGCACTAGCTGAGAAGCGGCGCTTCCCAAACATCACTTCCTCTGCTCTCGCCCCTGCAGCTGATGCCTCTGCTGAAGCTTCAGCACGCCCACGTCTCCACGTACCAGGAGCTGTTCGTGAGGTGGAATTGTAAGGTGCGTCGGAGCCCACACCTAGGGCCCAGCTGGCACTCAGTGGCTGCAGGAACAAGTGGACTGAGCACAGGGCACCCCCACACCACAGGGCAACGGTACTGGCTCGACACCCACTCGGGGCGCTCCCAGGACTCTCTGGGCATCATCTCTTATGAGCCCCCAACAGCTTCAGTGTAGGAGAAATAAATATTTCTTCCACTTTACAGAAGAATAAATAGAGGCTAGGAGAAACAGGATCCCCTGGTACCTACCGTGCATGTGGCCCAGCCAGGAGGTGGGGCCTGACTCCAGCACCCCGTGCATCCAGCTACCGAGCTCATGCTGCACGCAAAGCTTCACTGCGCCTGTGCCTCTGAAGGTGGAGTTCTGACTCTCACGGGAGGTGCTGGAGTTAGGAGTCTGGTCCCTGCCTTCCCACCTTACTTGGCATTAAACTGTACCAAGACTCTGGACCCCTGACTTTTGCAGCTTTTGCACAGTGTACTAACTGTGTAACTGCACGTCCATCCTCAGATCTAGGAGGTTTGCAGTGTGGGAAGTTCTGTCCTCACTTCCTAGGGGGCTCAGAGAGGTTACAGAGCTCTTCAAGGTCACACAGCTAGTAACAGCTGAGCAGGATTCAAATCCGGGTCTTGTAGCCCCAAACCCTGTGCTTTGGCATGTATTATATGACTTCTTACCTCTACTAGGAGCCACAAAGCTTTTGAAGTACTCCAGACAGGACTGAGATAGAGGGGGACGTCAAGCTGTGAGGTGTCAGTCATCAGGTCTCCACATCACTGTCCCTAGCTGGGGCTGACAACCAGGGGTTCGAGCAGGAGTGGGGGACTCCCCTCATCTGCATTCCCTCCCCTGTGGCTGGGTCCTGAGGAGAGCCTTAGGGAGAGAGAGTCGCTGTGTGCACCCCCAAGTATTTTCTGAGTAGCCACTCATGCTCTCAAGAAGACACAGAAAACCAAGAGGACATTTTGCTGTAGGAGGAAGGGCAGGGTCCTCTGAGAGCCCCAAGTTGCACCCCCTGACTCGGTCTGCTGGTGTCTGTCCAGGGCAGGTCCCTCACAGGGCAGAAGTGGGTCACCGCTGAGCCCTAAAGAATGAGTAGATATCCCCGGAAAGGCCAGGCTCCCAGCACAGTGTGTGTGTGTGTGTGTGTGTGTGTGTGGTGTGGTGTGTGTGTGGTGTGTGTGTGTGTGGTGTGGTGTGTGGTGGTGTGTGTGTGTGTGTGTGTGTGTGTGGTGTGTGTGTGTAGTGGCCTGGGTGTGTGTGTGTGTGTGGTGTGTGTGTGTAGTGGCCTGGGTGTGTGTGTGTGTGTGGTGTGTGTGTGTGTGGTGTGTGTGTGTAGTGGCCTGGGTGTGTGTGTGTGTGTGGTGTGTGTGTGTGGTGTGTGTGTGTAGTGGCCTGTGTGTGTGTGTGTGTGTGTGTGGTGTGTGTATGTGGTGTGTGTGTGTAGTGGCCTGGGTGTGTGTGTGTGTGTGGTGTGTGTGTGTGTGTAGTGGCCTGGGTGTGTGTGTGTGTGTGTGGTGTGTGTATGTGGTGTGTGTGTGTGTGTGTGTGTGTGGTGTGGTGTGTGTGTGTGTGGTGTGGTGTGTGGTGTGTGTGTGTGTGTGTGTGTGTGTGTGTGTGGTGTGTGTGTGTAGTGGCCTGGGTGTGTGTGTGTGTATGTGGTGGGTGGTGTGGTGTGTGTGTGTGTGCTGTGTGTGTGTGTGTGGTGTGTGGTGTGGTGTGTGTGTGTGTGGTGTGTGTGTGTAGTGGCCTGGGTGTGTGTGTGTGTGGTGTGTGTGTGTAGTGGCCTGGGTGTGTGTGTGTGTGTGGTGTGTGTGTGTGTGGTGTGTGTGTGTAGTGGCCTGGGTGTGTGTGTGTGTATGTGGTGTGTGGTGTGGTGTGTGTGTATGTGTGTGGTGTGTGGTGTGGTGTGTGTGTGTGTGGTGTGTGTGTGTATGTGTGTGTGTGTGTGGTGTGTGTGTAGTGGCCTGGGTGTGTGTGTGTGTATGTGGTGTGTGGTGTGGTGTGGTGTGTGTGTGTGTGTGTGGTGTGTGGTGTGGTGTGTGTGTGTGTGGTGTGTGTGTGTATGTGTGTGTGTGTGTGGTGTGTGGTGTGTGTGTGTGTGTGGTGTGTGTGTAGTGGCCTGGGTGTGTGTGTGTGTGTGGTGTGTGTGTGTGTGGTGTGTGTGTGTAGTGGCCTGGGTGTGTGTGTGTGTGTGTGGTGTGTGTATGTGTGGTGTGTGTGTGTGTGTGTGTGTGTGTAGTGGCCTGGAGGCCTGTGCAGCTTCCAGAAAAGCCCAAGGGTTCAGTGTAGATGGAGCTGGGGGTGAGGAGAGGATGCACCTGCTCCACCACCCAACAATTGCCCCCTGGATATTAACCCAGGAAAATGAATTGTTGGGATGGGGGTGAGCAGGGGCTGTAGGCAGTGCCCCCACAGCCGCTGTGTTCAGAGGCCCAGTGGAGGAGCGGTGACCCGTGGAGCAGGTGACCATGCAGAAGCGCCAGGCCAGCCTGGGCAGGGTGGGGCGGGAGCTGGGGGCCAGGCCGCAGCACCTGGAGGTGGGCCTCTTGTTCTCCACAGAGTTCCTCTGTGTTTCTCTGCCTGGTGATGGAGTACTACAGGGGAAGCTTCCAGACGGTCATTGAGAAGAAGAGGGCGACTCGGACAGTCATTGACCCCGAGGTAAGACAGACTTTAGGACACCAGGCCTGGGGCCACTGGAGCCTTGTGATGTCACAGGCTCCACAGGGCACGTGCCCCTGGAGTTGACCTTATTTCCCTCTCGTGTTTGCATACTGTACCGTCCACACTCAAGCGTCCAGCTTGGCACCTTTCACACAGGCCATGCTCCCCTCGCCCCCTGAACCAGGACGCAGAGCATTCCTGGAACTTCAGGAGTTCCCAGTCGGCACGCATGGCTCTGCTTGTGCCCCAAGGTCCTGCCCGTCCCCGCAGTTCATACAGGGGAACTCGTCCAGGCTGTCATCATTTGTGCCTTTCGGGATTCATGCACTCTGGGAATGTATCGGGAACCTGTCCCTGTGGTGAGCTGCTGCTCTGGTGTGTGGCTGCACATCTGTGTAGCCAGCCTAGCGTTGTGTGCATTTGGTTGAACTGGTTTGCAGCTGTCATGGGTAAGGTTGCCATGAACATTGTTGGCATGTTTTTGCTGGACCCATTCATTTCCCCGGATAATTACACAGGCTGGAATTGTTGGGCCGTGGAGCAGGTACGTGTACAGCTGTAGCAGATGTCACGTTTAGTGAGCAGTTATCCACGGCAGTTCGGTTGACCCCGTGCTTAACTCTCACCACAGGTTGGGAGAGTTCCAGTTCTACCTCCTGGTCAACACTCCAGCGTCAGTCTTTTTAATTAAAAGCTACAGTTTAATTTTAGCCGTGATGCACAATCACCGAGGGCACTTGCGGCCACCTGGGTGTCTTCTTTTGCCCGTTAAAACCTGGGATTGTCCGTGTCCCCTGACTGAGCTGGGGGAGTTCTCCGTATCTCGGTATGCAGGGACGCGGAGTGCCCTCTCCCGGTCCGTGGCTTGCCGCCTCCCTTTCTTGACGGTATCTTTTGAGGGACAGAAGTTCCGAACTCAGTGCTTCCTTCGCAGTCGGTGCCTTCTGGGTCCTGAGAAGCTTCTCCTGCCCCGAGGTCGTGAAGACATTTCCTGTCGTCTTCCGAGCTAGGCCTGTTCGCCTTCACCTTTTGGGCCTATGCTTCACGCCAAAGGAACCTGCCTGCTCTTTCCCCCCAGCGCTGTGCCGGGGCTTCTCGGGCCTCCGCGGGCTTGCCGCTCCGCTCCCAGCACGGCCTTGCGGGCAGGCTCTGTGCCCGCATCAGACTTTGCTGGTGGTGGAAGCCTTTCCAGCACAAAGTCTTTTCGGAAACCCAGAAAGGAAAGCAAGGCTTCTCTGGTCAGGGCGCGGGGCTGCTGGAGGGTGGAGGAAGCCTGGTGTCCCGCCCCCTCGATCCCCCTCAGACACCCCTGGGCAGGATCCAAGGCTCCTAAGGATACGGCTAGAAAATCACTGTCCTGGCAACCAGGTGGGCCTTGTTTCTGATACAAAATGCTTCCAGAACATTCTCTTAGGACAGGGAGGCACACCAAAGTAGGCACTGAAGACCTATCTCTGATGCCCCCATAGCCCCCAGGACACAGAGGGTGGGGTGGGGGTCTGGAGCCCCAGGGCACCCAGGGTCTGTGATGTATGGAGCCAGGCTGGCAGGGTCTGGAGCCCGGGGCACCGCCTCGGCTGACGTGGTTTCTGCCTGGAGAGGCGCGAAGCTCCAGCCTGAAGGAGCCTGATGCCCAGCCCTCCTGCGCTGGCTCTGAGCTTCCGGCTCACTTACGCCCCTCCCAAGACACAAGGAGAGATGAATGCCACCAACCCACTGGCTGCTCCGCGTGGTCACTGATCTGCCTGAAAACAGCTGCGGGGAGCCCTACTCTGGGACCTTTCTGGCCCCCTCCCATCCTGGTGTCTCTTGCTTCCCCCCAGTGGATGCAAAACATGCTGGGCCAGGTGCTGGATGCTCTGGACTATTTGCACCAATCAGACATCCTCCACAGGTGAGTGGGGCAGCCAGGCTGCTGCAGGGGAAAAGGCACCTAGTCCCCTCGGCAGGGTGCAGGGAGGTGTGGCGGGTCAGCAGGGCCAGGATAAGGGAAGGCGTCTTCCCAGAGCTCCTCCCAGGCTTAAAGGGAGTGTCACCCCCTCCACGTAGCCGCCGGTGATTCACCCTCACCGCGTGGAGCGTGAGCTGACTCGGCAGGTTGGTTCTAAAGTGCATGGAAAGAAACCAGATAGCAGCCCTAGGAGAGGAGATTAAGCTGCCTGGCTGGCCTCTGGCCGGGCCAGCGCCCCCAGTCTGAGCTTTCAACACGTCAATGGTACAGCTTCATGTGCTCTGGAATCCATAGTCAGCAGGGGCTGGGAACGGCTTCAGAGCAGATCAGTACTGAATTTAAAAGAGAAAACCCACGTGGACCACATGTGGGAAAAAATGCTCCTGAGTCAGTGTTGTCACTGGACATCGTGAAATGGTCAAAAACCAATCCCTAAACAAGTGTAGCTAAGATCTGGGTGGAGATGTCAGCAGGGGCAGCAGAAGGGTGGGGTGCTTTCTGCTTGCAGCCAGCTTCCTTTTCCAATGTAGGATAACTGAGTTTACAGGAAACAGTATTTAGAAAGGGGGCTGCAAAGAGGGCTGATGAGCAAGCATAACAGGGTGGAGCAGGGTAAGGGTTACGGTACCCAGAGGGAGACCCTACCTCTCGGTTTCAGGAACCTCAAGCCCTCCAACATTGCCCTGGTCAGCAGCAGCCGCTGCAAACTGCAGGACCTGAGCTCCAGCGCGCTCATGACCGACAGGGCCAAGTGGAACATTCGTGCAGAGGAAGGTGGCCAGGGCCTCCTGGGTGTGGGACAGTGGTGGCTGGGGAGCAGGGACCAGGGTTCACCCGAGGGGTGCTCCTAGGATCCAGAGGGCAGTGGCTGGCCCCAGAACAAGGCAACATCAAACCTCTTCTTGCTCAGAAGGTCCCCACAGACCCCCTTGGGTTTATGTGGGCTCCAAAGAGACCCCCTGGCCGAGGTTGTAACCGAGCAGGAGTTATCACCACAGGGGTACCTACTGGGTCCAAAAGACACCCAGAAAATGTCAGCCTTCGTGGAGAGAGAAGAAAGGCATCAGAAGAAGGAAACCGACATGTAGCCAGAGGGCTGCTGGGTGCCGGGCCCTGGCTAGAGTTGGATGACGTTAGTGAGTCTTAAAATACCCCAGGCACTGGTGGAGGTAGGGAGCACAGGAGGACGGGTTTGCCTGCCTTTGAAAAGACCATGGGCAGAGGGAGCTGGGCTTTGTGGCCTGTAACAGCTCTCAGGCTGGACAGAGCAGCCACAGGGCAGGATCGAGTACAGGGCTGGCAGGCTGGTGGCACCGTGCAGGCACATAGATGGGTGGCTGGCTGGCTGGGCAGGTGGGTGAACGGGGATCTACTGGAAATATACGTGGTAGGGGTCCTTGGGGTCTACCCCTCTGCTGTTTGGCTGGGAGCGGAGGTCCGGAGAGGGAGGTGTGTGAGGTCTGTCGGGCACTGACAGAGCTGAACTGAGGACCCTTCTCTTTTGGCTCCTGTCCTGGGGTTTCAGGTCTAGAAACTAACGTGGGGTTAACTGGAACTTTGGTTCAAAGTCCTGACATTAGAGAGGACAGAATGTTTAAAGAGAGAACAAATTTTAGCCTTCTTGGCACATGCCTCTTCCTTCTACTTCTGCAGCCACGGGGTGCAGAAAGCTGCATGTGCACACTGCCAGCCCGGAAGCACCTGCCGAGATAGGCAGCCGACTGGCTGAAGATCAAGGGCCAGATCTTGCTGACTAGGTCCTCTCCTCCTTGGCCTCCACAGATAGTGCTTCCCCACCGCCCTGAGATGGGTGATTGGAGAGGTCGTTTTTTAAGGGAGCATAGGACTCACGCACCCCACCTTCTCCTGCCAACAGACCCTTTACATAAGTCCTGGATGGCCCCTGAAGCCCTCACCTTCTCCTTCAGTCAGAAATCCGACATCTGGTCTTTGGGCTGCATCATCCTCGATATGGTCAGCTGCTCCTTCATGGACGTGAGTCACCTGCCTGTCCTTCCCTGCCACACCCCATGTCCCCAGGGAGCTGGGTCCCTTCCTTTCCCCCCAGGAGGGCACCCTCTTCCCACTTGCATCCTCCTACCCTCGCTCTGTGCCTCTGGGGCTGTATGGAGCCCCCTGCCCCAGCAGCTGGAGGGGCCCATGCTCGGCATGTGCCCTGCTGGGCATGGTAAGGTGATCAGGATGGTCACACTCACACCTACCCAGGGGCATCATTGCCCACTATGGATAAGAAATCCTGAGTTGAGGTGCCCTAACCACCTGAGGTCTGTCCCTGTTTGAGCTGAGGATGCATTTAGCAGCAAGCAGTGTGAAACTGGACCAGACAAGGCTGTTTATCTCCCATGGGCCCCAGGCTGTGTGCAGGGAACTTCTGTTCTTCCCCAGTGTGGGTGGGGCCTTGGCTCTCTGCCAGGCTGGAGGCTCCTGCGCCAGGGATACCACCAGTGGGCAGGAGGGAGAAGGGAAGAGCAAAGGGCCCCACTGGCCCCTCCGTGGCTCTCTGGTCCCCTGGCTGCAGGGCGGCTGGGAGGCTGAGCCTTGTGGCTTCAGACCCTCTATGCACAGAAGAGAGCAGGAAGATGTGCGATGGCCGGGCCTTGGTGCCCGCCAGCCCACACGCAAGCACCCGGGTCTCCAGGAAGCAGAGGGGGGCCCTCCCCTCCCCACTGTCTCCCGGGCCCCCCCAGACTCTTACTGGCCGAGTCTGGGCCCACGGCCGTGACAGGAAGGTTCCCCTGCCTCCTCACAGTGGGTGGCCCCCTCACTTCTCTGCGAACCTCCATTTCTCATAGAACCCTGGGGCTCTGGTGGTCTCTGGGCATTCCGGAAGGCGCAGCCACGTCTTCTCCCCTCTGGTCCCTGCCAGCTCTCCCTGGTGCCCACATCGGTCCTCATTCATTTGAGGAAATCCACAAAGCACTACTGTCTCCTGTTAGGCAGCAGAAGCCACGAGTTTGCGCAAGTCCATCCGGAGTCTCCCAGACGGCCTGCAGGGCGTCCTGAAGACCATGGCGGAGAAGCAGCTCCCCGACACGGCCGCCTACAGCTCCCTTCTGCCTTGGATGCTGCGGATCAGCCCCTCGGAGCGAGCCAGCGTCAGGTGAGCTCTGGATCCAGCGTCTCGTGGCCACTTGGTGTCTGAACGCCCTCACCCCCCCCCCGACTCCCCTGAGGGCCGTCGGGCTTCTCTGGGGGTGGCTGTCCCAAACTGTGGCCACGAGTGACCTGAGCGCCCATCTTGGAGCACGGGAACCAACAGAGCCAACTTCTCCACCAGGTGCAGGAGGCACGGCCCCAAAGACCAGGAAAATGTTTTAATTCTAATTTATTTTAAATCAGAAAAAAAGAGAGACTATGTAATAATGCATCCAGCCTGGGTTATATTCACCTTTAGACCAACACAGCGGTAAAATCAGACTTTCCACGTACTTTTATGGAGGAAGGGGCCCATCCGCGTGGAAGTGCTGAGCCCAGCCTGCCCTCCCTGGCCCTCCTGGCGGTGGAACGGCTGGGGTGCCAGCCAGACCTGTTTGCCAGGCTGTGAGAGGGGCTCCCAGACGGATTCTGAAAGCAGAAGGCGGAGCCTAGCAGCTGAGGGCCCCCCTGAGCCTCTCCCCCTTGTCGGGCAGCCCTTCGGGTGAGTCCCTCCGGCTCTGCTTCTGCCCAGGGATGTGATGCACATCGCCTTTGTGAGCAGCCACTTCAGGTCCTCGAGCATGGCTGTGTCGCTGCACGGGCAGGTGGTGCCAGCGTCCGTCACCGACCCGCTGTTAGAAAGCGACATCGCCAGCATCACAGGTGATGAGGGCACCCAGGGGGAGGGCCTTGGCACCCCGTTGTCGTAGTTCCAGAGGGTCGGTGCCTCCCCCACACCCAGTTCCCTGGACTGCTCCTAATGGGTGGCCAGTGGGTAGGAAGGTGCTAGACGCTGGGATGGGCACAGCAAGGACCCCGGACTGGCAGGTGTGTCCCTGCAGGGAGATGAAGTAGCTCTGTCTGCAATTTGACCTGTGCAGGCCTCAGTTGAAGGTGTCGCTGGTTATGTGGCATGGAGCTTACTTGCCAAACAGCACTGCTGGTGTGGCAATAATCTCTACCACATGTGCCAGGCTGGGAGTTCCTTGGTGCCCAAGCCCAGTGACTAGCACACCATAGCTACGCCCAAAGGTCTTGGGTAAAGGGTGGGTCATAGGATGAAGGGTCTACAAAGGGCACAGCCTGAGCCTTCAGCTCATTTTGGGGACTGGGGTTGTTTGTTATGAACCAGAGGTAAAGAAACCTGGCAGGAGGGGAGGCCCACAGGGGCCAGGACAGAGTCCTGGGCTTGGGGCAGAGCTCTGACCACATGGAGCCATGTGTGAGTAGCAGTGTGGCCGGGGCGGGCTCTGAGATAGAAGGCCGTTCACGTTGGACACACCACTAGGTCTGTAAAGTGGGGGTAAGAATATAACCTTGTGCCCAATCTCGGATCTCTGAGGTGGTGCACATCAGGCAGCCAGGTGGGCGTGGGGCCCAAGTGCGTCCCAGGTGCCCTCCCTGCAGAAGGGTGGCTGAGCAGGCCACATGGACAGGCAGATGCCTCCCCAGGCTCTCCTGTTTCCTGCAGAGGTCATGCAGAACTTCGCCAGCCAACCCGAAGTCCAGCTCAGGGCCATGAAGAGGCTCCTGCGAATGCCTGAACAGCAGCTAGGTAGGGAGCCCGCCTCCTCCCTTCCCCTCCCCTCAAGAGATGCCCCACAGCGCGGGCCTCTGGGGAGCCTTGCCCTTGCCCCATGCCCCTCCACAGTGCCCACACTCAGGGGCCAGTGTATGGCTCCGTGGCGCCACCATCTGCCTGGAAGTCCTCCCCTGTCGCCACTTTCACGGAGCGGACGGCAGGGTGGGGTGTTAGGGAGCCAGACTGGGCTTGGTGACCTCCCTTCCCATGTTTTTCACATTTGCTTATAAGACATCCCATCTCGTCCACCATCCCTACTGGTGGGTATCTGAGCTGTTGCCACATGCTTTTCTGGTATCATGAACAGCACTGTACTGAACACCCCCAAGCATGTGTGTGCATGTGCTCGGGTGTGAATACTTCCCATTCTCAGAGATACTTCAGACCGCCCTCCACAGACACACCACCTTCCCCACCCACCAAGAGCGGCTGAGCACACCTCTTCCCCAACTCTCTCGGGTAATGATCTGATTTGGCAAAACACGGTATCATAAAATCTCTCCACTCAGCCCATCTCATCATCCTGAATACTACACTCAATCACCTATCACGTGTCCTTCCACAAAAGGTCTGTCCCAGTGGCTGGGGCCCCCGGGATTACAGAGGCCCTGCCCCAGCCCTCTAATGAGGCAGCAGAGACCCGACTCCGGCCACTCGCCTTTCCCTCCCTCTCCTCCCTCCCCTTGGTCCCTTCCATGCTAGCCTGTGGCCAGGATGGAGTCCACGGGGACTGCAGAGCCCCTTCCCCAAGGTGGCCGTGCCTGCCGCCCCAGAGCCCCCGCCCCACCAGCCCCGTGTGATCGGCTAGCTGGGGACGGCTTCTGCGCCAGCGCTTCTGCCCTTGTCATTCTCACTGAGCCCGAGATGGAGGGACTGTCACCTGCCTCTTCTGACGAGGAAACAGGTGGGGAGGGGCAAGGCAGCCTGGGGAAAGGCCACAGCTAGGGGGGCACCCTCGGCTGCTCACCACCGCCTCCCACCTCGGGGCCTGTGCGCCGTGCTCTGTAGGCCGCCAGCAGTGCCTGCCTCCCCGGTCAGGCGCATGCTCCCTCCCACCCGGCTCCTGTGCCAGGCCTCACCTGGCCGCCCTGCCCTGCCAGGTCTGCCATGGCCGAGGGAGCTGGTAGAGGCGTTGATGGCTGCCATGAAGCAGCACGAGGGGATCCTTGACGTCCAGCTGTGTGGCTGCTCCCTGCTGCTGCGTGTTCTGGGCCTAGGTGAGCGTGAGCCCAGCATGTGATACGTGCTTATTCGGGCACATGGTCTCAGGCCCAGCAGGGCCTCAGAAACCAGCGCTGGCTGCAGCGCCACTCACAGCTCTGAGGGGCAGGCAGGTCCCCATCCATCCTTCACTCCGTCATCCAAGCACTCACGGGGACGTGCTCTCTGCCAGGAGAACAAGGCTGACCTCAGCTCCCTCCACACAAAGTGGGGGTACTACCCCCCCTATACAGGGAGGGAGTATGCCTGCATGCTACCCACCCACCCTGTGGTCCCCGGCTTTGGGGATTAACCCCAAGCTCCTTCCATTGGCCTGAGCAGCGCTGGTACAGGACCCGGAAGCAGAGGCGCCGAGGGACCCCTCCGTCCTGCTGAGGATCCTGCGGAGCCACCCTGGGTCGGAGCAGCTCCTGGTCCTGGCCTACAGCTTGCTCACCATCATCTCCAGCCGGGGTGGGTGCTGGGCAGAGCCGGACTGTCCCCGAGAGAGCACGGCTGCACTGCCTTTGTTTGGTCTGCTCCCCAGCCCATCCTTTTTCTTCTCTTGATGGAAAGCTTCCATTTATAGCCTGGTTTATAATCCCTCCACAGAGGTGCACGGGCTGACCACGTGCCAGGTACCACCACAGGCTTCACACTGACCCCTTCTGCCCTGCCCATCTCCCTTTTATTGAGCACCTGGGCTTCTGAGGCTGCCAGGCAGGCACGCAGTGGGTGGCCAGATGCAACGATGTGGAGAGGGCCACTGCCAAGGGCCTTATACACCTTTAACTCCTCCCACCCATGCCATCAGGCCAGCATTGTGCCCTCGAGTGAGAAGCTGGGGACCCAAAGCCTGAGGACACTCTCCTAGAGTCCCGTGGCTGGCCAGGGGTAGGGCTGGGGGTTGGCACCCTGCCCTTCGCTATCCTGACAGTTTACTACACACCACTGGCCCCACTTTGGGGAGTGAAAGGGGTGCTATGAATAGGCGTGTTGGCACAACAGGTGTAAATCAGTACCAGCAGGCAAACTGGATTGGCAGGTCATCCCACTGAGAACACAGTCTTGCTCCCATTTCAGAAGGCTCAGGCCTGCCTGTGGCCCAGGAGACAGGACCAGGCCCCTTAGAAGGAAAGGGCTAGAGGTCCCGGCCCAGAAAGGATATGGGAGATACTGGGGCTGGTAGTCCAGGGATGGACCACATCCTGTTCAGTCTGGATCCCATGGTGGGCACGGGAGTGGCTGAGTAGGTTTCCAGTAACTCAGGACACATGGCACTATAGTGCCTGAGGACAAGAGGAAGGAGGCGATGCTCAGGGAAGGCTTCCTGGAGGAGGGGTTCTCTGTGGCACTACTTTTGGGGCCTGCCCACAGGATCGGTCTCAGAGGAGCTGCAGAAGGCTGAGCTGTTCGAGCATATCCTGGAGCGCTTGGACGCCTTCTCCAGGAACAGAGACGTCTGCATCAATGGCCTGGGCCTGCTCTGGGCCCTCCTGGTGGATGGTGAGAGGGGCCCTGCTCCCATTCTCTGGTTTGGGGCTGGCATTCTCTGCGGTGCCCTGACCACCGAGAGCCTTCAAGGGCCTCCAGCTTCTGGCCCCTGAGCACTCGGGCCAAACCATGGCCCATGAGGGCTCCTCCGAGAGCCTGGAGGTGAAGGAGAGAAGCGGGGGTGCTGGGGAAGCAGGCCTTCCTGTCCTGGTGAGCAGGCCTCCTGCCCAGGGAGACCCTCCAGCTCGCACACGTCCTGGGATTTCCCGGCAGCCCCCGGTCCCAGAACATGGGCATTCTACCCTCATTTCTGAGTCGGGCAGTGCTTCTTGCCCTTCTCCAGGCCCCATCTTGGCTCCCCAAAGTCTTGAGTGGTAGTTCTGCCCAAGGAGAAAAGGACTTCTAGCCATGGATAGCCCTGTCCACACCCAAGCCATGAAATTCCCCAAGCCTCCCCTTCGGGGTACAGACAAATTCCTACCCTCCTAAAGCTGACTGGGCAGGTTGGAAAGCACCACCCTGCCCCATCTTTGAGGACGTCTGACCTCTCCCCCCACAGCTGCTGCTCTGTCGTCCTTGGGGCGGGGAGAGGGGCCTAGAGGGGCCACATACACAGCAGGCACTCCTAAGGGCTAGACGTCCCTCCTCTGTCCTGTCCTGGTTCCAGACAACATTGTGAACAAGGCCGCTTTGGAGAAAGCCCCGGTCCTTGTTGCCAAGGTGCTGGCCACCTACCCCACGGACGTGGAGGTGGCTGAGGCTGGCTGCGCTGTCCTCTGGCTGCTGTCCCTGCTAGGTGAGCAGGCTGGGGCTCTGGGGACTGGGAGCGGTGGCCCCTGGACCCGTGAGGCTGCGAGGCCTGAACCGGCACCTCTGCAGGCTGCCTAAAGGAGCAGCAGTTTGAAGGGGTGGTCGCACTATTCCTGAAAAGCATCCGCCTGAGCCAGGACAGAGTCCTACTGGTGAAGAACGCCTACCGGGGACTAGCCAGCCTCGCAAAGGTGTCCGGTGAGCACGGGGACCGACTGGGCTGCCACTGGGAGGTGGGGGAAAACTCAGCAAGCACTGTCTTCCAGCGGCCCACAAACCAAAGACAGAAGCCAAGTCGGAACAGGAGAACAATAGTCCCGCGTCCAGAAGTTGCCCAGGGGCCTCACACACTTGATACTTTTTGCTTAAGACTGTGTTGTGACCATCTTTCCCTGTCCACACACATTTTCCTACAGGTATAGCTTATTGAAGCAGCCCAGGAGACAGGGGGTGCAAATACCCACCTCTGCAACACAGATGCTGACTGTCACCCAGCAGGCCGCACCAAGCGCTGTGCCTGCGTCAGGACACAGTGACCCGTAGACACTTGGGGATGGGGACCGGCCAGAGTCCCCAGGGGGTGTGTGAGGAGTGGTTTAGCCCCTGTGAAGTCCATCTCAACTCAGCACTCCAGGGCAGGTGTGCCGGCTGGGCTGGGCTGGGGGCCACAAACCTGGATGGGAACGCAAAGCTGGGCAGGCCTCTGCTACTCGGCCTCACGGGAGCGGTGCCACCTTCACTCCGAGGGGACCCAAAGAGCAGGGCAGGGTCTTTCTTCTCAGGTGGAGACACCCCAGGCTCCAGGGCTGCCTCCTGAGGTCCCACCCGCAACAGGTCTGCGCCCAGCGTCAGCTACCAACCCTCATGGACGGGGGCGACTGAGGCCCTAAGGGCAAAGGGGGCATGGCTGAGCTCCTGAGGAGCCAGGCCATCCGATCAGGACCCCAGAGCCAAAGTCTGGGTGAGAATTGGCTTTGCCGCCTCCGGCAGGCACATGTGACACAAGTAACGTCTGCCTGCAGCACATGTCGCGCGCACACAGGCCTAACCCACGACCCAGGCGCCCCGGGGCTCCCCACAGGCCCTCTGGAGCAGGTCCCCATTGCTTCTGTCATGCCCACAGGTTGGGCCGCCCCTCCAGCAGACGCCTTTTGTTGGGAGAGGGAGGTGGGACGTGTACTCCCACCAGGAAATGAAGCCAGCAGATAGATGCCTTTGCAAACTAGCTGATCAGGAGTGGGGAACCTGACTTGAGGCGGCTGTGGGCACCGCGGCTGTCCCAGCAGCAGCTGAGGCCCTTGCTGTCTGCTGTCCCAAGCACTCAACCCACAACCCTAAGACTTGGTACCGTCACCCATTTCCCAGAGGACACCAAGAGGGCAGCCCCAGGGAGGGAACCCACACCTACCTGTCCCCCCTCAGAGCTGGCAGCACTGCAGGTGGTGGCGCCGGCGGAGGGCAGCAGCGGCCTCACCCTCCTCCAGGAGACGTACCAGCTCTACAAGGATGACCCGGAGGTGGTGGAGAATGTGTGCATGCTGCTGGCCCACCTCGCTTCCTACAGTGAGAACCCCCTCATCACCCCGCCCTGGGGCCAGCTCTAACTGCTGGGGAGAATGGCGCCCCGTTCACGTGCCAGGCCTGGATGGGATAGGGGCCCGCCTTGTCCTGCTGGCCTCAGGGATGCCCTGGCCGGGCCGCTGTAGCGGCATCAGGCTGGCTGAGTGGGGGCTCCCAGAGGCACACAGGACCCCGGCCCCAGGACCCTGTGCTCTGCCCCCAGGTGAGATCCTGCCCGAGCTGGTGTCAAGCGGCATCCAGCCACTGGCCCAGGAGATCAAGGGGCGCTTCACCTCCAGCCTTGTACGTATGTGCAGAGCCTCCACAGACAAGGCCTCTCACCCCCTCTAAGCCAGACCTGGGTGGTACTGAGTCAGGGGCCCAGACCAAGAGGTTCCGACAGAGCGGACCTGGATCGCTGTTATTTTTAATGACTCTTTCTGTGACTCCATGTCCGCAACCAGCCATAAAACACCCCAGGTTAGGAGTGGGGGTATGTGGGAGGGGGGGTGCAACAGACCTCTTCAAAGAAATGCTGATGAGTCATGAAATCCCCCTCCTGGGCCCTAGTGCTGCCCTGGAGGGCAGTGACCCGCATGTCACCCTTCCAGGGGGTGGTCTCTTACGCAGAGAAGGTGCTCCTGAGGCTGGACGCGGCCACACCACCCAGCTCTGCTGCAGGGCAGTCGTCTCCACCCTGAGGCCGGCAGCTGCCTGCCCGCTCCTACCTGCCCGCCTTCTTTCCCCCGACCCCTCTCCCAGTCCCTTTTACTTGGACTTCACTGGAACTGCCCAGGGAAAGGGCCTTTTTCCCAGGGTCAGGGTATGTGCACGTGCATCGCACACTCTACATGACCAAAAGGGCGTGCGAGCTGTCCCTCGCGGGCGCACGACTGACCAGCGGTGCTGGACTCTGCAGTCTTTGTACAAACTGCAGCCCTGGCCTGACCGTTCTGAATGAGGGGAGGACAGTGAAGGTCACAAGCTCCATCTCAAGTAAAAACCTGTTTATATTATGTTACATCCACAGTGGGTTTGGGCCTTTTTTGTACAGCCCTGGGCTTCTGCATGGCACTCTGTGGCTGGTTCTCAGCAAGAGCCTCACCCTGGGCCAGGCGGAGAGAGCTCAGGCCGCCCAGGGGACCCATGTGGCTTTTTCATCAAAAGCATTGCAGAGCAGCACATCTGTCCTAGGCCGGGAGGGGCACCCACCTCCAGGAATAACTTGTCCCAGAGCTTCATGTAACGCGGTGGGCTCTGACCTTGGGTCTGAACTGGGTGGGCTAGGGATGGGGGAAGGAACACCTGCCCTCGGAAGGTCCCTCCAAGTCCAAAGGCAGCCACAGAAAACCCCTCCACAAAGCTGTGGCTGAGCCACCTGCAGAAAACTGCCTAGGGCTGCAGGGAGAGGCAATGCAGAGAGAGGCCTCCTCAGCGGAGGCGCCGGAGACCTGCTGGACCTGGTGACTGCAGTGGCCCCGATGGCCCTGACTGCCCGTCCTGACACCCAGGTCTGGCCAAGCCTACAGTCACCAGGCACCCCCACCAGTCCCCACTGCCCAGCCCTGACCGCAGCTACACCAGCCAGTGCTGACCCCCTCAACAGGGGGGAACGACGTCTTAGATCATAAAATCAGAGGGAAGAAGTTCTTCCCAGCAGCATGCACGACCCACTGCCTGATGGTGGGACATCTCCCAGAGGCTCGAGCCTCCAGGGGAGACTCGAGCTGTCCTGTGACTCGTTCGTTCACAACTGCCTGTGGACAGAGACACTGCCGTTGTTTGAAGCGGGCGCCGTGAGCTCTGACGCCGCTGCTCTCTGAAGTCCGGCGCGCCGATCCTGAGCCACGCTCTCCCACTGCTTCTTCACCATGATGTACAGTCTCATTGCTGCCTGGGCATCCTGGATCTAGGTGACACAGACCACCACCGTGACTGCCCAGCAGGTGACAAGCATGCCCACATGCCAGCCAGTCCCACAGTTACTGAGCTCTAGTGCCAGACCCTGGGCGGGAGAAAACCCAGCAAAGCCGCAGCCCAGCCGTGCGGTCCTCACTGCACACTGGTGACCTGGGCCCCCTTACAGGAGGAGAGGGACCCAAGGAAGGGCAGGGACAAGGGCACTGCCTTGTGAGGCACACACGACAGCAGAGGGACGGCGGGCCCTGAGCCAGAGCCGGAGCCCCAGACACAGGCAAAAAGAGCCCAGAGGCTGAAGGCCCAGTGCACATCTGGCCTGGACCGCAGGGTGCTGAAGGGCCTTCAAGGGACTTTTCCTTCAATTACAATCTAACAGTTTTCTTGTATTAAGTATTGATCAGTTAAATATAAACATTTAGAACCAAACACTCTCTAAGCCTGCAGTGCCGCTGTCTGTTTATGGGCCAGCAGCCTCCTTAAAAAGAAAAAAAGTCACCCAGGCCCCACAGTCTCTGCCACCAGGTGATGTAGCACCTGGCTGTGCGGTCTGGGACATCCCCAACCCCGAGGACAGCCCCCCAGGCACACTCACCGAACAGTGCTCTGCCTGCTGCACCCTGATCCCCAGGATTCGCTCTGCAAGCAGCTTGAGGGACGGCCGCCCACTCTGCCAGGAGAGGGGACAGCACACAGCCACGCTGCGGTGGAGGCCTCTGTAGGCTCTGCCCCAGCCAGGGCCTCCTACTGAGCCCCCACCCCAGTGACCTCCACGTGCCTGTTGCTGCAAGTGCCCACAGCACTCAGGACTGGTGACACCCCTTCTCAGCCCGTGGGGAGGGGCAGGCAGGGGCGGGCTGCCTCTTGGCCTCCCGGCCAGAGCAGCTTTTACCTGCATGCGGGGGGCTCCCCGAGACCAGGGCGTGGAAATGGCAGCCTGCCCTCAGTCTCAGTAACTCTCAGTAACTCAAGAACTCTACCTTTTCTTACACAATTCTTTTTAGTTTTAAAGATTAAAAAACCAAAACCAAAACACCTCTAAACAGTAAGTCAGTGACCAGGGACCAGAACCAACGATCATGGGAACCAGCACACAGAGCTAGGGCGTTCAGAACCACACGGTTAAGTACCTTCACGTGACTCTTGAAAGGCTTGTATTTCTGTGTGTCCCGAATCTTCTTTTTTGGGTGATCAAGAAACAGTACCTAGAAGAAGGAAACAGCGATGGTCACTTTGATTTTTTGTTTGCAGCAATGGAACTCCTCTTCAAATAATCTCTTACAAGGAATTTAATCTGTAATACACACACACGCAAATAAAAGGTACTGATATGAATCTGAAATTCTGCAAGAAAACTATCAGCGACTAAACGTGAGGCTCAATAATAAGAACCATGCTAATAAAAACACCATCTTGAGACTGAGGAGGTCGGAGCCTAAAACTCACCAGCTAACCTGCAGCCGGTGTTCTGAGTTAGCGTCGCACATGCAGAGAGCCAGCACAGTTTACGAACGGTAACACATTTTAACGGCTCATCCCATGATCTCAGGAGAGATTAAACACGAGCCTGCCCAAGTGCCGGGGACAGAGCCCGCGTCAGAAGCGAGCATGAGCCTCACGGTGGACTGAGGTGAGATTGTGACACAATGCATTTCAGCGGGCAGAGGACTTGTTAGTTTTAGCAGTTCAAATTCCATCTTAAAAGGTAATGAGGTGGCCCATATTTAGTGGTCCCTGAAACATCTGAGGACTCCAGGGTTCCATGGAACAGTCTGAAAAGCCCCATGGCACAAGGAAAGGTCAGCCTCCCTTCTTCCCACGGCCCTCATCAGCACAGGCGTACAGCACAGACCATCCAGGAGCAGAGACTGGAAGCCACAGCCTCTGGGGCACCAGAGGCGGATGCGTGGAGCCTGCTTGCCCACCCGCCCGCCGTGCTGGCCATCATGGGCCGGCAGGAAGGAGACGAGAGGAGCCCGGGACTGCATGGTGCCTACACACGAAGGCTGCTGGGAGCACTTCCCAACAGCCGGCGGCACGGACCTCAGAGGAGCACGCATCCCTGCCTTGCCGGCTCAGAGCTGCAGAGGCGGCGGCTGCCTGTGTTCCCTGCAGAACATGTCTGAGCAGTGAGCGTGGGACATGGCATCGGGTCCGGGTTCACGGCCAGCTCTGCCACGCAGACCCTGGGTGTGTCACAGCTCACGAAGCCGCGTCTATATACTGAGCATGAACAGCACAGGCTCCTTTTAAAATAATTTAATGAGATCGGTTTTATAAAATGCCTGGCACTGCCCCTAGGGCACAGCAAGGACTTGGTAAGCAGCGACTGGTATTGTTACTAGGGTGCTCACAACAGAAGGCACAGATCAAACACAACTCCCACCAGAGCGTGTGTGCAGCCGGCACAAGGGTGTGAGTAAGCAGTACCTTTAAATCGTTATGTAGTGCGTGTCCAACTAGAATTCGGCCCTTCAGTATGTCTGCCACTTCCTTTTGAACAACTTCAAAGTCTTCTCCTGAAAACCGAACAGAAAACTGCTTTTCAGCCTGTAAGTTCAGATTAGTCTTAGAGACGCGGCCCCTCCCTCAGGCTGGGTGGAGGTGGATGCAGGAAGTGGGGTCAGCTGGCCCCGGTGCGGGCCGCAGTGCCAAGGCTGCAGGCATGGGGGGTGGGGGAGGGCTCCACCCACTGCTCCTCCATCCTGCAGGAGGAGAGGGGCACCATGCAGAGGGCATTCGCAAGCACTTACCCCAGTTGGCAGAGTAACCCTGACTGCAGAACCTAGTAAGAATCAGGCTTGTGTTTTATGACTTCCAACTAGATACGTAAACTAAGAGTGGTCCTTCCCACCGTGAGAAATGCGGGTCTGGACCTTGGGCTCCAGACGCAGCTCTGCCTGTTTCCTCAGTGGACGTCCCCAGGCCCAGCACCCCCAAAAGGATGCGCTGCAGCAGCTGTGCCTACACCAGGGTGCTCAACCCACAGCCCACAGAGTGGATCAGAGCAAGGGTGTCGACCCAAGCTGCCGTGCCAGAGCCTAGAACCAGGAGACTGCTTGGGCTGGGGTCCCAGGAGTGTGCAGAGATGCTAAGATGCAGACAGAGTGTGTGGGCCAGAGAGAGCACAGAGGCCTCAGTCCTTCAAGCTTCCATGATCTCTCCAGGTCCCTAACCTTGCAGTCACCTGGATGCCTTTCTGCTCTTCCTCCCACATAGCCAGTCCATCAGCAAACCCTATAGCTGCAGTCTCCGGGGTCTATCTGGAGGTGGGCCAACTTGTCACCTCATAGCCACGTCCTTGACCAGGTCACCACCAGTACATGTCAGTAAGGAGGCTGGATGTGTCTGGGGAGGGGGCACAGATCGGCACTTTGTGAGGACTTCTATTCTCCCTGGCATGGTCCAGAAAGGGCCACCATGAGGTTGTAGGCACAGAGGCGAAGACACCGTGGGCATGGCAGCCAGCTGGAACCAGCCACCAGGGTATGCAAGACTGCCAGGACTCACGGCAGCCAAGCTCCCCGACAGGAAGGGGACCGGGGAGCAGAGACCCGGCCTGCTTGGCCTTCATACCCACTAGCTGCGAGCGACCCACCCTTCTTGAGCAGCTCTGGCCGCACCCCGCTGACCACTGTCCTGTAGTCCGTCACGGGCTGGCTGGGCTTGATGAACTTGTCATAAACACACTTCCCATACTGGTTCACGATGGACACGCGGGCAGCGATGCTCTCTTCCCCCTTGGGGCCCACGCCCACCATCTCACAATCCATGGCTAAGGCTTTGGTCAGGCTGCAGGGGAGCCAAAGGTGCCAGTGTAAGGGGTGCTGCGGGCCCAGCCAGCAGCACCTAAGGCTCCCGCCCACCACGCTGCTCCCCATAGGACAAGCTGTGTGCATCCTGGCACCCAGCAGGGCACCCAGTTCACCTGGGAGGCAAGCAGCTTCTTCCTGAACACCGCCCCCTGCAAGGCTGAGCGCAGCCAGCGGCCCGGCCCAGCGTACCCGCCGAAGGCCTGCTCCTTCACCAGCGTGACGCTGCTCTTGCTCTGACCCAGGCGTTTTCTTGCTATATTGGCTGCTTCTGGGCCTAGGGCCGCTTCGATCTCCTCCGGGTCAACATCATCAAACCAGAGGTCTTCTCTAAAGGGCAGCGAGAAGAGGCCAAGCATGCTGGTTAGCGGAGGCTGCCCACAGTTAGTGGAGCGGCTGGGCCCCAGACACCCATTGGACGGGCTGCCGCTGCTATTTTGATAATTTTGATGCTTAACTATATTACTTTCCTTTTTAATTAAAATACATGTTCATGATACAAAATTTAGGAACTCCAGATAAACTCAGAAACCATAAAACAGAAACATATAGACTACATATGACAACTGCTAACAATTTCTTTTCAATTACAAAGTACATTCATTACTGAACGTTTAGGAAATGCAGATAAACACAGTAATTAAAAAATGCAAACACTGAAGCCCCCACCCAGCTGCTAGCTTCACGTCAAACCCTCTCGGCTCCAAACCCAGATGTGTATCTCTGCTTGGCGGATTCTGCCTTTCCGGCTTAGCTTAGACGTCACCTCCTCCCGACCCTACTGAATGGACACACTCCTCTGGCTGGCTGTGCCCCCCAGCTCCTCCCTTGTTGGACTTACCCTGATGAAACTTCCAGAATTACTGAAATAATTTCAGTTTATTGTGTCCCCTACTTGACTATAACCTCAAGAGGGTGGGGCCTGTGGTAATTACGCTGTCTTTGGAGGGCACGCCTGGCACCATGACACAAGCAGGCACTTGAGGGCTTCCTTCCTGCCACTGCAACTGTGTCTGCCAGTGGGCAACTTGCAGCCAGCCTGACTTACACACGCCACCTCCAGCTGGGCTACTCGGAGGCAGCCCTGGCTCCTGGCCCTCCCCACGGGAGCAGCCACCACTGGGCTTGGTGAGTAACCACCAGGGGCTGAGCCAGCATGTTGCACCTCACAGACCCCCCACGACACCACAGATGACCACACTGAGGCTCAGGGGATGCCAGAAACTTGCCCCAAACCACCCCGCTGGCAAGACGCAGGAACTGGTGTCAAACTGCCTTTCTGGCTTCAGCATGCATCCGTTCCACAGATCTTTACTCGGGACCCCCCAAGTGCCATGTTCTGTTCTAGGCCAAGGAGACACAGCAGCTGTGGTGTAGGCCTGCCTCCATTAAGCCTACTTTCCCGGGGAACCAAACAACAGAGCAAGAATCACAACACAAGGCTAGGTGATGAGGCACTGCAGGAGGGGCCACCCGCCTCAGCTCCTTCAGGAGACAGGCCTTCGTTTGTGACTGTTCTCAGGGATGCGATGGTCAAGGCGGCTGTGGCATAGGCCAGCAGACACCCAGTCACCACGGGTGCAGTGCAGCTTGGGCAGAGCCCGTTGGCACTTACTCAGTGGGCAGGGCTGGTGCCAGGGCTGTGGCTGCCTCCTCAGCTTTCCGCTTCTTGTGCTTGGCTCCTCGCTGGGGAGCCACGTCACCGTGCATCCTTTCCTTGGTTCCTGGGCCGCTGTGCTCTGCCCTGATGGCCTTTGTGGGAGGCGCTGGCCCCTTCCTGTCCACCAGAGATCCTGAGGGAGCAGGGCCTCTTGGGGCCTTGCGGTCTGCTTTCCCAGTCCTGACCTCCTCTCTCTGGGCTTTACCTGGTGTCGCTTTTCCGTTTTGTTGGGTAACATTGGGCTGCTTTTTGGAATCCATCTGAGAGAGAACAACATGCTTTTCCGGGGCCTGTGATTTTTGTTTCAGCAGCTAATGGAAACCAAAATAAAGTACACGACACATTTTAAGTTGGAAATCAGGCATGAGAGTGAAAAAACTTATAGGTGTGTGTGTGCACACACACACACATCAATTGCTTCTGTATATACTTCCTATGGGCATTGTTGAAATACATTTTCAAATGGGGAAAAGCCCTTTCTCATTCTCCTATGTAAGTCACTTGTGGTGCAAGGATTTTGTTTATCTCATTATAATGTATAATTTGACAACTGCGTCCTCGTTCCTACAAATTTCAAACTCATCTTCAGTACGTGCAGAATGACTGAACTGAAGCAACATCATTCTAAGCACGGGATGGTAAGCAACCTACTCTCGTGTTTATGGCTAGAGTTCCCTTCAGAGTTATTTCCCTCACAGCTCAGGTCAACAAGCTAGTGCATGGAAACCACTGCCTTCACAAGATTTCTTGGCTTGCCACAGCTGTGAGGGTCTCAGCAAGACAGAGGGGTGTGTCTGATGAAAAGTTTTTGTGAAGCTGGAAGTGGCAGGAGAACTGCTGGCAGCCATACCTCCATTCTCACGCAGGGAGGGATCTGAGGCCTGCTTGTGCTCAAGTCCCCAGCCAGGCTGTTCGCAAGCACAGTTAAGACCTGGTATTTGGAAACCAGAAGAGAGATGAAGAGGTGGTTTCTACTTATCTGTTCCCATAACATTTGGAAAACAGAATGATTTACTTTTTTGAAAGAAATAGAGAAAACTCAAGGTTTTCCCCATAGTAAACATCCCTTCCACTCAATCTTGTTTTACTTTCTTGAGAAAGAGAAAGAGGGAGGTAAAGCTCAAGAAATCATACAGAACCCTGGGTTGCCCGGGGCAAGTTCACTGGTCCTGTCTGTCCGGACAGAAGAATTATTAGGGTTTCCCACCCTAAGACAGAGGCCGTGTAAGAGGCTCAAAAAGCTCCTCTCTGTGAGACCTGCAGTGGACTCCAGAAAGCTGTAGAAGAGACTCTTAAATTCGGTAGTGGCAAAAGTCACAAATGCATCATGCAGGAACGTGTGACGCTGTACCCCAGGCTGCCATTTACTGACGGTGTGCCCTTGGGCCAACCTCCTCAAGCTCTCTGCCTCAATTTCCTCATCTAGAAGAAAGTGGTGACAACAGCTAACGCCCAGAGAGGTAGACAGAATGTGAAGGAAGCACATGGAGCAGCGTCTCCCAGGGAGCAACCTCTCCCTAGGGACTGACCGCTGACGTGTTGATATGGGGGTTAAACAAGAGCACGACTACGGCAGTGTCTACACTTTTTGAGAACTTAGTAACTGGGGACACTTGTTACCAACGGTCCTATTTGCCTGCCCAGGAGTTCTCCACCCGCCTCAAGATGGCACGTTTCCTGGGAACGGTTCGGTTTAGAGTTTGTACCCCCATCTGCCCGCACAGCCCCGTGTTGGGGACCACGAGTCCTTTGTTCCACCTGCAGTGAAGGGCGGCGTGACAGGCGGGAGGTCCGCGGAGCACCCCCAGGTCTTACCTCCTGCAGCGCCTTCCAATTTTGGGAAAAGTCTTCTGGTGCTTTTGGAGGTCGCACCACGACAAGTCTGGGGTCGTTTTCCGGTTTCTGGCTTACGTTCCGCCCTTTTCTCCCCCGGAATCTCTTGTTTTTTTTCCGAACCACCTTCTTGACAAGCGCTGGCTCGGCGCCGGGGGAGCCCGGGGCGCGCTTAGGGGTCAGTACCTTCGCCTTCGCCATCCCGGCACCGGCCCGGGTCCTGGGGCTCCCGGCCCTGCTCAGGGGGCCGCCGCCGGCCCCGCAGTCGCGGCCTACCGGCTAAGCGCAAGCCCAGCCCGACCCCCGACTCACCCGCGGCGGATACACTGGTCTGTCAGCCCCGGAAGCGGTCCCGGAAGCGACCCCGAGCCCATCTCGGCACGTGCGCCCCAATCGCCGGAAATGCTCGTTTTCCCCCGACTGGCAGGAAACCGGGCCTTCACCTCTGGTTCCGCAAGGCAGAGAGCAGGGAGGGGCTCCTCGCCCAAATGGGGAAAGAGCCACAACCAGCGAGCGGCGTCCGGGGTCAGCGACCTAGAACCTGGTTGGGGTAAATCCGCGGTTTTACCGAAGTCCTGGATGGGGATGAGAAGCGCATGCGCCGGAAGGGGGCTGGGGGGCTGCTGTTAGTGCAGCACCTCGGGCGGGCCCGCAGAGCACGGGGGCGCAGGCGGCCGCTAGGGGGCGCTGGGCGGCCAGGCCTGGGTGAGCCGGGGGCGGAGCGACGACGGCCTGGAGCTCGGGCCACGCCCACAGCGGCTGCGGCTCAACTTCACCGCTCAGGGAAAACTGAGGCCTGGGGCGGAACGAGGACCCCCAGGCCGCGCACAAACTGGTTTATCAGAGCCATAGGGCTGCAGGGGCACTTCCGCAATATATGGAAATAATGACAAAACATTGTAGTAAGTGCTGCATATTATTTATACAACAGAATCGCGCACCTTGCCTGGCGCTGACAGTGACTAGGTAAACAGAGGATTCCACTTCCCTAAAGCTTCCATTCGAGTCTCCGTATAGAAATAACCCTGAAGATGATTAAATGAGATGGAGAGGGAAAAGGTTACCTAGCAAAATACAGGAGCCCAGAGAAAGGAATTTTCAGATAAAGAATAATTGTTAGTACAAATAAGTCCCATGCAATAGTTGGGGCATACTTACACTAAAAGAAAAAGCATTTTCTGAAATTCAAATTTAACTGGGTCTCCTGATTTTTATTTTCTAAATGTGACTAACTGGGAGCCACTTAGGAGGGGTCATGCGGGAAGGCCTCTTTAGGAGGTGATATTTGAGCTGAACCTTGAAGGCGAGGGGCCAGAGGGGATAGTAAAGCATTTGTTGCATCTGGGGAGTGGTGGGGCCAAAGCTCTGTGAGCCAAGAGGAGGGGGTCGGAGATGCGGGCAGAGGAGCAGGCAGGGGCCAGGTTGGGGTTATACAACCTTGGAGGCTGCGCTTTGGACGTTTTATTCCAAGGGCAAAAGGAAACCATCGATGGCTTTAAAGCTGCAGAGTGACAGTCTAGCTCGAGTTAAAAGATCACTGTGTTCTGGGTGAGAAATGGGATGGGGCGGGGCATGAGAGAGAAGGCAGGGGGGCCTGTTAGAGGCCTGTTGCAGATGCCTGGGCTGGCGGTGCTGCAGCTTGGATTAGGGCAGGGGGTCGGTCTGGACCTCCAGGAAGCAGACAGTGAGTCAGGAGTGCAAACATTAACTGGGGTGGCATGCTGGGAAAGATAAAGGGCGAGACCCAGGGTGGGCAGGGAGAGCCACACCCCTGTGCAGACCTGACACTGTGAAAGGACTGGCCGGGATGGAGGCATAGGTGCCTCCTCCCCTGCAGACAGCCAGAAGGGCTGAGGCAGCTGAGTCCCTGTTATCCATCTGCTGAGCTGTGGGGAGGTGCCCTGGGGGTGTGAGGGAGTGTAAAATAGTGCTTTGGGGAGTGTGACTGAGAACCTTTGGGAAGTGGAGTGGGCTGCCAGGTGGCCTGTGATGCCGAGTGCAAGCCGGTGCCCCTCAGCACGGTTCTGCGGCTCTGTCCACAGATGCAGGCACAGAATAGAGAGCTGAGTGCGGGGAGTGCTTGCAGGTGTGAGTGTAGAGGAGGCCCTGGGTAAGGGGGAAGACAAGGACCGGAGAGCAGGCAAAGACCAGGGAAACAAGGTTGTCCGCAGAGGAGAGGGGTGGTCAGAGCCCACCTGCGGTTACCGACTCCCACGGGAATCCACATCTCCGAATCCTTGGTCTGGTGCTCCTTCCTTCAGCCTGGGCTGCTTGGCCCAGCCCCATCCCAGGGTGCAGAACCCGCTGTGGGTGCTCTGGACATAAGACCAGCTCAGAGCAAGGTCCAGGTTACAGTGGGCGGAGCCTGCAGGCCGCCCACCCTGACACCCCTGCCCCGGGAGGAAGCTCCCCAGAGTAAACACAGCCTAACCACCCGCCCAGCGGAGTCTGTCACATTCTACACCAACCGATTCCCCGTCTTCTAGGCTCTCTCCCTCTGCGGCAGGCGGCCTTCCAGAGTTTGAACATGCTTCACCCCCAGGGGAGCTGCGTGTGGGGATTTCTCACTTCTGCCTTCTTTCTCCTGGGCTGCTGGGGACGCTCCGATTTCCAGCAGGTGGGTGAATCTCCAGGAGCGGGTGTATCCCCTGGGGAGGGGCTGCCAAACAGCCTTTGGGTAGAGGAGGGTGTTCTTTTGGCCCTGGGGTTTGCACTGGGTGGAGGAATCAGAGCTTGGGTTTTCGGGGGATGAAGAAAAAATTGGCTGCACATCTGTTTGTGTAAATCCATAAGCAGCTCCCCTTTGCCCTCTCCACTCCCCGCTTCCCTCTTGTCCTTTCTGTCTCACAGCGGTTTCTTCAGGCTTTGAAGCCGGAGGACGTGACTTCCTACTTTGGCCCTGATGGTTCCCTGAAAGGTACTTGTCCTGGAGCCTTCTTAGTGAGGGGAGTTTCTCAGCAACTGCGGGGTGTTCTCACCATCTTGTCAGGAGGCTGGGATTTTCCCTGACTCTGCTGGGAGGAGGTCTGATCTCACCCCCATTAATTCACCCCGTTACTCTGCCAAGTTGGTAACTGCCGGTCTGAGTGATCTAGACTAAGCCAGGGTTCTGACCCCTGGATTCTGCTCAGTATCTCAAGGGAATGCTTGCTAATTAGCTGGCCTCTTCTGTCCCTGGGCCTCGCCTGGGCTGACTGACTTTCAGGAACTCTTGTGGTTTCTGGCCATGGATGTAAATATTTATCTCTTCCATGAGAAACAAGACTCCGGGTCAAGCCCCAGCCAAAGCCCTGCTCCCTGTTGCTCACAGGCTGTGCCTGGGCTTTTCTGAGGTAGAGGCCGCCCTTCCATGTTCGGCCATTGGTGACTTTGAGCAAAAGGCTGGTGGGGACCAGAGGCAGGGTAGGCCAGTGGTCAGGGTGGAGAGAATTAGGGGATCCCCACCAGGGATGGGCTTCTCTGCACTCTGGTCAGATGCACGCTGCCCTCTCCTTGGAGCCTGCTGGACGGCCAGTGGGGGCCAGCCACAGAAGGGGGCGCCCAGAACCTGTGTGTCACATACCCAGGTCCCCTCAGCTCTGCCCTTCTGGAGGGCTAGATCAATTGCCTGGGGGTCCCAAGCCCCTTGGGAGCTACTTTGGAGGAAGGCATCTGGGTGGAGGATGGTGAGGCCAGCTTTGAACTCCCGCTTTCCGCCGAGGCCACAGAGGCCATGCTTGCACCTGCTTTGCCTGTGGGGGGTTTGTGGCCCCACTCATGAAACTCTATTCCAAGGTCAGGCCCAGGATGTAGAGCTGGGAGGAGCTGGACCGAACCCTGATCCCCAGGCTCCAAGCCAGCGCCCCTCCCCAGGGAACCTCAGGCCCCCTCTCCAGGCAGGAGGACCCGGAGGGCCAAGCCTGGGGAGCGAGGCAGCCTCCTGTCTCCAGCAGCACCCCACTTCCACGTGGCCCCACTCACCTGCATCTGTGAGGACGGCCTTGAGGCCCCACGCTCTCCCTGTGTGCCTGGGGACAGCTCTTTGCCTTCTCCTGGCCAGGGTTGGGCCTCTTCACTGCCTCCTTCTCTAATGAGCTCGTGTTGAACGCCTCCCTCCAGCTGCTGGGGGGTCCACCCCACCACTGCTTCACGGGAGGCCGCACCCTGCTACCCCAGGCACGGTGGCCGGGGTCACATACTGAGCAGGCCACTTGGTGAGTGGGAGCTCAGCCAGCGTCAGGGAGAGATCATGCTGAGGGTGCAGCTGATGGGACCCGGTGGTGTGGAGATATGTCCCGCCCCTACCACATAGCCAGATGTAAGACCCCTAATGCCTAGTATCAGACCCATGGGGCATGTCCCACGGGGGTTGGAAAAGCCATCTGAGTTTCCCAAGGCCACCCAGCTGGCAGGTGGCTGAGCCAGGCGCCAATCGGAGAACCAGGGGATGGAAAGAATGAGGGCTTTGCAGTCAGGTTCAGCTCTGCCACTCAACACAGACGACCTTAGAGCAGTCACTCAACCCCATCTCTGTGTCTTCAGCTGAGAAATGGTGGTAACAGTCAGTCTCTGGGGTTGTTGTGAGGAGTGGTGTTGTGTGTCCATGCAAAGTTTGTCATACACATCACTGACAGGCCAGAGCCATCTATGTCCTTACACATGATGCATGACAGCCCACCCTGGCCTCTGGGTTGGGAGGCCCACCCTGGGCGGGGACAGATGCCACTCAGGGCTGATCTGGTGACCATCAGTGCTGGTCATTAGCATAGGCCCAGCTAGTCACTTGAGACCCCTCCATTCCTGTACATGTGGGACCCACCAGGGTCTGTTCCAGGCCCTGCAGAGGAGCTCAGCGCCACGTGCATGAGGGAGGTTTGGAGCATGGGCCATGGGCACTGGCAGCAGTTGTAGGCAGTGAGCGCAGCCCCAGAAGGGTGTGGGTCCCTAGCTGTCCTGCGAAGATGGGCTTGGAGAGGATTCCTCGGAGGGAGCTCAGGGCAAGCCCATGCCCAGTGCTGTGACTGCTCAGAGAGGCAGGAGGCCAGGGGGGCAGTGGGTCAGGCTGCTCTCTGTCCTCCAGGAGCGCCACATCCTGGTGGGAGCGGACAGGCTCTACGTGCAGCCGGTGAGGAGGCAGCACCAGGAGCTGGTGCCTCACTGGGGCAGTGCCCAGCCCCACCCGATCTACAGGACAACCCACACAGTCCCAGGGGTCATCCAAGCTAGAGGCAGAGAGTGGAGGCACCCTCAGGGACAGCTCTGGGGGAGCGACCAGCTCTCCCCAATGCCCAGATGGCTGTCAAAATGCCCAGCTCGACAGCCATCTTCTCTAGCATGCAGGGGAGTCCAGCTTACAGGGGAATATGTGTCCACCAAGCCCCCAGACTGGTTGGTGGACAGGTAGACTGCCCACCTGAGAACAGCCCTTCACAATTTACAGAGCACGTTCACAGACGTGCACCTTTGCAGTCTCTCAGCTCTGAGACAGGCAGGGTAAGAGTTACTGACTTCCTATGCTGCAGGTGGGGATCCGGAGGCACAAGGACAGGAAGTGGCTGCTCCAGGCTTACACGCAGCCCCAGGGCCCTGCCAGGATCGGGAGCTGGCTCTGCTGCCACTCATGCCGTTCCCAGGCTGCATCTGGGTGCAACCAGGGTGGTGCCTTGGACTTTACCTGCCCTCTTGGGGTGCCCCCATTCTCCAACATGTTAGCAGAGGGGCGTCCAGGAGGCAGAGCAGCTGCTGGGGCTTCGGGGGTGACCCAAAGCACATTACAGCCACACAGTGCTCCCTGCCTGGCTCTGCGCTGCCGGCTTGCCCTTTCCCGTGTCCTGAAATGCCCAGTCAGTAACAGGATCCAGGCCCCAAGGTGGCCCTTGTGTCTCCAAGCCCAGGAGCACGGGATGACGTAAAGGCCTGGCTGCAGTGGGCTGTGGGGACAGCTGGCCAGGTAGCCAAAGCCACATCTCACTTGCTTTGTAGGACCTTTACTCTCAGCCCTGCCCCCTCCCTCTCCAGGACGTCCTCCTTCCCCTCGACTCCGCAGACAGGCTGCGGGAAGCGTCCTGCATCTGGAGCTGCTGGTGGCCGTGGGCCCCGACGTCTACCAGGCCCACCAGGAGGACACGGAGCGCTATGTGCTCACCAATCTTAACATGGTGAGTACTCCTGGGGGAACGGGCTCCAGACAGTGCCAACCACGAACAGGGCTCCAGGATCCAGGCTCCAGGGGCTCTACTGTCCCGGGAGCCTCTGGACACAGCGCCCCACACCCTGGACTTGTGATGCAACGTCAGCGTGCTGGCTTATCTGGTAGTGTGAACTCGGTGCATTGAACTTAGTGTAAACCTGAGGCTGGGGTAATGCTTGGGGCTCAGGGCCCTAGGGGAGGGAAGGGGCATGGTCTGACCTCCGTCTCCTCCATGTGGAATGGGGGTGGTGAAGTCCAGGGACACCTTTTGACTCCTTAGTGCACCCCACAGCCTCTTGCTGCTTTGGTCCCTTCTCTTGGGAGACCCTTACATCTGGCCTCTGCCCCAAAGTCCATTCAATCCATGGGAACTGGGCAGCAGAGCCTCAGCAACCCACAGGGTTGCCCCTCACTGGCTTCCCTCTGCTGCCTTCCCTGCAGGCGGCCCCTAGGTCTGCTGGCATCCCCCTTGGCTTCTAGTGGTAAAGGTGGGGCAGAAAGCACGACTCTCACTAATCAGCTCAGAAGGATAATCAGCAGAGAAACAGGTGTTTTAACAACTTAATGATCACATTCAATCTAATGGACCATATGAAACCCTGTGCCCATCAACTACAGAATTCACAGATGCAATACGCACAAAATGACTTTGTTCTAGGCGGTTGGGAAATTTCCACATCAGGAGATTAATGCCACATTGGTGGCAGCGGGACCAGCATTGTCTTCTTGTAAATTGGCCCTGGAGTGGGGGCAGCTCCCCAGGAGTGCAGGGTGCTCAGCACCATTTTGTCCCCAGCCTCAGGTACACCCATTTTAGACAAAAGAAAAAGTTCGCCCATTCTCAGAGCCAGGTCATCCGACCCCTCCCTGTGCCCATGGGCCCAGGGCTACACCCATGTACTCCTGCTCCCTTGCAGACCTGGTCCAAGTCCAGAACAAGCCTGCTTAGGTTTCCACCTGGAAGCCTCAGAGGTGGAAAATTTTTCCTCCATCCCTTGAAAGCTATTGTCTTCAAGTTTTTGGGGTCCCCCACCTCTAATATGTTGAAATGCCATAATCATTTGATGTGTTTTACAAGAACCTGAGACAGTGGTAGATATGGGACTGGCTTCTGCCTAGACGGGGTCCAGTGGTCATGGCCACTGTCATGGTTGGTGCCCGCCTGTTGCTGGCCACATTGTTCCTAAGTCTGCCAGCGACCATGGCAGGCTTTACCTCTGTGTTACAGATGAGGAAACTGAGGCTCCGAGGTTAGCTAACAGGATCCTGAACAGACAGGTAGCAAGATGGGGGCCTTGGGTTCAGACTCAGGTCAGCTGAGGCCGGTGAGAGCCAGGTTTTCTCTCCTGAGTGCCATGTCTACTTCAGAGGACAGCTGGTCCAAGCAGCTGCAGCACAGGTCAGCCACCATCTTGGCAGAGCCTGGAGCCTGGCTGTGGGGGAGCCGTCTCACTGGGGTGTCTGGAAAAGGGTTCCAGGGAGAGCGGGAGGACGTCATGCCTCCTTGTGGAGATGGGCAGATTAAGCAAGTAGAGGTGGAGAGGTATTTCAGGCAGATGGATGGAGATGGGAGAGGACAGGGCGAATCGGTGCAAGAGGAGCAGTGTTTGAACGGAATGTTCTGGACTAATGACACTTGCATCCCTTTGTCTCAGGGTCTGTTTCCTAATGTGTGGGTCGGCCCTTCTGAGCCATAAGCAAAGGGACCATATCTACACGACGGGCTTCCAGCCCAAGGACCAGCCCCCGGGGGCCCCACATGCTGATGGAGCACCCTCTCAGGATGCTCCCCTGCCCCAGCCCAGGAGTCAGCAGAGGCTGGGGGCTGGCCCCACCCACCCACATGTATCACTTCTCCCACCTGCCCTTCCACAGGGGTCGGAACTGCTGAGGGACCCATCCCTGGGGGCTCAGTTCCGAGTGCATCTGGTGAAGATGGTCATCCTGACCCAGCCCGAGGTAGGCACTGAGCTGGAAGCCCAGTCACTGGGAAATCCATTTCCACCCTCTTTAATCTCTTCCTGTGGATGTCCACAGAGCCGTGGGGGTGATGGCAGAGCTTCCAGCCGGCCAGACTGGGACCCGGATCCCAGCCCTGCCCAGGCAGTGAGCCCTGCTGAGCCTGTCTTCCCATCTGGAACGTGGGATCTAACACGGTTATTACTAGGACAGATGCCGGCAGCAGTCAGCACCTACTTGGTGCAAGTTCCGTACATTCGGGCTGTTGTATTGATCCCCAGAATGCCCCGAGTATCACGGCCAACATCACTGCATCACTGCTAAGCGTCTGTGAGTGGAGCAGGACAGTCAACCCCCAGGATGACATGGATCCCGGGCATGCCGACCTGGTCCTCTACATCACCAGGTAGCTGAGTTCCCTGACGGTGTGCCGGCCTGCCTGGGAGCTGCTTCTGCTTTCTACAAAGGTGGCCTGCAGGCAGGCAGGCACCTCAGCACTATTTTCTATTCCCAAGGTTTGACCTGGAGTTGCCTGATGGTAACCGGCAGGTTCGGGGGGTCACCCAGCTGGGGGGTGCCTGCTCCTCTTTCTGGAGCTGCCTCATCACTGAGGATACTGGCTTCGATCTGGGGGTCACCATCGCCCATGAGATTGGGCACAGGTAGGCATCCTGTCCCCAAGCTCAGGCCAAGGAGCTGACTTGGGCCCCCAGGAAGGGAGATCACAGCTGGCAGTGAGCCCTGGAAGGAGCCTGTGCCCTTGACCCCAATGGACTAGGGAGGGTGGGGAGGCAAGGGCTGGAAAATCTGGTACCAAGTAATTATAAAAGAAACTAAAAAAAAAGCAAAACCAGCTTAGCAATTAGAAAATAAGCTCTATAGTAAATTTGGGTAAAGAAAAAGCAGGCTCTAAAAATTATCCCAAATCCCACACCACTTAGAGATAGCATCTATTTACATTTTGTACTTAATTTTAGTCTCTTCTTTACACACACACACACACACACAATTTTTTATTTGCAATATTGTGATTATACCATATATTGGTTTGTTACCTGCTTTTTTATGGGATAATATATCTCAAACATTTCCCCAAGTCTTTTAGAATATTTTTTTGTGGGCACCAGTTAATCCCCTATTGTTGGATTTTAGGTTGTTTCCAATTTTTCTTGTTATGAAAATTATGTGTTTTGTGGCACATCTTTGTTCCAGTTTATTATCATTTACCTAAAGTGGTGAGTTTCTTTTTCATTTTTAGTCTCTTAATTATGAAAGTAACACCTGCTTACTATAAAACTTCAAATAGTACAGATACTCCTGAAATAAGAGTGACCCTCTTCCTTCTCCAACAGCCCCCACTCCTACCACGCGGCAGCTGAAGGCTGCGGCGTAATTCCAGGCCCCCCGCCTCCGTGGGTGGCCAGGGCCGGGCTCTCCCCCACCACCCCGCACCCGCTCTGCTTTTACTCCAGCTGCTGTGGCCTCTCCCTCCATCCTCATCACAATTCTCCATCTGTCTTGTTTGGAGGGGAAAAAGTTGGGAGTGGAAACCATGACCAAAGGCCACATTTTCTCCCCCTTTTAAAAACCATATTATACATGCTGTGGTTGAATTTTCACATACTGAGCCAGCCAGGCCCCAGGTGGAGAAAGCGATTATCATGCCCCACAAGGACCCTCAAGTCCCATCTTCCCCAGATTTACAACACCCCAGCTTAGTTTGGCCTTAACATTTTAAAAGCTTTTGATAGTGGTCACAAGTGGCGGGAGCCACCTGGCCCCCCAGGGCTCCCTCAGGTGGGAAACTGAGGCAGGGTGGTTGTGGGACTCGCTTCCCCCACTGGGTTCGCTGGTGTTGGGACCACGGTGCGACCCGGATCCGCATACCCGCCGCGCTCGGCGGCCCAGGGCGGCCAGGTCCGCACGCGAGGGGACCCCGCCGCCGCCGCCGCCGCTGCCCTGAGCGCTGCCTCCTCCGCGCAGCTTCGGCCTGGAGCACGACGGCGCGCCGGGCAGCGGCTGCGGACCCAGCGGGCACGTGATGGCGTCCGACGGCGCGCCTGTCCGCGGGGGTCTCGCGTGGTCCGCCTGCAGCCGCCGGCAGCTGCTGCACCTGCTCGGGTAGCCGCTCCCCTCACCCTGCTCCGTCCTCCCCGCGCGCCCATCCCACCAGAGGCGCGCCCTTGCTCCCGGTTCCCCGGCCACCCCTGCGTCTGCCACCCCGCCCAGCACTCTGCCCACTCCCGCCCCGGCCGCACGCCCACCTCTCTGGGCTCCCGTCGCGTCTCCGGGCGCCCCTCTCCACCCCTGCCCCCGACCCACCCCTCCACGCTCCGCCACCTCCCCGCCTCTGGCCGGCCACCCCGCAGCTTCCGCGCCCGTCCTTCTCTCCATCCGCTCCCCTCCCGCCCCTCCACCCCCCCCATTTCCGCGCCACCCTCGGTTTTCCGCAGCTGAGCCTTCCCCCCGTCCGCAGACCCACCTCTCCAAGCTCCCCCGCCTCTGGCACCGACCCCTTCCTCTCCGCCCCTCCGCGAGCCCGGTCTCCGTCCGCCCCTTCCGCGCATCCCCGCCGGCGCCCCTCCGTCTGCTCGGCAGGCCCCGCCCCGCGCAGGCCGGCGCTGGAGCCGGGTCCGAGCCTCGGGTCTGTCCCCGGCGGGGGCCGGGCTGGGAGCTCCCACCCCTTCCCCACCCGAGCCCGCGCCCCCGTCGTGTCCCCACTCGCGTCCAGCTGGGGCCTGAGCCGGGGCCTTGTCGCAGCGCAGGGCGGGCGCGTTGTGTGCGGGACCCGCCGGGGCCGCAGTCCGATCCCGCGGGGCGTCCTCCCGAGGCACACCCGGGCCTCCGCTACGGCGCCGACGAGCAGTGCCGCGTCGCCTTTGGCCCTGCAGCAGTCGCCTGCACTTTCACCAGGGGGCACCTCGTGAGTCTGGCCGAAGGTGGCGCGCACCCACCACCACGCCCCTCCGCAGCCAGGGCGCCCTCTGCCAGAGCCCAGTGGTCCTCATGCCCAGCGCAGGCCCCGCTGTGGGCTTTAAGCACCCATTGTTCCAGACTATCGGTCGAGCTTCAGAGTTCTTAAATTTTTAAGGGTCTTCCTCGTTTTCGTTTTGATTGGCCCCAGAAATTATGTAGAGCTGACCTGGCCTGGCCCCTGAGCCCACAAACATTGATCCGCAATAGGCGTTTACCAAGGGTTTCCAGTGCAGTGGGACCTGGAGGACTTCCCAGAGGAAGTGACCTCCAAACCCAACCCTACGTACAGCAGGAGTGTAAGCTGGCTTGGGGAGGTAGGGCTGAAGTGGGTAGGCACCCCAAAGACTGCTTCCTCCCAGGGCTGCACAGGTCTCTCTTTCTATGCAAAACACAGTTACATCTTAGTGTTTTGATAAAATATGTAAATTTTTCTGTGTTAGAAACGTATTAATATTACACATTGGAATATTCTCTTTGACCTAAATGGCCATTTCTTTCTTCTGATTTTAAAAGAAATTAGAACATTTTCCTGGGCTTCCCAGAGGATTGTAGGCCCTAGTCGTTGTCTCTGTCTCTATGGAGAAGTTGGTCATGTCCATCCTCCCTGGACAGCAGTGCCCACAGAGCAGTGTACTGGCTGTGTCACTGTGTCCTGTGGTCTGGGAGGGGCAGCTGAGGCTGGGCAATGACCCAACAGGCCCTGGTGGCCTTTGAGATAGCCACCTGTCTTCCCTCTTAGGACATGTGCCAGGCTCTCTCCTGCCACACAGACCCTCTGGACCAAAGCAGCTGTAGCCGCCTCCTCATTCCTCTGCTGGACGGGACGGAGTGTGGCGTGGAGAAGGTCAGAGCAGGGAGTGAAGTTGTGTGTGTGTGTGTGTGGGCACGTGTGCTCTCACGGGCATCTGCAGTCCGGCAGCCTTCATTGTTGGGGTGGGCGACAGGAGGGCATCAGTGAGCCAGGGCAGAGGGCCCTGGAGCTGCCCTTGGTCACCCTGTCAGGAGAGGTGGGCAGCAAGATGCCTCAGGTGCTCAGTGGCTCGCCGGGCTCCTCTACTGGGCACCAGAGACAGGGTGGGTTTTCTAGATTCCCAGGACCAGCAGTAACACTGCTGAAGCAGTCAGGGTCCAGAGTCCCCCTCCTGGCCCCTACACTGTTCCAGAGAGAGCAGCAGCTATGAGTGCCCACTGCCAGTGAGCTGCTGCCCCAGGCCTGGCCTTTGGGGTGGGGCTGTCAGCCCGTGTCCACAAGGAGTGACCAGGCAGCTGAGCTCCCTTGCTCAGCCCCCTCAGGCCTGCCAGGGTCCCCTCTTCCCGCTAGCCTCCTGATCTCGGTGCCTCTGCCCTTTTCCTCTGCCCATGGTGGGGCCAGACTTTTCCTCTGCCCACATGGGGGTCCCATGGGAGGTCTGCCCTCTGCCATTCAGCACTGGCCCTGAGCAGGATGGGGAGGTGCAGGCATGTGTGCATGTGGGGGTGCCTATGGGTGTAGGTGCCTATGGGTGTGGGGGTGCCCTGGGTGTGCATGCTCTGGGTGTGGGAGCACCTTGGGTGTGGGGGCGCCCTGGGTGTGCGTGCTCTGGGTGTGGGGGTGCCCTGGGTAGGGGGGTGCCCTAGGTGTGGGGGCGCCCTGGGTGTGCGTGCTCTGGGTGGGGGTGCCCTGGGTGTGGGGGCGCCCTGGGTATGCATGCTGTGGGTAGGGGCGCCCTGGGTATGCATGCTCTGGGTGGGGGCGCCCTGGGTATGGGGGCGCCCTGGTTGTGCATGCTCTGGGTGAGGGCGCCCTGGGTAGGGGGGTGCCCTAGGTGTGGGGGCGCCCTGGGTGTGCGTGCTCTGGGTGGGGGTGCCCTGGGTGTGGGGGTGCCCTGGGTATGCATGCTGTGGGTAGGGGCGCCCTGGGTATGCATGCTCTGGGTGGGGGCGCCCTGGGTATGGGGGCGCCCTGGTTGTGCATGCTCTGGGTGAGGGCGCCCTGGGTAGGGGGGTGCCCTAGGTGTGGGGGCGCCCTGGGTGTGCGTGCTCTGGGTGGGGGTGCCCTGGGTGTGGGGGCACCCTGGGTATGCATGCTCTGGGTGGGGGCGCCCTGGGTATGGGGGCGCCCTGGTTGTGCATGCTCTGGGTGAGGGCGCCCTGGGTAGGGGGGTGCCCTGGGTGGGGGGGCGCCCTGGGTGTGCGTGCTCTGGGTGGGGGCACCCTGAGTGGGGGGATGCCCTGGGTGGGGGCGCCCTGGGTGGAACATGGTACTCTCCTTGTCTTGCAGTGGTGTTCCAAGGGTCGCTGCCGCTCCCTGGAGGAGCTGGCCCCTGTGGGGGCAGTACACGGGCACTGGTCCAGCTGGGGCTCCCCCAGTGCCTGCTCCCGCTCCTGCGGAGGGGGTGTGGTCACCAGGAGGCGGCAGTGCAACAACCCCAGGTACCACACGGAGGGGGCGCTGCTCTCCTAGTCAGGGAGGGTGGCCTACTCCACGTTCTCTGATTGGGGGACAGTGGGTCCCCCTCACTGTCTCATGGGCATTTTCAGACCTGCCTTTGGGGGGCGTGCGTGCACAGGTGCTGATCTCCAGGCTGAAATGTGCAACGCCCAGGTAGGCCTGCGTCCCCGGGCAGGGTGAGGGTCAGGGCAGCAGCGCCAGCCCTGGGGGAGCCGGGGACCAAGGCAGCCTGACTACGGTTCACACAGGGCCCTTTGGAGAGTGAATGAGGTGCTCAACACCTGCTCCGGGTCGCAGTGCACATGCCTGGGCCGTGCCATCCCACAGGGACTGTGCCTTGTTAAAGTGTGTGACTCAGCGGCATTTAGGATATTCACAGTATTGTGTAGCCACCATCTCTCTGGAATTCCAAAACACTTCCATCGCCCCAAAATAAGACCTCAGACCCATTAAGCAGCCACTTCACCCCTCATGCCTGGGCAACCCCCCACACGCTTTCTGTCTCTGGATTTGCCTGTTCTGGACATCTCACAGAGGTGGAATTACACCGGGTGGCTCTGGCACCCGGCTCCTTCCCTCAGCACGGCGTTTCGGGGCCCATCCATGTTGTGGCGTGTCGGAGTGTCCCCCCTTGAGTAACATGCCCTTGTCCGGATGGACCACATGTTTATCCACGCATCCACTGATGGATGTTTAGGCCATTTCGACCTTTTGGTGGTTACTGTGAGCACGTGTGTACGTGCGTGGACTTGTTTGAGTGCAGTTTTTAATTCTCTGGGGTATATACCTAAACGTGGAATTGCTGGGTCACGTGTAGTTCTATGGAAACTCTTAGAGGAACCTCCAAACCATTGTCCACAGCAGCTGAGCCATGTTGCCTTCCCCCAGTCCTGTGCGAGGCTCCCGGTCCTCCAGCCTCTCCAGGACCTGCTGTCTGTGTCTTAATCGCAGCCATCAGCAGACTGAAGTAGCAGAAAGCTGCTTTCAGCATTGAGTTCAGGTCTGCACTTGGTGAGGGCGTCCTTCCCGCCTTCTCCAGGCGGACACAGGAGGCCTGCCCCGACCCGAAGGGCAGGGTCCTCACCTGGGGCTGGGGCCTTGGGGTGGGCAGGCCTGCGTGGAAGTCTAGTCTTCTGGTTTGTGAGCCCACCTCTTTGCCTTGTTTTCCTCTCTGCTGTTAGCTGGTAGGCTCTGCCGTGTGTCCTTACAGCCTCTCCTGGTTTTCTGCCATGAGGAGGGAAAGGCTTTTGTGCCCCCACTTGACAGAACAGGGAGCTGGGGTGCAGCAGGAGCTGGCTTCCAGCCCTCGTGACTCTCGCAGAGCAGGTGCCTCGAGGTCCTCAGTGGCAAAGGCCCTGTCCTGGCCCCTCCCGTGCCTGTGCCCTGCCTCCTCCCTGCCAGGCCTGCGAGAGGACCCAGCTGGAGTTCATGTCAGAGCAGTGCGCCCAGACCAACCAGAAGCCGCTGCAGCTCTCCCCAGGCAGCACCCCCTTCTACCGCTGGGGCGCCGCTGTGCAATACAGCCAAGGTGGGGCTTGGGGGCGGTGGGGGCTGGCCCCATTACTCCCACGCTGGCGAGAGGCCAGCGCAGACTCAGGCTCTGTGCTGACAGAGGAGCCTGTCTTGCTAGCAGGTCCTGAGCCTCAGTGTTCCCATCTGTAAAATGGAGGGGACAGCAGCGTCTCCCTGCTTGGGTGTCAGGAGGAGTCAGGGAGCCGGGGCAGGGAAGCACTGGCTGTGTGCCCTGGCTCATCCTTCAGTCACATTCACTACGTCGTGGTCACAGTCGCTGCCTCGGGAGGCAGGACAGGAGGAAAATAGGGGCTCTTGTCACAAACGCAGAGGGTGAGGCTAGATGGCGCTGATGGGATGGGGGCCTAACTGGGTCATGCTTTGCAGGGTCGCTGCCCTCCCTACTGCCTGCCATCCTGCATGAAGCTTTCTTGTCTGTCTGCCTTCACAGGGGACGCTCTGTGCCGACACATGTGCTGGGCCATCGGCGAGAGCTTCATTGTGAGGCGTGGGGACAGGTTCCTGGACGGGACCCGGTGTGTGCCAAGTGGCCGGCGGGAGGACGGGGCCCTGAGCCTGTGTGTGTCGGGCAGATGCAGGGTGAGCATGTATGGGCAGCGGAGGTGCCCTTCTGCCCACCGTGGCCCTGAGGCTGTCCCACCGGAAGCCACGTGGAGAGGGGGCCTCCCCGGGCTCAGGTCTGTGTGCTGGCCCTCTGGCTCTGCAGTGGCACCAGCCCAGGCAGTGCCGGGACACTGGGAGTCAGCAAGGGTTTAGAGCCTGGCGGTGATCTCAGGCGAGCTTGCCTCCTGTGTAGATGTCAGATGCTGCAGAAAGGCCCCAGTGTGTCGGTGGACAGAGCCTCAGCTGTGCGGGTCAGCAGGCCAGCACCCTCCCGACACCCGCCTGGCTCTCACTTGCCTCTCCCCTCTGCACAGACATTCGGCTGTGATGGCAGGATGGACTCCCAGCAGGTGCGGGACGTGTGCCATGTGTGTGGAGGGGACAACAGCACGTGCAACCTCCAGAAAGGCTCGTTCACAGGCGGAAGGGCCAGAGGTAGGGGCCTCCCTCAGGGTGGAGGGTCCACTTCCCCCAGCCTCCAACAAACACCAGCAGGGCAGAGCTTTGGTGCTCAGTCCTGTACCCTCCAGGCAGGCCCCTGCCTTGGGCCTCCCCTTTGCCTGGCCCCCTGTACAGCTTGGGGGGCTGTCACTGGGATTCTGGTGCTTGGGCAGCAGCTGCTCACGCTGCCACAGTGCAAAATACTGATGCTGGGCAACCTGTGGCAGGCTGGCCTCCCTTTCCGGTTCAAGGAATCCTATCACAGGGACTGTTACACTCGCAAAATCCACAACTTTCATCTTTGTATACAAGTAGTCAAGTCATATGCAAAAATGGTGCTTGGAGGGTCAGTCGGAGGCAAATCCGCCTCTCTGCTTGGGCCACATGCTGTGCCCAGAACCTTGGACCCAGTGCCTCATCCTGGCTAGCGCAGCACCCTGCATGTGGCCCTCCAGCCCAGCTTTGGTTGCCCCCCATGACAGGGGACTCACTACTGCCTGAGGCAGCCCTGTTGCATTGTTAGCTTTTGGTGTTGAGGCCCCTTTTTCTGTACCTCTGAAGTCTGTTCCCTGTGACCTAAGTGACCTGAGGCCACCCACACTCCTCTGCTTCCTCCTAGAGTATGTCACCTTCCTGACAGTCACCCCCAACCTGACCAGTATATACGTCATCAACCAGAGGCCTCTGTTCACGCACTTGGGTGAGTGGGCCGAGGATGCTCACCTGGGGCCAGACCACAAAGGTTGGGGGCCCAACTCCCAAGCTGCCCTCGCTTCTGATGGCATCTGCAAGCTCAGGGGCTCCCCAAACCACTGTCAGGTTGGATAACTCACTAGAACTCTCATCGCTGTTACACTCACAATTCCAGCTTATTACAGGGAAGGAGGCAGAGTAAAACCAGCCAGAAGAAGAGAGGCCAGGAGCGGAGTCTGGGGGCATCCCGGGTCCAGCACTGAAGTGTGCCCGGGCGCACAGGGCCTTGCCAGCCCAGGGAGCTCAGTTCAGCGTCCACTTTTCAGTGGGGCTTCAGCACGCAGGCATGGTTGAAAGCTCACGTGGATGGTCTCAGTCTCCGGGCCGACTGAGGCCGTGTGACTCAAAAGCCCCCAGCCCAGATCCCATGTTTGGCCCTCTGCGCATGGCCAGCCCCAACCCCGAACAAAAACACTTCTACCGGCTGTGGCGAACTTTCCCTCCCAAAGCTGAGGGCAAAGGCCAGACCTGTCTTTGGAAAAGGCCAACGTTCTTCCTCAAGGCCACAGTGGATCTTTATTCCCAGAGGGCGCCTGCACTTGTCCTTTGAATCTGGAGTGGGGGTGCTTATCCTGGGGTCCCCGAGCCTTCACACCTGCCTGTTCAGCTCCGTGAGAGTGCACCTGGTGAGGGAAGCAGGCCCACGGTGCTCACCAAGGTCTGGAAAGAGGTGCAGAGGCGCCCCAGTGGGGAAGCCTTCTGTGGTCAGAGGCGTGTGTGCATCTCAGAGTGTGTGTCTTGTGACTGCAGACGCCCCCGGGCTGAGCTGCAGGAGGACCTGCTCCCCAGGGAGAGCGGTGGCAGGTGTGGCTGGGGAACTCACATCCCGGTGGCCCTGCTGTCACCTCGTTCCTTAAACCAGCAGTGGCCTGTGAGGGGGTGGCTCGACCTCCCGTGGACGTGCAGAGGGCTGGCGCGCTGTGTGCTGATTGGCCTTGCCCCCAACAGCGGTGAGGATCCGAGGGCGCTACGTTGTGGCTGGGACTTCGAGCATCTCCCCCAGCACCACCTATCCCTCCACCCTGGAGGACAGCCGCGTGGAGTACAAAGTGGCCCTTGCTGAAGATGGGCTGCCCCGCCTGGAGGAGATCCGCATCCAGGGCCCCACCCGGGAAGACATGGATCTCCAGGTGACCGGACGGTGCCTCCTGGTGTTTGGCCGCTGTCCGTTCCTGCACCCACTCGCTCTAGCCCAGCAGTCTTTGGGGCCTCATGGTCCCCTGCTCAGAGACCACAGAGGCCCTGGGGCTCTGAGCAGGAAGCAAGGGAGGGCCCTGCTTGGGGCAGGGGCTTGGGTGGCGAGGGGCCACCACGCTGCACAGGTGAGTGCGTGCTGCCAGGCCCAGCAGGCAGGAAACGTCTTGAGGGAGCTGTGTGTGCAGGGGGAGTAATTGGAGGAGCGAACAAGGAGGTCCCCCAGGCGAGGAGGCTGGAGGGCTGGGCAGATCTCAAGGGGCCTTGCTGGCCACACGAGGAGTTGGGCCTCCGCCCGGGGGCCGGGACTGCTGAGGGGCTCTGGGCAGGGTGGAGTCGGCGTGGTGCCTGTGCAGGCCTAGCTGCAGGAGGGTGTGGGACCGAGGCAGTGGGGAGGCTGGTTGGGCCAGTGCCTACATTGGAGCCCCACTGTAGGGGTGTCCCTCCAGGAGCAGTGTCAGCCAGGTGGGAAGCAGGGTGACTCAGGGGCCAAGAGCCCAGGCCGGGTACTCAGATGGACCAGAGTTCGAATTCTGGCTCTGAGGAACTTGACTGTTCCAAGCCTCGGTTTTCCTATCTGCTAAATGGAACTAAATATACCTATGTCACAAGGTTTTTGTGCAGGCTCATTTTAAAAAATAGCATCCATTAAGCGTGTGGCCGAGCATCTGGCGCGCCGTACGTGCACCATGAAAGGTGGCCGTTGCTAAAAAGTGCGTGGTGGCTTGGATCTCAAAGTACCCAGAGGCCTGGAGATGTCCCGTCCTAATGGTGGGAAAATGAGACACCCAGAAGTTCAGGGGCAAAGGGGTGGGCACCCTGAGGGCTGCCTCCCAAGCTTTGCTCTCCTCCAGCAAGGGTTCAGGCCGCCCAGATCTGTCCCCACTCCGCCTCTGATGGCTGGTGTGTCACCACTCTGAGCAACCTCTGACTTTGGTCTAGTAGTCCTTGCTGTACCCCTGCAGGAGACAGCAGGGGCTCCCCCAGAAGTCAAGGTCAGAGTGACTGCCCCAGTGAGGGTCTCACCCCTTGCCCACCCGCCCATGTGTCCTGGTTACCCCGCACCCAGTTTTTTTGTTCCCACATGTTGGCTTCCAAGTAGCTCTGTTGCTGGCATTTTTTATGGTGTATCGAAGTGCAGATTCTTGGGCCCCCCATTACCACCACGTCAGGACCTGCCAGAACAGCCAAGATTCACCACTGGGACAGTTAGAGCCCTGCAGTGGGTGGTGGGGTGAGTCCCCGTGGGGGGCTAGTGCTGGGACCTCGGGGCCTCGTCCCGGGCTCTGTGCTCCAGGTGGTCCCTCTGGGGCTGGCCTTGGGCATGGGACCCAGTGATCCTCAGAGCCCCCTCAGAGAGCCAGTAGAGAAGGCCCCCAGCTTCCATCTGTCCCCTGCAGGTTTACAGGCGCTATGGCGAGGAGTACGGGGACCTCACCCACCCAGACATCACCTTCACCTACTTCCAGCCTAAGCAGCAGCAGGCCTGGGCGTGGGCCGCTGTGCGGAGGTCCTGCTCAGTGAGCTGTGGGTCAGGTGAGGCCTGGGGCAGGGCTCACCCAAAGTATGGTTTGCTCCCAACTCCCCACCCAGGCCCCTGCTCAGAAGTGACCTAACCTCCTCCTTCCCTCCCAGGACTGCGCTGGGTGACCTACAGCTGTCTGGACCGGGCCAGGAACCAGTGGGTGGAGGCTGCCCAGTGCAGAGGGCACCCACAGCCTGCAGCCTGGCAGGAGTCCTGCGTCCGCGAGCCCTGCCCTGCCTAGTGAGTGCCGTGCGTGGCTCCAGGTGGTCAGCTGTGGCCGCTGGCCGCTGCAGCTCATGGAGTCGGGCTAGCTGGTGGGGCGGTTTGGGTATGCTCTTGCTTAGTCCTGGACGCTGTCCTGTGCCATGGGTGTTAGTGTCCCCATTCTGAAGGTGAGGGTATACCGAGACTCAGGCAGACACGGTTGGCAGTCATCCCAGTGCATTGTGCCTCATAGTCCCACACCTGTTGTGCCTGGTCTGTGGGCAGCCCACGCCCTCTCTGAGCTCAAGTGCTCTCTGCAGGATGGAGGTGGCTGCCCTCCCTGGAGGGTTGTGGTGGAGACTCAAGGAGATGGAGATAGAAAGCACCTCTCTGTGCCCGACCCGTGGCAGGTGCGGTTGGTAGGAGCATTATGCTAGGGACAGGCCATCCCTGTTAAGTGCGTGGCTGGGGTGGCCACCACCGGCACTTTTATACGGGTGTCCTCAGGCTCAGGTGAAGTCTGGGGACACCTGGAGAGCTAGTGGGCTGGGCTGGCCATGCCTGTGCAGTGTCTAGGCGCCTGAAAGGACACAGGACCCAGGGAAGGAGTCAGCTAGACGGCTTGCCTGCCTCCTAGGCCATCCCCCGAGCCAGCCTGTGGACCCGAGCCAGGGCCCCGATGCTCTGTCCCTCTCCCCTCAGCTGGGCGGCTGGAGACTTTGGCCAGTGCAGCGCCTCATGTGGGGGTGGCCTGCGGGAGCGGGAGGTGCGCTGCATGGAGGCCCGGGGCGGCCTCGTGAGGACGCTGCCCCCGGCCCGGTGCAGGGCCCTGGCCCAGCAGCCAGCCGAGGTGGAAACCTGCAGCTCCCAGCCCTGCCCTGGCAGGTGAGCGTGTGGAGGGTGGGGTGGGACGGGGCCTCATGGGGCCAGGGCCAGGCGGAGTCCACCCTCAGGGCTTGTCCCTGTGCTGAACGCTGCCGCTTCTGAGTGTCCCCTCTTCCCAAGGCCTCTGGCTGGGCCCCAGCATCCTAGGTGACAGGCGGTGGTGACCTGGGGTTATGGTTGCTAGCTTCAGAATTACTATCCAAGAGACCCAGGGCCATTTCCCCCTCTGGCCTTCCAAGGCCCTGCTCCTGGAGGGGCCAGGAGGACCAGGTGAAGCCACGAGTGAGGCACTGCCCGTCGCTCCATTATTCTCGCCATTTCCACTGTGCCTCTCATCCCTTCGGTGCCCAGCTGACAGTGGCTTTCCATTCTGATTTGCTGCTAACTGGCTGGGTGACCAGGGCACCTCCCTTCCCTCTAGGGGCCCCGGTTTTGTTATCTGGGGGGAGGAATTAGCCTGGGTCATCGGTGGGCCACATGTGGCTCTGGGCTCCTTTCCCCTCTCCCGTCCATGGCAGACAGGTATCACTGTTCCTCCCTGATGAGGCTTGATCCCACCCCGGAACCCCCAACCCAGCACCTCAGGCAGCCACCACCTCTCAGGGTTGGCTCCCACAGGAAACCACTTGCCACCCCTGACCCTGGTGATCCGAGTCCACCTGGCATCTGCTTCTCGGCACCTGCCAGGCTGCATGGAATGATGTCGCCTGGATGGAGGCCCAGCCTCCCCTCTGGAAGCCAGGAGGGGCAGGGTTGTGTCACTGGACTGGGTGCTGGCAACAGTTAACAGCACTTCAGGGGAAGCCCCCTGGGCTTGCACCTTTGTGGGGCCCCCTCTGGGCTCTTGGGTGCTGGGGAGCAGGTTCGCTGCCTCCTGTGGCTGGGCCGCACTACCGCCAGATGGCAGAGGCAGGGCTCATGTCTGTTCTGTGCCATCCTCAGGCAGGAGGGGTCAGGTGCGTGCTCATCCGCCTGTGGAGCAGACCTGGCCGCACAGAATGTGACATGCGTGCAGAGGGCAGATGGCCTGGAGGCACCAGTGACTGCGGCGCCCTGCTCCACAGATGGCAGGCTGCCTGCTCTCGAGCCCTGTGTGGCTGTGGCCTGTGCCCTGGGCTGGGGCCATGTGAGTCGTGGGCATGAAGGTGGCTGGGCTTTTGGGTCCTTACCTGGCCAGGAGGATGGGGAGCAAAAGCTGCCTCCTGGCCACAGTGGGAGGACTGTCCTATAGGGCTGCTGTGGGTGGGATCCCCTGGTCAGGGCACAAATATAGAAAGAGCTCAGGGCCTGTTGGGAAGCGCACTGCTACTGGGAAGCCAGGCTGACGGAATCCAGAACCTGTTAGAACGTGGGCACCTCTCTGCTGTGCAGAGAAACACTGCCATGCTCCTGTCTGATCTCAGGGGCTGGAGACTGGGTGGTGTCACTTTCAGACAAGGGTGCTGGCCATGCCTGTCCCCTCACAGCTGTGGGGACTGCAGGGCTAAGCATGTATGCAGATCCGCTCCACAGTGAACACTCTTGTTGCTGCAGAGGTCAAGGTCATGGATGGGGGTGGTGAAGGCATATGTTGGGGGCCAGGAAGCAAGTCTCCCCCGAAAGGGGCAGCAGGGAGGGGCAGCCTTTGGGCTGCTGGTCACCTCTCCTGCTCTCTCCTGAATGGACTGGGGTGGGTGGGGGTCGAGGGCCAGGTGCACAGGGGTCTGGAAGTGGGAAGCCCAGGCCCACCAGCTTGTTGCTTGCCCCTTGCAGCTGGACCCCCAGTCTCCAGGGGAGGGGGCTGCACCCCCCTTAGACAGTACCAGCCTGGGGGCTCGTGTGATGCACGTGTGGACTGCCCTGGCGGGGCCGTGCTCTGTCTCCTGTGGTCGAGGTGAGGCCCCCAGCGCTCCTGAGGACTGGCGCTCACTAGTAACTCTTATCTGCCTGCATTTTCTTAGTCCTAAAAAGCATTTGAGTTGGCTTGCAAGACATCCAGACTACACAAGAGCATGATATACTATACAAGGAGATTGGGGCAATGTACCAACAGCCACATGCATGTGTTCACTGATTGGTTGAAAGTTGGGAAAGACCATAACACCTGGCAATATTGTCACCCAAGTGCATGTTTCTTAAGGTCCAGAAAATCTTTGGGAGATGGGCCCCAAACTTAGCTCTGAGCTTCCTGGTGGCTAAACCAGAAAAACAAAACCAATTTCAAGATAACTGTTCTAAAACGAAAACCCCAATCACTTGTGCCATAAAACTTCAGCATGTTTAGAATTGACAACAGACCTTTTGAGGCTGACCCTAGAGGAGAAGTGGGAGGAGTCTGGCCTTAACAGCATCTTTATGATAAACACGGTAAGAGATTTTCATACAGAAATTCTTACAGTGCCTCTCAGTGAACAATAGCAGCTGCCACTTGCTGAGCACCCGCTATCTGCCAGTCTCTTTGTGAGTCCCCTTTAAAGCCTGCATAAATATCCCTGCAAGTTAGGTGCCATTATATGAAAAACCTGAGGCTCAGAGAGGTTGAGTCACTTGTCTAAGGTCACACAGCTGTTAGGTGGCAGAGCCAGGCCTCCACATGTGCCTTGCTTATCTGTCAGGGCTCTCCAGAGAGCTGGGCACCCGTGGTCCTTGCTGAGCCCTCCTCTTGGGCTGTGGGGCCGCTGCCTCCTCCCTGCAGGTCTGATGGAGCTGCATTTTGCGTGCATGGACTCCGCCCTCAGGACTCCCGTTCAGGAAGAGCTGTGTGACCAGGCAAGCAAGCCTGGAAGCCGGCAGGAGGTCTGCCAGGCTGCCCCATGCCCAGCTCGGTGAGTGGGGAAGGAGACTGCAGGGGCAGCAGCCTGGGACCCCAGGGAGGAAGGAGTCTCGCCCTGGGGTGTGGCTTCATGCAGAGCACTGGCCTTCTTCCTGCAGGTGGGAGACCCGAGCCTTGGCACCATGCCCAGTGACTTGTGGAGGGGGTCAGGTGCCACTGGCTGTTCGCTGCGTGAGGCAGGACCGTGGCCGCCCCATCCCCCTGCCTCACTCCAAGTGCTGGCCACTGCCCCGGCCCGGCCCCTTTGAGGACTGCAGCCTGGAGCCCTGCCCTGCCAGGCGAGCCCCTTCTCAGGGAGACAGGTCATCCTCAGATGCTTCCGTGGAGTAGGCCCCCAGCAGGCACCTGACCTGGTGTCCTTGCCTGCAGGAGCAGGTCATGTTTGTGCCCCGGAAGGCTGAGGGGGGCTTCAAGGGAGTGAGGTACCATGCAGGGTCAGGGCTGAGGCACATGGTTGGGGTTTATCGCTTGCTCTTTACTGAGCACCGCTACCCAGACGCAGCTCTAGGGGACACAGTAATGAGCGAGACAGATGTGCACCCCTGCCCTCCTGGAGCAGACACCCGGGCGAGGGGGACACGAGCCATGAACAGGACAGACGGGAAGACACATCTTGATGGACATGATTGGTGCTGCGTGGCAGACACTGCAGGGAGGAAGTTTGGGCCAGCGGGGGCGGGTGAGGTGCTGGGATTCTTATGGGACATCTTTGCAGGCCCTGAGTACCTCCCCTTCCCCCCCAGTGCCTTTTGGGCACGTGTTTACCCTCAGCTTCCCCTTCTGTAAAATGAGCTCTTCTGAATGTTCAGTGACACCCAGTGAGAGACCCTCTCCAGGCCCTGAGTCTGGGGAAATGAGGGGAAGCCCGCTCCCCTGGGTGTCCCCCTGACACTGGTTCGCCCCAGGTGGCAGTACAAGCTGGCGGCCTGCAGCGTGAGCTGTGGGGGAGGGGTCGTGCAGAGGATCCTGTACTGTGCCCGGGCCCACGGGGTGGACGGAGACGAGGAGATACTGCCAGATACTCGGTGCCAGGGGCTGCCTCGCCCTCAGCAGCAGGAGGCCTGCAGCCCGGAGCCCTGCCCACCCAGGTCAGTAGCTCCCCTGAGGCCCGATAGGCAGCCTGAGCTCCTGGGGTGGCAGACACCAGGCCAAGTGCCGTGGGGGTTAAAGGTCACTCAGTGGCACAGGGGACAGTCCTCAGGAAACTGGAATACCAGGCCGGCCACACTGGTGTCAGATGACATTCCAGCAAAACACAGTCAGCACTTGGGTTCTGATGGGGTGTGGGGAGGCCTGGGGCTTCACAGGGAGGAGGCGGTTTTGAGCAGAACCTGAGGGTGGTACCACCCCACACAGGACAGTGGGGTCCAGAGGTGGGGTTTGGAGCCTGATGGGGAAGGGCAAATACCACCCACCTTCTTCACAGTGCCTCCGTGGTTTTCTATGGGATTTTGCACTTTTAATAATGAAGTGCTCTTCCATCATATAGAAACATCCAGAAAAGAAGCTAACAGACACCTACACCTCACCACTAGATTGACTAGGTGTTACCTTATTGCCATGCTGCCTTCCTATCTGTCTGTTTGGTTTTAAAGAAATACACTATTACAGATAAGATTTCCACTTAAATTAAAACCCTTACTCCTCTGTGATTTGTTTGGGGTATGTTGCAAAGCAGGGAGTCAGCTTTGTTTTTCCAAATCATTAACCAGCAGCCAAGTTTGTGCTCTGGCTCCTTTAGCACATCTTAAGTTCTTGTGTACATTGAAATTTACGCTGAGGCTTTCTGCTAGGTTCCGTTGGGGTTTTTTCCCCGCCTAGTCCCATTCCCATGTCAGATCGTTTTAAATATCCTAGCTTTATGACCCAGCCGCCATCCACAGTGTCTCTTGGTTTCTCTGCCTCTGCCAAAGTTCCTGGGCTGCACACCCATCTAAGTTTCCACATCACATTGAAGGATGATCTAGCATCTTTATGGGAATTTTGCTCCCACACGAGCTCTGGCTACCCTAGGGTGTCACTGTAGCCCACCCTTCTTGATGCTCTGGGATATTCCAGGGTGCTCCTGCTCAGGGCTCCTGCACCTACCTTCCCAGACACTGAGGGTGACTTCTCTGGGCTGCCTGTCACCCAGGGTCTGCTCAATGCACTGAGACACAGAGGTGCGGAGTCCTCCCCGAACACCGGTCCGGACGGGCACGCCTGCTCCTCCCCGTGGCCCTCGGCTCTGCTGTCCTCTTCACAGCATCTGCTGCCACTTCACACTTACTAATTTCTCTGTTTATTGCTTTGTCTTCTTCCTAAGGCAGTGGTTTCTAAACCAGGGTCTGCCTCCCATTTTAATGTCAAGCCTGGGGAGGGGGAGATGCTTCTGGCAGCTAATGGGTGGAGGTCAGGAGAGCTGCGGAACACCCCACACTGCACAGATGGCCCCCAGGACAGAGCCACCCTGCCCCAAATGTCCGTGGTGCCGAGGTGGAGAAGCACAGATACCCTGCCATTTCCCCAGCATCTGGAACAGTGGCAGGCCCATGGAAGGCCTGTGTCTGAGACATGGCAGCAAAGGGTCTGGGGGTGGCACAATGTCACGATCAGAACCCCTGGTTCCAGCACAGGCTGCCTGGGTTCAGTCCTGGCTCTGAAAGGTCCACTGCTATCATTTGTTGAATGCTTACAAATTATCATGGGCAGGATTGACTGATAGTCTGTTTCACTTATCCTGGGGCATCTTTCCCCTGCCCATTACTTGGATGAGCCCTATGTGATAAGGAGGAGAAAGGGAGCACCTTGTTAAGGGAAAAGAGGTCTCTTTCCTGGAGAGCCTTCCCCTGCCATGAGCCCTTGCCTGGACAGGAAGAGTTCAAGGCTGCACTCCCAGGTCCCAGGGCCTCGGAAACTGGGCTGAACACTGGGCAGTGCTGCCTTTGGGGGAGGCCCAGCCTCTCTGTGGGGTCTTCTCTTCCTGCAGGTGGAAAATCACGTCCCTTGGTCCATGCTCAGCCAGCTGTGGCCTCGGCACTGCCACACGTTCTGTGGCCTGTGTGCAGCTCGACCGAGGCCAGGATACAGAGGTGGACGGGGCGGCCTGTGCAGCTCTGGCACGGCCACAGGCCAGCATCCCTTGTGTCATTGCTGACTGCACCTACCGGTGGCATGTCAGCACCTGGACACAGGTAAGTACTACGGCTGGACTAGGGAGTGCATCAGCCGAGTGGCTGGACATGTGGGGACCCTGCAGGGCTTTGATTCATTGTGGTCCCCTGAGAGGTGAGGAAGTGGGGTCTTTTGGTGAGGGGCAGTCAGGGCACCTAGAGACAGAAGACCTAGCAAGGCCTGGAGACCTGGAGGCAGCTGGGCCTCGAGAGGTCCTGAGGCTGGGAGACACCAGACGATCAGGGGCAGAGGACTCAGTTCCACCAGGTGAGGAAATGCCATCCCATGCTCAGCACCTCGCGAGGCATGGGAAAGACCAAGGTAAACAGGGCCGGGTTCCCTGGCAGAGGAGCTCACTCATGGTGTGGAGGGGCTGAAGAGGCAAACCGGACAGCCACCACCTACTTTGGTCAGAGGATCCTGGCTCTGGGTGGGCTGTTGGAGAGCTCGGACAAGGGCGTGTGCCGGGCTGCAGTGACTGATGGAATGTAGGACAAGGCCACACTGCCTGGTCCTGCCCTGGGGTTTGGAGAGGCAGAGAGGCCCGGGGGATGACAGAGATCTGGGCCTGAATCCCGGCTCCTCCTTCCTGTGTGCCCCATGGCAGGGGACCTCTCTGAGCCTCAGTCTCCTCATCTGTAGAATGGAAATTCTTAGGCTGTGCACAGCTTCTATCAGATTGCTTCTGGCTGGGGGTCACTGTTGTCCTCATCTCCGTCTGGCAGGGTCGGCCCCAACTCGTTCTCTTTCCTGGCAGTGCTCTGCCTCCTGCGGGGATGGCATCCAGCGCCGGCATGATGCCTGCCTTGGACCCCAGGCCCAGGTGCCTGTGCCAGCCGACTTCTGCCAGCACTTGCCCAAGCCAGCGACAGTGCGGGGCTGCTGGGCTGGACCCTGTGCTGGGCAGGGGACCCCCAGCCCAGTGCCCCGAGAGGAAGCCACTGCTCCAGGCCAGACCACAGCTGCCCCTGCTGGTGCTTCCCTGGCATGGCCCCAGCCCTGGGCCCACAGCCTGTCCCCAGCTCCCCGGCTACAGGGACTCCTGCCTGGGCCCCAAGAAAGTGCAGCTGAGCTCAGTTACGTTCCTTTAACCTTTCTGCCCAGGTGGTTGGCTGGTGGCAGGAGGGGTGGTCAAGGGCATCTCCAGCTGGGAGAGTTTGGCCGAACTGCTGGTGGAGATGTCCTGGGGGTTGTCCAGTGGCCGCGGCACTTGGGACACTGGCATGTGTGCTGCTGGGCTGAAAGGATGGGCTTGGGAGGCTGGGCTCAAGGACGGCCTCTTTCTCCCTGGTGAGGTGCAAGCTCACGTTTGTCATCATCAAGGGAAGGTGACCTGCAGGTCTCATGGTGTGACCCAAGGCCGTGTAGTTGTACTGCCTCCCTCTCACCGGAGCACCTGGAGGCAGCTCGGGGCCTTGGACGCTGACGCTCTGACCCATGCGGCCTCCTCCCCGGCCTGAGAAGGCTTCCACCTGGGCCCAGGAGGTGTCAGCCACCCCTGCCTCCCCCTCCCCCTCTCCAGCATCTGGGGATGCCCCACTGGGGAGCTCTGTTCACCTGTGCGCCTCCCTTTCCAGGTGCGTGTGGCCAGCAGCACCTTGAGCCAACAGGAACCATTGACATGCGAGGCCCAGGGCAGGCTGACTGTGCAGTGGCCATTGGGCGGCCCCTGGGCGAGGTCGTGACCCTCCAGGTCCTTGATAGTTCCCTCAATTGCAGCGCTGGTACGTCTAAGGGTCACACACACAGCTGTGCGGGCGATGGGGCAGCCAGGTGCCAGTGAGTGTGCCTCCAGGGTGCCCGGTTCCCGGTGGGGTGCTCCACGTGCATCCCAGTCGTGTTCACCATGGTCATCCATGACAGCGGTGTGATGGTCCCCATTTTACAGATGAAGAATCTCAGGCTAGGAGAGTTGAAGTAATGTGTCTGGGTAGCTAGAGTCACCTCGCTACTAAGTGGGAGAGTCGGGACCAGAGCTCAGCTACCCCAGAGCCCCATGGTGCTGCTGACCTGGAGCAGGGGCGCTGCGCCTCACGGCTGCTGCTCCCTAGGGGAGATGCTGCTGCTTTGGGGCAGGCTCACGTGGAGGAAGACGTGCAGGAGGCTGACCCGCATGACTTTCAGCTCCAAAGCCAACACGCTAGTGGTGAGGCAGCGCCGCCTGCTGCCGGGCGGCGGCGTTGTGCTGCGGTACAGGAGCCAGCCTGCCCCAGGACCTTCCCACAGAGGTAGGAGGCGCCAGTGCCCTCCCACCTCCCGCAGGGTGGCTGGATGGGGGCTGCTGTCCCCGGGCCAGTCCCGATGGGGCGGTGCGCAAGGCAGGGGGTGACGGCGAGATGGAGAACCTTTCCTGATACCCCCAGCCCCAGGCTGAGGTCCTGGGCTGTGCCCTGTGTCCCTTCCTCTCTGGGGCCTTCGACAAGGGTGGACATGGGACTCTGGCCACACCCTCATCCTGTCTCTCAGGCCCCCGCGGCCCCGAGCCCTGCCCCGGCACTCAGCTCCTTCAGGACCCTTCAAGGCCCTCCGCGAGTACGTCCCCCCCCCCCCTGCTGTGCAGGTGCGCCGTGCTCTTGGCTCATCCCGTGTTTCGTGCACGTTTGCCCGGTGTGTGCACATGTGCATCTCCTGCAGAGGACAGCACCCCACCAGTGTCCTCCAGTTGCCCTCATGGTGGACTCTGGGACTTTGCCCTCTCCCAACAGCCCAAACTGACTGAAGGTGGCTTCCCAGTTGGTTCCAGAGGTTTCTGGGTCCCCCAGGCCTCAGTGAAAAGAGGCTTTGCCTCCACAGATTTGGCGCCGCCTCCCCTGCCTCCAGTTTTGCACTGGTGCCCGAGAGCACTGGTGTTTATGAGCCAAGGGCCTGCCACCTTCCTTCTCTTGGATTCTCACTTCCTGGCCTCCCCATGCCTGGGTGCTTGCCTCGTAGGGGACCCAGCAGGTCCAGACAGGCAGAGCTCCACTGGCTCCTAACAGTGGCAGTGGCGTTTGCAACAGGCTCAGTGTTAAACACTTCTGCACATGCAACTTCCTTGACATGTGGCTTCGTTAAAGCATTTGCCTTAGGATCACAGTGGGAAGTAGTAGAGGTGGGGCTTGGGGGGGCTTCTGCCTGGGAGCCCCCACCTTGACCACAGCATCATATTGCCCCCCACAGCTCCCTGCTGTGAGCAGCCCTGGCCTCTGGCATTAGCAGTCTTCCTGGGGGTGCTTCTATGACCCCACAGTGGTCATACCCAGTCCATCCACCTGTTCTCTGCAGAATGTGATGTGCAGCTGTTTGGACCTCGGGGTGAAATCACGAGCCCCTCAATGAGTCCAGGCAGGAGGAGCACGGGGGGCTGCCGTGTCTTCATCAATGTGGCTCCAAGGGCCCGGATCGCCATCCATGCCTTGGCTACCAACATGAGCATGGGAAATGATGCCGCCTATATCCTGGTAAGGCTTTCAGGATGGGGAAATGAATGGGGCTGACTTTTGCTGATTCTGGACAGCCATCCCTAGAGATGGGGATTGGAGATGCGGGGCTAGAGGACCCCCTGGGTTTACTGCCGACCAAAACCCTCCAAATCATTAGCAAAAGGACAGGAGAAAAGTTTCCTCTGCTTACTCACCAGTATATATTTATTGTGCTCTCTACAAGAGTGAAATAGGAAAGACCTTTTCTGATGCAGACTGTCACTTAGTCTAGGACTGAAGCATAATTTTAGACCCTGATATAACTTTTTCAGAAGAGTGGGCTAACTCCCTCCCCAACCATCAGGTTTCTTGTGTTCTGGGAGAACTGGCCTCTGCAGAGTATCAGCTCTCCTGGCAGAGGCTGCCTGGCCTCTGGAATCACACAGACCTGGGCTCAAATCCCAGCTTTGGCACACTGGCTGTGTGTCCTTGGGGAAATGGCACAACTCCTCTGAGCCTGTTTCCTGGGTAGAAGGTAGTGTTCCCCTGACAGGGCTGTTGTATGAGAGGTAAATGTGACCCTGAGGGTAGTAAGGGTTCCACTGAGTGCTAATCGTCAGTTGTGCCTGGTCCTTCTACCCTCAGATCCGGGACATCCACAGCCTGAGGACCACAACATTCCGTGGACAGCAGGCGCTCTACTGGGAGTCAGAGGGTAGCCAGGCTGAGATGGAGTTTAGCCAGGGCTTCCTGGAGGCTCATTCCAGACTGCGGGGCCAGTACTGGACCCTCGGATCTGGAACGCCCGAGCCGGGCTGGGCCCTGCCCTAGCTCCCTCTCCAAGCCCTTGTCTCCCTCCGCCCTGGAAGGCGGAGGAGGGAACCTGACCTTTACGAGCGCCTCTTGGGTGCCCGGGCAGCCCCCGAGAGCTGACTCTGGTCTCAGTACTTTCCAATTTGAATTCCTTCCGATCCTAAGTATGTCCTTTAGGGCCTCTCCAGCATGCGTAAGGCCGGGCGGGGGTAGGCGAGGCCCCCGGAAAGGCAGCCCCCAGGCCCTCTGTACGAATAAACGGAACGTGCGGACAGTGCGGCGTTTCCTTCTCATAACCTGTCCAAACGGCGTGAGATCCTGCTCCACGACCTTGCGGGAGCTCCTCGCCGCGGCCGGGCGCCAGACCCAGTCCTGACCTGGGCGAGCCCCTCGCCGCCGCCGGCGGTCCTCCTCCCCCTGCCCCCGGAGAGGGAGGGGAAAGGGAGCGCGGAGTCACTCGGGCCCCGACGCCGCTCGGCTGGGAAGATCTAACCGCCTGGGAGGCCTGCGCAGCCAGGGCCCGCCCCCTACGCTGCCGAGCGCGAGCCCCTCGGGCGGCCCTCCGGCCCCGCCCTCTATGCTAATGAGGGCCTCCTCTCCCACAAGGCAGCGCGCTGGGCAGACGCGGCCGCCTCCGAGTCTTTTGTGAGGGTGGCGGGCTGCTCCCGACGGCGGCACCATGAGCGGCCCAGGCGGGGCGGCGGCGGCGTCCGTCAGCTCGGCGTCGTCCGCGCAGGAGGAGGGCATGACGTGGTGGTACCGCTGGCTGTGCCGCCTGTCGGGGGTGCTGGGGGCCGTCTGTGAGTACCCGGCCCGGGGGAGGGGCCAGCCCCCTGCCTCCCACCGCGCGTGCGCCCCGGCCCCGCCCCTCCCGCACGCCCCAACGGACGGGACCCGCGCGGGGCCGGGGCGCCCGCCCGATTGCTATGGTTACGGGCCTGTGCCTGGGCTCCTCGGTCCGGGGCTGGGCTGGCAGCCCCCGGGGACGTTCCAGGAGGGAACACGAACTCCCGCGGGGGCGCTGGTCCCGTTTGTCACTGTGTCTGCGCGCCCCTGGGCGAGAGGACCGTGCGGCACCTACTCCGCGCTTCCCGAGGTTTCCCAGGTGCTGCTGGTAAAGCGCGGCCAGCCAGGCCCGAGGCAGCCTCGCCTGTTGACTTGGGCGTGGGTGGGGAAGGCAGCCTTCCTGACCTCTGGGCTGATGGTGTTTGTAGGTGGGGCGGCTGCGGGTGTGGTCAGATTTCCTGAGGGTCAGGTGGGCCCCGAGGGAGGGCCGGGCAGTGAGCCGAGGGAGGTGGCCTCTCCTCTGGGTGCTCGCTGTCCACTTGGAGGCCAGTGCGTTCCCTGGGCTGTCATCTCTCGGCTGCTGTCAGCTCTGCCTCAGCCACCTCTCATCTCTCCTTCTCCCCAGTCCCATCCCGGACACACACCCGGACCCCAAGTTTCCCCGGGAAGCCTGGCTCTTTTAGCACACGCCTCCAGAGAACGTAGATAGGAAGGCAGATCTGTTACAGAAGTGAAATAAAGATCATGGCAGGTTTTCTGGAGGCAAATAAAAGTTGGTTTGAATGGTCTGCGCCCTTCCTGCTGCCCTCAACTTTGGGAATCGCTGGAGCAGGAGAGGACACAGCGGGAGGTCTTAGAAAGGGCGTGTCGGAGAAGTCTGAAGGATTTGAACAGTGTCTTCCTGCCACAGAGGGCTGGGGCCAGGGCAGGGCAGGCCGTCATCAGATCTGCGGGAAGGAACGCCTTTTTAGGGTTCCCTTCCAGTCCCTGGTGGGTAGGTCAGGCGTACAGGGTTAGGAGTGCGCTGCTCTGACAGGGTGTGCCCTTATCCAGAAGTGATAATGGGACAGGCCCTCCCCCAAATCACAAAATGTCCCCCAGTCCCTGCTGCTCTGAGCAAGCTTGGTTTTGAATTTGTAGGAGACATGGCTTACGGTCAGACCTTAAGATATGATTCCCTCTTGTTTGCTTAGCTGTTTCCCTGTCAGATCAGAATGGGATGCAGTGGGGAGTGACAGGTCAGTGGGGGAGGAAGGCAAGGTCCTGACTGTAGCCTGTGGGCCCTCACTCTCCCTTCACCTCGGAGTCAGTGGCCCTGCTGACTCCTTGGTTAACCGTTGGCACCCCATCCAGTTCTGTGATTCTCAGAGTGGGGTATCCACGCTGCCCCAGTGGTTCATTTTGTTGGGGCTGCGGATGAAGCATCCGGAAACTTGTGGCATCATCCTGAAATGTCACTTTCATTGGCAATTTTGAGGTGATTGTTATGCAAATACCAAATAGTATAGTACAGGGTAGAATGCAAAGCATGCAGGAATTTTGGAGGTAAAATGGGATTCAAATAAGGGTTGTGCTTCTGGCTGGTCGCTTTGGGGTAGGGTCACCCTCTGCTGCAGCGGGGGGCCTCGAAGAGGCATTTATCTGGGTTTTAACAGTTGTCTGGAGGCAATAGCTTCGGGGGAAGGATTGCACAGGACACCTCACTTAGCGAGAGCATTGGCTCTAGATTGCTGAGGAACTTCTGGCTGGAGCTTGTTTGGGCTTAAACTTGGTCCTCCCTCCAGGATGGCTGTTGGTAGAACAGTGGGGGTAGGGTCAGAACTGGAGGCAAAATGCCACCTGCAGCAGGGAGGGTAGGCTGGCTGCCAGGTGAGACCAGATATAGCTGACAGGGAAGGAGCAGTGTGCCTCATGGGCATTCACATTGGTGGCCCTCGGGAGCACTGCTGCCTGAATGCGTATGTGACGTGTCCAGGACAGGTGCCACCTTTAGTAGGCAGAAAGTATGGCTGCTGTTCTAGGAGACCTTGGGGGTACATGAGGGCAGTCCCATTGCAGTTTGGGCTCACTTCCTCTGGTGTCCATCTCCACCGCCTGCTGTCTGCATAGGGTTACATGGTAAACAGCAGAATTCCAGGCCCCAGGCAGGGATCAGGTGCAGAGTAGCTTCTGCAAGTTTAATGAACTGACTGCTAATTGCTGCCGCAGAGGGCTTGACTTCCTGCCTTGTCCCAGCTATGGCCTGGGCTGACCTTTGCCCAGCAGCCCGCTGCCTGGAACTGCCCGGCAGGCCTGTGGAGTTCTTGGTGAAGCCAGGCTGCAGGCTGTGTATAGAGGAGGGAGGCGAGTGTGGCAGTCCTGCCCAAGGGGTACAGTTGGGACGGTGGGCAAGGCTGCACATTTGGGGCATTGGAGAAGCAACTCTCTAGGGTAGAAGAGGATTCACCCCTCTTGTTGTGGCTCCTTGGTACTTCAGGGGTGGGAGGGCTGAGCTGCGGGACTTGCCTGTGTCCAGGGGAGGGTCGGGCTTTTCCAAGCCCGTGACTGGATAGAGGGTAAGATACAACCTGCAGCCTTGCCGAGCTCGAAGCTGCGACCCTCACTGTGGGCCCGGTCTAAGCGGCTGCACCCCTCTGAGCCTGCTTCCTTACCTGTGACACACACCACTTAGTCACTTGCCTCGGATGGCAGAGGGAGACTCCTAGGTGCCGAGAGAAGGTGCCGGCTGTCAGAGGCATTCTCGTGATTTTGCAAGCCATCTTCCACGTGGCCTTCCTGGCAGGCTCTGCCCTTTCCTCCCTGATTCCTGCCCGTGTCTGTTGCTTTCAAGCTTGCGCTGTCTCCGGCCTCTTCAATTGCATCACCATCCACCCTCTGAACATCGCTGCTGGCGTGTGGATGATGTGAGTAGCTCGGAGACTGTTCTGCCTGGTGGGGTTTGGGGCGTGTCGTTCCTGGCCGCTGTGCAGATATTCACCATGTTTAGTCTTCCTGATCCTCATCAGGGCCGGGGCCAGGGGAACACCCACCTTGGCTTTTACCGGGTGTAAGGCTGAGGTCACAGATATTTCCTGGGTGTCTCCTGAGTCAGATCTGCAGGCACCAGGTCCACTACCACAGGCTTTGCTTCTGGTTGCTCACAGCCAGGAGGGCCTGCCAGGACTAGGGTTTGACAGGGCTGGCATCAGGGGCCGGGATCAGGAGATCCAGCTTAGCTGTGGGCAGGCAGTGCTGGCCACCGTAGGGCAGATCAGAGTTGGCACAGAATCAGGTGGTTGGAATGCCCTAGATGAGCCCCCTGCCTAGATGAGTACCTCCTGTTGCTGTAGCCTGATCCCCGTGGAAGGGAGGCAGGTTTGGGGGCCCGGGGAGCAGTAGCTTTATGGAGTTCTTGCTCCGGGGCTCAGTTGGCTCTTGGGGCACCCTGGGCCTGCATTTCTGCAGACTGGGGTGATGAAGGCTTTCCTCCCAGGCTGCGGGTGGTGGAAGGGTCTGGCACACCGTAAGGGTCAGCATTTGTGACTCTGACCCAGCCACAGAGAACAGACTGGAGCAGTCCCCTGTGGCTTAGCTGTCCCCACCTGAACACAGGGCTGTACGAAAGGACTTGCTAAGTCCCCTTCTCCCAGCATGGGCTTCCCGAGGGCAGGGCTGTGTCAGCCCTCAGCGACTGTCTGTGAACTGGCTGACGTGCTCCCGGCTCTCCTGGTGGGGGAGTTGCTGCTGGGCACAGTTTTCCCAGTGGTGACGGCAGTGGTGGTGACGGTGACAGTAATGCTAATAATAGCCGGCAGAGCCACGGCCGGCTCTCTGCAAGGTGCTCCACATGGAGGAACTGGCTGCAGCTCATAACAGTGCCAGATGCAGGGGGCTCTTATTTCTCCTTCACAGATGAGAAGGATAAAAAGAAGACCCAGGTTCCTCCCTCAAGGAGCCTTTGTTCAGTTAGTGAGAATGGCCTGTGGGGAGCAGTCGCGGAGGGGTGAAGGGTTCAGCAGAGAGGGAGAGATGGGCGCCTTGGAGAGGGGGGTGGGGGGAATGGAGGGAAAGGACAGTGTTCCGTGGGCGCTGGCGTGGGGACTGTTCTGTCCCCCGGTCGCCAGCCTGCCTCTCTGGTCTGACTCGCTCCTCCAGCACGAACGCCTTCATCCTGCTGCTCTGTGAGGCGCCCTTCTGCTGCCAGTTCGTTGAGTCCGCGAACACCGTGGCGGAGAGGGTGGACCGGCTGCGCTCCTGGCAGAAGGCTGTCTTCTACTGCGGGTGAGTGGCTGCAGGGGGGAGGCTTAACCCTCAAGGGCTCCTGATGTGGTTCCTCAAAACCCTGCATACTCAGTGACCCAGAGCACACACGATGGTGTTGGCCGGGTGAGAGATGGACTAGGTCTATCTGTCACCTCTCGGCAGAGGTTTACACTGGGAGAGCCTGTGCAGTCATTGATAACATCTGCTACGAAATGTGACCCTGGGACCGCGCATCTAGAGTTCAGCCCACAGGTGCAGTCATACAAGATTCAGCCATGAGATGTGTAGTGTACACCTTCCAGCATTGCATGTAATGGAGAACATGTGAGATGCCTGGAATTGTGGCCCATCAGTTGGGGTTGTTAAACAGATTCTGGCAGATCCATACAGTATGTTTCTGTACAGCCTGCCAAGAGTGTGGTCAATCTAGTGTCCTGACATGAAGGGAAAAGCAAGTTGCAGAACAGAAAATACAGCCTTCCAAATACTCTCCTCTCTTTTTCTCCTATTTCTAACAAGTGAAATATGTAATACTTTGCCTCTGTGTTGTGAGACTGAAGTAACTTCAGGATGTGTTTAATACATGGGAGCTTCTAGAAGAGCACCTGGTGCACAGTAGGCTCTCAGTGGCTTTTGGCAGCAGCAGCATTAATTGTTACCATCTAGGTTATCTGTAGAAATAAGTACCAGGGCTTTTATTTCAGAGGCTTCTTCCCTTCATGGGGACCCGCTAGGTTTGACAGTCGGAGCATAAGATGCATGTTCTGTTCTAGAGCCGTTTCCCAGTGTCTGAGGCACAGAGCGACACAGGATCACACACTAGTGTACATTGTGTCCTTTGCCTTGATCTTCATTTCTTTGATGTGTTTTAAAAATTCTAAGAGTAATATATATTCATTAAAAATAATTTGGCAAATAGAAACAAATTTATCATCAAAGTCCCACTCCTGTTAACATTTTGATGCGTCTCCTTTCAGTCTGTCTGCAAGCATTTTTTTTTTTTTTTTTAGGAGAGCAAGATACAGGCTTTTATTTAAAAATAAAGTGAGAGGAAAGAGCTCCTGGCTTACGCCAGGAGGGGACAAGAGAGCCCCTGTCTGCAGGCATTTTTAAAACCTGTTTCTTACACAGTTAGAGGCATTATAAGCATGCTTGTATCCTGCTTTTATTCACTTAACATCATGATATAAACATTTTCAGTATTACCACAAAGACTTCATAAGATTACTTTAAATGATAACATTTATTCAACTTGGATGTATCATGCTCTTCTTAATTTGTAAACTGGCATGAATCAGGCTGTGGTGAACATCTGCATGCTACAACTTCTGCGTTTGTGATGATTTCTTTAGGATATATTTCCAGGTATGGAATTATTAGATCAAAGATTACAATCATTTAAAAGATTCCAATATGGGTCTAAATTGCTTCTTAAAGAGGTTATCTGAGTGTCTCCCACCTCTCCACCCAGCTAGTGCTGCATGTGCTATTTTCGCATTTGTTATCTAAGAGGTGAAACATTTGTTCCTTTTTACTAATTGCATTTTCCTAATGAAAATGGCCATTTACTTTTTACCTATTGGTATTTCAATGTTTAACTTAGCAAGTTTTATGTGTTTTTATGTTAAAGATTTATTACTTATTTGTCCCATTCTGCTCCTCATCTGGCAGCCAGGTGGCTACAGGTCGATCTTTATGTGCAGACTGTGTGTGGGTAGGGTCTGGCCGGTTCGGGTGCACAGGGAAGTGACAGGGCAGAGCACTGGTCCTCAAGTTGCCAGTATTTTCCTGGCCCTGGTTAACCCCAAATCATTGCCCCAGGTCTGGAAATCCCACCCTGGGTAAGAGCCCCATGGATGCCTAAGCCAGAATAGACACTTGCCGCCAGGTGGCGCCAAAGTGGATTGGGAACAGACCATGGGGCTACCCTTTAGCTGCTTCCAGCAGGAAACTGCAAGACGGAAACCCCTGGTCTTGTGCGCATTAATCTTTGGGAGCTTTCTTGTGCAGCTATGGATGGTTTACTGAGCTAATAAGAGCCAGCGTTTATTTGGTGTTTATGCTGTTCCTAGGCATCGTGTTAAGTCATTAACATCCCTTACTTCATTTGATCTCAAAACCTTTGAGGTTTGAGCCCCACTTCCCAGTAGAGAGCCTGAGTCTCAGAGAAGTGAAGTGACTTGTCCACAAAGCTAGTAAGGGGCTGGACTGACATTTGATTCTCTGATCTGCCTGTCATTATGAAGGGTGGCAGGCCCTGGACCATCTTAAGCTGTTTAACCTTTTTTGGAGCTCCGTCGCTTTCAAAAGTCAGATGAGAGCTTCGGGTCTTTTCCCCAGAAAAGGCACAGAATTTTGTATCAAGTTCATGGGTGTTTGAGGACTTTCTAAAGCCTAGCTGCTGGTTTCTGGAGGTCCTCTCTGTACCTGACTTTCTGGGAAGGGGCTGTGGGGCTCCTGGGGAGCCTGGAGGTGGTACGAGGCCCTGGGCCGGGAGCGCCCTGGTGACCGCTGCTTCTCCCCCAGGATGGCCATTGTCCCCATCGTCATCAGCCTGACCCTGACCACGCTGCTCGGCAATGCCATCGCCTTTGCCACAGGAGTGCTGTATGGACTCTCTGCTCTGGGCAAAAAGTAATCCTGGGGGGGATCTTTACTTCCTGCCTCCCAAGTCTCCAGTGAGGAAGGCTGAGGGTGGCCTCTCTTAGCCAGCTGGGGACACAGGCCCAGAGGCTGTCAGTGCTCCGGGGTGTTCAGCTGTAGGGAAGGAGAGCAGGAGAATTTATGGGCTTTCTGGTGGCCTGGCCAAGCCTTGTCACAACCTGTAGCAGGGATGGCCCATACATGGCTTGGGAGAGCCTCCTCCCTTCCAGGGCCATGCTGGTGTCCCAGTCAGTCACCACCCTCTCTTGCAGAGCCTGGGCATCCCAGCCTGTGCTGGTCTTAGAGGTGACACATGTCTCTAAGACTGGCTCTCCTGTGTCTGGGGAAAGGAGGAGGCCCGGCAGACCCTGCCTGGTCATGCCTGGTCACAGGCCAGGAGTCTGGTGGTGGCTGGGAGGGCTGTGTGCCTGGGGTCCATCCCTGTGTGACACTGACTCACTGTCTTCCCAGGGGCAGCGCAATCTCCTATGCCAGGATCCAGCAGCAGAAACAGCAGGCGGATGAGGAGAAGCTCACAGACACCCTGGAGGGGGGCCTGTGATGCGGTCAGGGTGACCCGACCCTGCCCACCCCCTGGTTGTGTGTGAACATGTTGTGGAGGGATGAGGCCTGGAGCGTTGGCCCTGAGGGACGCCCTCCTCTGCACGTCCCTACACCTGGAGACCTCCTCTTTGTGCCCTGAGCCAGATGCTGAAGGGCTGGGCAAGGGCTCAGGGGGCCTTGGCCAGCAGCAGGATCGGCGGTAGTGGCAAGCAGTGTGAGCCTCGGGTGGCCCAGGCTGGACGGCTTGAGGTAGAGCCTAAGGCAGCTCTGCACAGACCGCCCACCTGGCACCACTCCTCCCAGCTGCCCTGGCTCAGCTACGAACACCTGCTGGGCAGATGTCCAGACTTACCGAGCTGATGGGGCCACTGGGGACCTGCTGAAGGTGGGGGAGAGCTTCCCCTGGAGACACTGGTCCTGTGTCCACGGGGAGGCGTGTCACTGGGGGCCTGGTAACTGGCCAGAGTGCTGCTGCTTGCCCTTCCTCAAGTACCCGGAACAGCAGCCTTGGCAGCTGCTGGACTGCCAGGTGGGAAGCGCTCCCTGCCTCAGCCCCCTGGAACCTGGACAAGCCATTCCAGGACCTGCCCACGGGCCTGGCCTGGGCCCCCAGGTCTCCTCCCATCACCTGCCCAGCCCCGGTGCTAAGGAGGTGTGGAGGGCCGGCTGCCCCTGCTCCCTGGGCTGCCCATCCACCTCTCTGGTGTGGCTCCGCATATAAACAGTGGCCTAAGCCCGGTTTATAGAGTCTGAGCTTGACTCACCCCCGGCGTTCCTGCCAGCCTGCCCTCAGGGAGCTTCCTCCCTTTTGACAGCTGGGAGACTAAGAGCTGCCTCCCCACTGTGAGCTGTCCCCACTGCTCTGGGGGCCGGCCACCCTGGGATGGGAGGAGACCTTCCACCTGTGGAAGCAGCCTGGCACGAACATCCTCCTTGCCAGCCTCCCTCTGTGCCGCCGTCCGTCCCTCCTGCCCCAGCCCACTGGTTTCTCTGACCGGCAGGCTGGCCTTCGGCTGTTAGGCGTGTCTGATAGGGCCTGGCTGGGCCTGGGCAGAAATGGGCTGGGGTGAAAAATGTTCCATCTGGGGCCCAGCTCCTGTTCTTCCTCCCAGGACCCCACGGCGGGTCTGCTCCGAGCTCCCAGAGCTCTGGGTCCAGTGTTGTTTTGCTGAAACCAGCCCTGGGGCTGTGCTCGGGTCTGCTTCCCGGATGTACTTTTCACCTTTTGGGTTTGTTAGCATTTGAGGAGCAGCGGGTACTGCCTTAGGGCGTGTCAGTGGACAGCCCTCCAGCATGGCATGCATGGTGGGACACGTGCCTCACGGGTCCTCTGGGGCCACCTTCCTCAGGCCAGTGCTGGGTTCAGAGGGCTGTGGGCTCCAGGCTTCTCCAGGCTGGTGGGGACTGTGTGTGTGTGTGTGTGTGTGTGTGTGTGTGTGTGTGTGTGTGTGTGTGTGTGTGTGTGTGTGTGTGTGTGTGTGTGTGTGTGTGTGTGTGTGTGTGTGTGTGTGTGTGTGTGTGTGTGTGTGTGTGTGTGTGTGTGTGTGTGTGTGTGTGTGTGTGTGTGTGTGTGTGTGTGTGTGTGTGTGTACATGCACACATGCATGTGTGTCTTCTCTGTGTGTTGCGAATAAGACCTGTGTGTGTGTGTGTGTGTGTGTGTGTGTGTGTGTGTGTGTGTGTGTGTGTGTGTGTGTGTGTACATGCACACATGCATGTGTGTCTTCTCTGTGTGTTGCGAATAAGACCTGTCTACCTCCAGGCTTCTCCAGGCTGGTGGGGACTCTGTGTGTGTGTGTGTGTGTGTGTGTGTGTGTGTGTGTGTGTGTGTGTGTGTGTGTGTGTGTGTGTGTGTGTGTGTGTGTGTGTGTACATGCACACATGCATGTGTGTCGCGAATAAGACCTGTCTACCTCCAGGCTTCTCCAGGCTGGTGGGGACTGTGTGTGTGTGTGTGTGTGTGTGTGTGTGTGTGTGTGTGTGTGTGTGTGTGTGTGTGTGTGTGTGTGTGTGTGTGTGTGTGTGTGTGTGTGTGTACATGCACACATGCATGTGTGTCTTCTCTGTGTGTTGCGAATAAGACCTGTGTGTGTGTGTGTGTGTGTGTGTGTGTGTGTGTGTGTGTGTGTGTGTGTGTGTGTGTGTGTGTGTGTACATGCACACATGCATGTGTGTCTTCTCTGTGTGTTGCGAATAAGACCTGTCTACCTCCAGGCTTCTCCAGGCTGGTGGGGACTCTGTGTGTGTGTGTGTGTGTGTGTGTGTGTGTGTGTGTGTGTGTGTGTGTGTGTGTGTGTGTGTGTACATGCACACATGCATGTGTGTCGCGAATAAGACCTGTCTACCTCCAGGCTTCTCCAGGCTGGTGGGGACTGTGTGTGTGTGTGTGTGTGTGTGTGTGTGTGTGTGTGTGTGTGTGTGTGTGTGTGTGTGTGTGTGTGTGTGTACATGCACACATGCATGTGTGTCTTCTCTGTGTGTTGCGAATAAGACCTGTCTATCTCCAGGCTGGTGGGGACTGTGTGTGTGTGTGTGTGTGTGTGTGTGTGTGTGTGTGTGTGTGTGTGTGTGTGTGTGTGTGTGTGTGTGTGTGTGTGTGTGTGTGTGTGTGTGTGTGTGTGTGTGTGTGTGTGTGTGTGTGTGTGTGTGTGTGTGTGTGTGTGTGTCCTCTAGGGCCACCTTCCTCAGGCCAGTGCTGGGTTCAGAGGGCTGTGGGCTCCAGGCTTCTCCAGGCTGGTGGGGACTCTGTGTGTGTGTGTGTGTGTGTGTGTGTGTGTGTGTGTGTGTGTGTGTGTGTGTGTGTGTGTGTGTGTGTGTGTGTGTGTGTGTGTGTGTGTGTGTGTGTGTGTGTGTGTGTGTGTGTGTGTGTGTGTGTGTGTGTGTGTGTGTGTGTGTGTGTGTGTGTGTGTGTGTGTGTGTGTGTGTGTGTGTGTGTGTGTGTGTGTACATGCACACATGCATGTGTGTCTTCTCTGTGTGTTGCGAATAAGACCTGTCTACCTCCAGGCTTCTCCAGGCTGGTGGGGACTGTGTGTGTGTGTGTGTGTGTGTGTGTGTGTGTGTGTGTGTGTGTGTACATGCACACATGCATGTGTGTCTTCTCTGTGTGTTGCGAATAAGACCTGTCTACCTCCCAGGAGGAGCAAGGGTGCTGCCTGCCCCTCTTGGCTCATTCTTATCTAGAAAGTGGGACTGTGGGGTCACTTCTGCCCAGCCCTGCTGCCCCTGCCACGGGGGTCCTTGCTGCCAGAGAGGGCTTGGCTGTGTGTCTAGGAAGGTTGCACTCTGCCCTCTGAGGAAGCTGGGTAGGTGCTGGGCAGGCCTGAGAGTTGGGTGCAGAAGCGGAACGACCCTCCAGCCCCTCGTCCAGAGGCCAGAGGGAGCAGGCAGTCCCGGTAAGCATAGCAGTCCCGGAGCCCTTGAGCCTGCCTCCCAGTGGGGGTCCTGCCTTGCAAGGACCATCTGTACAGGTGGCCAAGGGGCTGCTGGCTGCATCTGGACTGTTGTAGTGGCCTTGGTTTCCTCTCAGTGTTCAGCTTGCACTTCTGCGCAATAAAGCCTGGTGGTAGTTTGTACGCTCGCTCATGCTGTCTGCCTGTTACCCTCTTCTCTGGTGCCCTAGGTAAGTGGTGGGGGTGCTCCAACCCCAAGCTAGCTGAGCAGGGGAGTAACTGGCCTGCTCAGAGCATCAGCTGAGGAAAGTGATTTGCCTGAGTCCCACAGCGAGGACAGCTGGAGCCTGTTGGGCAGGGCTGATCCTATGGCTGGGCTTTGCTTTCTCTCTGCGTCACTGTAGACAAGTCGGGTGGCCAGAAAGGGGACCCCGCGTGGGGCAGCAGGCTCTGCTGACCTTGGCTGAGAGTTTGGTCTAGCTCGGCTTCTGGGGGGCACTCCCCCACCTGGAATAGGCCTCACTCCTTCCTCTCCAGGGCCAGAGGCCCAATTTCTTTATTTTACAAGTAGGGTGAACATGGTTTGCAGACAGCAAGTCTGTTGGGTCCTGGGTCCTGGTCTGTGGGAGTCTAGAATGTTCCCTGTGGCACACACAAGCCCTCTCAGGTGCACACCTTCCTCCTCATAGCCCAGGTGCCCAGTGGTGGCTGAGTGATCAGAACAGGATGACATGATGGTGACCCTGTGCAGAGCCACTCCCCCACCCCAGCCCTGTCTGCTCATCACAGTCCTCTGAGGAGACATCCTCTATGTGTGAGCAAGGGACTAGGCCCAAGGGTGCCTGGCAGAGCCTTGTGCGGGCTGCTGGGCCACATGCCTCCTGTAGCCCGTGCCGGTGGGTCTTGGCTGATGAGTATGATGCCGCAGCCGAGGCCAGGGCTGGTCAGCAGTGCTGCCGGCCCAGAGCCAGCATGTTGTCCTGGGGGCCTGTCCTGTGCTCAGCAGGTGACATATTGCTGCTGCCTCCTGGACTTGGGTGTAGTTTGTGGCCAGTGCAGAGGCCCGGCTGCCCAGTGGCTGGCCTCTCCCTGGTGGGCACCCTGACCTAGTGTAGGAAGGACCTCCTCCCAGTGCGGAAGAAGGACTCAATCTGCTCCAGTGACCGGCCCTTGGTCTCAGGCACGCAGCAGCCGGTGAACACCAGGTTCGCCAAGCAGATGGCGGCAAAGAAGAAGAAGGGCACCTGGAGGCCAAAGGCGTTCTGGGGATGTCAAAGGGAGGCCAGGTCACACAGGGGAGCCCGAGGGCGCTCCACCCAGCATGAGTGTGTGGGCCCTGCTGGCCTTAGCCAGCCATGGGGGTCCCCGGCTGCTCCTTGTCCAGCTCAGAGCCCTCCCAGGGCTCCCTACTGCCTCCACACGACCCAGTCACTCAGCATGGTCCACGTGGCCTGGCAGTCCACGCAGCCCCCTCTGGTGCTGAGCCCTCTGGCCTCATGCCCATCTTTTAAGTTTAGTCTGTTCCACACTCCCCCTGCAGGAGGCGGCTTGCCACAGCCTGCCTGGGAGAGTGCTGAACACTCTTCTGGGACCCCCCCGCCGCCCCCGCCCGTGACTTCCCTCTCTCCCCACCCCATGCCCATCTGTGCCTCTGCTAGGCCTGTGCATGCTCCCCCTCCCAGCCCACTGGCACCCCCAACCCCCTACCTGACCCACTGACTGCTCCAGGGTAGCCACCTGCCCTGGCAGGACTTGGAAACTGGGACTCAAAGAGATTCTGGTTGGCTGCGGGGCCTGCTGGGAGTTTTTGGACCAAGAGGTGGGGTAAAGGCAGGAGGAGCTGTGTGTCTGTAGGCTGGGGGAGGCATGCATATGCAGGGCACACTGCTGAGAGACCAAAGCTGCCCCCGGACAGAAGGCCCAGCTTCGAGGGTGCTGTGTGGCTGTGGTCCTGGGAGGCCACCTGACTCCTCAGGACCGCCACCTAGCTGGCATCTGTTTGTTGTAATGGAGGTGGAGGTTCAGCTGTGTTGTCCCTGGCTGGCTCTCGGCCTTGGTATGAAGGGGGTGCACAGCCGTGAGGCTTAGAGGACATGATGGAGGAACCCCAGACATTGCCAGGGGGCGTCCTGGGGCCAAGCACTCACCACCACCAGCAGGAAGGACTTGGTGAGGGCAAAGGCGGTGAGCCAGCTGATGAGCACGCACAGCCCTGAAGCCACGCCGCGGGCTCGAAGGGGGAGGATCTCCGACATGAGGAGCCAGGTGATGGGCCCCCAGCCCATGGCATAGCCTGCGGGGAGGGGAGGAGGGGTCTCAGCCACCTCTGTTGAGCTGCTGAGGGCCCGCCCAACCGCCCAGCCAAACTGCCACAGCAGCGTGCCACCCAGGACAGCCATGGCCCCACACCTTACGCACAGGTGGCCCCTCTGTACCTGGCCGGCAGCCCACCCAGCCCTTGCCCACCACCCCCATGGAGTCACTGCCACGCCTACCCATGATGAAGAGCATGGTGGCCAGCAGGGGCACCAGGGTGAGGTAGCTGGTGGGCGTGGCCAGGGGCTGCCCTGTGCCCCCCAAGAGCACACTCTCCAGGCCCACAGTGCTGTTAGGGGTCAGGGGCTTCGGACTGAAGTGGACGTACAGCCCCAGCGTCAGGTTGGCAGCAAACATGATGGCTGCTGTGGACAGACAGGTGGCCCTCGGGGGCCAGGACCCCCTGAGCCAGCTGCTCCCCCGAAGCTTCCTCCACAGGGGCCCCTCCCTCAGCACCCTGTGCCTGTGTGGCTCAGGTTTGTGGCCGTGCACCTCCCACGGAGCAGCAAGCTCTGACCCGCGCACGTTTGGGCTTCCATCACACCGCACGTGTGGTGCGTCTTGGATTTTGTTCACACAAGCCAAGTAGGCCTTTCTGGAGCAGCCAGTGTGTGCCAGGCGCTGGGGAGGCAGGGCCAACAGGGCAGTGTGAACCAGCTCCTTCGGAGCTCCCAGCCACACAGTGCCCACTACGAGGGCGGCAGCTGCTGAGGGCTGAGGTGTGAATGAGCAAGCGCAGGAGACCAGCTGGCGCTCACCTGAGATGAAGAGCAGAACCTTGCGGCCAGCCAGGTCCATTGTAAGGGCGGCCATCAGTACAGACAGGAGCCTCACTGCCCCCACAATGGCCGCATCATCCTTAGGGGGCTGCAGGAAGGAAGCCACCATGACGGCTGCTCCTGGCCCACTCATCCCCACAAGGTGTGGCAGGGTGCTCAGGCCCAGCTTCTTGGGGGCACTGAGCCATCGAGCACCTATCAGTGCCAGGTGCTTTCTCTGGTCACCTGGTCTGGCCTGCAGGGCCTCTAGTGCAAGGGTACCACTGCTGTGCCCACCACTGGGACCAGGGCCAGCACAGAATCCAGGCATGACAATGACTTGTGAAACTGTGCTGTCACTAGTCTTCAAATCTCATCTCTCTGTGAGCCCCAGACAGGCCAGGGAAGCCAGCTCTGTCTTATCTCCATTTTGCAGAGGAGGAAGCTGAGGTTTGGAGGGGAAGTGACTTCCCTCAGTGAGTGGCAGATGTTCTGAACCTGGGGGTCCCTGATCCCCAGGGGGTCTGTGCTTCTGTAAAACTGGTTTCCTCTGTAATCCTGTGTATTTAAAATGTCAACTTTCCTTACAATGTTATTCTGAGAACAGGTGCATGGCACACAGTTGAGACCCTGGCGGTCTCCCAGTGGTGTGTGAAGTCCTGGCACATTGCACAGAGCAGGTGCTCAGTGAGGGAAGACTTGGGGAGGAGCCAGGGAGCATCATGGGGCCAGGCTCTCACCAGCAGGATGGCCGTGCTTTCAAAGATGGGCTGCAAGTAGACAAGGATGGGTGTGATGCCTGTCAGTTGCTGCAGGAAGCGCATCAGCAAGGCGATGATGATGGGCCGGTACATGTGGGGGTCCCGGGCCTCAGCCCACGACATTTGGCTGCTCTGGAGACATGAGGCTGCAGCTGAGGGGGCTGTGCTGGCACCCCTGGCAGGTGCCCCCCTGTCCTGGACTGCATGGGGCTGGGGAGGAGACTCCCTTCTTCCCTCCTCCAGGGAAGAACCCCTGAGCTGAGGCAGTCCAGGCCAGGGAATAGAACCCACACCCAGACCCAGGCCCTTGGATTAGTGGACGGGCCAAGGCAGATTGCTGCTGGTCAGTATCTCTGGGTCCCCAGGCATCCATCACACTGAGCATGTGCTAAGATACAGCCCCAGTTCCTGGAGGTGGGAGCTGCTGCTATCCCCATTTTCCAGGAAAAGTGGCTACGGCTCAGACAGGCCCAGGGACTGGTGTGGACACAGAGCTGTGGATGCCGTAGGTGGGTGTGCTGGGCTGGGCACCCACCCTTTCCGCACCTGTCTCCGGACATTGTCCTGGATCTGCTCAAACTCCCAGCGGATGTCGGTGTCGGCCCCGCGCAGCCAGGCTAGTGCCCCAAGCGCCTCTGAGTCCCTGCCTCTTGAGAGCAGGAAGCGAGGCGAATTGGGCATGAAGCTGAGCAGCAGGACCATGACGAGCACAGGACCCTCCCCGGCCACAGCCAGCCAGCGCCACGGCAGCAGGAGGCCTAAGAGACAGGAGGGGATGAGGACTTAGGGTCCATGCTGGACACGGGACTCCCTCCCACTAGGGTCTCCAAGCAACCTCATCTACCCTCAAGGGCTAGTCCCAGGGCTACCTCCTACAGGAAGCCTACCTGGATTGCCCCCAGGCCTCCACGATCTAGACTGGGAGGAGCTGCAGGGATTGCCTGGCCCTTAGCATAGGACCCAGCACATGGTAGGAGGTCCTTGGCAGGTCTCAAGGGCCATTACAGGGTGATACGTGTAGCCTGAGCAGGCAAGGTCCCAGGCCTCTACCTGCAAACCCCCACCCACCTCAACCAGCCCTAGTCTCTCCTCCATATGGACTATTTGACAGAAACATTTTGCTGTTAAAAGAGTTTGAAGCCTGCTGGCCCAGGAGAAACCCTCACTGCCCAGTTAGGGGTGGGGGGGTGGGTTGTGACCAGAGAGAGGCAGAAAGTTGCCTGGAGGTACACAGCACGGTGGTGGCAGAGTGGCCTGACTTGTGTAGGGGCATGTTCATTCCCTGTCCACCCAGGTCTGCTCAGCGGCCCCCTGTCGCCCCAGGCTGGCACACCCGAGGTGCTCGGTGCTCATCTGGGCAATACTTGCCAAAGGCGTAGAGGGACAGCGATCCAAACACTGCCATGAGCTGGGGTGTGGCTCCCAGGGCCCCACGAACGTTTGGAGGAGCAATCTCAGACACGTACACCTACAAGACACATCGCCCACCCCAGGCCTTTGGTGAGAGCACAGATTTCCAGGCCTGGCTGAGATAAGACAGGTGGCCCTGGCGGACCTCGGGAAGGGCAGAGGTCAGGGCTTCCTGACCAGGCAGAGAAGAGGTGCAGGTGCTGATCAAGACTCATTGTGTGACCTCCCTCAGGCCTCAGTTTCCCTGTCAAGTGGGAAGAAGCACTCAGCTTTGAAATGGGTGGTGTGAGGCTGGGAATCAGGAGGCCCATGGGCACCCAGACTCTGGTCCATGCTCCCCCCAGGTGTCTGTGTCCCCTGCCGGGCTTGTCCCAGCTCCTGTCCGGGTGTGTGTGGAGCAGACAGAGAGGCCTGGGGACAGGGCAGGGACTTCCCGTTCCTCCCCATTGCTCAATGTGTTTTTCTCCAATTGAGCAATGTGTCTGACTGTCAGGGACAGGGGTAAGAAGTTTGGGGAGTCCAGGGTGGGGGCAGCTGGAATGTGGGGACAGATTTCCCTGTAATTAGCTGCTCTGGTCAGAGTGGGCTGAGGCTCCCTGGCTTGACTCTCCGCTGACCAGTGGGTATGGAGGCCAGGAAGCCTTAGCTAAATGGTGGTGAACACAGTGCTAAGGCAGTGAGAGGCCTGGGGTGCGCAGTGCTGGCCTTACCGGGATGCAGGCAGCTGTGAGCCCCCCGGCGAAGCCTGTCAGTGTCCTCCCCAGCAGCAGCAACCAGAAGCTGTGGGCACCCGCCATGAGTGCGTAGCCAGCTGCCGAGGGCACAGCCGAGAACATGATACTGAGCTTCCGGCCCAGGAGGTCGCTGAGGACCATGGCACTGAGGCCCCCAGCCGCTGCGCCCAGGGTGAACACGGACTGCAGAGAAGGGGCGCGGGGCAGAGCGGTCTGGGTACTCAGCATCTCTACCCCCAGTGAGAGCCTAAAGACGGCTGCGCGGCAGGACTCCGGTCCAGGGAGCTTTCTGTCCCCAGGGGCGAATGAGCAGCATGCAGACAACCATTTGCTAGGAGTGCCGCAGTGGGGAAGAGGGGGGACACGTGTGCACAGTGGTTCTGTGCAGCCTCGTGTGTAAATGTGTGATACTATAACAGAGCAGACAGGAGAACTGTAACTTGAAGCCCCTGGATTTTAAGATGTGGGGGTTCTTGGATTCCCTGTAGGTGCAGTAAGCAGAATCAGTCAGTAGCTTAGCCTGCCTAAACCTCAGTTTCTTCAGCTGTATTATGCAGAGAGCAATAGCACCCACCTCTTGGGGTTGGCCCTGGCGTTAACCAGCTCTCATGGAAAGTGCCCAGCCCATGCCTGGCACATGCCCAGCACACACTGGCTATTAGCTTAGCTCCCGTGTTATAACTCCAGAATCCTGGGACTCTTGGGGCCTGTGCTCTGCCTCTCCATGTAGCTCCCATCAGCCCTGGGACCCTCCATGCCCCAGCCAGAGCCTCCTTCCACTGGCATCTGCCCCCCTGCACCCCACCCCCACCCCATCATCCAGGGAGGTATCTGCTCTGTGACAACCAGCTCTGGGAGGCAGACAGAGGGTCACCTCCCCACCTGCTGCTTCCTACGCCCCCTCCACCAGCTTGTACTTCCTTCTTTCATTTTGGAGCCATCATCTGGCCTCGCTTTCCCCACGCTCCCTCCTGGAGCCCGGAGGGAGGGAGGGAGGAGGCGGACCAGGGCCCTGGAGGTGTCTCAGCTTGGGCACAGAGCTGCGGCCCCTGCTCCCGGTGCCCTGCACCTCCCCAGCACAGAGCACGGCCCTTACCCCGAACCATGATGCCTGGAGTTGGGTCAGACTCAGGTCGGGATCCAAGGAGTGCTCCAGAGCTGGGATGACGGGGGACGTGTAGACCAGGGCATATCCGAAGCTGAAGTTGCCCAGCACCGCAGCGAAGGTAGCCAGGAACACCCTCTTGTTCTGCAGGGCCCTGGAAGGGTGGCAGATAGAGCGATGGGGGTCTTTGAGTCCCTCCTTGAACTGCTGCCCATCCTGAGCACAAGGGCTGCCCTGTCAGGCTCAGAGGGCAGCCGCGGGGAGGGCTGGGCGGAGGGCCAGTCAGATTGGCATCTCCCTAGAGCCTGAGGGCCAGCCGCCTTGGGAAAACCCCAGGGCATGCATGAAGCAGAGCCCAAAGCCCATCCCCGTGACTGACAGAAGAGGCTTGGTTTCCGTTTCTAGCTTTGCTACCCAACGTTTGCTGTGTGACCTTAGGCACGCCCCTCACCCCTCTAGGCCTCAGTCTCCCTGTCTGTGCCTTTTGGGGACTGGCCGGTACTGGGGTGGACCAGCTCCTTAAATAGGGCTAGTGTGTCTGGGGCAGGTAGGAGATCAGATGGCCCCGCGGGGCCACTCACCTGAGGTCGGAGAAGGCCCAAGGTGGCCAGAGAAGGCCAGTCCCCACCCGCCACCCCCAGGCCCAGCGACTCTCACCCGACCCGCTTCCTCTCCCCCGGCGATGGGGACGGCTTCTCGGGGAAGGTGTCGTAGTCCGGGCCCTCAGCCCCCAGCAGCGGCTCCTGCATGGCCAGCCTCGCCTCTCAGGGTCCCCGCGGGAGGCGGGCAGCTAGGACAGGAGGCCCGGCGAACAGCAGCAGCTCCGAGCATCCGGCGAGCCCGCAGCTCCGCCCCCCGGTCGCGATTGGCTGCGGGGCAGCCCTGCAGAGCTGGCGCCGGCCAATGGGGCGGCCGCCAGGGTGCGGATGCTCAGCAGCGGGCGCGGCCCGGGGGCTGGGCGCGGGCTCCCCCGGGGTGCCGGGTGCGGTCGGTCTTTCCCGGGGCTCGGTCGGTGCCTCCTGCGCCTCTGGAGACCCTGGGAAGGCCCTGTGGATGGGAACCCCAAACTTGAGGGAAGCGGCTGGTCAGTCGTGCGGAGCTTGGAGGCAGAGCCTCTGCGGGTTCGTACTTGTCCACGTCTGGCTCAGAGCCGGGTACGAGCACTGGGGCGTTAGACTGCGTCCCACCTCTGGGCCTGTGGCAGGAAACCGAAGCACAGAGAGGCGAGGCCACCCTCCCAGGTCACACAGCGATTTGTTTCCCTCCAAAGGACGGCCTTGGCTGGACTTCTTCTGCCACATGGCATCCCTGAGTCACCCTAGGCCCCGGAAGAGCCCTGGCCTGTTCTTCGGCAGAGGGAAGAACGGTGGCGTTCCAGTGGGCAAGGCCTGTATTTTCTGCTTCTCTGGTCTTTTCTGGTTGCAGAAATAACTTGAGCTTATTGTGAATCATCGAGGTAATGAGATAACATTTTAAAATAAGCAGAAACTGAAAATTCCCTAGAAGCCCACCCTTAAAAAGAAATAATACAGGTTCTAGGCCCAGCCCTCCCTCTGGACATGGGCAGAGTGAGAGGGCGGCTTTACACCCTATTCTGCTGGATGGACGCGCCATAGATATTTTTTAACGGATACTTTGTTGTTGAACATCTGGGTCATTTCCAAATTTCAGTTGTTAAAATAGTAAAGCGTTTAAAAATGTTAGGATTCCCTTTTGCTATCATGGAACTACAATTATAGCAGAAAAATAGAGAAAACGCTCAGTAAAGCCTCACCCTGCCGCACATGCGTCCTTCTCTCAGTCTTTTTGCCCAGGTGTCTTTTTTTTTTCATAGTTGCCCATTGAGTGTGTATGTGACCTCTTTACATCCTATTTTAAGCATTATCTTGCCTAACCGTAACCCAATAAATGGTGATTCCTATCGATAATTTCGCATTGTCCTCATAACCATATTTTTAAAATTGAGATATAACACATCTTGAACATGGAGCTCGATGAATAAAACTTGTGTGCACCCCTGTTCAAATCAAGAAACAGAAGCTTCCAATCACTGCAGCAAGTCAGGAGTACCCCTTCCCATCACACCTCCATGGCTGAGGTCCACCACTGATTTCTATTGCTGTGGACTTCGTTGCCATGCTCTTGAACCTCATATGAATGGAATCATGCTCATGTTTCTGGCTCTTTTTTAAAATGCATTTTAAAAATCAACTTTCTTAAGATATAACTTGCAGACAGTAGCATGACCACTTTTAAGTGTAAAGGTTGATGAGTGTGGACAACTGTATAACCCAGACCCTACCTTCATCAAGGCAGAGAATATAGGTATCTCCATCCTCCTAGAAGGTTCCTTTGTGCTCTTTCTTGTCAACCCCTGTCTCCTAACCCCAGAAAACTGCTGATTATCTTTCTGTGACTATAGATGAGATTTATCTTCCTTAAGTCTCACAGGAAAGGAACCACAGAGCAAGTGCTCTTGGGGCCCCTCTACTCAGCGCACCCTGAGACTCACCCACGGAGAGCTGCAGTGGGTTGTTATCCTTTCAAGGCTATGTGTGGGCATACCGAGTTTGTTTACCTACCCTTTGATGGGCGCTTCGGTTATTTCTCCCCAGAATAAAGCGGGATGACTCTCCTTGTGCACAGCCCTGTCTTAATGGCTTCTTGATGTTCGTGAGTGGACAAACCTGGGTTTGCTCAGGATTCTTCTGTCATGGGCATTCAGGCTATTACAAACATTTTTGCTTTTTAAATTAGCAGTGTGATAAACGTGTTTGTCCTTAAGGGATGATTTCCTTCAGCAGGGATCATTTCTGTTGGCCATGGGCCTCGCCCCATCCCGCAGGGGGACAGAACTCCCATTGGGCTTGCCCCATCTCTCCTGCCCTCTCTCACCTGGGGCTGCCCCAGACTGGCTGCTCAGGGACTTGACCTCCGGGAAGTGGGGCTGGGACTGTCCTCACCTCCCCTGCCCACCCTGTGCCTAGCACAACACGGGCACACAGGAATTTAACATGGGTGCCAGGATGCTCCTGGTCTTGAATTCAGAGTCATCCCCCTTCCTTATTTTACTCCAGCCTCCAGGTGGGGAGCTGCAGGTTGGAGGCGGCAGAAAGCACCGCTCTGGCAGTGGGGGCACCTGGCCCGATGGGATTGGGAGAACTGCTTCTGCTTCTGCTCTGGAGACTGGATACACCCACAGTGGAGGCTGGGTCCCTCACTTCCCCGCCCCAGCTCCTGCCCCTCCCCTAGGGAGGCCCCAAGGAGGGTGGGTTCTTTGGAGGAAGGGCTGCTAGTTGATCCACCGAGACTGCCACTGGCCGGTGCCTGCACTGGGAGTCCCTCCTGGGACGCAGGAGACCACAGCGCTAGAAGGTAAACTTCCTGTAGACCTGCCGGGAGGTGGGGAGGGGCTGGGTAGAGACCATCCCTAACTTCTGGATTGCCTCCACCCCTGGCCAATCCAGGGCATTGGAACTAGCAGATGAGCTGCCCAAACCCTGCCCTCTTTTTTCTCATCTGTAAGATGGGCATAGCCTGGTGCTTATATCCCATGCTCCTGTGAAGGCAGCAGGCAGCTGGTGTCCTTGACACGGTTTCCCCTGCAGTGTGAAGAGTTACTCCAGATGAGCCTGTGGCTTCCAAGTGCCCAGGAAACTGGCTGAACTGCATTCCATAAGCCTGGCACAGGGGCAGAGGTCTCTGAGGGAGATGGTGGGGCTGAACCTGACTTTCCAGCCCTGCTCATCTCAAGGGAGAAGGTGAGGAGGTGGGAGCAATGCCAGGAGCCCCAGTGCTGTCTCAAGTGGTCCTTACCCTCCCCTGTGGCCTTTAGCATCCCCATTCTACAGGAGAAGAAACTGAGGCTCAGGGAGTCACCTCTGGGGTTCCTCCTGGCCCCTTGCGGGAGGGCCTCCTGAGGGAGAGAGGTGGGAAGAACAGGCAGAGGGTAGGCAGCGGGGGCCTTCCCAGGAGAAGTCCTGTCCCTCACCTCCTCCTTCCTACAGATGGGCCGGCCAGGGCTGCCAGGGGAGAAGGTCTCTGACACCCAGCTGTCCAGCGCCCCTGCCACCCCCCACCATGCCCCTGGTGATGCCACCCCTGACCCAGAGGACTCGGATCTGGTGCTGTCTGTGACCCTGGCTGCAGCCCTGACCTTACTCTTCCTCCTGCTCTTGGCGTGGCTGGTGTGGGACAGGCCCATCCGAGGCTCCTGCTAAGCGGATTCCTGGGCAGAGAAGAGGGTATCTCTGGGCTGGGCCTGGCAGAGTCAGGGGGGCACAGGGGGAGCACAGCCAGGGATGGAGTGGCTGGTCTAAATCCTGGGGCCAGCCACTCACCCCTCGCCCATGTCAGCCCTGGTGGGATCCCAGGTGACCCACAAGGCCTCCTACCCTACCCAACTTGAGGGCAGGAACCCAGATAAGCCTGAACTTTGCTGTGGAATGCCATTGCTGGGCCTCTTGTCTTGGGACCCCACAGATGGGGGTGCTCAGAGGTGGGGCTGCTGGGCTCGAATCCACCTCACCCTGGCTTGTGGCAGGGTGGGGGTCTCCATCACTGTTTGACCATCTTGGGTGTTGGAAATAAATACAGGTGACCCCTGGGCATCTGTGGAATGAGTCAAAGTGTGTCAGGAAGTGAGAGTTCCAGTCCGGGCTCTGTCCTCACTGGGCTGTGTGATGGTGGACAAGGCCTTTGCCCATTCTGGGCCTCAGTTTCCCCAGTCATCCAATAAGGACGGCAATGCCTACTTCTGGGCATTGTTGTGAGGACCAGTGGGTAGCTACTCTGTGGTCACCTCCACAGCGGACTCTGCCCTGTGCCCGCCCTCTCCCTCCTCCTGGGCGGGACCCAAAAGAACCTTGGAGAAAGCTGGGAGGCCCGGTCTTGACCACCACCTGGTGTCTAAAGTGAGAATTGCACTACCTGCCGTGGGCTCCCCCTGTGGCGGCCTTCAGGGTAGAGGAGGTGAGGCTTGTCATCGTTTAAAGTGGAAAAATTTGAGATTGTGGGTAAGCACAAATCCCATTACCCAGAGAGGACTTCCTTTACCATTTTTTACTTATCTCCTTTTTCTCCATTTCTGTACCTATACTCTCCTTACAAAATAACTCTTCAGGAAGTTGGAGAGCGGGTGGCAGGGGGCAGGCCTGGGGACTCTGCCCAGGGACACTGGGGCCTTCCTGCCTCCCAGCCGCCCCCTCCGACCCTGACAAAGGAAGACACACTTCCCTGGGGGTGAGAGTGGTGTGGAGACCTTCAGGTTGGGACTGGTGGCTCTGGTGCCCTGGTCTCTTATTGAACAAATAAATGCTCATCAAGACACCTACCAAGTGCCAGGCCCCATGGGAGACAGGTGGCGGGGTCCCGGGAACTCAGGGAGCTGCATGCTCTTGTTCTCACCTGCCAACTGCCCCTCAGGGAGCTGAAGCCTCGGGGGCAGGGGACCCCACCATGTGCTGTCCGTCCCACGGTCCCAGGAGCGGGGCTTCTCTAGCTTCTCCTCTGCTTCCCGAAGCCAAGGGGCACCCCTGTGCATCCGGGCTGGAGTGGCCGGGGAGCTGTCCGACCCTATCTCCGCCATGGTGGACTCAGTCCAGTGCGTTGGCCTGTCCACCATGGGGAGGTAGGCGGGGAGCCTCAGAGACTTTTTGGAGGTTTCGGGGAACGTCCTGAAGACATGGGGATGGGCATTTCAGATGGGGAACTGAGAGAGCAAAGACCTGGTGGCTAGACACTGGCTGCTCTGGCCACCAGTGTGATGGGGATGGGTGGACCGCGGGAGCCCTTCTCGGCGGACCCTCCTCCTGATACGGGAAGAGGGAGGCCTGACTGGGCTCAGGGACTCTGAGACTGTCGCTCCCTGCCTCCTCTGCTTCCTCTCCTGAGCTACTCGCCTATCCTGCAGGCCCAGCACAAGAGGCGAGCAGAATCAGGGCTCTGCCATAGCCACTGCCCAGGACGTGGGGGCGGGGGGTGGGGGCAAGGAACAGCCAAGTGTGAGCTCCCTGGGGGGCTCTCCCCTGCTCCTCTGTCACATCCCCTCCCTGCTGGAGGGGGAGAGAGGCTGTGGGCAGGACACGGCTCCGCCCACGCCCCACCCCTTCCTCTACCTCTCCACTTTTGCCCATCCTCCATGCATCTTGTCAGACAAAGACCGTGAGACCGAACTTCTGAGGTCAGGGGTGGCCTTTTTAACTCAGGCACAGACTGCTGGATTCCTCCAAGGTGGGCTGGGCTGGGCTGGTGGCCTCTGGGTAGCCCAGGCCCATGTCCCTCCTCAGACCTTTCAGAGGTTGCCAGAGTCAGAGCCAACCCTTAGCGCCTTCCCTCCAAGTATAAGACTGATGCACAGATTCCAGGCACTCACCCCTACACCCCCAGAAACGGCTTCCTGCTGGGAGTGTGGGGAAGTCCAGCAGTCTGGGCTGGGGGATTAGTCCCTCCGGACCTTGCTCGAGGCCTCATCCTGCCCATTGGCAAAGAGCTATAGAGAAGCGCGGTCAGACAAGGGCCAGTGTGCCGGCTCTGCTTGTTTGCGTTTCTGCCAGTGCCCATGAAAATGCCATGTGGCTTCCGATTTAGCTCCAGGGGCCAGTTCATTGCATCTGGCCCAGCCCCTGTGGTTCTCGCAGGCCGCCGAGCCCCTCCCAGTTCGTCCAGGGAGAAATTGCACCTGCAAGGAAAATATTGTTCTGTGTAATTCAGTGGCCTGTTTTATAAACATTGTGGTTCCACTTTGGGCTCCTGACTCTTTCCCCCTCTTCCAGGGGATGCCTGAGGTTAGGAAAATGTGTGCTTTCAGTGGGTTGGACATTGCAAAGGGTAACAGGATGGGCCTGGGGATTGGGACAAGCCAGAGTGTCCTGGCATGGGGCTAGCGGATTGCTCCTCGAGCTGGTTGGCAAAGAGTCACTGGGAGCAGACAGCTCAGTAGCGTGCGTGTGTGTGTGAATGTGCATATATGTGTGCATGTGCCTGTGTATATATGTGTGTGCACGCACAAGGTGCATGTGTGTACACAAGTGCCCACATGCGGCAAACACGCATGCACACATACATGTCACACACCTGGCTGTGTACATATGTGCTTTGTATGTATACCTGTGTATGTGCATGCACGTGCATGTATACTGTGTGCCCATGTAAGTGACTACATGCGCAAATTGTGAACGTTTGTGTGAGTGCATGCATGTACATGTGTGTGTGCGTGCATAGGTATGCCCAGGTACATGTGTGCAAGCATGTGCGCATGCATATGTGTTCATGTGGTTAATATGTGTGGCCTCCCTGGAAGAGGCTGGGGATGGAGTGAAGCTGGCATCCTTCCTATCAGGCTGGTGGCGGGCTGGGGGCATTTGCAAAGTTAAGTGGCCCAGAGAGGGGCAACGGGTTTCTGCTTTGGGGAAGAAGCATTTGCTCTTGAGGCGAGCGGATGGGGGAGGCATATGGGACCAGCTCCCACCCTCGCGCTGGCGCACCTCCTTTGTGTGTCCTCTGGAGGGCTGCCCAGCCTGACTCTCCTTTCCTCATCAGCCTGCTGGGGTGGAGTGCTGACCCTGCTGTCTTCTTCCTTTCTGCTTCCTTCCGGAAAGGGCCCCGGTTTTGTCTCAGGTGGCAACGTGCCTGACGGAAAACACAGACCTTCCTGCTGTCCTTGCAGCCAGCTGGCTGTGTGAGTCAGTTCTGGCCAGGAGGTGTAGACAGGTGTGTCCAGAAAGGGCCGTGCTTCCTGATTAGGGAGGTTTGGGATTCTACCCTCTTCTTCCTGCCTGGAATCCAGTCGTGTTGTCTGGGGGTGCAGTAGCCCTCTTGCAACCTGGCGATGAGAGCCCAGGCTAGGGATGGCAGGCAGGGACAGGGCAGGAACCTCCTGGAGCCTGGGCATCTGGTCGTGCGAGCTGGCTTCCTGTGTGCTGCAGCCTCGTGTGCTCTGAACTGACACCGGGCATCAAGCCCCTCTTCACCGGGGTATGGAGGGGCCTAGAGGCCCTCCCCATTGCACTCTGAGATGGTCACCAGGGAATTGCCCTCAGAGGCATGCAGGTGGCTCTCAAGACAGTCAGGACCCTGCCTACTACACAGCTGCTTGTCAAGAGAAGCCAGGTGTCCACTCAGAGGAGGAGGAGAACAGCCTGGCCTGGCTCCCTGCTGACAGGTGGGTGGCTCTCAGTCCCATGGAGCAGGGCGCTCATCTGAGACCCAGCACAACGGACGACCTCGCCTGTCCTCCCCCATCAAGTGCTTCCTAAGGTGAACAGAAACACCAGGTCAGGGCTGTGCGCAGACAAGAACAAGGTGACACGGTGCACAGCTCTCTTCTCAGCTCAGGGAGATGGCAGGCGGACAGGGTGCGGAGGGACAATATCCTTCATAACTTGAGCAGCCTGTCCAGAGAGCCAGGCCCTGGCAGGACCCCTCTCTTCTCCTTCACACCAAAGGCCTGGCCGGCTTCCCCCAGTGGATGCTCCTGGGGACCTTCTTGGGGTTTCAACAGGTGCATCCTGAATGGGGCACAAAGAGGGAGCAAGGGAAGGCCAGGGTGAGGCTGACCCGCCCCCTGCTGCCTGTCAGCCCCTCCTTGGGGCACTGCTGCAGCTCCCCCGCCCACTGTGCTCCTTGGTCCAGTCCCGGCAGGGCCGCCGGCCTGGGGTTGAGCCCTTGCTGTACGAGGTGGGCAAACCGTCTGCAGTCCCTGGTCTGCAGAGCTGTGTGTGCCGGGCGGTGTGCGGGGCGGTGCAGGCGGAGCTGAGCTGGATGCCCCGTGTCCTGCATGCTTCTCTCCTTGACTCTCCGCTTCCAGCTGTTTGGCAGGCAGGGATCCGAGGCTGGGAGGAGGGGAGGACACGCCTGCGGTGTGGACACGGGGTCTGAGCTGACTGGGTGAAGTCAGTTCTTGCCTCTCTGGGCCTTTGTGCTGGGAAGGGTCAGACCCAGGTCCCCCACCCTGGCCGGGTGTGTGGTGACCCCAGTCCTAACAACCCTGGGGTTCACAGTCCCTTGCCTGCGATTGGCACGGGCCAGGCTTGGGGCGAGAGCGGGGCAGCGGGTCTGGGCGGAGAATGACCTGGGCAGCCTGCCGTCTCTGCCTCTTCACCGCCTCAGCCAGCACCCTCCCCCAGGACCCAGCCAGTTTGCGGGTGGCTAAACAGCACAGCAGCTACTGTGGCTCAAGGATGACATTACATTTTTTGGCCGGCTGGACATTCCTGGCTCGCTGTGTGGAAGCGACAGTCTCGCTCTGTCCAGCCATTCCCCTGCGTCCCTCCAGACTCCCCCCTTTGTCCTGGTGGCTGGCGGCAGGGTTAGGCAGAGAGCAGTCCAACCCCGTGCTCAGACAGAGCCGGCGCAGAGCCCCAGGGCTGCAGGTGGCCCGGAAAGCCTTCCCTTGGTTATTTTTGGCCCTATGCTGGCCTGTGGACTCCCCGCCAAAAGCAATTACTGAATTTTCATCTTCTTTTGCTGACAGTTTAGAATATGTCAAAAATGTTCCACTGGGAGACCCGAGGGCACCTCGGGGGGTGGGGAGTCCAGCTGTGACTGGATTCCCCTGGGGGGTAGGCCTTTGGGGCTCCTGGCGAGACAGAGGGATGGGGGCAAGTGAGGGCTGTTTGCAGCTGTCGTTTGATGGTGCTTCCAGAACTCCAGTCTGCATGCAGACACTGGTCGCCACGCCCCTCGTCCTGTCACTCACTGCAGACTCTTCCTCCCATTAATAGAAGAGGAAACTGAGGCTCAGAGCTGTGCTGCCTGCTGCTGACATCCCGCCCTGGGAAGTGGCCACACTGGGGGGCCGTGCCCAGGATGCACCCTGCTGTGGGCTGCCACCTTCCCAGCTGAGGAGGGCTCGCCCTGTTCTGCAGTGAGCGGGGCTGAGGCTGGGGGCCCAGGGGCCAGAGGAGCAAAGCAGGATGAGCCCTGAGCAGTCGTCCTGGCCTTGGGGGGTGCCCAGAGTAACTGGAAAGCAAACCAGGCCTGGCTGCCCCCTCTTAAATGTCTGCATTAGGGGATTTGTGCCCTGGACCTGGAGCCTAGCACCTCTGCAGGGAAAGAGATGCCAGCAAAGGACCTTGCGAGCGAAGGTCCCTGGGTCGCCTGAGCCTGCAGGCAGGGGCAGGCTTAGCGTTTAGGCTCACACTAGGCAGGCTGGATTCTGCCTGGTGGGCTTTGAGCAGGACCCAGGCCACCCTCCATCCCCCACAGAACCCTCGGGAGTGTCCACTGGACATAGGCAGAAGGTGGTGGAAAGGGGGCCAGGCCTACAGCCCTAGAAACAGGTGTGGCCTGGAGTCAGCTGCCATGGCTCTGGGTAGCTCCTGACCCTATCCAGAGGGAGACCAGGGCTTGAGCCACTGATGGGAGGTGGGGAGCTTCAGACCCCTAGCCCCTCTGCTGGCCTCAAAGTCCACCACAGAGGAGTTTCCTATGAGAGCCACTGGGGAGAGGAATTGGGCTGGGAGCTGAGTCATACCTGAAGGCTTTGAACCCCCATTATTTGCACATCCTGGGCAGCACCCCCAGGGGCAGGGGTGCCCTGTCCTGGGCAGAGCTGGTGCCCGGCCTCTTTTCCCCGCAGCTCTTCTCAGGGTGCAGAATGCTGGCCCACCAGGGCCTGGCCCACACACAGGCCTTGAGGACACGTGTGCACATATATGTGTGCATGTGCACAAGTGTGGTGCACATGAGCGTGCATATGTAGAAGCACATGCATGTATGTGTGTGTGCACTCATGTGCTTTAACAAAGCACTCCCACTTCCTGTTTGACAGGTTGGCTTAGTGCTGACAGCTTTGTTAGGGTGTCTATTCGATCCTCAAATGCTTCTCACCTACACCCGGTGCCCAGATCTGGTGGTCAGGGTGACCGGCACTGGCCCTCCCCACCAAACATAAACTACTGGGCAGACATGTGCACAGGCTACCTTGGTGCAGAGGAGAGGGCTCCAGACCCAGCTGCAGCCAGAACCAAGCAGCCCTCCCGGGGCAGAGTGCATCTGAGCTAAGCGCAGACTCAGGTGGGCCGTAGCCAGCCAGTGGCATGGGGCTATGGGGCGGGTGAGGTTCCGGAAGCCCTAGGGTGGGAAGAGGAGCGGCAGGGGCTCTAACCAGCAGGTGTGGCTGGAGCCTGAGACTGAACAGGGTGTCCACAGGGAGCAGTCAGGTTGGGGGTGAGCTGGGGAACCCAGCCTTAATGGTCGGGCCTGGTGACTGTAATAGATGGCATGTGTGCCCATGTGTGTATCTATGTCCCCGTGTCGACATGGCCTGGGCCGGCTTCCAGCTGGTCCTGCGCCCTGAACGGCCACATGTGCTTGGGATTATGGCTTCAATTTCAGGGGCAGAAGCAGCCCCAGCCTTCACAGGCCCCATCTAGGGAAGTAGGCAGAATGTCTGTCTGAGGAGCGGGCCCACAACAAATCTGTGACCTGGGAGGCTGACAGAGGCCTGGGCGCTCATGGGCTGTCCTCTGTGGAACAACTGAGAGGGGTCTCCGGGCCAAAAGATCAGCCACCCGAGGGAGGGGCTCTTCTGAGCAGCCTGGCTCCTTTTGGCTGCTAAAGAGAAGGATCCATGGGTCTAGAGGACGGACACCAGGTCCCCACTGTCCTTTAAGGGACTGGCTGGGGGGCTGGGATGCAATGGAGGATGGGGATATTCCAGGGAGTGGCATGGGGGGAGGGGCTGCGGGTGATTGGGGTCAGGGCATCCCTCTGACGGGAACATTTAGAGTCCTTGTCCCCAGGTGCAGGCCTGGCTTGTGGGCGGGTTGGGAGTGGGCCGCAGGGCTCCTGACTGGGACATGGAGCCCTAACCACGAGGCCACCAGGCCTGGGATCCCTTGGGCCTCCCCTGTGTCCACCAGGGGGTGGCCTACACACCACGGCTGCCTGGCCTTTCTTTGTTTCGGCTCACCAGGGCTCCTGGACCGCATCTCCTGGGGTGATATGAGCAGTGGCCCATGTGAACGTACCTAGACAGGAAAAACGTGCTTGCTGCAGAAATACTGCTGTGAGCCATGCCCCTCACCTCCTGGAGGGACACCCGGCACCCCAGCCCGGGGTGGGGGCCCTAGTGCCTTTCACGGGCCCGGGCTGAGAGGCTCTAACCAGAGGCCATTACTGGTGGGTCGGAGAAAATCCAGCTATCGCCCTGTAGCCTGCCAGCATATTGATGCGGCGCTCTCCAGGGCTAAGAGCAAATGCCTCTATCTGAGGATGCCTCCCAGGCTTTCTCTGCGCCCTAAGCCCCCAAGTCCCCATTCTGCTGGGGCAACAATCATCTGCCACCTTGTGTTATTTGCTGGATGGACCCTGCCAAATGAGAAGCTCCAGCATTCAGGGTCAGGCGTGTGTGTGTGTGTGTGTGTGTGTGTGTGTGTGTGTGTGTGTGTGTGTGTGTGTGTGTGTGTGTGTGTGTGTGTGTGTGTGTGTGTGTGTGTGTGTGTGTGTGTGTGTGTGTGTGTGTGTGTGTGTGTGTGTGTGTGCAGCCCTGGACCCCACAGCCAGGGACTGCTCAGGCTTGGGGCCTGCCTGTGGGTGAAGCTGGAGCTCATGGGTGCAGGGGGCTCTTGGAGGTCTGCCTGGCTGCTCTCTGTGCACACAGACCTGCCCTTGAGCACTCCTGGGCGGGGAGCACCCTCAACTACCTCGTCGTCTTCCTCTGTCCTCACACTCTTACTTATCAGAATGGAGCTGAGTGCCCATCGGGCCCCTCCGCTGTTGCTGAGAAGTAGGCCCCCTCCCCACACTGTCCCCCGCAGCCTCGGCTGTTTCCCTTTCTTCTGCGAACCCAGACATGATGTGTCTGAGTCAGGAACTCCAAGCATGGGCCTGGCCCTTGGAGGGCCAGGCGGGTGGTCTTCAGTTCAGAGATGCTCTGGCTTTGAAAACTCCCCCAGACACACTTGGAGCGGGGGCTCCTGTGAAGCAGCCCCCGGAGCCAGCCCAGCACCTCTCTCTGGGCTGCTCCCACATGATGGCTGAGGAGCCCCTCAGTGGCGCGGGGAGCAGGCTCCTGTCCCACAACAGCTTGTAGAAGTGAGGGAGGCTGTCTGATACCTGAGAATCCCTGGGAACCACTGGGCAAGCCCCTGATCTACCCTGTGTGCGTCCTGCTTCAGCTCACGCCACTCTCGGGGAGGGCGGAGGGGGGTGTGGTGTGACGAGAATCCTCTGCGGCCTCTACATAAGGTCGAGAGCAGCGTCCTCACTGTTTGGGGCCTCCCGATGCTCCCCCCTGAAGCCGGCTGGCCTGAACTGCAGGCTTGACGACCTGGATCGGGCCCCTGGCCTCTGGGAAGCTGAGTTGCCGCAGACTTGGCCTTTCCTCCGTCGGGAGCTGAAATGCGTGTCTGCGCCAGCGGGCTGGGGGTGGAGCAGCTGGCCTGGCCTCCGGGAAGGGTTCCTGGGGCCCAGCCACGGACTGGGCGTGCAGCCCTGCAGAGCGGGCCCCCTCCTGGAGCTCCCGTCCACCCTGCCGACTGGGGCTGACTCGGTGGTCTGGGGTGTGACAGACTGGAGAAAGAACACGGCCCCCTGACCTTGGAAGCTGTCTGAGAGAGATTTCAAGGTGAGACACGGGCTGGGATTGAGTGTCCCAGTCCTGCAGAGAGAGGGGTATTGGTGTGCACGCGGACGGCGTGGGGTCAGGACCACAGGCTCTGCAGCTCACTGCCAGGGTCCAAGTCCTGCCCTGTCACTTTCAGTTGACCTTGACCTTGGGCATGCTGCCCAGTTTCTCTGTCTGTTCCCTCAGCTGGGATGGTAATAGCGCCTCCCACTCAGGCTGTCTGAGGATTAAGTGAGTTCATGCACAGTGCGAGCTCAGACCCCCAGCCTGGCAGAAGTGTCTGCAGGGGGAAAGGCCCACGATTTCAGGTGGTTTGAATATTCTTCCTTTTGCTCATCTGCACATTTGAATTTTCATTTCTGAAAAGTTAAATGGTTGTTTTGAGCATAAAACACCCGTGTGTTGCTTGCAAGGTAAAAAGCGGGAAAAAAATGAATGAAAACATCACAAAGCTGCCCGTCCATCACATGCTGACAGTGTGGCTGCTGACCGACCGCAGGGCTGGGGAGATGCAGGGAGGACTTGAGTCAGCGGGATGGGGCCCCAGTGCGGCTCCATGAGTTGGCGATATGCACATGTGGATGCAGGACACTCCTCGGCAGCGAGTGGTGAGCGGTGGGACGCTCGTGGAGGGGCAATTTGGGAGGGTAGCAGGGGAGGTGGGGGGACCATGGAAGGGCCAGGTCTTAGAGGACAATATGATCTATCAGGTAGGGAGCAGTGCATGCATGTGTGCACCACGCTCACCCCATACACACGCTCACACATGCGTGTGTACACTCGGAGGCATAAACTACATGCTGTAGTAGGTTTGGAACCTAAGGGGAGACACTGGGGGAACATGTGAGGCCAGCCTCTGGGGGCGTGACACAGCAGGCAGGCAATGCTTGGGGGTCTCTGAAACTGGAACTCAGGCTGAGGGGACATGACTTGCCCCAGCAACTTGCTGGGTCAGGGCTGGGAGGGCAGCAGTTCTTGACCAAGGGAAGTCGCAGCCCACAGTGGCCTGTGTGCAGGATTCTGGGGACAGGCTTCACCAAGTCCTCGGATCTCCGCGGTGGCTCCTGAGTAGGTCGATGAGAACCACAGTGCAGGGTTCCAGAAGCTGCAAAGCCCTGTCCTGCTGTCTTCCCAGCCACTCTGGGAGGTCAGCACCCAGCCCTACCCGACAGAAGGCACCCAGCCTGGAAGGTCTCCGAGGGGAAGCTTGTGCATTCCTCTGCTTTCAGGCTGGAGGTGTCCCCCACCCACAGGGCTGGGGACTGCTTTGTCAGGCTGGGATGGGGGCCAGCTGAGCCCCGGGACACGCCGTCCCCTGGCCTGGCCTCCTGGAGCGGGGCCTGTGCTGGGAATGGCGTCCGACCCTGTGTTCCAAGAGGGGCTGGGGCAGTGTCCTCAGGACACAGCTGTGCCCAGATGTTCTCCGAATGACATCATCCCGAAAGTCCACCTCTCCTGCAGCAGCTCTGCTGACACAGGTGTCAGGCCCTTTTGGGGACCTATGACCCTCAGGGTAACAGGACAGAGGCTGAGATCTGCTTGGCCTGCAGAGTTTAGGAAAAGTGTTGACTTCCTAAGGCCTCCTGGGTACACTGTGGGACTAAGAAGTTTTGTCTACAGCCCAGTCCACGGGATGCGCTTTGCTCAGGCTTGAGAAGTTAGGGGAGGTGCTGGCTTCCAGCAACGGTTCGTAACTCCCTCATGACCGCCATGAACTCAGAGGTGTACCGCCCGGAAGCTGTTCCTCACTAGAGCGTCAATGGAAGGAGGGAAAACTGGGTTTGTGTTCAGATGTTGGCTTGGCTACCATCTTGGGCAAGTCACACAGCTTCTCAGTGCACTGGGGTTCCCACGGTTTAGGGGCTCCTTCCTGCAGTGCTTCCCAGAGGCCTTGAGATCCAGCCTGAAGGGCCAGTATGCCTCTGGAGGTGCCAAGCATCTGACTGCTGCTACTGGCCTCTGTGAAGGGGGCTCTGTAGCACCCTCCCCTCCCTCCTGTGCCTACTCCCTCTGGAATGCCCACTGTCTGAGGGCGGTGAAGTCATCAGTCTTATTCACGGCTGATCCCCAGCCTCAACCAGTGCCTGGCTTGGAGAAGCCCAACAAATATTGGATGGATGGGCGGATGGATGGGTGGATGGGTGGATGGATGGGTGGATGGGTGGGTGGATGGGTGGATGGGTGGATGGGTGGGTGGATGGATGGGTAGGTGGATGGATGGATGGGTGGATGGGTGGACGGATGGGTGGATGGGTGGGTGGATGGATGGATGGGTGGATGGGTGGATGGGTGGATGGATGGATGGATGGGTGGATGGATGGGTGGATGGATGGGTGGATGGGTAGGTGGATGGGTGGATGGGCGGGTGGATGGATGGGTGGGTGGATGGATGGATGGGTGGATGGGTGGGTGGATGGGTGGATGGATGGGTGGATGGGTGGATGGGTGGATGGATGGGTGGGTGGATGGGTGGATGGATGGGTAGATGGATGGGTGGGTGGATGGATGGATGGATGGGCGATGGATGGGTGGGTGGATGGATGGGCAGATGGGTGGATGGGTGGATGGATGGGTGGGTGGATGGGTGGATGGATGGGTAGATGAATGGGTGAGTGGATGGGTGGATGGATGGGTGGATGGATGGGTGGGTGGATGGATGGGCAGATGGGTGGATGGGTGGATGGATGGGTGGGTGGATGGATGGGTGGGTGGATGGATGGGTAGGTGGATGGATGGATGGATGGGTGGACGGATGGGTGGATGGGTGGGTGGATGGATGGGTGGGTGGATGGATGGATGGATGGGTGGGTGGATGGGTGGATGGATGGGTAGATGGATGGGTGGGTGGATGGATGGATGGATGGGCGATGGATGGGTGGGTGGATGGATGGATGGATGGGTGGGTGGATGGATGGGTGGGTGGATGGATGGGTAGGTGGATGGATTGATGGGTGGATGGGTGGACGGATGGGTGGATGGGTGGGTGGATGGATGGATGGATGGGTGGGTGGATGGATGGGTGGGTGGATGGATGGGTAGGTGGATGGATGGATGGGTGGATGGGTGGAAGGGTGGATGGATGGGTGGGTGGATGGGTGGACGGATGGGTGGATGGGTGGGTGGATGGATGGATGGATGGGTGGATGGGTGGGTGGATGGGCGGATGGATGGGTGGGTGGATAGATTGATGGTTGGGTGGATGGGTGGATGGGTGGATGGATGGGTGGATGGATGGATAGATGGGTGGATGGGTGGATGGATGGATGAATGGGTGGATGGATGGATGGGTGGGTGGATGGATGGATGGGTGGATGGGTGGAAGGGTGGATGGATGGGTGGATGGGTGGGTGGATGGGTGGATGAATGGATGGATGGATGAATGGGTGGATGGGTGGGTGGATGGATGGATGGATGGGTGGGTGGATGGATGGATGGATGGGTGGGTGGATGGATGTATGGATGGGTGGGTGGATGGGTGGATGGATGGATGGATGGATGGGTGGATGGGTGGATGGATGGATGGATGGATGGGTGGATGGGTGGATGGATGGATGGGTGGATGGATGGACGGGTGGTAGATGGATGGGATTCTCATCTGTTGAGAGAAGCATAGGTTAAGGACATAAATCCTAGAGCCAGACTGTCCAAGTTCTGTGGTTGGAGTCTGTGACTTTTATTGGCTATGTGACCTTTAGTGAGTTATTCAATATCCCTGTGCCTCAGTTTCCTCATCTGTACAGTAAGGGTAAAAGATTTCTGTTCCTATCAATACAGCCAGTTAAAACCTCTGCCAACCCTCTCACTAACAGCAGCCTGACAGTTCTGGACAGAATAAAAGATGCCCATCCTGAACACTGTCTTCAGCAGGCTAGGAGACGTGGAGTCCTCAGGCCAGGATGGGGCAAGGCAGACCCAGAGAGGAACATGGCACATTAAAAAAAATGCTGGCTTTGCTCTGAGGTGTCGGGGGATGAGGGCTGCTGCACCATGTCTGAAACAGAAAGCTGAACTTATTGTTTGTTAAGCCAGGAGAGCCGTCATCATGAGGTTGCCCAAGCAACTGTCGAGCCAGGCACACTTAGAAGCGTGGTGTCATGCCTGAGGAGATGCTCAGAAGGGAGTGTCTGGAGGTGGGTGGTCTTCAGCTGAGGGAGTGTTGTTCCTTCAGTGTGACTACTGCTGACAGGCTAACTGAAGTGTGCTGTCATCAATATTGGGATGGATTTGAAATGGGTTCTGGAATGCCTGGGTTATGATGGCCAAAGAACACTGTCTTTTCCTTTTGAATTTGGAGAATTGAAACTTTTCTATTCTCTTAGGTAAAGCAGAGCATCATTGTTTGGCTCTCTTTGGCACTTGAGGACAGAAGACAAAGCTCAGAGCCTGGCCATGCTGGGGGGCTAATGGAAGACCACCTCCATGAATCCTGGGCTCCCAAGGGCTCCCTTCAAGGTAAACTAGAAAACCCTCTGTCTTCCAGGGATTGTATCAGCACTGCCTCTCTCAAGCCACGGTGCTGACTTGAGGAGGAAAGCTTCTGTAAGAATTCATAGTGATAAGCTGGCCCTCATGTGTGTGCAGCCTGAATTCACATTCCCTAAATTACACCCAAAGCTCAAGCAAGGGGTTTTAGTTTAAAGGATTCTCAGACCGGGAGTTCCCCTGCTAAGGCAGAAGCAAAGATTCCACTTTCCAATGGAATCTGCCTGTGTCTCAGACCTCAGGAAATTTCTACAAAGTTCTACAGCGAATGAATAGTTCATGGTAAACACTGATTAAACAACAAGGAGACAGTTCACCATGAGCAAATAGTAGGTGATAGAATCACACTGGCGAAACATTCAAATATTAGAAAATCAGGTCCCAAAGATAAAACAAATGTGTTTATACAAGAAATAAAAGGGAGTTGAATACATTGATAAAGGACAAGCCTACTGCTAGAAATAAAAAACATAACACTTGGATTAAAAACCAAAGGATGGTTTAACAACAGCTTAGACACAGCTAAAGAGGGTATTAGTGAACTGAAGGATGAGGCAAAAGAAATTAGGAGAAATGTACTACTGAGAGATAAAGATCTGGGAAACAGGAAAGAACACGGAGAATAGAGTGTGGAGATAAACACATGCTGATTGGAGTTCCAGAAAATGAGGAGGGGCAGAATAGGGACAGGGGTCTGTCTGAAGAGGTTTTATGCTGAAACTGTTCTAGATCTAATGAAAGACAGCCACCCACTAATAAAAGAAGCCCAGTGAGTGTCAAGCAAGAGAAAGAATAAGGGATCCATACCTAGTCACTTCAGAGTGAAAATGCAGAACACCAAAGACCAAGGGAAGACCTGACAGAGAGATAAAGCATAGATTACCTTCAAGGATAATTACCCCCAAGAGCTTACATTTTAGTAGCAACAACAGGAACTTGAGAAAAGAGAAGTGGTATCAAGGTGCTAAGAGCAAACGACTGTGAAGCCAGAAGTCCCTATCCAGCGGGAAGGGTAAAATAAAGACAGTTAGCGGGGGAGTGACCCCCGATGGAACCACGGAAGCTTCAGACAGGATGAAATCAAGGGGATTGTGATACTTGTGGGCAAATTGGAGTCAGTAACGATGGTGGGAATGTGATGTGGGGTTTACGTGAATACAGAGCAAAAGTACAAGGCGATGGCCTCAAAGTGAGGGAAGGAGTGATGGCAGTTGGGAAGTCTGAACCCTTGTGACGTTCAGGAGGAAGACAGGGACTGATTTCGTATAGACTTTGATAAGCAACCACGAAAAGGATAGAAATAGAGTGTGTACAGTCCAGGAGCAGAGAGAAAAGAATGGAAGATCTCAGTAACCCAAAAGATGGCAAGAAAAGGGAGAAAAGCACACAGAGAAAAGGCAGAATCTATAGAAAAGACAAACTGAGATGGTAAAAATTAGTCCAAATATATTGGCAATTACAATATATAGAAACTGATAGAATGTCACAGTTAGAAGATGATTTCAGGCCAGATGTAAAGGACAAAAATCTAGCTCATGTTTGTAAGAAACACATCTAAAATATAAAGATACAAAAAGATTGAAGGAAAAAATTATGCAAATATGAAGCCAGAGAGAATTGGAAAGACTATATTCACATCATAAAAACATACTGTAAGTCGAAAAAGAACTACTAGAAATAGTTCATGACTAATGATAAAAAGTTTGATTTATCGGAAAGCTATAATGTGGCTTGAATGTACCTAACGACAAAATGTCAAGCTACATCAAGCAAAACGTGGCGCCTACAAGAAAAAATGACAAATTCGCTGTGAGAGTGGAAATGTTTTAAGAAACAGGTTTCTACACATATAACTTAAAGACTATAAATCTACCCATATTAAGTTTAATGAGTTTTTGTCCATTTACACTGTTACGTAACCCTCACTCCAATCCAGTTTTAAGATGCTCCTATAACCCCAACAGTTCACCTGGGCCCCTTTGTGGCAGAGCCCTGACCACCCCCTGCCCCACACACTCCTGGGCAGCCAGCCCTGTGTTTCTGTCTGTGTAGTTTTACCTCTTCCAGGAATTAGGTGATACTGTTTATGTGATATGTTGCCTTTTTGACTCCAGCCATCCTGGTGGGTGTGAAGTGGGATCTCATTTGGGATTTTCCGCTGATAGAATGACATTAGCTTCCCTTCCTGGACGCACTGGCCTCTCATAAATCTTTGGTGAAGAGTCTGTTGAAATCCTTCACTCATTTTTCCTTCAGTTGTTTATCTTCTTATCACTGAGTTCTGAAAATTTACTTATATACTCTGCATGTAAGCCCTGTGTCATATGGCTATTTTGATTTTGAAAATATTTTTTTTCTTGTCAGGAAGCAGCCTGCTTCTCATCATGTTAATTTTCCTAATGATGTCTTCCAAAGGGCAGAAGTTCTCAATTTTGATGAAGTCTAGTTTATTATTTTTTTCTTCAATGGATCTCACATTTGGTGTGGAAGCTAAGAGATGTCGGCCTAACCCAGGGTCACAGGATTTTCTCTTGTATTTTCTGCTAAAAGCTCTCTGGATTTTTGGAGTTAATTATGGGGTATGTTGTGAGGTAGGGTCAGGTTCCCTTTTTTGCATGTGGACTCTCATTTGTTCCAGCGTCCTTTGTTTTAAAGGCTGCTCTTTGCCCCCTGGGGGGGCCTCAGGAATCGACAGCAGTGACTTAGCAGGGCGTAGACTGTTAAGCGACCAGCCAGCAAGCTCAGTCTGACGGGCTCATACACAGTGTGCGGCACGCACATGCTTTTCAGGTTCCCACAGGGCATTTATGACAACTGACCACACACCCGGGCATAAGGCGAACCTTAGCCAATTTCAAAGCATGGGGTCTCTCGCCTGACCTCAGTACCAGGGAGAAATCAGTGATAGTGGCTGATCGAAAAACTTGGAAACTCCCTTCTCTGCAAATTAAGGAAGAAGACCTCATAATGGAAACCAGAACAAGGTGACCCAGTGCCTGTCTGAGATGGCGGCTGAACGAAGCAGCGCAGGGAAGCCCGAAGGCTCGAGAAAGCGGTGGTAGGTCTTTTCTCCCCCTGGCTTCCTCTCCTTCATGCTCCTTTTCTGGGTCATGCTCTGGTTTATTTTCTGGGTGCTGCCCATGGTCAGTCACACACCAGGCTTGGTGGGGCTGCCAGTATTCCCGGGTAGTGTGAGAGACACCACTGCATTGGAGCAATGAACCCCACAGCCAAGGCCTCGGTGCCCACAGAGCCTGGTGGCTGGGATGGTCCACGGTGAAGTTCCCCACTGTGCCATCAGACAGAAGGACAAGCAGGCCGTGGGGGACAGTGGACAGCACTCAGGATCAGGGAACCCCGAAGAGAACAGGGTTGGATCTCACTCTATCGGCACAAGGTCTCAGGCACACTGGCTCTTCACTGAGCTTGTTTCCCAGCCTGTGCAGTGGGGACAGCCACGATGCCACGTCCATCAGGACAAGGAGGTGACCATGGGTGTGAGAGCCCCGCCCAGGCTATGGAGTCCATCACAGGTGATCCTGGCGATTGTAGGGCATGGGCATCATGGGGCTCAGCAGAGAAGAGCACACATGCGCAGAAGGGACGGACCAGCCCTTGCTGTCCCCTTAAATTGCCTTTTGGGCCGATGTCTGGGGCTCTGCTCTTCTGTGATTTCTGGAGCTGGCTGCAGATCACCCTGTCCCTCTGCCCTCCTCTCCTACCGCTGGAAGTCAGGGCTGTTGATCTGAGGCCCGCAGCTTGCTGGAGCCCGAGGCGGCAGCAGGCGCTTATCGGCTGCTGCTTTGAGGCCGGCCTCTGCGGTGCAGGGGGCGGGGGGCTCTGCCAAACATCTTCCAGATGTGGCCACAGCTACCCGATAGCCTGGCTCTGGCTGAGGCCCGCAGCCAGCAGGCTCCTGTTAGCTGAGCCGTTTAGGAAAACAAAACCCAGTGATGGCACGAGAGGCCCAACTTCTCGGAAGGCAGAGAAAGTAGTGGCTGGGCTGGCGCATGGTCCCAGGCCCAGAGAGCCAGGCCTGCCCAGCCTGGCCCTGAGCTTGGGGTGGTCACAGCCATCTGCTGGCTGCCTCCTGGGGGGCCCAGTCTCTTAGCCTACAGGGGCTCCCTGGGGCTGAATGTTCACTGTGCATGAGGGTGGGGGATGCAGGAGCCCTCTCCTGCTTGCCTGGCCAAAATGGTTACTTGACTCTATGGTGCCGATTTGCGGGTGGATTCAGGTCCCGTGCATCTCAGCGGGCATTTCTGAGCCAGGGCTGCCTTTCCTGACCCCATCCCCTCTCTCCTTCCTTTGTCTCTGCTACCCCCAGTGGACTATGGGAGTCTGGAGGCAGAACCCACATATGGCTGGCTCCTGGTGAATCCTTGGGGTTGGGAAAGCTGCTTGGCACGCAGCGACCACTCAGGAAGGAGGTGGTGTTCAAGCTGGCCCCGTGCTTCCTGCTAGGCCAGGCCAGCCTTAGGGGAAGACAGAAAGCCCCAGAGAAGAGCAGGTGTCCTGACGCCGAGGCGGGGATGTCCCCAAGCCCTGTAACGTGCACACTGCAACCCAGAGGCCAGCACACGTCTGCCTCTGAGGTCCTGTTCACATATCCAGGTGACCTCGAACCCTCCCTCCCCCTTGCTCCACCCTCAGACCTTGAACACACCAGGCACACCCATCTCTCTCCTGTCCTGGAACACGTGCCAGTGGCACAGGCGAGAACAGTCGTCTGTCGGCCCCTCCTCTCCACTGGGGCAGAGTGGTGGATGCTCTGACAAGAAGGTTGCCAGAGGTTGTGGGGACATTCAGGGACCGAGGGCCATCGGACTCAGGACCGTGGAATCTGAACTGTCACAGACGAGGTGCCTGGCGGCTTGCATGGTTCAGTCTGCTTTGCTTTTCTGGTTTCAGTCTCAAACCTGCCTCTTCCAGACAGCCTTCCTTGCTTACTTCCTTGATCCATCATTCTTAATCCATCAGATACGCTTGGTTTGAAGCATCCCGTTTCTTTGGCGAATGGGGGTATTCGGTACTGTAACTGGGGTGAATGCCCCCTGACAGTAAGGACCCTCTAGTACACTCTAGAGTCTACCTTGCTTGCCCATGACCACTGATAATGAAAATAATAATGATGCCATTTTTTAGATGTCATTTAAAAAAAACCATGCCGAGTGCTTTGTATTCAATTATCTCATGCAATCCTGGCAATGCCCATAGGAAGTGGACACCATTACATATGGGAAACCGAGGCTGAGAGAACAGAACACAGGGAGCTTGCTGGTGGCCACAGAGGGCCAGCTGCGGCTCAGGCGTTTCCTCTCCTGCGCCCCTGATGCCTCCCCCACCCTGGCCGCTGGCCTCCTCTGCCTTGTTCACTTCCTCAGGACCTTTCCGGTTCAGCCAGCCTCCGACTTGATTGGCCCAGCAGGCCGGACTGGGGCAGCGGGTGAGGCTGCCATTCCATCAAAGGTGAGGAAACCAGGTGTAGAGGTGGGAAGTGTGGATCCAGAACGGGGGCCATGGGGGTGGCCAGGGTGGTGGCCGGGTGCCTGGGCAGCAGTGCCCTGTGCAGCCATGAACCATGCTGGTCAGCAAGCTCTGCTAACCCGCAGCAGCTGCCCAGCGAGCCTAGCGCAGGCCTGGGGCCTCCTGCTGCCTGCGCAGGCCTTGCCCACCTGCCTGGCCCTCCTCCCTGCAGGCCCTCCCACCAAGCCCCTGCGGCAGTGCCCCGCAGGCCTGCCCTAAGTACAAGCACAGCTCCCAGAGCAAGTCTGCAGGAGGCAGATGGGGAGCTGTTAAGCCTGTTTAAAAGGGGCAATAAAAGTTTTGGGTTTCAGATGCTCTTACCGGAGAACAGAGACAGGAAATTTCAGTAGCAGATGCAACAGAGGCCACGCACAGAGACTGCCCAGGCGAAAACTCTTCATGCACAAACAGAGGATGTCTTGCCAGGGGCCGTGCCAGCCTCACCCCAGCTCCAAGGAGGGGGAGGGGCATCTCCAATAGACTGTTTCGTCTGCGTTTCTGTAAATGTTTATAATACTTCCCCGTTTGGGCTGCTGGAGGTGCCAGCTGGGTTTCAAGGGCATGTGCGCGGGGAGGGAGTGTGGCACGGGCCGGCATTGGCCGCCTCTGCTTCTTGCTCTGCAGGGTCTGCAAGCCAGGCCATGGCCTGGGGAGGTGGCAGTGGGGCCTGTGTCTGCCCCACCCCCGGTTCAGGAAGGGTCCGGCTTGGGGGGGACACCCCACCCCCACCTCCATGCCCTGTGTACCGGGTGCTGCAGCCCCTCTACCTGTGTCTTGGTTTAACCCAGGACCCCCAGACCCACATGTCCAGGGAGCCAGGCCATTCCTCTTGTGTCCTGCAGACGTGCAGACCCCTGCAGTAGCTGTTAACCATCGGGGTAGGCTTGCCTGGCGAAATCCAGGGCGCCGAGTCAAATTGGAATTTCAGATCAACAGTGAATCATTTTTTGGTGTAAGTATGTCTCAAGTAAATATGCCCCATATATTATTGCATGGGACATTTGTAGGTGAAAGAGTTATTTATTGTTTAGTTGAAATTCAAATGTAACCGGGCATCCTGTATGTTAGCTGTAACCTACGGCTGCTTAAATTTAAATGAACCAAAATCAACTGCCATTTAAAGATTTAGTGCCTCTGTTGTACCAGTCATGTATCACATGCTCGGTGGCCAGGGGCAGCAGGCAGCTGCCACACTGGGTGGCTCTAGCACCTCCATGGCAGAGAACTAGGCTGGGCTTCTGGTAACATCTAGGACAATGTTCTCACCGGAGGAAATCTCAGGACTCACGTCCCTAGTGCCCCAGGGCTGGGACGGGGATCCCTCTGGAGCCCATTGGGGCTGGGGTGACCTTGGAGGCCTTTGCTGGCACAGGTGCCACGAATCATGGACCCAGGGCTCAAGGACATGTGGACTCGGAGGCATTTGATTCGGACGCTATCATACTTCTTCCCTGTTAGTCTTGAGGCGTTCGGGTGGCCGTTCTGGGTGGCCTGCTGCCTTTCTGTCCCCTTCTGGGCACTTCCCTCCTGCCTCTGGGTAGAGCCCCCAGGATGATAAAATGGGTCTTCCAGGCAGAGGAAGAGGTCTCTGGGATGAGGGGCAGGATCGGCACCACCACCAACCCAGCTGCCAGTGTCCAAGGGGTGAGGGCCCTCGGTGTCCCTTCTGCAAAGCGGGGTCTCTGTGGGGCTGACGCTGCTTAGGAGGGGCACAGTGGGCCTGGAGCCCGAGCGGCGGACAGGGCTGAGGGCTGGAGCACCACTCCTAATTGCCCATGACTTGCAGACTTGGCTGTGCTCCCAGACAGCCTCATAGATCAGCGCGGCCACAGTGAGTAGCCCTTACACGCTTGGCAGGCCCCTCGCCTCCTCCCTGGTCGGGAGCATCCCACGGCCTCCAAGTTTCCATGTGCTGTTGCAGAGCCAGGAGCTGGGGCATGCTGGCTGTGGGGGGCAAGGGGAGCCGAGGGGCTGGTGGGGCGGAGGGGAGGTGGTGAGGGGCAGAGGCCGGCCAGCTTGCAGATGGCTGTTTCTGGAGCGATGCCTTCAGGCCGTCCCTCTGCCCCCGAGTCTTCCCCTCTCCTTGTGGAGGTGGAGACGGGGCTGGAGTGGGACACTGGGCCTGGGAGGCCCTCTCTCCTCACTGTGTGTGTGTGCACCCCCTCAACCAGACCAGAAGCTACTGGAGGCAGCACCTGCCCTGCCCTCTGTCGGGGCACAGAGGCCCTGTTTCCATGCCCCCTCCCTATGGAGGGGACACAACATGTGGGGTCTCTACTTCCTCATTGGAGGGATGATGCACCCACTCCCCAGGTCCTGGTGAGGACCCTGATCTGGCGTGAGGAGCCAATGGGCTGCTCTGTCATTAATGGGCTCTCGGGGCAGCAAGGGGCTGAGCCTGGGTGAGGCTGTGGGTGGCCAGGTCCCTAGATGGGGACCTTGGACAGTCAGTGAGGCCAATAGATGGGGGCACCTGGCCAAGGGGTTCACCTTGTCCCCAGCCCTGGAGCGCTGGAGCCAGCTATCTCCTGGCCCCCTGAGAGTGCAGTGGTGACGTTAGGACACAGCAGGCTGCCCCGTGCAGTAGGAGTGGGTGTGGGTAACTAGGTCCAGACAGGTGCAGGTAACTTCCTCCCCAACAGATCCGGGAAGCCCAGTGAGCCGGAGCTGTGGCCAGGCGGGGGTTTGTGAAGTGATGTCTGGGAGGCCCCCTCCTGCTATGCCCTGGGGCTGGGCGCAGACAGGCTCTGGACGGGAGCAGATTGACCTTCCACCACTCTACAGTGAGCCCTGTCCCAGGGGCCCAGCTGTGGGCCCTGCGGCCTCTGCTCCATGTCCACGCTGGGGGCCATGGGCAGGGCGGGAGGTGGGGGTGGATGGTGAGCTGAGGCCTAGCTCTGCGCTCCCACTCTGGGCCTTGAGCACACTGGGCACCTGGAGCCTCGGGCTTCTGTCTGTGCTGTGGGGATGGCCACCCCTCACTGCAGACCTGCTCTAAGAATTAGATGAAGTGGCTGACATAAAGTGATTGGTGCACAGGAAGGCCAGTGTGGTGGGGACCTTCCAGTCAGCTGTTAGTATTGAAATGGCTTGATTCAGGGACCCTGCTGGGGGGACAGCCAGGGGGTAGGCAGGCCTGGGCCAGGGACAGAGTGACCATACCGGCCTGGCTCCCTAAATGGGTGCATTCAGAGTCTGAGGGCACAGGACCCAAGTGGTGATACCCATTTCCAAGTAGAAAACAGATGGGTGAGGAGCACACGGACCAGGGAGGTGGGCAGAGCCTCTCTGTGCCGGGACTGGCCTGGGACTCCGGGTGATGGGGGGGGGGTAGGTAAGGGGACAGACACCGGCTCCAGGGCTGGCAGACACCCCTGCCTGTTGTGGCCTTGGCCTCGGGGCACAGGGAAGGGAGCTCTTCCCTCCAGTGTGGTCTCCCAGCACGAACCGACTAAGTGGGTTCTCAAGAAGCACTCGGCCGGATACTTCCCGAATCTGGGACTTCCTGGGATCCACATCCCCTGGGGTGGGGGAGGACAGGAGGACTTTCTCCAGCCGTGGGACAGGGGTGGGGGCCCGGGACTTGGAGTGGCAGGGAGGGTTGATGTGCGTGCAAAGTCAGACACAAGCACAGCAAAGGCCGGAGCAGTCCAGCTTGGCCGGGGGCCCTGCACTCCCAGCCTTCCTGTTGACCTTGGGCAGCAGCAGGGTGAAGGACATGGCCAGGGCACAGTGATAGAAGCTGTGGACGTAGGTGTAGTCCCACTCCTGCGGGGGGGAGGGGTCCGTCTGTGGCCTGAGCCCCCGCCCAGAAGCCCCAGCCCCTGCCCCAGGCCTGGTGAGCAGGACACCTGCCAGGACCCTGCTCCCATCCTGGGGAGCCTGGCCGGGCGCCCTCCTCCAAGGACCCCCTCACCGCCTGGCCCACTGCTTGGATCTTTCCTACCACTAAACCTCCACCGCATGAAGCTCTGGGCCTTGACAGGGAGGCTGGGCCATTTCTCCCCGGGGCCCTCACACCGTCTCCCCATTCTTGACCTCCCTCACCACTCCTTCCCCGTCCCCTTTGGGGCTGGGTTTCTCATCTAGATACAGGCTTGGCCGCATGACCTCAAAGCCACACAGCAAGTCCCCGGGGGGCAGGGTCTGGGGGATGCTCTGCCTAGAGGGAGGTACCCCAAATGCTGCCTGGGAGGCAAAGAGTGAGTAGGAGGGTGACATGCCGAAGACCCCACCCCACAAAAAGGCCGTTCACCCACCCTGAGCAAGTGCTGAAGTGGACCTGCATGCACGGGGCCCGGCTGGTACCTCGAAGAAGAAGCGAAGCATCAGGGCCAAGGCCCCGAAACAGAGGCCGGGGCCTATCTGCTGGGTGTAGACGCTCTTGTCCGGGTACAGACCCTTCTTCTCCTTCATCTGCTGCAGCTGCGGGGACATGGCGGCAGGGCAGCTCTCAGGGCGCCGCGTGGGGTCGGCCGCCCCGAGCAGGCTGGGACGCTGGCCTGGGCGCCTGCACCCTGGTCTTCCTTGGGTGGGAGATGGACTCAGGGGGGTGTCCCACTGTGCTCAGCTCTGCGGCTGAAGGACCAGAGGGGACCCCAGCCTGGATGACACCCCTGCCCTGCCTGCCTCTGTGTGGTGTGACAAAGTCGACCCTGCTCGTGTCCCAGCCAGTGGGAGCCCCGAGGGCATTAGACACAGTGATTATTTACAGCAAAGGGGTGTCATTGGACGTGGTCTCCAGTGTGGCCCACAGGTTGCCTGGATGGTGGCCTGAGAGACCCTTTAGCTGCTTTCAAAGGTAACGGACTCATCGTACTACTTATTAGACAAGCCCGACCAGCACGTTAGACCTGTAAAGTTCAGGTGGGAATTCATGCCTGATAAGACGGTTCACACTGGAAAAAGGAAGCGAGTGCGGCTGCACACCTCGGGGCCGCTGGCGTGCAGGGGGTTTGGATTTCAGCGGGAGAGATGGCGGTGTGCGAGGAGGCCCCACGGTCGGCACAAACGCTCCCAGGGGAGCGTGTAAGGATGGTGAGAGGCGTCAGGGCAGCTTCTGACACCACGTGAATCAGGAAAGAAAGCCTGATTTCGGTTTTCTGAAATTTGCCATTGCAGATGGGGAATTGGTGTCTGTCACAGAGCAGGCAGCGCTCTGTGGTGCGGCCCGTTTGCCCGGGGTGCCGGTGGCTGCAGCCCGGGAAGCCCTCAGCCAGCCACGCCCACACCTTCAGACCGGGGGCGCCTGCCCTGGTGGCGCCCCAGCAGTGCCCCGGCCTGGCCCTGCCTGGCTGCCCTGTCACCCCGTGCTCTCTGCTTCCTCCCCTTGACGGTTGCTGTTGGCGATTCGCTGTTTGCAGCTCGAGAAGGGACGAGCCTCTGGGAGAAAAATCCACCCTCATTCCAGAAAACAACTGCCCTTGAAAATCCAAAATAAACTGCATGTTAAATGGTCTAGAAAACACAATTGGAACCCCAGATGTAGGGAGCCAGGCAGCCCGCTGGGTTCCTGTGGCCGGAACCACAGCCCGAGGGCCATGGAAGTCCCCATGTGCTTGGTGGGGACACTAGCAAGTGACTTCTGCTCTGGCTAATTAAAACCCAGCCCAAATTCCAACCTGGCCAAGCTCTGCAGGGAGAGCTCCTCGTAAGGGGGTGAGGAACAGGGGTCTCCCTCCTCCTGCGGGCCGAGCGCAGCGTCAGGCCCAGCTCCGAGCTGACCCGTAATGGCGTGCTCATCGGCACGGCCCTCCCTCGGGTGCCCACGGCAGCCCTCCTCTCTCAGACAGCCTTGAAGGGCCTCCTGGGCCAGCCCGGGCCGCCAGTGCCCAGTGAGGAGCCATCAGTGCTGGAAACCCGGACTCAGTGCTTTGGTGCTCACGAGAAGTCACGTCTTCCCGTCGACTGCACACCACGTCCTCCCTCGTCATTAGAACCAAGCTCATGGATCACCTCCTCCATTAAGTCTTCCCAGATTAACCCAGGCCATTTCCAATGGATTTTGCATGTCCAAAGCAGTCATTCTCTTCAACAACAATAATAGTAATAATGATAATGATAATAAAATGGCTCCTATTTGTCGAGCACATTAGAAGCCAAGCGTGTACTTTAGAGGCATGATCTCAGATAGTTTTGGAGCCAGCCCTATGAGGGAGCTGCTGGACTGTTCCTGCCACACCCACTTTACAGGTGTGGAAACTGAGGCGGAGAGGTTAGGTACCTTGGGTTAGGTCAGTGAGCACAGGCATGGCACAGACCACGGCAGGTGCACCCAGGGGCCATTCTCTATGTGTTTGACCTGAAGCCCTGTCTCTGACCTGCCCGCCCAGGAGGCAGAAGGAAGCAGAGACCCGAGGTGGGGGAAGCAGGGTCCGGGGAGGGCCTCCCTGTCTGCTGAGGCCCATACGTACGCACCCACTTTGCAGCAATGATGAGGACGGCTGTGCCAATGGGGCCTGAGTACACCCCGTAGCCCCGGCGGTCATGGTAGATGCGCACCGCCATGGTCAGGACGCCAAACATCATGCAAGTTGACCTCTTGGGTTCGTCGAAGTCGGCCAGTGCTGGAGGGACCGGGCAGAGAGACGGGGAGGGTGAGTGGCCACCGCTCCCCGAGAGGCATCCCTTAGAGGCCCAAGTAGAGCGCCCCCTCTGCCCGCCTGGCCACCCGGAGGTTTGAATTGCAGCTGGCTTTAAAAGAAAGGAAGACACTGCTCTCCCATGGTCGGAACAACTTCAGTCATGCTTGTGGGAAGCTGCTTCAGTGGCCAGATCGATGTGCGAGGACTGAGAGTGAACCCTAGAATTCTAGGGCGGAGACACAAAGACACCCTCAGACTGGAGAAAGGGCCTGGCCAAAAAGCAGGGGGCCCCCATATAACAGGGACTGGGTGTGCTGCCTCTACCGCGAGGCGGTGGCAGGTGGGCGAAAGGAGGCTTCTGAAGGCCCCCTGCTTCCTAAAAAACCCAACCAAAGAAAAGCCTCGGGGCAGACCGTGAACTGCGGACAGTGATCCCCCCAGGGAAGTGGAGGGGTGACATCCATTTCTCCCTTTGTCTGCTCTTTGAGGTTTATTTGTCACAACAAGCCTTTGTTAAATGTGTACTTTTAAAAGGATACAAAAAATGGGAGTCAGGGCCTTGAAGAGCTGTATATGCTTTCTCAAGAATTAAGCGTGGCTCTGAGTCCCTGGAGAGGGGAGGAGGTTTTCAGAGGTGGGGAGCTGGGTGCAGAGTCATGGGGCTCTGCTTTTTTGGCCAGTGGTTGGCTGGGGAGCTGGACCCCATCGGCAGGGCTGGGCTACAAGGGGCGGCCACTCACCCATCAGCGACACCCACATGCTCAGGGCTGTCCCGTAGACGCTGAAGTACTCCAGGATGTCCTGGCGCATGAGGCACAGCACCGACAGCCCTGGCCCGTTGCACGCGTGGTAGAGCTGTGGGAAGACACAGACGTGGTCAGCAGGTGGGCAGCACTGAGCTATGGCCCCAGGGAGCCAGGCCACTCACTAGCTGTGAGCCCTTGGGCAAGTCACTTAAGGACTCCATGCCTCAGTTTCCCCATCTGGCAAATAGGGGTATTGCTGACTGCTCCCCTCACAGGGTGAGTGGCCTGGGATATGCAAGGGGCCCAGTCATGTCTCTCATTTTCTCTGACACGACTGGGAGGAAGCTTGGTGGCATGCAGACAGAGCCCGCTGAGGTGGGGAGCCCTGAAGTGATTAACGCGTCCCTCAGGGCATTCCTGGCCATTCCTTCACCCAGCACTGGATGGGAGGCCAGAGCCTCTTCTCTGGGGGCCAGGCTGCTCGTCTGGGGCATGGGGCCTTCTCCTCCACAATGCATCCTCTGACAACCGGGCTGCACCACAGTGGAAGTCCTCAGACTTGAGTGGGCCTCAGATCCCCTGGGGGGCTTGTGGAGACCCTGGTGGCTGAGCCCACTCTGACAGGTGCTGACTCAGCAGGTCTGGGGTGGGTCTCAGATCTGTGTTTTTAAGAGGGTCTCAGGCAGATGCCACGTGGCTTTCAGAACCACCGCCCGCAGCTTCCTGCCGTCTTCTTCACAGTCCAGGAAGGCCACAGAGATCCCTGTGCAGGTGCTGACAGCAGTGCGCTAGGCCCACCTATCTCCCCAACACTTCCTGACACTGATTCAATGACAATTTTTAAAGCAAAGTGCCTACATGGAGTATTTTCAGAGCAGTCAACTTGTTTCATACAGAAAACAACTCTCCCTTTTTGCATACACATTTCATCATTTTAAGTAATATTTAATTATGTGACGTAATTGTTTGGACAAGTCTCGCGGGCACAAACAAGCTTGGGAACCAGCACAATCGACCCTTGGTGAGCCCAGCACAGCAGGAGGGCGGATGCCTTCAGGAGAGCAGCCCGAAGCCTGGAGGCGCCCGATGGGTCAGACACGCTGGGGCCCAGTTAGAGCTCCTGCTGGTCATGGCTGTAGGTGACCTAAAGCTAACGCACACCTAGGAGGCTTTAGCAGATATAGTTTCCAGAACAAGGGAGGAGATGGTCTTCCTTCTTTCTGTTCAGGTCAGACCCACCTAGAGAACTGTGTTGAAGTCTGGCTACTGCACCCTTTGGAGTGATGTTGGCAAAAAGGAGGCTAGAGGAGAGCAACCAGGCTGTGGACATGACTGTTTAGTTTGGTGAAATGAAGCTTCAGGTGGGGCCTGATCAAGGTGTTCAAATCTCTGTGGGACAGAGGAAGGAGGACCTTGCTTCCCTTGGCACTGGCGGTCAGAGCCATGCCCTGTGAGCAGTGTGACGCTTTCCTGCCCTCCTCTCCTTCCAGACCTCCACGTCCCCACCCCCAGCCCAGCCTCACCATCTGCCTCTGCTTCTCCTTTGTTAGCACCACATGTGATTGCAGACTGACTCACTATGAGGTTCAGGGAGTGTCCGTGCCCTGCCCCCATCGGGAGCAGGAATCCTCCGGCCTCATTCCTTCAGTGGCCCCAGCTCCCCGTGCAAAGCTGGCTCACAGTTGAGGCTCACTCACCATTTGCTATGTGAATGCAGGGGCAGGGGGGCAGGGTTCAGGGCAGTTTGAAGGAGAGATGGCCGATGGGGGCGTCTCCTGCCAGGCCCTTGGTTCGGCTCTGTTGGGCAGGTGGGGAAGGTGAGAGTCAGGACAGTGCCACCTGCCCAGGAGGCAGGGGACTGCAGAGCGAGACGCATACCTAGCCTCCTCTCCTGCAGGGCCTCCCAAGCTCCTGACGCAGGGGCAGCTGGGGGCCTGGAGTGGGGGACGGCACAGCCTCTAAGGCCCACCGGCAGGCCTTGCTGTGTGAGCTCAGGAAGTGACTGGTGCTTGGGGCCCCTCTGTTGGGCTGGGACGAGAACACCCACTCTGCGGGGCAGGCCCGGGGATATGTGACAAAGCACACAGTGCAGTGGTCATCCTAGGAGAGTCCTGGGAACCCAGAAGAGGCTGTGGGGAGGCAGAATGTGTGACGGTGCCGCCTGGGGTGCTGGGAGAAAGGGCAGTGTGGTTCTGAGGACACTTGTCACAGGAGTCAGCTGGCCCTGCCACTCAGGGCAGGGCGGGCCCCTGAGGCTGGCCACGGAGGCAGCTGTGGAGCCGGCCTAGCCTGGCAGGGCCGGGCGGCCTATGGGGCCTGTGGCTTCCTGGGCGGGGCCCATGCTGGGCGGGGGGCCAAGAGCCCAGGCTCCTCTGCCTAGCACTCGGGCCCCAGTTCCTGCACAGCAGTCCTGAGGCCCCTCTGCCTCAGCGTGTCTTCTGCCACAGTTGACTTCCTGGCCTCCACCCAAGTGGGGGGTCCCACGAGGAGCATGGGGAATGGCGCGGGACAGAGTGCCTTGAATGACCGGGAGCTCAAGGACGTGTTGGTGCTTAGCCACACCAGTGACCCGACTTCTCTATCTTCATCTTTCGACTCAGGCTCTTCATCTTTCAAATGGGTCTGTCACAGTCTCAGGCTCATGGGGAGCCGAGAAGACTAAATCAGATGCGGATAGGGCCCCGGGAAGTCTCCCAGTCTGGACATTGTCTCATGGCCAGCACCACTGAGGCTAGGGTCTCTCCCACCCAGAGGAGAAGACCAAAGCCATGTGGAATCTGGCGCCTTGAGGTCCCGCCTGCCCTAGGTCACTGCTGCCTGTGGGGAAAACCGGCTCACATGCACACACAGCTTCTCCCACCGCGAGCTTGGGTTCAGCCAGTGAGGGTGTGGTCACTATACGCGGACACACACGTCTGCCGAACCATGTGTGTTTTCAAAGACCTCACTGCCCGGGGCTGCTCCACGTCCCCTGTTGCCTGCCCACAGAGGCCCTGCTGTGGGAGCGAGGCCGGCCCAGGGCAGGTGGCACGCTCGGCCTCGTGTCTGGCAGTGCCACAAGAGTCTGGGGGAATGCTCGACCCCCTGGTGCGTGCTTCTCTCGGGAAATTGGGTCCAAATGAAGGATGAGTATGGGCAGAGATGACAGAGGGAGCATCAGGAGAGCAAAGAAGAGAGTGGGGCCACCGTGGGTGCCCGGCAGTGAGGGTGGGTGGGGGGAGACCTGAGATGCAGAGGCAGGACGGCACTTCGACACAGACGGACGATGCGTGGACGATTGCTTAGAGTTACATAGACAGACAGAAGCTAGAGGCTGGACAGACAGAGCCCGAGAGACACATGGAGGGCCAGGGGAACAAAGCCAGAGGGAGAGAAATCAAGAGACTTAGAAAGAGGGCAGATGCTATGGGGATATAGCTCCAGAAGTCAAAAGAACCCGACACAGACAGAGAAAAAGAAAAAAAAAAGACACAGAGAAAACCAGTAAGAGAAACTTAGAGGGAAAGTGACTCACGGGGAATCGGCGAGGGGGAGAGAGAAGGAACACCAAGAGACAGTCACCCAGATATAAATAGAGAGAGAAGGAAAGACCCAGAAAGCCGAAAGGCCCCAGAAATGGAAGCAGGCCCTTCGCGGTGAGGCCGGCCCTGGAATCCTGGTCAGATTTGCCCAGGCCCTGCATATTCCCTGAACCCCACGAACCCCCTGCTGGGCCCAGCCCACCCTGTTCCTCCCTGCTTAGCTGCCCTATGTGTATGGCGGGGTCGAGGGGGTGGGCATGGCACATGGTGACCTCGGGCAGTTGGCCAGTGGCAAGAAAAGGGAACCCTGGAAGGGCTTGTCCTCGACGATTGAGCCTGGCCCATCCGGGGCTTGGCCTCACTCACACCATCCCAGAGAGATTTCCTGGCACAGATGGAGACACTGAGGTCCAGAGGGGAGGAGGGGGTCCCCCATCCCTCTCTCCTGGTGGCTGAGCTCCGTCTGTCACCTCCAAATCACTTTTCTTCATCACCCCATACAGGAAAGTGGTAGAAAGTCATCCCATCTTCTGTCCCTGGGAGCGCACCCTGTGTCGGTCCCCCCTGCCCTGGGGCCCCAGACTCACCGCCACGAAGAACATGGTGAAGAGGTAGACCATGGCCTCCATGTGGAACCGTCTCTTGGCAGCAATGCTGATGGTGGGGAGGAAGGCCAGGCTGCTGAGGGTGGGCAGGAGCAGTTTGGCCACAAGCGTCCCCATGGGCTGGGCAGCAAGGCACTGCCTGGGGCAGAGGGGAGAGTGCAGGCCTTCTGGGTCCCCAGGGCAGAAAGGGAGAAGGGTGCTCCCTTCAGCAGGAGCTCTGATGGCAGCTGTGGTTTAACTGCCCTGGAAAGAGGCAGGGATATGAACCCATATGTCGAGCAGCACAAGAGGGTCCAACAGCTGATGTGCCACGTGATCGGCACTTGTCCCTGGTTTTTTTTGGAGAGGCCTGAGTTGTTGATTCAGAGACCATATTTCTTTCCTCTGAGGCACCACCTTGGAGGAAAGTCCCACGAGTGTGATCCTCAGCTTCTGCCTGCTTTCCCTCCTGGCCTCCCCACAGGGCCCTCAGGGGCCCAGAGTGAGCAGACCCCTGGGCTCTGCTCTTGAGGCATGTCCACGGGTGGCCGGAGGCGAGAGAAGCCGAGGCGTAGCCGTTTCTAACCACTAGAAGGGCCCTGCAGGTGAGTTTCCCAGGTCACCAGCCCACAAGCACTGCTTACTGGCCTGCCCTCTCCCTGCACAGGCTGCTCGGCAGCCAGACTGACACGGTTCTTCGCCCTGGTCACACTGCCTCCCACCTGAAGTGACCCGGCCAGGGCCGTCTCTGCTAGCGTTCCCATGCAAGGTGGTGCTTGCCTCGCGGCGTCTCTTGGCCGGTCTTCTGGAAACAACCTTCCCCCGCTGCGAGAGGTCCCGGGACCTGTGTGGTCGGGTGCCGCCCTATCCTCTGGCCAAGGAATGATGGGAGTGTGTGACCTACCCAGGCAGGCCTCTCTCCCTGGACTGATAGTATGATTAACCAGATAGATGGATTGATTCGCTGTCTCCAAAAGAACAGCCTTTACTTCCATTTTATTTTTCATCATATAATTCACATATGACAAAAATGCGCAGATGTAAAGGACAGTTTGATGGGTTTGGAAAAACGCACATACCATATGACCACCACAGTGTCCCCCTCACCCCAGGACGTGCCCTATGCAGTGAGTGTTCCCAGCCACACACCTGCCTTTGCCTGCTTTAGAACTCCATGGAACTGGGCAGATGCTTTCTTTGGGTCTGGCTTCTTTTGTTTCAGCCACGGAACATTCCAGAGATTGCCCCGCATCGTGTCAAGTGGCTCATTCCTTTGGTTGCTGGGTGGGAAGTATTCCACCCCAGGGGTACGCCTTGCTTTTGTTCCTAGGACCCAGAATCTGCGTGTGGGAGCGGCAGTGGTGCTGTCGCATCTGAGCGCCTCTCCTGCCCTCTGGGAGCTCACACACGCCTTTCCAGAAATCTTGTTTTTGCCTTAAGTTTCCCGAGCCCGTTTCTGCTGTTTGTACGATACATCTGATCATGTCATTCTTCTGCTGAAATGCCTTCCAGGGCACCTGCAGTCCTTGGGGTGAAGTCTGAGCTCTTGGAGACCACCAGTCCACCCGTGGCCCAGCCCTGCTCGCCCCAGAGCGCAGCCCCCTCTCCAGCACATGCTCAGACCCTGCCTTCCCTCCTCCTGCCTACCCCCTGCAGGAACGGACTTCCTCCTTTGTTCTGGTCGATGTCTGGCTCACTCTGGCTGCTGCCTAAACAGCACGTCTGTGGGGAGTCTTCCCTCATGCCCCGGGCCCCTGGGCAGGCTGAGGTGCTCCTAAGCTGGGCCCAAGCCTGGCCCAGTGTTCAACAAACACTGGCTGAATGAATGACTTTGTTAAAGAATGAATGAAAGTCCAGGGCGGTGGGGCCGCCGCACATTTCAGTCTGGCACGTGGGAGCCTGGCTCCCTCTCCAAACGGGAAAACCAGATCCCACTGTGTGTGCAGATTTGGGTAAGAGGCAGGCAACCCACCGCAGGCCCCCCAGAGTCCCTGAGGATCCCGTCCACCTCTCCGCCCTTTGGAGGTGCCTGCTCGGACCCAGCCCCCTGGCCCCCAGCCCCCAGCCCTAGCTCCCAGTAGGAGGAGAAAGTGTGTGGCAAGGAAATGCGATTAGATGTCAGGTGCTAGGAGAGAACTCTCTGGAGCCATAACCGTGGAGAAGCAGGAAAACATTCCATAGTTGGTTCTGTGCACGAGTATGTGTGTGTTTTCTTTGCAGCTGTAAACTACAGGGCCGGGGCTGCAAGCTTGGGGAAGGGGTGCAGGGAGGCACACATGTTGTAGCAATTAAGGCAGAAGGGGGCTAAGGGGGATTGCCCCCAGGTGGCTGGGCCTGGGGCAGCCCCAGGGGCCCTTGCAGAAAGGCTGAACCCGCCAAGCGCAGAACGGCGGTGGGGGCAGCCTGCGTGTGGCTGCCGTCCGAGACCTGGCCGCCTGGAGACAGACCAGCTGGCTTGGGGGAAGGCGTCCAGCTCTGAACAGGACTGAAATGACCCTCGGTTCTCCCTGGACCAGGGAAAGTGGTTGGCCTGGGGAGCTGGGAAGGGGAGGTTGAGTGGAAGAGAGGGGCTGGCGGCTCTGGGGGTGTCGGCTGGGCTGGGAGCCCACTGAACCTGGGCAGGCCCTGAGCCAGCGGAGAGCCTGTTGGCACCCCGTCCTTCCCACCCTCCTTCGGCCTCCACCTGCCAGCCCTCCATCATCCCCCTTGCCCCACCTCACCTGTTGGAGTTCCACCTCATCAGCCTGCCAGGACATCCTCATGGTGCTCGTCTCCCCAATTCATTCTGTAGCCCTTAGCCTTTTCTGACCCCCAGTGGAGGCGACCTCTCCCTCCTGACCCCCACTGCACTGTGTGTCTTGAAAACCACTTACATGCAGACATTTATTCAGTGCCGGCCATGAGTGGGGCCCTGTGCCAAGCCCTCTTCCTTCTTTGTCCTGTTAAGTCCTGTTAGCAGGGGGTGGGGGTAGATGCCTCTGTCCAGCCTGTTTTACAGCGAGGAGACGGAGGTCCAGGGAGGAGTGGACACTGGCTGCTGCCACCGGTGTCCCTGCAGAGTGAGCCCGTCTCAGAACTGCTCTGCCTACCCCTCCAGCCCGCACAGCATCCCTCCTCTGCCCAGCAGATGGCGCCAGTCCCAATGGGACCCTAGGGGGCTGGTCCCGGTGGGTTGGCCTGGGGGACGGGGGACGGAGCCGACCTGCATGGGCTCCCTTCCCTCTCCGCTTGTCCCAGAGCAGGCTGGTTTTATAGAAGTGCTGAAATGCCTGGAATGCCACATAGCTCCACCTCCCGGACAGCTGCCTGTCTGCCCTGTCTGCCCTGCCCACCCGGGAGAGCTGGGCCAGCCGCTGCATTTGTTCCTCCGGGTTTCAAACCCCCGACCCCTGCTCTGGTCATCCCAGAGCTCAGTGGCCCTGGTGCCTCAGCTTTCCGTGGAGTGGCCCGCTGAGGCGTCCCTGCACCTGGTGGGAGGGGGCTGAGCTTTGGTGCTCCCCATCTTCTGCCTCGGGGTCCCCAGCCTGGACTGCCATCCAGGCCTCTGCTCTGAGCACACGTCCTGTGCCTGCCATGGGGCTTGTGAGAGCCCTCAAGGGAATGGCTGAAAACTAGCGCTGGAGCCACTCTGGCTTCTGCGCACCTGCCAGGGGAGCCCAGCCGAGGGCTCTGCCCCTTCCTAGCTTGGGGGCTTTGCATGCTCTTTGTCCTTGTGGGCCTCAGTGTCCTCGTCTTCAAAACGGAGCTCTGTTCCCCTGCCTCACGGGTTGCTGTGAGCCCTGGGGAGTGTTCAGAGCTCCGGGTGGTGTTGGCCCCCCAGGAAACACCCCGAGTGTCTGTTCAGTAAACCAGTAAAGAGCGAACTCGCAGCACTGGTGGGAGCCCTCATCCTCCCAAAGCTGGGCCTCATCACCCACCCCCAGGGCACCCGGGGGCTCACAGCGGGGGTGGGACTGACCCAGGCTCGCCTGCTTCGCACAGCTGTGCCATCGCCTGCTCCCCGTCGTGGGCTGCTGAGTGCTGCCAGGCCCTGAACCTGTGTCCTCGGGGTGCAGAGGAGAGAATGAGGCCTAGAGAGATGGGCCCCGCGGCAGGAGAGGGGCTGGTGGCCATCGGTCTGGTCCGGGAGCCGTACCGGGCACAGGCTCTTCCTCGCGGGCTGTCGCGGGTTTGCTCGAGGACGCCGACCTCTGCCGTCCCTGCTGGAGCTCTCCCGAATGGCCTGGCTCACCCGGACCGCCTGGCCAGGCTGTGAAATCCAGGACCCCCGGGCAGACCCAGCTTCCACTGGCCCCGGCGTGGGAGGAGAAAGCTGGGCAGGGAGCTCGTGGGGCCGTGTCAGCTGCTGGGGCCACCTTCTGGGGCCTGGCCCCTTCTGGTCCTGGCTGGCCCCTTCCAAGCTGGCCGGTAGGTCTTTGGTGGCCAGTCCCTGCCATTGGGAGGTGCCCAGGGTGCCCCAGGCCCTGGGTGGGGAGCATAGAGGAGGGCAGGCAGGGCATTGGGGGAGAGGGCAGGACCGGGTCAGCCTCCAGGCCGTGTGCCAGGGCTGAGGATCACCGTGCACGGGCTCTGCCTGAGCTAGCTGTCCGTGTAGGCTGTGCTCCGGGCACTTCACTGCACAGGGCAGGGCCTGCTCCCAGCGAGATGTCCAATCTCTGGGACTCCCAAACTGACCGTCCATGACCGACTTGGGTCCCCCGTCCCTCTCCTCCCAGCCTGCTTCACCATCGTCTGCCTAGTTTCCCATGCCCTCTACTTCCCATAGAAATGTGCCAGCTTTCTTGTTTGTCAGCTCCTCCCCAGACACCCAGAAAGCTCTGTTGGAAAGATAATCTCCTAAAAAACAGTGTCCCAGCCGGGGCGCCGTGGGTGGCGATGTGCAGGGGCAGGGGGCGGGGCTGCCTCATGTGGCAAAGGCCTGCGGGGAGCTATGCCCGGGGGTGGTGGACGCCTCCCCCTCGCCCCCACAGGACACAGAGGCCCCAGCATGAGGAGCCACCAGACGAATCCACCCCTTCATTTACTGGGCATCTACTGTGCGCTGTGCTGAGGGTGCAGCAGGGAGCAGAAGCAGCCCTGCTCTGTGGGCTCCCGACCACAGGCTGGAAGGCGATTCCCGCCCAATGCTAGAAACCGAAGCAAAGTGCTGGGGCGCCTGGCAGGCCTCCTGGGGGTGGCGAGCATGTCTTCATGGGTGCACAAAAAGGGGAACAGGGGTCAAGATGGGGGCGTGGGATTATTTCTTTCAGTGGCTCTCCAGGGAGCCCTGGACCCAGTGTCAGTTACAGAAGGGATGGGGCCGAGAGGCCAAGCCTCTGCTGGTAGTTTTTGGGGCTCAGTGCAAAATGCAGGCCCCTTGTCCACAGAGCAGGACAGAGCTTCTCCTTCCCTCCATGGCCTCTCCTGGTGGTATTTTTATCTGCTGTTCAATGTCGTGGCCTTCGGGCATGAGGATACTCCTGGGTGAACGCCCACCCTCACAAGTGCCTGGGACCCCTTCCCCAGACTCAGTCTGACCTCAGGCCCCCCGGGCAGAGGGCAGCTGCTGCGCTGGGGGTACTGGGTGGCCAAGAACCTGTCCTGGGAGGTGGAGGGAGGGGGCCATGCTTGAGCCAGGGTACCAAGCCCTGACGGGTGCCCCATTTCCCCATTGGACGTGGCTTTCAGAACTTCAGTTCAACAGTGACATGGTTAAGACTCAGCACAGTGGCGGCACAGGGTCAGCCCCAGCTGGGTCCCTTCTGAGCGTGACCTGTGCCTCTGCTCGGCTGCTTGTAGAGCAGCGGCCCCAGAGGCTCCACAGGCAGTTTGGGTTCTTGCCATGGAAGCCTGGCCAGGACCCTGGGAGTGGGTCTCGGGGGCACCTAAGGCCTGCCCTCCCAGGAGCCCACTCTGAGCAGCTCACCAGGGCTGGCAGGGGCTGCACCCTCAGCACACAGTGAGACCCTCAGGCGGCACTTCCTGTCTGTGCTTTATTCTGCACCCCCTCCAAAATTCCTAGGGTCGTCAGGGCCCCCAGAGGCCTTCCCTGGCTCTTGGGGTCTCCACCAACCCTCTGATGGGGGGAATCACGCAGTACCTGCAGCACCTTGGGGGTCTGGAGTCTGGGGGCTCACTGGTGCCACTCTGGGGATCCCTGGCAGGTTCCTGGAGGGAGAGGGTGGGGCAGGGGGAAGGCATGGCAGGCCCAGGGTCACTCACCTGCAGGAGGTCACAGAGCCAGAGGTGTGGCAGGTCTATCCCCTAAGAGCTGGGGGGGTTTGTGTCAGCTGGCTGTGGGGTCCCTCCCAAGGGAACCTGTCAGTCACCCTGGCATGGGCTGGTCGTGGAGCCAGACCCTGGGAAGGCTCGGGACTGTGTCAGGGGGTGCCCGGCCCTGGCGCTCGGCAGGGCAGGGGTAGCGGATGGCAGCAAGGCTGCCCAGAGTGAGCTCTATGGTGTGTCTGTGAGGGGCTGGTGCGTGCGCGCACACGTGTGTGTGTGTGCGTGCGCGCGCGTGAGCGTGCAACAGCGCTGCCAACAGGTTCCATGGTGTCTGTGCTTCAGCATACCGACCACAGGGGGCAGTGTGGACCTGGGTCCGAGTCCTGGTTCCAGGGAACATCACAGTGGGCTGGTGGGGAAGTGCAACGCATCAGGCTGCTTCCTGAGGGGCCTGGGGAGGAGCACGCGTGTGAGAACCCGGAGGAGAGGAGGGGATCAGTAAGAGCACTGGGGGTCCTGGTGTGCTTCTCAGATGTGTGACGTTGGGTGATACTCAGGTGTCTCAGAGCCTCAGTCTCCCCATCTGTACAGTGGGGACCCCAGAGGTGATGGCTTTGCAACTCTTGGCATGTGGGAAGATCTCAGTTCAGTAGCATTGCTGTTTTCACTGTTATTGCTTCTTCCCAGGCATTCCTTTGGTGGCCAGACACAAGGCAGAACTTTGCCAGGGGTGGGATAATTCTCAGCTGCCCAAGGGGGCACCTGAAGGAGCTCCCCACAGTCCCCTCCAGCAGGGAGGACGGAGGCGGGAGGAGGGTTTTCCAGGTGCAGCTGTGGGCCTGCCACAGCTGTGGCGCAGAGGCAGGGGGATGGATGAACTGGCTCTGCTTCCACGCCCACTGTTTGGAGGTGCCTCCGTGTTCCAGGAGGGTGGGCCCCGGGGGCCTGACAGCCTTGCTTCTGATACAGCTGGCAGAGTCCGCGGTCTGCTGGGCTCCTGGGGGGTGGAGCGTGAGCTGCTTGCCCCCTGCTCTGCCCCCTGCTCTGACTCAGCAGGTACACGGGCCTGGAGTCCCGCGCCCGGCCTGCCAGGGGCTGCCCATCTGGCCTGGGCCCAGCCAGGCAGCTGAGCCCTGCCAAGCTGGTGCTGAACATCTGCACAGGGTTCCCCACACCTCTTCTGCCCACTGGCTCTGGCCATTCTGGGTGTCTGGTCAGCAGGCCGTGGGCACTTGTGGTGGGTGCTTCCCCAGAGCCCTGTGTGAGCACCCCCCTCACCCCAACCATCTGCATATACGGCCTCAGCTTCTCAGGAGAACCTCTGAGGCTGTGTGGACGAGCTCAGAGCACCTCCCGCCCTGGACCTCGCACTTCCCATCTGTAAAGTGGAGCCATCAGGCTGGACGCCGCCTATGTCTGGGACTGTTCTGGGCAGCGTCAGACACAGGCCTCCGTCTGGAGGCAGACGTCAGACAGGCTGTGCTGGGGCTCAGCTTTGCCACCAACCTCCCCTGTGACCCCAGGCTCGCCGCTGCTCCGTCTGGATACCCCGACACACAGTCCGGAGCTCTGGACCCAGGAAGGCGGCCTCCCTGCTCCTGGGCGGCCGCCGCAGCAGCAGTCAGCAGGCAGCTGGGCCGGCCTGGCCGCGCTCCAGAGGCGCGGAGCGGGTTAAAGTGTGCGCCAGGCCGGCCGGCGGCGGGCGGGGGAGCAGCCTGGTGGGAAGTGTGAGTTCCTCCCTGTCTGCCTGACAGCTATAAAGGCGGCCGCGCCGCCGAGCCGCCACTGGGCTGCACACCTCCCCGGGAACCCCCTCTCGTGGGCGCTCTTTGAAGTGGAGGCGGGCGGCGGCAAGGGGAGGAGGGAGGGAGAGAGAGAGGCAGGCAGGCAGCGCGCACGGCTCGCTGCACCCCAGCCTCCCCCCGCGCCGCGCACCTGGCGCCGCCTGCCCACCGCGGCTCGGCCCCTTTCTCCAGGAGGACAACCTGCTGACCCCAGGCCAGGTAGGCCACCTGGACGCGTCCCGCTCCCCACTGCAGCCCTGCCCGGGGCGCCCCAGCCCCCCAGGGGGGCCATTATGTAACAGGAGGAGGGCTCGTGGGGAGGGTCCTGACCCTCAGCACCCAGCCTCAGGCGCCTGAAGTTCTTTCTCCTTTGCACGGCGAGCCTCTCCTACCGGCCTGGCTGGTGGCTGTTCTTGGACCCCAGGGAGGGATGGATCCCACGTGAGCGGAGCCTGGCCTGCAGCCAGCAGCGTCTGGGAGACTTAATGAAAACCAAGTGTGAGGCCGGCCCAGCACCTGTCCTCGGTCCTGTAGGCAGGAGCCGGGCACCTACGAGCCAATAGCGCTGCCGAGGAGGGCCGCGCACGTGCGAGGCTGCGGGGCGGGGCGGGGAGCGGGGGCCTTGGGGGCGGGGCGCAGCGGGCCTGGAGGCGGCGGGCGGACAGCCGGCGAGAGCGGGTCCCGGGGGCGCAGCTCCTGCGTATCTGCAGGTGCTTCGGCTGCACGGACGTGAACGTCGGATGGAGGAGAGGGCGGGGCAGGTTTGGAGAAGGCTGCAGGGGGGGTTCTTTCCCTGGAGTTAGCCAGAGGCGTCCCCGAATTTGTTCTGGGGGCTAGTTGGCCACCGCGCTCTGTGGCTTCGGGTGAGCTGGCCTCCCTCTCTGGGTTCCAGGCTCTAGGGGGACAGCCTTGGTGTTTTCTGAAACCGTTTATCTGACGTGGTGGCAAGCGACACTCAGGACCTGAGACAAACCCTGAATAGAGGCCACTAAAGACCCCCATTCCTCTCTTCAAGGGGGCAGGGGTGCACACCAAGGGAGGAGATGGGGGTGTGCTGAGGGCCCAGGAGGCTGGAGGTGCCCCCTGATTTGACCCGTGACAGGGAGGTCACGTAATGTTTGGGGCTGAGGCCCCGGGCTGCTTGCACTCCACACTCGGGGGGCGTAAGCTGCTCATCTGCTCTTGGGAGGGAGGGGGGCAGACCCCGGGGCTCTGCCTGCTTGAGATCCAGAGGGCCCTGGGCCCGGCCCCTCCAGGGGCAGGGGGACGCTGTGGGCAGGGCGGGGAAGGGCCTGGCAAATCCCTCATGCCCATGAGCCCTCTGGCTGCCCCGCACAGCTGATGGGAGGGTCATCCTCCCACGTGGCCAGCAAGGGCTGAGCAGGTAAAAATCCCCAAAGATGCTCTCGCTCAGGCCGGTTGTGTCGGCCAAGGTGGTGGCTCTCTGGGTTCTGGTCCTGGGCTCCTTCGTCCAGCGTCCAGCGGGTGCACCTGGGCCTGCAGCCTCCTCAGCTGTCTGTGGTTTTCTGCATAGGCATTCTCCAGCTATTCAGAGGCAAATGTGGCACACGTTCACACAGGCCCTTGGATTGGGGGTGGCACAGGGTTAGCTCGCACACCATCACCCTTCTGTCTCAAGCCCATGGCAGGCATCTGTAATCACTCACCGAGCCCTTCCAACAAGGCTGCTGGGCAGCCATTAGCTACCGATCTCAGATAACCTCTGGGCCTCAGCACTGGGTGGGCCCCAAGGGCTCTTCCCTGAAGTAGACCCTGGTCAGCTGACAGAGGAGCTGGCCAGGCCTGGTGGTGACAGTGGCCTTGCTTCCTAGGATGGACAGCAGATGGTGGCTTTCACACTGGGCCTGGTCCCTGATGGCTATGGCACTTGGGGCTGGGGGCGCGGCATCCACCGGGGCCACGGTGAGTGGGGAATGTGGTCCCTTGCCCAGCTGGGCTGATGGTGAGGGGCTGTGGGGAGTGTGCGCAGTGGTCACAGGGCACGTTTCCAGAGCTCTCCAGCTCCCAGGAAAGTGTGTTACAAGCCCGTCAACCTAGCCCCTGTCCGGGCGCTCTGGCACACTGGGGGCTCAGAAGGCTGAGCGCTTCCCCTGCGAGGAGGTCTGGAACGAGGTGGTGGAGAGAAGGTCAGGAGGAGACAGGGGCCCAGAGCTTGCCAGGCAGCCAGGATGCTCCGGATCCCTGCATCAGAAGAACCCCGGGCCCAGCATCCTGGGAGTTCCCCCTGAGACCATCCCTGCCCCCGGCAGAGCCGAGCCCGGGCCGCCAAGGGACCAGCTGGCTTACCGGTGGGCTGTGTCCTCTGCCTGGACACAGGATGGTAGGCCTGCCCACCGGGGCTCCAGCCTTCCTCTCCCTGTGGGCTGTCTTACCCAGGACAATAGCCCAACGTCCAACAGCCTGGAAGGGGACGCCGATGCCACGGCCTACTGGTGGGGTGAGTGGACCAAGTGGACGGCGTGTTCCCGCAGCTGTGGGGCTGGGGTAATGTCCCAGGAGCGGCACTGTCTGCAGCAGAGGTATGGGGCTGGGCGCGTGGCCCATGGGCTGGCACAAGGGTTGGCAGCCCAGATAGGAAAGGGAGATCTGGGAGGTGGGAGGTGGTGGGTGGGGGTCTCAGGCTGTGGCGGCGTCTCAGTTTGAGGCAGCACTGGTCTGGTGACTGACTCACCCTTCCCCGTGGCCTCTGTCAGGGACATGGCTCCTGGCGGCATACAGGCAGGGGTGTTCTGGGGTTCATCTTGCTGGGGCCAGCCCTTTCATGCGAGGCAGGATCCGTTCCTAGGGCCGTTCCATGAGGGCTGAGGCCCGTCCTGGCCTTCTCTTCTGAAGACCTAAGTTGAATAAACACAGGACCTGGATTCAAATGTTGCCCCTGCCTCTTCTTAGCTGTGTGACCTTGGGCAAGTCACTTAACCTCTCTGAGCACCAGTTTCCTCATCTGTGCAGGGGAGATCATGTTAGAGCCCATCTGCCATTTCTGAGACTACGAGGGACCATGTGTATATGCCCTTTAGCACAGGGCGCAGAGCATGCAAATGCCATTGTTATGGTTAATTCTGTGCACTGAGGCTCTGAGCTATATGCTGGGGAGACAGGGATGAATTGGACACAGCCCCTCCCCTGGGCAAGACTGGGTGATGCCATCAAACCAGTGAACACCTGAGAGGTGGGAAGTGCCTCAGTGGGGCAGCAGGCATGAGTGGGGAGGAAGGACCCCTTGGTCAGAGGAATCAGGGGAGGCTTCGGGGTTCAGCCCAGAGGCCATCCAGCGCAGGAGCAGGGCTGGGAAGGGCCCGTAGCTCGGGGCTCCCAGCCATGGCTCAGAGTCCTCGTCCCCCTCAGGAGGATGTCTGTCATGGGCGCTGGGAACAGGACCTGCGCGGGCACGTCCAAGCGGTACCAGCTCTGCAGAGTGCAGGTGAGGCCTGCCCCCTCCCCTCCTTGGGCAGGTTTCAGGGTGTGTGCTGTGGCCCCTGGACCCTCTGGACACTGTCCTGGGCCGGCCCCTTCCATCAGGTCCAAGGGAAGCACAGAGATCGGCCCTGTGCCCGGATCCCCCTTCCCGCATCAAATCCAGCCTCTCCCGCCTGCCACATCCCATGGCCACAGGCAGGGATGAGCTTGGAGTGTGGCCTCCAGGTTTCGGTTCTCTGGCCAAGACCCCCTTTACTCACAAGTCCCACACCTGGTGCTGGCTGAGAGGCTGACAATCGCCAGGCATCCTGTCCCCAAAGGGTCCCATGCAGCCCAGCTCCATGTGCCCTTGTGCTCACCTCTGCCCTCGGGCACCCGTTAACCACGTGCAGGCAGCAGTGGCTGGGCTGGGCAGGAGGCAGACCCTGGCTTGGCCTCCTGGCAGCTCCCAGTGGGGCCACAGCCTGATCCCAAGCTCTGGGGCTGGGGCGGACAGATGGCGAGTGGTTGGGCCTCTGCGTGTATCCCCATGACCCAGCGTCCGCGTGCAGGGAGTTGGGCCTGAAGGGCGGCAAGCGGCCACAGCTTCCATGTGGCATCACCAGTCAGCTGCCCTCCGGGGTGCTCCTGGGCTCCTGAGGGCCTGCCTCCCGAGTCCGGTCCCAACCCCAGCATGACCCGCTGGGCCCTGCACAGGCCTCCCCCCGGCCCTGGGGGCTCCTCTGCCGAGGCCAAGCCCACCTCCAGTCAGTGTGCCATGTTCCAGGCGCTGTGGCTCCAGTCGTGGGCAGGCAGACGGGCCCCACCCGAGGACGTGGGCTGAGTGGGCAGCCAGCACAGCCAAGGCTGGTGCCCCTTCCCTGCCGGCGGCAGGCAGGCAAAAGTTCCCCGTGCACACGAGCCAGGCAGTGTGGGTGGCTGAGGGGTGGCAGCTGCCCTTTGGTCTATCCTTGCTCCTTCCAGAGAGCAAGGGAGAGTGGGAGATGGAGGGAACCAGAGGCTACCGCAGGCCCTCGGCCCTCGGCCCTGGCACAGCCATCCTGGCTGCAGCCATGTTGTGCTCAGCCTGGACAAAAATGCCTTTGTCAGCTGAGTCCCTGCTGAGGCCTCCCCGCCGGTCTTCTCACCTCCCAGGAGTGCCCGCCGGATGGCAGGAGCTTCCGCGAGGAGCAGTGCACCTCCTTCAACTCCCACATGTACCACGGGCGCACGCACCAGTGGAAGCCCCTGTACCCTGGTACCGTGGCCCTGGCCCTCCAGTGGGATGGGGGTGGTCCCACCCTTCCACACCTGAGGGCTCACCTGCTGGGGGCAACGGGAGGAGGGGACTGTCCTTGGCCAGTGGGTGGCAGGTGGGGAATCTGAGGCCCAGGGGAGGGGCCTTGTTTCAGGTCACAATTAGTTCAGGCAGCATCGTTAATGAGTTGGCCTCTCCCACTCATGGGATAAGTTTTGGGGTGCCTGGCAGTCCAGGGCCACTGGTAGAGGGGAACTGCCCCACCCACAAGGACACAGAGGCTGGAACCCACGGAGCCTGGGCCGGGCCCGACCACCTGCATCCTGGTTCTTTCTGTCACTGAGACCCTGGGCACGTCCCTTCTACCCTCCAGGCCCTGGTTTCTCCATCTGTGCAATGGGGGCCGGGTGTGCTGACTCCGTGGGAGGAAGGGGGAAGACCCTGCGTCCGGCCCCACCCTGAGAGCCTCTGTGCCCCCAGATGACTACGTCCACATCTCCAGCAAGCCGTGCGACCTGCACTGCACCACCTTGGATGGCCAGCGGCAGCTCATGGTCCCTGCCCGCGACGGCACGTCCTGCAAGCTCACCGACCTGCGCGGGGTTTGCGTGTCTGGAAAATGTGAGGTTGTTAAACATTGTAGCACAAGTACCACTGGTCTCATCACGCTGACCACCCACCTGTCCACCTGTGGCGGTGGCGGCCCCGGCGCCCTCCCAGCAGCCCTCTCCACCTCCCTTCCTGCAGCCCATCGGCTGTGACGGGGTGCTCTTCTCCACCCACACGCTGGACAAGTGTGGCGTCTGCCAAGGGGACGGTAGCAGCTGCACCCACGTGACGGGCAACTACCGCAAGGGCAACACGCACCTCGGTAAGAGCCGCTGCTCCGGGCGGGCTCCCAGGTGTGACGTGGCTCCAGCCTGCTGAGACCTCCAGCCTCCTCCCACTTGGCCCTCCACCGGGCCCAGGTGGGCTGGGCAGGGGCCCTGGAAAGCCCCCTTTGGCTGTGAATAAGGAGCAGCTCTGGGCACTGGAGGCCTCCGCATGCACAAGGCTTGGGGATTATGCTGATCTTCGCCGCAGCCTGCAGGGAGTGTAAAGGCCACACTTAAAAGGGGAAACTGAGGCTCAAGTCTCATCCTCACAGCTGATATGAGAATTGAGTCTGGGCATGCAGATCCTGTGCTCTCAGACCTGAGTTTTGGGGGGTCAGAGGGGCACAGAGGCTCCTGCCAGAGCCAGGCTGACACCACGGAGCCAGCCCCCACTTCTCTGGGCAGTGGTGTCACTTTTCACAGCCACGTCCACGTGGGTCTGGGGGTGGGCAGGGGGTCTGGGCACATGAGAGGACTTGGTACTTTTGGGAGGATGTCACTTACGGCACTCGGTGTCGGGTACATTTCCGGGTCTTGGTAAATGCTTGTGGAGTCAGCCTGGGTCATTGCGGCCACCAGACTGGGGAAGCAGGGCAGCTTGAAGCCCACTCAGCATGGGGAGACTGAGGCCCAGAGTGGAAACTGCCTGCCCGAGCTCCTCAAAGTGAGGCTGGCTGAGTCTGGAATAGAGCCAACCCAGCAGAGCCACTGTGGACCAGGTTGACAGGGCTCCGGCCGAGTCCCGGAGGTGGGGGGACCTGCCTCCACCGGTACAGGCGGGGTGATTTCAGAGTCAGCATTGGGACTTGGGCGTGGGACCAGGGATGGGCGTGCTGGATGGAGCAGGGCAGGGTAAGGACAGGAGGGAGCGTCTCCAATGGAGGGCCCCAGGCAGAGTGGCTGGGTGGGGATCTGAAGACCACATGGTGGGCACAGAGGGCACTGGCTGCTTTCTTTGGAGGCCTGCCAGATCCTGGGGCATGGAGGCTGCAGAGCCGGTGTTTAGGTTGTGCATCTCTTTCTGAGCACCTACTACGTGCCCAGCATCTCCAGCTACTATAAGGCTCAACAGACAAGGGTCATGCCTCCTGGGATCCCGGCTTGGGGACCACTGGCCGACTCTTCAGCGTTCCCCGCCAACCCCACCAAGGGTTCCCCAAGCGCCGAGCCCCTCTGGTACAAGCTAACTGCTCTGTGCTTCACGGCATCTCTGCAAGGCGTACTGCCACAGTGGCCAGTTTGCAGGTGCAGAAACAGGCGGAGAGAGGCGAGGAAACTACTTTCAGGTCACACAGCCAGAAGTGGCAGAGCTGTCTGGGTTCCTGGGTCTGTGATCCAGAGCTCTGACCCCCACACTTCCCTGAAAAGGGGTGCCTGCTCACCATGGTGAGGGCCTGCAGCATATGAGGGCTGCTGATTAGATGCTGAGAAATCTTGTGAGCTACGTGCTAATTTAGAACTGAACATGTATAAAACCTGTTTAAATAAATGATACTTTAACAGTCATTAGTTCTTGACCTCTATGGCTACGGAAATTGTGGAAATACTTTAACAGCAGGTGAGCTACTGTGCGCCTCTTCCTAACTTTGCCCCGGCGACATGGTGCTGGGAGCTTGAAGTCGGCCACCGCGGGAGTGTTTAAGCCATGGACACTGGCCAGTACTGCACACCAGAGGTGGCTGTTGAGCCAGCAGCAGCCTGCTGGCCAGAAGGGATGAGATCAGGGTCTTCAGGATCCTTCAGGGACCTCTGGCTGGACGAGTGGTGCGGGACTGGCTTCTGGGTGCACAGCAGCAGCTCACTGGGCACACAGGCGCGTGGCGGCGCCACCAAGGCTTGCTCCTCACGCGGGAACCCATGGTGTGAGCACACCACTGCCCCCTGCAAACCTGCTGTGCGGGCTCTCCCAGCATTGCTGTGTGCAGATGGGGAAACTGAGGCCTGAGGGCTCCAGTGACCTTCTCAGGGCCACCTTGGTGGTAGGTGGCAGAGCAGGGCCCAAGTCATTTGGCTCCAGCAGATTTAAGGTCTGTGTGGCCTGCAGTGTCCCTTGGGAGGGACTGGCACAGGCACTAAATGTGTCACCCATGGCCTTGCTGTGAAAGGCTCATGGCACCCGGGCTAACCTAGGCTCATGCCTGGGGGGCGGCCCAGTCCTCGGACTTGCCTCTTGGCCCGGATGCAGCTGTTGAGGTGGGGCTGCCCTCAGGCACATCCCTCCCCAACCAGGAGGGCAGGAGGGTGGTGACCACCATCCACGGCTGCCTTTCCAGTCGCCAGGTGGTGCCCACAGCCGGGCCTGCTGCTCACTGTCATCTGATCTCCCCCAGGTTACTCTCTGGTGACCCACATCCCGGCCGGTGCCCGAGACATCCAGATCGTGGAACGAAAGAAGTCCGCCGATGTCCTGGGTACGTGGCGGGGCCGGGCGGTCGGCTCACACGGCCTTTCGCAGTCTTACGTGGGGCAGTATGTATGGGTGGGGAAGCGGAGCCTGATCCTGGATGCCTTCCTGCGGGAGCAGACACCCCCCGAAAGCCAGAACTTGACCTAGGTGTTGGGGGGCATCCTAGGGAAGCCACCTCAGCCTACGTGTGGAAGGACCTGTGCTCAGAACTGCTTCATGGTGGAGGGGTCTCGATGTCAGGAGGTGCGAGTCCCCATCCCTGAAAAGCCTGGCACAGGCGAAGGTTGGAGGTGCTGGGGGTGGGAGCCCGGCCTGCTGGGGACCAGGAGTGGGACTGAGCAGTGAGGGAGGGGAAGCAGGTGGCCAGGGTGCCGGTTCGTGGGGGGAGAACGTTCAAGCTGCTGTGCTCGCCCCACTCGGCCTCCCAAGGGAAGCGGGGCTTTGCAGGGCCCCCCCATCATGGCTGAGGCCATGAGGCCCGCAGCTGGTGGTCTCTGGAGAGGCTCCCTGTGTGGGTGGAGGGCTGGCCAGTCAACATGCCTTGTCTGCACCGCCAGGGGCTGGCCTGAGGCCCTCTGGCTGAGGTGGGCGGGGACTGACACCTGTGAGCAGATGTGCTCGGCCTTGCTGGGTGTGGGACAGGCCAGGGACTCAGGCAGGGAAGGTGTCCCATGCCTGGTGCACCTCCATTGTCTCAGGGCAGCCTTGTGAGAGCCTGGGCTGGCAGGGGGAACCCACCTTTCTGAGAGGATGTGTAGGTGAGGCTTGCTGACTGTCCTCAGCATGAACGCCTGCCTGGGCTTGCAGCACTTGTGGCTTTGGGGTCAGCACTGCAGCCCCCGGGCTCCAGCCCCCTGCCCCAGCAGGTCTGCACCTGCCAGGCCTTACACCCAAGCTCAGGGAGCCAGGCCTCTGCCAGGCCACTTGCTCTGCCGCTCACTGCGATCGGGGTAAGGTCAGGTGGCACCACGTTCTCAGAGCTGGCAGATGCAGGCTGGGGATTTAACCCTTCACACGTACCCGGAAGCTGGGCTGAGACAGCTGGCCCCAGCATGTGCCCCACCACCCATGGCTCAGCCTTGGGTTCAGGTCGTTTTTGACGTTACTGCATTGAGGGCGTTTGTCCAACAGACGCGTCCTGGTTGCTGCATCTGCCTGATAATAAATTTATCGCCAGCTGCCTCTGCTTGCATTGCATCAGGAGCTTTGGACGCGGAGCGCTCCCCTCCCTCCGGCCGGTTCCAGGAACGGGCTCTGAGGACGCCCACTGGAAGGCACACTGTCCCGAGTGTGGAGCCACCTCCCTGCTCTGTCCTCTGGGCCCTGAGGCCCTGAGCCCTCTGGTCAGCACCCGCAGCTCCAGGAAGGGCCAGCTGCCCCTGTGGCCATGCCGGTGCTAGGCGGGCACGGGACAGGCTGCTGGCAGCTGCATGCACGGCCCGCTCTCTGGGTGTCCCAGGCTGGAGACAGGCCCTGGGAGTGGCCCCACCGCTGAGGTCTGCTCTGCGTGTCCACCTGCATCCCGCCTCAGAGAGGGGGGTGCTGAGAATGTGCCCAGGATGCTCAGCCATGCCTGGGAGAAGGGATGAAGTGGGAGCAGAATGTCACGGCCCCCAGGGACAACAAGGAGCTGGTCAGCTTAGGTGGACCAGACGGCCTGCTGGCGCGGCTGGGACAGCACTTGGGGCCGGCCAGGCCAGGGCTGCAGCGATGCTCAGTGTGAGCCCTGGAGGGACGCTGAGGTCCCCTCCCCATGTGTGGTCCCTCCCCAAGGTGGGAAGCTGGGGGTGGGGGCCCGCCTCGGCTCACAGGGTGACTCTGCAGCTCAGCCAGGCAGGTGGGTCAGCCCCACCTGGCTAACGCCTGTTGTCCAGTGTGTGCTTCCGCAGGTGCTGACCCTTCTGGTCCAGACCCAGCCACTTAGTCCTGGTGCTACTCATCACCTCGCAGCCCAGCCTCTTCAGAGGAGGCCGGAATGACAGGCCAGTGGGCCCCTCGTTGTCTAGACATGCACTTATTTACTTGAGGCTGATAGGAAAGTGCATTCACGGCCCTCGGCTTTCACTGGCCGGCATGTCTGACTCCCCCATGATGTGGAGCTTCCTGTCTTTGGGTTATTAGGGGATGGCCACGGGGACAGGCTGGCTACAGCTCCCTGAGCATGTGATGCTAGCCTCCCTGCCCCCCTCTCCCATCTCCCCAGCCTGTGTGACGCTGGCCTGGCTCTTTAGCTCTTGCAGATGAGGATGGCTCCTATTTCTTCAATGGTAACTTCAAGGTGGACAGTCCCAAGAACTTCAACATCGCTGGCACGGTGGTCAAGTACCGGCGGCCCATGGACATCTATGAGACAGGCATCGAGTACATCGTGGCGCAGGGGCCCACCAACCAGGGCCTGAACGTCATGGTGAGTGTGCCTCGGGGTTCAGGGCAGCAGGGATGGTGGGGGGCCCCACAGTGCACGTGTACCCAGCAGGGTCTACGCTCAGCTTTGGGTGGGTCTGTCTGCCCCCTGGTGTGCAGCTCTTTAGGACCTGCACAGGGGCCAAGGAACAGGGGCTGGATGGGGGTGCAGGGAGGCAGGCCCCCTCCCACCCCTCCCTGCCCTTGGTGATCAGGGTCAGTTTCCCTACCAGGATGGCGACTCCTTTCCTGCTGCCCAAACGACCAGGTGGCCGTCTCAGCTTGCAGTCTAACGGGCCTCTTGCTGTGTCTCCTGGTGGAAGTGTCCCTTTTGGGGAATCAGGACTTCTAAGCTCTAAGACCCACAGACCCTAGAGCCCCAAGGAGGTCCCTGGGACTGGTAGCCATGGCTGTTTCCACATCTTGGTTCCCAGATCCTTGCAGTCTACTCACTGAGGACACAGCCCCCTATTATGGTGACTGATTTAGGGTGTGCATTGCATCAGGGTGGATGCTGAGGCCCTGTCCTCTTGGGGTACTGCTGCCTCTAGGCTACACCTTGGCTCCCCCTTCCAAACCGCGGCTGGCGGTTTCTGGGCAGTGCAGCAAGCGCCAGGTCCAGTGGCTCTCCGAGCCAGGTGGCTGCTGTGGCACCTCCTTTGCTGGGAGTACGTCCCTTTGTCCAAGGCAGTGCTGTGTGGGGCTCTGTGAGCCCTTGGGCTTGGGGACCGGCTGAGGCCCTGGGGCAGGAAGGGCAGCCTTATATTCAGGATAAGATGAATCACTTTCCCTTCTAGGATAGAAGGGGTCTAATGTAGTCATCTTGCCGTCCAATAATGGATGGTCCCCTGCAGGGGCCAAGCTGTGTCCCCTCCCCAGCTTGGTGCTGGCTATGGAAGGCTGGGCTTCCGGTCAGTGCAAGCAGCGAGGGCAGCCTCGGTGAGTGAGAACCGAGGCTCTTGGGCCTGTGCCCGGCTCCCACGCCTGCCAGCAGCCTATTCCATCATGTACCCACTGTGCCATCAGCAGGGTGACCACTGTCAGAGGCAGGCCAACATCAGCTGGAAAAGCCATCCTGTTACCTGGTGGCGCGGTGCCCCTCCTGGGGGAAGCCCCCTGGCCTGCATTGACAGGCGATGCAAAGCCCTTCCCGCTTTATGTCTGCTCCAGGGATCCGCCCACGTATCTCCCCCTAATTTCGAATCTTTTCCAGTCAGGACCCTGACCAACCAGTCCAGTCATTCGCTCTGCCCACGAATCAGTGTATATTCTCAGCCCGGGCCACTCTGCTTCCCGTACAAATCAGAGGGTCATGTCTCACGTGCTGCCTAAGGCCCACCTGGCGGATGTCCCTCTATGCGATTTTTCAGGGCCATCCCTGAATGGGGCCTTAGTGAAGCAGATCTCATCTCAGCTTGCACACCCACATCTCTGGATCAAGTTTGGCCATTCTTGTCCTCTCTGACTTGGCCACAAGGGTCCCTCATGTGGCCGTGATCTCTGAGCTAAGAGAGCTGCTGGTGCGAGGGTCCTGGGTGAGGGAGGTTCGGTCTGCCCTCTGGCCCTGATTGTGCCTAACCCTGGATGTGACACTTCCATCTTATGAGAGATCGCTGCCGGGCCCTCCCAACCATGTATCAGTGATATTGACAGGCCTCATGTTATCATATGCAGCTCTGGCTGCGTGGGTTACTCGGTGACCTGTGGCCAAAGGGTTCCATCTCCAGTAGGGCTTGGTAGCATGTCTGCTGGGTCTTACAGCCCAAGAGGCAGGGGCCTGCTGCAGGGCCTGCTCTCCTCAGGACCCCTCTCCATGCTGGCAGCTCTTTATGGTACCCACTATATGGATTCGACCAATACTCCCAGATGTGGGATACGCTGTACCCTAAATCTGCTTCCTGATGGGAGGGATGAGATGCAACATGACAATTTGCCCTTTACGTTCAAGGGGATGTCCTGGCATGCCTGAGACTAGGAAGCCCTGAAATTCTCACTTGCCGGGGGCCAGTGAATCTTCATAGGATCTGTTCTCCGATCCTCTGGAATGAATATGCTTCACCAAGCCTCACGTGCCACCTTCCACTTATCTGGTCTGATGAACGTGATGTTATCAATCTGGAGGATGGTGGAATGTTCCGTAGAACAGTCCAGCCCCTTGGTACTGTGTTATAACAGGGTGGCAGCCCTGGGTCAAAACTGTAAGTGTGACTGTTGTCTATCCCATGTGAATGAAAGCTGCCTCTGCGTCCTCCCCAGCAGGGACAGAAAACAACATCTTTGCCAGTGATGAGCTTGTGGCCACATCCACCTGCTCTAGGGAAGCACCACATCCTTCCAGGGCTGCATGGGGGCTACTGCTCTGTGGAGTCAGCAGTTCCCTGCCATCTTCCTGGATGTGTCTTGTTTTTATAGGGGCCAGACTGTTGAATTAAATGGGGGATATGACGGAGTCACCAGCCCGCATCCTTTAGGTCACTAAGACTGGTACTAATCTGTGTTTGCCCCCAGGATGCAACGCTGGCTTTGATTTACTCTTGATGGGGTCGGTGGTCAGGTTCACAGGCTTCCACTTCACTTTCCCCACTGGGGCGGCCCTTACCCCGCAGGCCGCAGAGTCGGTGTGAGGGTTCTGAGCTTGGGGGCAGGCAAGCCTCGGAGCCAGAGGACACGCTTGGTGCCAGACCCGGGCCATGACTGGGCGGCCCTGTGTCACCCTCGTGCTCCCGTGAGAACAGGGGGCGATGGTGATGCTTTGGGTCCCTGATTATCAATGTCACCTTGGACCCTGGTTCCAGAATGTCTACCCATTTCTCCAGTGAGCGGTTGACCAAGTAAATGGCTGGGGGGCAAGTGGGGGAGCCATCCCTGCGTAGGCTTGCTGGCGGCTCCTTCTTCCCGGGGACCTGGCCGACCATCATTCTGTGGATTCTGGGTCTGAAAACTGGTCCAGGAAGTCGCGCAGGGATCGTGACTTTACGGAGTGGCCGCCCTCTGCTCCCTGATCATTCACCCTTGGAATCTTTGATTTTGCAAATGGAGAAGCACCTTTTCTGGACCCATGTATTTGACTCCATGGAGTCTGTAGCCACAGGTCTCTGTGGTTCAGGCCTCCTGGCTGCCACATCAACCCTGTTGCTTGGGCCCCCGTGTTTGTGGTGGAGGGTCTGGTTCTGTAATAGCGTCTCCTGCCGTCAGCCTTGCCCCTGGGACCCCCCCGGCCCTGCCCCTGTGAGGGGTGCTGGCGCCTGCTCACCACTGCCTCTCCTATCACTCTGGGAACGGAGTGTCCCCCAGGACCTCCTGCAGGAAAGTCACTCGGAGGGTCTTTTTGTCCATTGTCTGCCATAGCCGTAACCCTTTGCTTACTTGACCTCAGTTCCTCAAGCCTCCTGGAACAGTCCTGACGGCACGTCAGTGCACCCTCCCTGTGAGCCTCATCCTTTAAAATGAGCCGGTGCTCCCGCTTGGTGCAGCCCCCTCGTGGGGTCTCAGCTTCCCTGCGTCCCATCCAGGCCCCTGAGTGGGTTCCGGTCCCACGGTTCTCCTGGCCTTCTGCCGGCTCCCATTGGCTGGCCCTGCAGGCCCACCGTGTATTGCCCCTTATCCCCTGGGCTCCCCTGACTGGGTGAGGATGGGACTTACCCTGGGTCAGGGCCCGACGGCCGGAGAGTAGGTGGGGCAAAGTCCTGATGGATGCCTGCGGGGTCTGGAAGGCAAAGGTCTCCCCACTGACGCCAGGCCAGGGACACATGCTTGCCTTGACAGGGACAAATTGCCACTTTTCAGGCCTGGAAGATTTGGGGGATTTCACTTTTTCAAGCATATTAACTCAGATACCCACAGCCTGTCTCAGGCACTCTCCTCCGTCCCCACTGTGGGCAGGACACAGAAGCCAACCTCCGGTACCCTGTCCTCTGTTCTCCCACCTGCTTTGCCCCTGGCTGGAGGGCACAGAGTGTCTTTATGTATTACAAGGAGGCCCTCTGCTTGGTCTTACACTGGCAATTAGGTGGTGACATTGCCATTTTCCCAGGGCACGGCATCCTGGGGCCCTTCATCCTTCCTTAACGCCCACCCCGCCCTAGCCAGCTCTCGAACACTTGAGACACAGCATCCACCAGCGTGTTTTCTTCCACTGGTGCCCCATCTCAGTTCACCACTGGAGGGGTCTTACTGCTCCATGCACCCCAGGGTGGGCTGGCACCGCCCCTGCTGACAGGTGAGCCTGCCCCAGACTCCCGTTTGAGAGTCTGCTCGCGCTTCTTCTTGCCCCACCTCCTCTCCCAGCCGTCCGGCCCTGACCCAGGGTAAGTCCCATCCTCACCCGGTCAGGGGAGCCCAGGGATAAGGGGCAATACACGGTGGGCCTGCAGGGCCAGCCAGTGGGAGCCGGCAGGAGGCCAGGAGAACCGTGGGACCAGAACCCGCACCACTGACTCATGTTGGAGTCCCCTTAAAGGGCCCTGAGGACCCTCGGGGAGGGGGAGAGGGCAGGCAGAGGAGGAGCTGGGCTGGGGTTCTGCCTCAGCCCACCCGAGGGGGCGCTCTGCAGCCCGGATGGCCCTGGGGCCCCGCACCTCAGTACTCCCCCTCGACGCAGGGCGTCTGGGTGGAGAGTGCAATGTTATTGCTTAGGATTTCAGGGACAAGGTAAGAGAATGCAGGCTGCATTTTAGCTGGCTTTGTTACTTCTAAGACAATCTATGCCCATGAGTCCTTTACTGCCTGTACTGGGGTGGACGGCTCCCTAGGCACCCTCGGGTGTGCCCAGGTCACCAGCCTTTGGACACGGGCTACCCCTGCAGCCAGGCGTAGCTGTGGTCAGGCACTGTCACGGGTGAGTCCCTGGGGAAGATTCAGCTCTGGGCCCCAGCAGGGATGTTCCTGGCATCGGGGACAAGAGTGTTTGTCCTACGGGGGCTTGTGGGTGATTGATGGGCCTCAGCAGCCCCTCCAGGCTTTCAGGGAAGAGGCTGGAGTGAGCAAGGGGCAGGGTCCCACTTCTTCTTCTCCCCAGGTGTGGAACCAGAATGGCAAAAGCCCCTCCATCACCTTTGAGTACACGCTGCTGCAGCCGCCACACACCCACCGCATCCAGCCGGTCTACTACAGCTTCTCTGAGGCCGCCTCTGAGAGCGCCGAGAGCCAGGAGTTGGGCAGGGCCGGCCTGCTGGGCCTCCTGCAGCACAACGGTTCCCTCTATGGCCAGACCTCCTCGGAGCAGCTGGGCCTGGACAGCCAGCTCTTTGGCCCCCTGCGCCCGGGGATCGAGCCGAGTCTGGGCAAGGGCCAGGAGACCAACGAGGTGTGCGAGCAGGCCAGTGGCGGGGCCTGCGAGGGACACCCCAGGGGCAAGGGCTTCCTAGGTAACCAGGGGGCCTTCTGGGGGCGGGACTTGGGGTGTGGGGCTGGCTGCTTGCGGGCTTACAGGGGCAGACGTGGTGCTAGGCTGATGGCGTGAGCCCCTTTGCGTGCACTCTTTGAGGGGGTGGGGTTGCTCCTATTTGACAGACGTGCAGAGTAGACTAAGCCTTAGGGAGAGTGAGGACTTGTCCACGACACACTGTTTTCTACTGTGGAGCAGCTGGGGGTCAAATGCATGGTGGTCTGACTCCATGGCCCACACCCTCGCTCATTTGGTGGAGGCAGGCAGGCAGGCAGGCAGGCAGCAGGGGCAGGTGTGTCAAGGGCTCTGGAAAGGAATATTAGGCAGTCAAGGGGCACAGGAGCCCCTGACCTGTGGGCTTGGGGACAAGTAAGGTGGCAGGATGAGGGTGTGGGAGAGGGCTGGGGGCGAGAGAGGGCCAGCAGGGACGGCCTGGCGGGGCAGGCTCCAGGGGTAGACGTAGGGGTGGGTCAGGGACCCGGAGAGGCCCGCTGGCCGTGTGGCCGAGCTCCTGAGGACCATCAGGGGGGTCTGGGCATCACACTTGTTGAGGGATAGAGGGTGGAAGAGGCCCCTCACCTACTTGGGGCAAGTTTCCAAGAACCTCGGAGTCTTCAAGTAGAGGACACTTCAGAAGTTGTATTAGCTCCCTGGGGCTGTAGTAACAGCACCACAAACGGGGGGCTTAAAACAACAGATCTGTGTTCTCGCCCAGTTCTGGGCCCAGAGTCTGAACACGGCACCTGAGGGGCTGTGCTCCCTCTGGGGGCTCTGTCGGGAGGGTCTTCCCTTCTTCCCCAGCTTCTGGTGGCTTCAGGCACCCTTGGCCTGTGGCTGTATCTCTGGCGTCTGCCTGCACGCTCGCATGCTGTCTCCGTGTCTGCGTGTCTCCTCCCCTTCTTACAAGGAGGGCAGGCACTGCATGCAGGGGCGCACCTTGAAGCCATGACGGTCTCATCTCTAGATCCTTAACTACATCTACAAAGATCCTATTTCCAAATAAGCTTCATTCCGAGGTTCAGGGCAGACATGAATTTTGGGGGAACCTTATCAACTTATCAACCCACTGCAGAGGTCAAGCAGATTCCCCTACCAGGGACTGTCCAGGCCGGCTGGCACGCCCCTGCTTGGTGGCCCATGTCATCTCAGAAACCTGCCTGTGGGAGCTTCCTGGTCCAGGTCTTTGATGCCAGCCCCACCGCCCCCACCCCCGGCAGCTCTTGTCCCCGACACAAGGGAGCAAGTGAGGTCAAGCCGCCTGTCTCCCTCACAGACGGCAATGCCACCGGGATGACTCTCGGAGGGGACGAGGATGACCAAGAGGCCGATGCCCGTTTCACCTCTCAGGAGCTCCTCTCGGCCAACGCCATCTCCGGCCAGCTCCTGGCTGCAGGCTCGGACTCCAAGGAGCCCCCCCTCAATGCGACCGGCAATGGCGTCTTTGCACAGGGCTCCCCCAGGAGCTCCCTGTCTGAGAGCCTCTACGTGGACTTCGAGGAAAAGGAGGGAGCCGGTGCTTACCTGCTCAACGGGTCCTACCTGGAGCTGAGCAGTGACAGAGTGGCCAACACCTCCTCGGAGGCCCCCTTCCCCAACGCCAGCGCCAGCCTCCCCAGCTCTGCTGGGAACAGGACCCACAGGGCCAGGTAGGAGGCACTTCCCCTGCCTGTCCCAGGGCTGCACGAGTGCGGCTGGGGGAGTGAGGCCTCCCCACAGGGGTCTGGCTGGGAAGGGCTGGGGACACAGAGGCAAGCAGGAAAGAGCCGTCCCTGCCCTAGGTCCCCCGCCCTCACCCCAGGCAGGTTGGGCCCAGGGGTTGAGGCCCTGTGCCTAGAGACCACCTGTGGGACTGAGGCAGGAGGGCAGGAGGTGGCTAACGGTTCCAAGCGCGTGTGAGCCAGGCTCTGGGCCAGGCCCTGCACACAGGCAGAAACAGTCACTCATCACAACCGCCCTTAGGTGAGGGACGGTCACATGGGCTCAAAGGGGGCCAGCAACACCCTCAGGGCCCCGGAGCCCGGAGGCTTGGGGCCCCGGCTTCTCCGTCTGGACAGCCATTGCACGTATGTCTGTAGGGCATGAGGCAGGCGTCCAGGCCGCCCCCTGAATGTGGACTGGCTCAGCAGCACCCTTTACTGCAGGTCAGAGAGGAAATCAGGGAAGGCCCAGTGGGACCTCAGCCAGGGCCTAGACCACAGACTTGGCATCAGCAACAGGGCCTTCTGCTGTGGAGGCCAGAGCCGCCTCTGGGATGCACTGTGTGGGAGTCTGCTTGGGCCAGGCCCCCAGAGCCAAGAACATACCTGGGGACACCGGGGCAGGCACAGCTGGGCTCACCTGGGCAGGCACGGCTGGGGTCACCTGGGCCATCATGGCTGGGGACATCTGGGCAGTTAAAGCTGGGGACACCTGGAGGGGCCTGAGGCCAGGAGCCTCTGGGTCAGGGCCAGCCACCATCACTACTAGAGGACAGTCCCTGGTGACAAGCCCCTGGGCTGACAGCAGCCACCCGGGAGCACCCTGCTCTGCTTTCCAGAAGTTCACAGGGCAGCAAGGCTGGCTTAAACAGACCAAACCAGGCCCAGCAGCCACTGGGGGTGGGTGGGGATGGGAGGCAGGAATGGGCCGCTGAATTTTGCTTTGTCTTGTTTCTTGAGGACCCACGCAGACCCCTTGGCTCTGGGTGGGAACCCTAGCCGGGGCTGAGGCCACAGGGCTGGGGTCCTCAGGGGCTCTGGACTGCGTCTGATGAGATACTTGGGGTCTCCTCCTGGGGTGATGTGGCTTGGGTGACCTCGCCCTTCCCTAGGGGCCAGAAGCAGTGCAGTGGGCCCCCCAAGCTGCAGGAGGGTGCCTGCCCCTTTCTCGAGCTGTTCCCCAAGGCCCTGGCTCCGGTGGGCTGCCCTGCAGGGGGCTCATGGGTACAGCGGGGGCCCTTCTGACAAGCTCTGGGTGGCTGTCTCTGCATGTGTGGACAGAGCGGGCCCATTGGGCCATCCACTCATGGGACCTGGCCCCAGAAGCCAGGACGGAGTGGGGCTTGCGGGGGCTGGAAGGAGGTGACAGGCTTTGCTTCAGGGTACAAGGTCGCATCCCAGAGGGGGCTTCGTGGACGAAGCCCTGGGTCCCAGAATCAGCCAGCGCTTGTTGTGCATCGGGCCCCCTCCCGAGGTTGGGCCTGGCCTTCGTATGGTCACTCTGGCTCTTCTGCCCGCCAGGCTGCCCAGAGGACCCCATTCTATCCTGGACTCAAAGTGCTCCCAAGGTCTCTAAAGAGAAGCCATCAGCAGTATTTTGAGCCTCCTGAGGGGCCCCAGCTCCCATGACTAGGTGCTGAGGGAGGCCAGCTGTCTGGCGGTCAGGTCCCTCTCTGGGTGGGTTTGTCAGGCGGCATGGTGGCTCAGCTGTTTATTGGCTTCCTTCATGGAAAACGCTGGTGTTGGAAAGCCAGGATGGAGCCTCAGAGATGTGGGTGGCCATCCCACCCCTGTCCACCACTTCCCACGTGACTCGGGCATGTCTCCGGCCTGCTCTGGGCCTCAGTTTCCCCATGCCTAAGGGGGAGCTTGTCAGAGGACCCCTCAGGGCCCGCCCACAAGCATTCACGGATCCCAGACCAGGCCGTGGCGTAAAATTACGGGTCCTTAAGCCACATTTTGAAGAGCGCCTCCAGCTCCGTCCCGGCTGAATCGCAGCCCACGGGCCCTGGCTCTCCAGCGCCTCTGCCCATCGGCGGCAGGAATCCACACAAGATTGTCAGCGCTCACAGCCCCCCACATGGCGAGATGGGGGCCACTCTCCCTCAGCCACCAGCAACGGGTGCCACCTGGCAGAGACCAAAGATGGCCCCTGAGATAAAGGGCTGAGGGGGCCACGGGGAACCACCCGGCCAAAACAGCCTCGCCGTGGTGAGCTGTCCCAACGCAGGAAGTCTGCTGGAGAGAGCGTGAAGTCAAAGGCGCAGCCCAGAAAGGAAAGGTTATTTTCGTCTTCTCAGAACAGCCTCAGACAATCAGGGGTGGCCCCGGTGACCAGATGCAGACACTGGGAGCAAGCATCCCAGACACAGGGGACTCAGGGTCCCTTGCCCAGCCTCAAGAGGGAGAAAAGCGAAGAGAATTTTCTGGTTCATTTATAAACAAGCACAGACGCTGCAGAGACTCTGCATCCCTGCTTGTGCAAACCCGTCATCCCAAAGCCTGGGCGCTGTCCCTACGGGGCAGCAGTCCCCTCGCTCCCATCTGCTAGGGGCACCACCTTCCTCCCAGATGGAGGTGGGGGGAGGGCTGCTGGTTCAGCCTGTCCTGGGTGTTTATCTCCTTGGGGTGCTACTTCCAGAACAGAACCCACTGGGGGGTTGCATTGTTGTGCAAATATATACAGGTTTTTTCAAGAGTTACAGGTGCTGTGTGGGACCTGTGCTGGTGTAAGAGTGCAGGGTAGGCAGTCCCTCCAGAAATACCTTTTGTGCTTAAAATCCGTGGGCTTATTTTGAAGCGGGCCTGCTCTCGCATCAAGAGTGAGTCACGCTGCCTGCTGGCTGCAGGGGTGCGTAATTACGTAAAGATGGCGCAGCCTCTCCGTGGGTGGGGTGCTGGGGCATGGGTTGGATCCTTCCTTCTAGTTTTGTGCTTGGGGAGAATTTAAGGCTGTTGAAAGGAGGGTGGGGAGGGTGGGGGGGCCCACTCAGCACAATCCACTGTTTTCCAAATCGAGCGTTAGGCAGGGGCTTCCAGATTCTTCCTCCCCAAAGGCATTGCTCATGGGCCCTGGGTGCCGCCCCAGGTTTCCAGGGGTCCTTTGTTCTGGGATGATGGGGTCTTGGGTGGTTGGGGGACCATTTTAAAGGTTTCCTCTGGCCTTTAAGGAGGAAGGATGGGGGACCTTCCCTTTCCCTTCTGAACTGGTGAAAGGACAGGCTCCTGGTTGTAAAGCCACCAGGTGAGGGGCCCCAGTCCCTTTGAACAGCTCTGAAACTCACCACCAGCTCACTGCCTTCCCCGCTTACCTCCCTTGCTTGCTTCTCCCAGTCTGCTCTCCTCTGTCCCCACTCCCTGGCTTTATGTGGCCCCATCAGTAAATCCATCACTTAGGACCGCGGGTAGATTGTTCCCCGCTTCTCGGATGTGCTGTGCCTTTGGGCCAACACTCGTGCAAATGTGAAATGTGAGAGCAGCCCTTGTCCACTAGTGGAATTCCAGAAGTTGGAAGACTGACCAGCAGCGGCCTTCCCATTGGATCCGCACCCGTGTCTCTGTCGCAGGATTGACTGGGAAGCTTTTAGAATGTGTGCCTGGCACCCTCAGCTAGCCCATCGCCACCACTGGGGTGACGGTAGGGCTCACGGCGAGGACCTGTGAAAGGGTGTTGGCTCAGGTGGTGGTCATGCAGCCCCTCTGGGCCCCACGGGGAGTCGGGTGGGGCTTGGGGCGTGCTGCAGCGTCTGGAGTAAGAGGGCGTGGAGGCCTGTGGCATGTGCTGTCAGCCAGGCCAGGCGCACGTCCCCTTCTCTGGCTCTGGGGCCACAGGACTCCTGGGCCACATTCACGTGCAGGCAGGCGGCCCTGCAGAGCAGATGTGCCCCCGCACCCCCCACCCCGCTTCCCTTCCCTGCTGAGTCTGAGACCAAAACAAGCCTGCATATTGGACACTGAGGTGGGGCCCCAGCACACCGACTGGTTCAAAGCAGCAAACAGTCCTAACAATAGTTGGCTTCGGCGGCCCGAGTTCTGGCCAAGAATCATAGCTGGTGGCTGGCGGGCACCCAGCGTGCCTCTCCCCTGCACAACAGCCCTCACAGACCCGGGCAGAGGCGTCTGGAGGGGACGCGGCCACGCCCCCGTCTGCAGCCGAGCTTTTCTATTTTTGATAATTGGAGGCTGAATGGTTAGTGGCCCCATTCAAGCAGAATCCCAGCTGAGGGGGGCCGCAGAAGAGAGTTCTGGCACATTCTCAGCACTTCTGAGGTCCTCTCGGGGGGTGGTAGGTGGGTGTCCACTTGCCTGTGCTCAGTGGTCGCAACAGAAGCCTGCGTGTGCGGAGGGCGGGGTTAGATGCTGGCCAGCCCCAGGTTCTTCAGCCACCCACACGCGAAGGAGCTCTGACGGCCGCGGCCCAGCGTGCCGGCAGCCGAGTCCCAGAGCGGGGGAAAGGCGAATGTGTGCTCCGTCCTGAGTTGTGCCTGCCTGTGGGGGCTCCCTCCTCTGCTCCGCTCTAGACGGGGGTGCCCTGATCGTGACGGGAGGGTTAGAGCCGGGGGCTGAGCGCAGGTACGCTGTCGGAGGGAGCACACCGTCCCCCGGAAGCTCACGCGGGAGTGCACGGCGAGCGCCCCGGTTTCTCACCCTGCTCTCTGCTCTGCTTCCAGGAGCAGGCCCAAGGCGCGGAAGCAAGGCGTGAGTCCGGCGGACATGTACCGGTGGAAGCTCTCATCCCACGAGCCCTGCAGCGCCACGTGCACCACAGGTACTGGAGGGCCGCCAAGGGCAGCGCCTGCCGAGCCCTCCTCCACTCTGGCGCAGGCTGGGCTGCGGGCGGCTGCAGCCCCAGACATCTGCAGGGCGCTTGTCTAGGGCCGGCCCGAGCGGGACGCAGTGTGACGTGGCCGGGCTCTCGGTGTCCTCGTGCTCACAGCTGCTGGACCGCGGTGAGGCCGCCTCTGGGACTACGCGGCCCCCCCCCCCCCCCCCCGCATGCACCCTCGTCTGCTGTTCTTCATATCATGTCTTGTTAGAGCAAATGTTCTTTCGGCTAAAAGTGAGAAATCTCAAGTGGTGAGGATCTGACTTCTGTTTACAGCGACATAGGAGGGAGGAAATAGACCCTGAGATCTATGGTGGGGGGAATGGGTCAGATTCCAGGACCTTGTCAAGGCAGGTTGGACCGGAACAGAAGTCCCGTCGTGGCTCTGGATAGATGCATGTGGTTAGAAAGTATTGAGCTGGGATTTGACCCCATGTCTGTTTTCCCATGTGGCCGGCAACCACCGCGCTGAGCCGCAGGCCACAGCCACCAGGGGCTGGGGTCCCATCTGATGCCAGCTCGGGCCCCTCCCCTGGGGGCTGCTGCAAGGTCAGGTGTCAGACCCAGGACTGGCCCCATGGCGGATGTTGTATGGGGAGGTGGACCTGTAGGGCTCTGAACGACCGCAGGTCCTTATGTTCTGCTCACACGAGCTCTCCCTCTGGGGCTGGACGCTGGGACCCCTCCTCTTGTTAGAAGAGCCTCCTGAGCAGGGCATGGGACAGACTGAGTTTGCCCCCTGGGGTTCCAGGGGACACAGGGAAGCCCTGTGGGTGTGTGAGGGCATCTGAGTCACTCTGGTTGACCACACCATGTGCCCCCAGAAAATCACTTAATCTCTCCAAACCTCAATTTTCTACCCGTCAGATAGGATGTGCATCTGTCCAGGTGGTGGTGGGGATAGGCATGAACTGAGAAGTGGGCTGTCATGGCCACAGCTCGACGAGGTGGGCCCAGGTGGCGCTTGGCAGAAACGGTCAGACCCTGCTGAGCGGCTCCCAGCTACCACCGCCGCGGGCTCTGCGCCCCCATTTGGCTTCCCTCTGTGCCCACGACTCTCAAAATTCCATTTTTCAGGGCACCAAGGCCAAGCCAGGGTGGCGGTGGCTGTCACGACCCTGTGGCACATGTGTGTGTGCAAACGTTCAGCAGTGTCACAGACACATGACAGGGGCCCCTCCCTGCCCTGAGCCATGGGGAGAACCTGTGTGAAGGGACTGTAAGGTCAATGCAGCAAACCCCCTGTCTCCTGAGCTCCAGCTACACTGGGGTGTTTACTTTCTTTTCCTTGAAGTCACTCTTTGGAGCAGCAGGAATGTAGGTGAATTGATTTGGACTCAGAGTTTGAGTCCCCAGCAATGTTTCCAGCTGTTCCTGGGCATCTCTGGGGCGCAGTGGTGAGGGGAGGGGAGCGAGCAGGCCGTGAGCCTTGTCCTGAAAGGGGAGCGGGCTGGCCCCGTCACCTCCTCACCCTTGTTTGGAGGAAGGGCTCCGTGTCTAAGGAGGTTGCAGGGCGCTGTGCTCACAGCTGACGTAACAGCGTGTCCGGAGAGCCGGCACTTTGACCCTCCCAGCCTGTCTGCCGTTTTGGGGGTGAGCAAGCCAAGTGCTGGTGAGTGTGACAGTGTCCCTGCCACCCCACCAGGGACAGACCGAGCCGAGACCTGAGTCCTAGTCCCTCTTGATCAGGACCCTCTGGGTTCCCTCTGGGTGACAAGGAGTGAATGAATGATCAGGCGCTTGGTGGGGGTCCGCCGGTCCCCAGCCCTGGTGTCTCTGAGGCCGGGAACATTCCAGGCAGACCTGGCCAGGAAGCCAGCCTCCCCCTCGGAGAGGGCTGCAGGCCACAGAGCCCCGCGCTGGCAGAGGAGCCAGTGACTGTGCACTGCCTCGTCCTTTAAGAAAAAAGGGAAGTCCCCCTGCGGGCTGCTTCGTTCTGCCAAGGGCTGGGCTTGGAGAGGCAGCGGCTGCTGGGGAGGAGAGTGTGTGGGTGGGGCTTTCCGATTATGGGGAAGGCGATTTTCTCCTTGGGGGGCTGGCCACCTCGCCAGGTGGGTTCATGTCCATGGTTCAGGAAGCCCAGGTCTCCCTCCCTCTCTCCCTCCCTCTCTCTCTCACACACACACACAGAGAAGAGCAAGAACAAAACCTAACCTTGGCAGGGACCCACCACTGCTCGGTGAGCGTGGTCCATCTGCCAGCTCAGGGCCAGGCACAGGGGTCCACGAGCAGGAGGACCAGAGAGGTAGGAGGTAGGGTCAAGAAAGTCACAGTATTAGGTGAAGGCTGGCCATTTGCGTGCCGTCCATCTGAGGGGATTTGTAGAGTACGTGGGAGCCGAGAGATGTGAACACACATGGGGATTATCAAGGAAAGTTTAAGGAGGAGTTCGATACGGACTGGGCCATGCCGTGGGAGGACAGGGTGGGTCTGAAGATCTAATATAACATCTGGGGAGGCTCGAAGGGCTGGAACGGTTAGCTTTTCCATCCATATCCAGCTACCCACCCACCAGCCTGTCCATCCATCCATCCATCCACCATCCACCTACCCACCCACTCACCTACCCATCCATCCGTCCACCCGTCCATCCGTCCATCCGTCCATCCACCATCCACCCACCCACCCATCCATCCATTCGTCCACCCGTCCACCCATCCACCCGTCCATCCTTCCATCCACCCACCCACCCATCCGTCCATCCATCCACCCATCCATCCACCATCCACCCACCCACCCATCCGTCCACCCGTCCACCCGTCCACCCGTCCATCCGTCCATCCACCATCCACCCACCCACCCACCCGTCCATCCGTCCACCCGTCCACCCGTCCACCCGTCCACCCATCCATCCACCATCCACCCACCCACCCACCCGTCCATCTGTCCACCCGTCCACCCGTCCACCCGTCCACCCGTCCATCCATCCATCCACCATCCACCCACCCACCCGTCCATCCGTCCACCCGTCCACCCATCCACCCGTCCACCTGTCCACCCATCCATCCACCATCCACCCACCCACCCGTCCATCCGTTCACCTGTCCACCCGTCCGTCCATCCGTCCGTCCGTCCGTCCGTCCACCCGTCCACCCGTCCGTCCGTCCACCCGTCCACCCGTCCACCCGTCCGTCCGTCCGTCCGTCCACCCGTCCACCCATCCACCTGTCCGACCGTCCGTCCGTCCACCCGTCAACCCGCCCACCCGTCCACCCGTCCACCCATCCACCCATCCATCCATCCACCTGTCCATCTGTCCGTCCGTCCATCCATCCATCCATCCATTCATCCATCCATCCACCATCCACCCACCCACCCATCCGTCCACCCGTCCACCCATCCTCCCGTCCATCCGTCCGTCCGTCCATCCGTCCATCCGTCCATCTCCATCCATGTATATCCAGCCATCCAGCTGCCCATTCACCCACCTGCCTGCCTTCCCGTCTACCCACCCTTGGACGGGTAGCTGCTGAATGAAGAGGACGAATGGCACCTGGCTGGATTTGTCTCAGAGACTCTGTAAGGGCTAATTTGAATTTATTCAGAGTTCAGGGTTTGTGACATATGACCTGGGTGCCCAGCCTGGATGGGGCTGGTGGGGGCCATGCCAAGAGAAGAGGTCAGACCTTGGGACACAGGTAGGGAAAGTTCAGATCCCCAGAGCTGTCCTCAGTGAGTCCTGCGTACAGTTCTGTAAGTGGCTGCTGTCATGATCCCTGATTTAAACCAGGAAGCTCGGAGAGGGCAGATGACTTGCCCACGGTCACGTGGCTTGTCTGCTGGTCTCCAAGGCGCTCAGCCGTGGCTCACAGGCCCTTTCCCTTGTCCTGAACGCAGGGGTTATGTCAACCTTTGCCCTGTGTGTTCGCTATGATGGCATCGAGGTGGATGATAGCTACTGTGATGTCCTGACCCGTCCTGAACCTGTCCAGGAGTTCTGTGCTGGGAGGGAGTGCCAGCCCAGGTACCGGCCTCCCCGTGCCCCAGGGAGGGACGTGTGGGGGTGACGGGCTCTGCTTTGCCTCTGCCTGGAGGGCCAGCGCAGGGTGGCATCCTGCTCCTTCAGCGGGGCTCCGTGGGTGGGGCCAGAGTCCGTCCTCCCGCGCCTTCTCGTGCTTTGTGGCACACTGTCACGGCACTCTCACCGCGCGCTCCGTCCACTCCTCCTCCTGCAGGTTAAGAAACCATCCCGAGCGTGGCTCTGCACCGCAGCCATGCCCCAGCTCCCCAGGCCTGCTGGGTTCATCCTAGAATTTTATAGGCCAAAAGGGATTATTCCTGAAATTCCAAGCTGACCGACTAGCCCTGGGATGTAGGGGAGGCCCCGTTTTTCTAGACACCCCGGCCCCCTATCCTGCCTCACAGATGGCCAGAGACGGTGACCTCAGCGTATCCTCCCTCCAGCGCCATCAGGGCGGGAGCCAGTGCAGCTCCTGCAGATGAGCCCGAGGTTGCTGGACCTCCCTTCTCGGGGAGGAGGGGCCCTGCTCTCTGACACAGCTCTGCACCTCTTTCCGTCTGGCTTCCTGCATCCCCCTGCTTCTTTCTGAGAAGCTGGGCGTCCGGCCCTGGGGCCTGCCCTTCCCCTCCAGGCCCCCACAGTGGTGGGGACAGCCAGAGCAGCAAGGCTGGGACGGGCTCCCTGAATTCCAGCCACTCCAGGGAAGGCCCGGCGGGGTGGGTCTGGCGGTGAGAGAGGCTGGAAACTGCGCTGGTCCCTGCGCAGGCAGGCTGTGCGCACACTCGGGTGCCAGCCAGGCGTGGGTGCCCCCCGCCCCCGCCTAGGTGTTGCCTAAAAGCGCGGTCACCACGGCAGCAGCCTCACTGGGGGCCTCCCCAGCTTCCTGTCTGGCTTGGCCTGTTGGACGTTTGGGCCACGGGGAGTGGTGTGGGTCGCATGGGGCCCTGGCCAGAAGGGAGGTCGGGGTGGGGGCTGAAGGCTGACCCCTCCCGAGGCAGGTGGGAGACCAGCAGCTGGAGCGAGTGCTCGCGCACCTGTGGCGAGGGCTACCAGTTCCGCATCGTGCGCTGCTGGAAGATGCTGTCGCCTGGCTTCGACAGCTCCGTGTACAGCGACCTGTGCGAGGCGGCCGAGGCCGTGCGGCCCGAGGAGCGCAAGACATGCCACAGCCCGGCCTGCGGGCCGCAGTGGGAGATGTCTGCGTGGTCGGAGGTGAGCGCGTGCGGCCCAGCCCCATGGGGGCCTCAGGGTCTGTGCCCCTGGGGTGGTCCTGAACACCCCTGCCCCGGCTTCCCCACAGTGCACGGCCAAGTGCGGGGAGCGCAGCGTGGTGACCAGGGATATCCGCTGCTCAGAGGATGAGAAGCTGTGTGACCCCAACACCAGGCCTGTAGGGGAGAAGGACTGCACAGGGCCCCCTTGTGACCGCCAGTGGACCGTCTCCGACTGGGGGCCGGTGAGGCAGGCCGGGAGTGCCGTGGGGCGGCCGGGGCTGAAGGCCAGTGAGAGGCTCCTGGCGCTGTGCCTTGCTGAGCCTCGGTTTCCCCGTTCTTCTGGAAGGAGTGTGTGGGGGAAGGACACCTAACTGGCTGTTCTTCCCATTATTATGAGGAATCAAAGCCTTTATCCAGAAACAAACAGCTCCATCACAATCCCCTTTTATCATGTCCCTGTTTGTCTCCCATCTCTGATTCTGGTGTCGAAGAGACGCTCAGCAGCTCAGCAGGCCCCTGGGCGCTGTGTGCACGGAGGCCCTTTGCAGGTGTTTTGGGTGGGCTTCTCTGTGTGTGTTTTTCACTGAGCGTGCAATATTTCTGTAATTAGAACAGAAAATGTTATTTAAAAAGGGGTTACCATGGCAACTCCTCCCCATGCTGCCTGGAAGATGCTGTCAGGGACCTGGGAGGGGGCTCTAACCCCGGCGTCCCCCTGCAGTGCAGTGGCAGCTGCGGTCAGGGCCGCACCATCAGACACGTGTACTGCAAGACCAGTGACGGACGGGTGGTGCCCGAGTCTCAGTGCCAGACAGACGCCAAGCCTCTGGCCATCCACCCCTGCGGGGACAAGAACTGCCCCGCCCACTGGCTGGCCCAGGACTGGGAGCGGGTGAGTGTCCCCAGCAAACCTAGCAGGTCTCCCTCTGCAGGGACAACATCTGGCTGACAGCCAAGGGTCCTGAGTGACAGACTGGTCAAGTGAGAAATAATTGTAAATGATGATGGCACAATTCACTAAAAATTAATTTGAAATAGAAAAGGCCAAAAAGCAAGCAAACCCCTTAGAACTTCCCAAATCTTAACAGGCAAATGCTCAAAGATGCAGAGCTCATGATCCCCCATCTGCAGCCCCAGCCTCCCCACATCCTGATCTGTGGGAAATCGGGGACGGGGGTCACCCAGGCTGCACTTGCTTTAGGCCCATGGTCCTGAGTAGCTGTTGTTCTCATGACCACCGTGTCCTCCCCACCAACCCGTCTCGGTCATCAACTTGCCCTTTTAGACAAATTGCTCTCAGCCACATTGCTTTCAATGAGTCATTTCAGGCAGATCACTATTAAGTCAAATCATCTGACACCAAATTGTCGTTAACCATTTTGTTTCGATACAGATGGTTTTCTGTTAAATTGCTTTTAATCAAATCTGTTTTGGGCCAAATGGTTATCGACCCAAGAGTTCTCAGCCAATCTGCCATCGATCTGAGCATTTTCGCCCAATTGCTATTGACTAAGCCATTATCACCGGCGTTGCTGTGCGCCCCGTGTTCTGGTCCTCCTGGCCTCTGACAGCTGACCCGGCTCCGTCTGTCCCCTGGCCTCAGTGCAACACCACGTGTGGCCGAGGGGTGAAGAAGAGGCTGGTCCTGTGCATGGAGCTGGCCAATGGGAAGCCACAGACACGCAGCGGCCCCGAGTGCGGCCTGGCCAAGAAGCCCCCCGAGGAAAGCACGTGCTTCGAGAGGCCCTGCTTCAAGTGGTACACCAGCCCGTGGTCCGAGGTGAGTGCCCCGCTGGCCCCCTCTGAGGTTGCCTGAGGCCAGGCCCGGGCTCTGGTCCTGCCACCATACTTCCCCTCCTGCCCCTCCTGCCCCTCCTGCCCCTCATGTCCCCTGTCTCAGCCTCCACCAGGGCTTTCTGTTCTGGGAGAGCTCCTCACCTCTACCAAATCAGCTAGTGCAAAAGCCACCTCCTCCAGGAAGCCTTCTCAGATCTCACCTCTGGGACCCCTGTAGGGCTCGTACTGGGCCTTTTTTGACCATATCACTTCCGATTTTGCAATATAGCCTTCCAGTCATGTGTTGCACAGCATGTGTGCCTGACATCCACCACAGGGCAGACCGATCCCAGGTGGGTGCTGGGAGTGTGCAGGGCTGCATCAGACAGGGCCCTGGCCCTGGGGGCCAGAGTCACGGCAGGGACACAGGAGTAGGGATGCAGACAGATGGCGGGATGCACACTCTGGTGGCAGAGGGGACCAGAAGGAATGGCGGCTACTCTCCCAACACAAGCCTGGCCCCTCCATGGGTCTGTGGGCTCCTCGGCCTCAGGATGTTGGGTGGCACAGAGCTGGGATCTTGCTTGTGCAGCCAGGAGCAGAGCCCTCCCCCTAGAGGCCCATGTGGGCAGGCGGGGGTCAGGCACTTTGCCAATGGGGTCTCCTTTCCTCCTCCCAACGGGGCACGGTGGGGTGGGGTGCTCTTCTTCCCATTTCACAGTAGAAGCTAAACTTCAGAGATGTATCTGACCCACTCGGGGTCCTGCAGTTATCGGGGTGTGGCAGACATTGGAGCCCAAGTCTGTCCCTTGTCCCAGGCAGGCTGAGAAACCTGTAAAATGAAGGGAGCCCCTGGACCCAGCCACCCCAACAAAACCAGGGCAGAGGGCCCCCAAGGTGCTTGGGGCCGGCCTGCCAGAGATGGGGCCGCTCCCGTTTCGCAGACGGGGAGGCAGGGCGGGCAGCCCCCACCCCCTCCCCGGTTCTCTCGCAGAGCAAGGCAGGCTGTTCCACTTCTGCTGTTTTCTCTTCCGTCCCCCTCCGTGGAGGGGTGTGATTCCAGGCCCTGGGGGCCTGAAGGCATCCCTGAGGCCCCCGGCAGCACAGAGGCAGCCACAGGCAGACTTCCACGCTCGTGGTCTGCACCCTCTCCTGACATGGCCTTAGTGGCAATGCCACTTCCGCCCTCCCGGCTGTGCCATCAGCTTTCAGGAGGGGGGAGGTGGGGGGCCCACAGTGGTCTTGGGGCATCACTGGGTGCCTAGGGGTGGAGAACGGGTCACAGCCAGTGATGCTGTGGCCAGGCTGTGTGAGCCGGACTGTCCAGGGCCTCGGCTGGGAGGCGAGGGTGGGAAGGGTGGCAGGTGAGGCCTGACGGAGGCTCCAGGTGCCCGGGAGCCAGGCTGACGCCTGCACCTTGGAAAGTGCCTCCAGCTTCAGAATGTGGGAGGGCCACTGTGGGCAGGCCCAGGACGTCCTAGGTGCAGGTGTTGTGCTGGCCACGGAGCCGTGGGAGGGAGGAGAGCTGTGAAGCAGGAGCCGGCCCCAGACGAGCCCGGAGCGCCGGGGAGGAGGAGCCCATGCTGCCCTGATGATGGCGCGTGGGCGAGAGGGGCCTGGCACAGACGGCGTGTGTGCGGCCCTCCGTCATTCTGTCCCCACTGAAGCAGCACCTTCTCCTCCCACGGCTGCCCCTCCACAGGGTGCAGGCTCAGTGACAGTTCTCTCTTCCCGGCTGCCCACCCAGCCCCCAGGAACAGGGCAGTGGGTTCCCTCCAGGGACACAGCCAGAGCTCCTAGGTGTCCACCCAAGGCTGATTCTCCTCTGCACTTGGTGCCAGGCTGGCCTCTCATTGCCTCCAGGCTGGGCCGGGAGTGGGGGGTTCCCCCTGCTGTCTTCATCACTTCTCTGCACACAGTCCGAGGGCAGGCCTCCCACCCTGCCTGCCTCAGGGGACCGAGGGCCCAGGTCCCGAGGTGCCTGGGTGACGTGGGGTCACCCACATCGGAGGGAGTGAGAGGCAGCCACCACCTGCAGGATCTTGGCAGAAGGACAGTGGGTAACTGGGGGCAGCAGCAGCCCCCAGTAGCCCAGCGGGGCTTTCCAAGGGGATGGAGTGTCCCGGGTGGTGGGTGTGGCTTTGGAAGGTACGTTGAATTGGCCCACAATAAATGCAGCTTTTTACTGGAGTGGAAGCCAGTGCTCCCCTCAGAAAGCGCCTCCTGCACTGCCACCCCATGTCCTGGGAGCTCTGTAGCACAGGCCCCTGGAGAGCTGGAGCCACACAGCCCACCAGGGACACAGTGAGAGAGGAGGGGGTGCCCTTCACTGCGCAGGCGGGGAAATGGGGCGCTGAGGTGGGCATGGGCGCCAGGGAGCCTGAGTGCTGGGCAGTGCCCGTTCCTCCCTCACCATCTTGAGCCTCTGTGCGTCCCGTGTCAGTTGAGACTCAGCAGGCTGGCGAGCGGGCTGAGGGTCCCCACCCCGGGGCTGGAAGCCCCCCCCCACCGTGGGGCCCTTGGCCATGCTGTCTCTCCCCATCAGTGCACCAAGACCTGCGGGGTGGGCGTCCGGATGCGAGACGTGAAATGCTACCAGGGGACCGACATCGTCCGAGGCTGCGACCCACTGGTGAAGCCTGTTGGCAGGCAGGCCTGTGACCTGCAGCCCTGCCCCACAGAGCCCCCAGGTGAGGAGGAGGCAGCTGGGGGCCTGGCAGGGGCTTCCTGTGGAGGTGTGGGCAGAGCCAGGGCCTGAAGGGTGAGCAGGCGTCAGCCGGGGGAACCAGGGGGGTCTATGGCTACCAAGGCACGTCATGGCGAAGGTCAACCCGGGACGGCCAGGCCTGTCTGCGAGGCGAGGGTGGGAAGGGCGGCACGTGAGGCCTGCCTGGAACTTGGGTCCCCATGCCAAGACCTGCACTTTGGAAAGGGCATCTGGCTTCAGAAGATGGGAGGGCCACTGCGGGCAGGGGCTGGGACCCCAGGATGCTTCAGCCCGAGAAGGCCGGTGCTCAGCACACAGGAGACGGGGAGCGAGGAGCTGACACGGGGTCTTGGCATCGGGCACCTGGAAGGTGGAGGAGGGTGCTGGGCTCTGAAGGGGGCAGAGGCAGGGGATGAACTCTGCCTCGGATCTACTGAGGGGCACCTGTGGGCTTCCCGGGGATGTTCGGGCTCCTTGGGGGCTTCTCCAAAGCCTGGCCCGGGGCATCACCCAGATGGAAGCACCTGGTGGGGTGGTGCTACCCCTGGGGAAGGATCCGGGGCAGGGAAGGGGAGGCACAGGAACGGAGCGCAAGTGGCTGTAGTGGGGCGGGAGGCCCACTGTCCCTGCGCCTGGGAACAGGGTCCCCTGTCCTCAGGGGCTCTGTCACCCAGGGCCACCCTTGTGCAGCCCAACTCCTGCGTCAGAGGAGAGGAGGCAGGGGCGGGGTGAGGTGGGGATCCTGTCCTGTTGAGTTTTCGCCCCTTGGCTGCCTGCCGATGCCCCGTGTACCCGCCATGCCCTTTCCCCAGATGACAGCTGCCAGGACCAGCCAGGCACCAACTGCGCCCTGGCCGTCAAGGTGAACCTCTGCGGCCACTGGTACTACAGCAAGGCGTGCTGCCGTTCCTGCAGGCCCCCCCACTCCTAGGCCTGAGCCGACACCCCTCAGAGACCCACAGCAGCCTCTGGGGCCCTGCCACGCACACCCTTCCCGCAGGGCGCCCGGCTGTGAAGACGTGACGCTGAGCCTCGGCTCTCCTGGGAGGGAGAGCCCCTGTGCGCCTCCGTCGGCTCTGCCCCGGGAGGCCGTCCTCAGGGCTGCCAGGAAGGCGTGTCTGTAGTTCAGCCCCAGCGCCCGGCCGCGCCGGCCTGTTGGGGGCCCTGGATGCCCCCCCACTCCAGGGCTGTGCCACCAGGGGTATGGGCAAGGGGGCAGCCAGGGAGACCCGGGTGCTGCCTCGGGTCCTGGCCCTCTCTAGATGCACCCCTTTCAGAGCAATCTGTATGTCACGACTTAGCGTCTGCTGGCCTCCCTTACACGAAGCGGGCCCACGGAGGGACCCACTGCACTTTACGTCCGGGGGAGAGGCGCCCTTTCTCACGACACACTTGGATGTACCGTGGCCGTCAGTACTCCTCTGTAGGTTAATAAAGTGGTCGTGTTTATGGCGGCATCGTGGGCTCCCCGTGGCTCTGGTGGGAGGACCGGCCGTGAGGCTTCCCGAGCCATCTGTGCAGCGCACACACTCAGGAAGATGTGCTGTGGCCTCGGGCTGGGGCGGGGGCACAGGCTGCAGCATCTGCCCGAGGAAACGATGCCGGGGAAAAAGCAGACAGAAGGCAACAGTGGGGCGCCTGCAGGGAGGGGGTCGGGGGATTGGATCAGAACTGAGTGGGTCTCACACCTAGAACACAGGGGCCTGCAGGACATGGGGGCCCTGGTGGGAACTCCGTACCCCAAGCCTCAGGAGAAAAGCACCCACCTCACGATGTTGGGAAGAACAGAGGAGATAAGGCAGGTGGGGCAGGGGCTGGCTGGGGGTCACACACTGAGCACTCAGGAACCACCATCAGGAACTACTGTTTCTGGACCTCATTAAAAGCTACTTAATTTAGATTTGTGGGTGTACGGACACAGGAGGGCTTCCTAGGGGAGGTGACGTTTAGGCTGTACAGGAGTGCTTCTCCTGGGTGAAGTGGGGGACCAGTGTAGAAGAGGAAAAAGCGTGCACACCGCCTGGAGACAGTGGGGCTGTGGAGGGTGCAGAAGCAAGCTGGTCTGGCTGCAGTGGAGGGAGGGGACATGGGTGTCCCCCTGCCACAGGACAGCGAGCCTGTGGGATGATCTTCTTCGGGGGCAGGTAGCAGGGAGGCGAGTAGCTGCCAGGCCGCTTCCCTGGGATGCAGAGCCCAGAAACAGGACAGAGAGGGTCTGCCACATGGTATTAGGATGGCATTGAGGGGACACTGCAGGTCCACTGAGGCCCGTGGGGTGGGCTTACTTGAGGCCACACTCTCGGCGCCAGTAGAGGTGAGCCACGGTCATCCTCACCCAGGCCCCGGGCCTTCCTGCTGCACCCCAGCCCTGTACTCTGTTCCCGGGCCCCAGTCCCCTTCCTCCCAACACTCCCTGGGCCCAGAGCACTGTCAGGGCTCCCGGAGCTCCAAGTTCAGGCCTGGGAGCCCGGAAACACACGTGGCTGGCTGTGGCCAGCCCTCCGTGCCTGACCCTGCGCTGGACGCGGCCCCTCCCGAGGTTCCGGAGAGGGGTCTGGGCTGGCCGGGAACTCTGGGCCCACCGAAGCCAGCAGCAGGGTGGCACTGGAGCCCCCCGCCAGACCCCACAGTGCTGCAGAGTGAACACACGTGGATGAGTGCATATTTCATTTCAAACTGGTATCAATCTATACAGAGGGTAGGGATCAGAAGGGGAAATAGGGAACCGGGACAGAATAGCCACAGGAAGTGCCACCTCCCAGCCCTTGACCCCCGCCCCCCTCCCCAGCCCACCCTGCAAGATGATGCATCAGAAACAGACTCAGGGTTTCACGAAGGAAGGGGAGGCGGGGGCTTTGGGAAGCCGGCGGCGTGAATTCCATTAGCAGGTCCAAACAGACAGGGGGAGAAAGGGAGGAGAAAAGAGCTGAGATGATAAAAATAGTCAGTCTTCACTGACTCTGCTCACGTCCACGCTGCTCAACTCATTGGTGCTTTCAGCCAGAAGCGGGTGCTCAGGCTGGGTGGCTCAGGGCCCCGCAGTGGTTTGTTTGCAAGGAAGCTGGCTTAGCTAGGGGAGCTTGGTCCGATGTCCTGGGCAGACAGGGGCTACCCTACCTGGGGGCGCTCCGCAGCTGGCCCAGGGCAGAGGGGGCCCAGGGAGGACGGGGGCACTGGGGCCTGCAGGCAGGAAATCATGCCTCTGATTGGGTGTGGGAGCTGAATTCCCATGGCTGGTGCCTCTCGGTTTGGGGCATTTCTCTGCAGTGGCCATTGGGCATCAATTCCCCAACTGGAGAGAAGGGGTTGGAGATTGGGTTCCCAGGGAAACCCTCCCACTGGGCGCCCGGGGGAGAGTGGGCTCAGCTGGGGTTGTCACGTGGAGCTGGAGCAGGGGAGGGGTGGCCGGGGGCCTTGCTTCCGGGTCCTCCTGAGAAATGCGGGGCAGGTGGGAGAGCTTAGGTCTGCCTTCTCTAGGGACCAGAGCTAGGAGGGCTCCCGGAGGCTGGGGCCCAGGGGCAGGAGGCCCTAACTTGTCAGGCCTGAAGAGTGGGCTGTGCATTTAGCGTGGACACTCCTGAAGCAGGTGGTTAGCACATGGCTGCTCCCTTCCTCTGCGCTTCCCCCTTTTACGAAAAAGCCAGTCAGGGCTGCACATCCCAAGGGCCTGGCCACCCGTGGAACTCCCCCCTCTGTGGAGACCTGCAGGGGGGCCAGCCCAACCAGTGTCTCAGCCGAATGGGCCTTGAAGCCAGAGGTGTGTGTGCGAGGGGGGAGGGAAGGGACAGAACACCACCATCAGGGAAGGCTTGTGCTGCAGCGTCCCCAGCATCGCGGCCACCACCCCTTCCTTGAACAGGCTGGTGGGCTGGGAGTGATGTCGTCAGCCCTGCTCCCGAGCTGCCCGACTGGCTGGGGCTGAGGTGGAGGCTGCTTTCCACTACCCCTTCCCTAACCAGAGCCCGGCCTCGAGAGGCCGTCTGCCGTCGGGACGCCCGGTTCACCTGTGCCTGCGCCGTGCAGGCCTTCTAGCCCCAGGCCGTGTCCTCCCACCCCCGGTGGCCACGCTTGGTTCCCTGGGCCTTATCCTTGCAGCGAGGCCCGGAGCTCCCCGACGGAGCCTCGAGATGACCGGGATCGACTCGAGGAAGGCCGGGCTTAGCCCCGGTGCGGGCCTGGGGCCAGGCTGCTGTGTCCCTGAGACCCCGGCACGGTCCCGGGACTTGTCAGAGCCGGAGCGGGCGGCTCAGACGTCGGTGCTGACGCTGCGGCTCCGGGAGAAGGCCTCCCGCATGGCGGACAGGCGGCTGGGGTTGAGCGCCTGCAGGCCCTCGAAGCCCCCGGGCGGCAGCCCCACGTCCTCCTGGCTGACACTCTTGTAGGCGACGCGCTCCCCGCCGTTGCGCACGCCCCCGTCCTCGGGCTCCTGCAGGAAGAAGGTCGGGGGCTCGTAGTGGGAGCAGCTGCGGCAGAGGGTGCGGGCCTGCGGGGACTTCTGGCTGAAGGAGGTGGAGGCGGCGGGGTAGAGGGCCGGCCCGTCGGTCAGCGCCAGGCTGCGGCTGGAGAGCAGCGGCGGCAGGTGGGAGCGCACGGCGAAGTCGGGCTCCTCCTCGGCCTCCTCCGACTCGTCCTTCTTGCAGCAGTAGTACTGCGGGCAGAGGGCTGGTGACCGCCGGCTCCCACCCCCGCCATGGGCGCAGGGAGGGGTCGGCTGCGCTCGGGGCGCAGTGCGGCTCAGGCAGCCCGTTCTGGCCACCCCTCACGGCGCCCGCTCCTCCAGGCACCCTGCTACACGTTCTGCAAGGAGGGACTTGCTCATTTGGTGCCTGCGGTGTCCCGAGGCAGGTGCTATGGTCACCTCCATTTTACAGGTGGGGAAACTGAGGCACAGAGAAGTCTGGCAACCTGGAAGTGGCAGAGCTGGGCTACAAGCCCAAGCAGTCTGGCCCCGATCTGGACTGTGCAGCCTTGCTCCGCATATACATACGGCGTCCTCCCACTCAGGAAGACATGCGACCTCAGATGGCCCTGGAGTGTGGGTGGGGGCGGGACAGTATCAGGTGATGGAGCAGCATGGCCCAAGTGTTCACCCCTACTCTCTGGATTGGCAGCTGTGTGCCATTTGCTAAGTGCCCTACCCTCTCTGAGCCTCAGTGGCTGTACCTTGCAGGGTACCTGCAAGCCCCGGGTGGGCAAGCCATGGAGCATTCATCAGACAGCCCCACAGGTGGAGCCTGGGCCGGGGCTGCCGGCTTTGCACCGTCACGGAGACCCGACTCTTCCCCGCTTGCTGGGCCCCAGCCCTCGTGGAGGCTCCCGCCCTGCCCCCCGCCCCATCCCTGGGTGTACCTGGAGCCGGCAGTAGCACAGAACAGCAATGATACAGAGCAGAATCACAGTCGCCAAGATGCCCCCGGTGATGACCACGGTCCCGGCTGTCATCCGCCCCCTTCTCCATCAACGGCCTGCAACACATGCCACCGGCCTTACCACCTCAGCGCCTCCTCATTGCCAAGTAGACTGTTCTAGTTTAGAAAGTGGAGACAGCAAGTCACGAGGGAAAATAAAGCACCCAGCACGTGCACACAGGAGGCAGCGCCGGGCCCCGGGGTGCGGCAGGAGGAGACCCAGGCCCATCCTGCCTCGCCCTCTTCCGACCCGCTTCCGCGTCTGTGGAGGGTGATGCCGGTAACACCCCCCGCCTCGCCCATGGGGGTTCTGTGACGATTCCACCAGCGTGTATTTCGGCACTTGGCTCAGCACGTCCAGCTGGGCTCTAAGCTCCTGCGTTTTAAAACCTCCTGAAATGCCATCAAGCTGAACGTATGGTTTTGCAACCTGCTTTTTCACCTACCAAAATCATCTTCATTTTTCCAGACCATTCAATTTTATTCTGCAACATAACTTTCAGCCATATTCCATTGTATAACATCACCGATCCCTTTTCTTTAAAAATTTTCATTGAGGTAAAATACACATAGCATACATGTTGCTGTCTTAGCCATTTTTAAGTGCACAGCTAGGTAGTGTTAAGCACAGTCACACACTATTGTGCAACCATCTCCAGAACTTCATCTTTCAAAAGTGAAACCCAACTCTTTTTTGATATTTAAGTTGTTTACATTAAAAAATATTTTAAGCGGATGTTTCAGTGTTTCTGTGGCTAAGTAATTGGAGCCACTTGAGCTACAGGGCCTACTTCAATTACGTTTCCAGGATAAATTCTCAGAAGTGGGATTTCTAGGCCTAAGGACATGCCCTTTGTAAACTCCTTCTTACAGAATATGTCAAACAGAAGTAGCAACTCTGAACCACACCATCACCAGCTGCGATCTTGTTAGCTTTTCCATCTGTCCAGCTGGTGCTGATAAACCAGTTCTCAGAATATAAGAACCCCGACTTGTGGCATTTGCTGATTCCCTGGCGTAAATATTCTCATTATGGCCTGGTTCAAGTCACCGAGGTCTAAGAACTGGCTTGCAAAGTTCCCGGATGGCTAGGAACCATCTCGCACAAACTGGTGGCTGTGGGCCCGCCACCCGATGCAGTTTCCCATGCCTCATTTTATCTTGCAGGGGGTTAGCGTGAGGGGGGCAATTGAGTGTATGCATTAGAGATCCCAGAGCATATCCGTTTACTCATAAATACTTCAGTGCATCTGACAGATGAGAACTTTTAAAAAAATGCCCACTCTATGTTTAGCTTTCCCCACTCATCTCCAAAGTGTTTTTTTACAGTTGGTTTGTTCAAATCAGGATCCCATTGTGTTTGGCTCTTCTGACTCAGGGAGGGTCCTGTTCTCTCCCCACACCCCATGTTGTTTATAGAAGAGACTGGGCCATTTATCTTACAGAATTTTCCATGTGCTAGAGCTGTCTGGCTTCCTCGAGTGGCATGGTGACTGTTTTGTAGTGGCACTGTGACCTCACTGACTTTTATACATTTGGTGTGTTCATCATTCCTTCTGATGTTCAAATGATCCTGCTGGGAATGTGGGATCAGAGCCCCCATCAAGTCAGCTTTCCTGTCGTTTTGATGGGACCCCCACTGATCCCTGATGGCATTTTGCTTTAAGGTACCAGATATCCTGGATCTTGCCCCAGACCTGGGACACCCTGGGTCTCTTAGTGGGTAGTTTGTGTAGAGAACATAGTCTGGGCACTTGGGTGCTAACTGCCACTGGGTGCCCATTGGTTCTAGACTTTTCCCAGTGTCCAGAGCTGGGGAATATTTTTTTTGGAAAATTTTTTAGGAAGAGAAAAATAAGATCTGAGCTTATACTGCTATTTCCACTTAAAATGAGAGATTACAGGGTTTTCCTTGTTAAAATCTGAATGTCTAGATGACATTCACAGTGAAAATCTTGTTTTTAATAACATATATTTTATTCCTTATTTGCTTTTTTCCCATTATACATAATAATTTAAGTAACATTACCAGTGTTTTTACTAACAGGTCTACTGAGTGGAATTTGATATTTGTTGTTCTTTTTGTTCATATTCCTTCAGTTCTCATCCCTTCAAGTGACTCTTTCAAAGTCACATGGAATAATTTTTAGTATGATTTCTACACCAACTTGATACTTAGGTTCACTTATGCCAATTAGTTCTTACCTTTAAAAAGTTTTTGATTTAACTTTTTCTGCTTTTCAATTGTAGAAAATATTCATTTCCAAAGTCAAAAGCATAAAACAAGGTGCATCCAGAGGGGCTTGCTTCCACTCCCACCCCCATCCACTCCACCCTGGAGGGAACAATTTTACTTGGGTTTTAGGTTTTTCTTTCCCTCACATCTTTCTAAAAATCTAGCAGATATATATTTCCTTCCCCCTTTTAAACAGACCTGGCATCCTCCGTGCACCTGCCCTGTTTCCCCCTTGCAGCCTATTCCTGAGTGTACCACATATTCCCTGGATGCACCCAACATCTGCAGGGATCAGAGCCAGGGACAGCAGGCGCCTCACTCCTTTTCACAGCTGCATGGTGCTCCATGGTGTCGGGGAGCCCAGCTTACTCAGTGGGCCCTGTGGGTGGGCATCTGTGTTACTCCCCAGTTTTTACAGTTGCAGGAATGTGCAGCGACGAGCTTTGTGGTACGCACATTTCTGAAGTTTTGATAGACACTGCCAAAGACTTGCTGGAATTTAGGCCAAATTTTCCTCTTCCAGGAATGTTTGTGAATAACTGACAGACAAGATTTGCGTTCAGAGACTCAGGATCCGGGCAGTCTGTGAGTCGGGAGTGAGGGGCTACGCCCCTGCACTGGGGCAGGGGTGCTGGGAAGGTATGTGGCGGAGTTGCAGGCACAGTGGATTCCCGGGAGATGCTCCAGCCAGACTGAGGAGGGTCAGGCAGCCTGGGAGGGGGACATGGATGTGTACTGACATGGGCAGTCTTGCCCAGGCAATGCTGTGTATCAGAGGCAAGGCTGGGACAGCAGCCCGGCCCCAGACAGAGGGCAGAAAGGCAGATCTGGGCAGACGCAGAGCACCGAGGCAGTAAGACACAAACTCACAGACAGCTCCAAGTTCAGACAGAGGCGCAGACAGGCAGACCCAGACAGCTGACCGGCAGGGCCTGCGTCGGGAAGACACAACGCAGGCCACATAGAGCAGGAGCCCGGGGACCCCCACATTCTTGGGCGCCCTGCCAGGCAGCTCCAACCCACCTTAGCCCCTGGGGCGGTGGAGGCCAGCTGTCCCACCAGCTCTGCCAAAGGTGCTGGCTGACCTGCCACCAAAGCCACATTCGTACCCCTGCTGCCACCCCCTCTGGTGACAGCTTGCTGAGGTCAGGGTGCATGTGTACCGCAGGCTGAGCTGATGCTCTTCTTTCTCCCAGGAAACGGAATTGGGACCTGGACACTGGCCAGGCGCTGCTGGCCACTTGACTGAAAAGTTTAGAGACGGGGTGCTCAGAAAGCAGCCTGGGAGGCATGTCCGGTTATGTGCACGCAGAGCCAGAGGAGCCTGTGGGAGGGAGGGACAGGGCACCCAGGGAAAACCAGGCTGTGGCCCCTGCCGCACGGGGTCCAGTTCCCACCACGGATCTGCAGAGTGACTTCCTGTACCTGCTTTGTCCTCCCACAGCACCCCGGCGGGGTGCTGCCTGGGGTCTGCTCTGCTGCCTGCTCTTTGCAGCCCAAAAAGAGAAATGCAGTCCCACTTCTTCAGAGAGGGAGCTCATTAGGCTCAGAGAAGACAAGGGAGGTTGTGCGGGTGTTAAACTCCACCAGGAAGTTTAGCACCTGCCAGTCCCCTGCATCCCAGCTGGACCCCTAGAGCCAGCCTGCTTCTGCCTCAGTTAGTCGTAAGCTGGGCTTCAATTGCCTGCACCTCTCTGCCTCAGTCCCCCCTCTGTAAAATGGAGAGAACATCAAGGGTCCTGCCAGACAGCAGTCATGCTGTGCTGATCGCTCTTGTTAATATTTGTGACCCTCTTTGATCTAAACCTGTCAGGTCCCGAGGGTGCTGGGGATTGGCCGTGCTGGCCAGAGCTCTCCCTCAGGCCTGAGACACACACGGCGCCTTGTTCCCGCGGCTCTTGGGGCCCCTTCAGCAGCAGGCAGCCTGCTGGCGTGACGGGAAGGGTGCCGGTGCAGGCCAGGCGCCCTGGGCTGTCAGCAGCCACAGCTCCAACACCCGGCCCCGTCCAGCTGGAGCGTCTCAGCCTTGCTCTGCAGATACACACATGCCGAGGGGCAGCAACACCCGCAAGAGGCGCCAGCCCCAGCCAGCAGACATGCATGCCACTGGCAGCTCCACTCACGCCCCAGCCTGACATCTGTCCACGTCAACTTCAAACAGCTTATAAGAGCAACATGGCCTTCCTCGGCCCCACCCTCCTGCCACCTCTTTGCCTTGCTGTGCCCTACCTGTAGGATACCCTCCCCTCTGCCCCTCCAGGGCCCACCCTGCCATCAGGGCCAGAACATGCCTCCTCCTCCAGGAAGACTTCCCAGATTTCTCTAACCTTGAGATGCCAGTGCTTGGACAGGGAGGCTGAGGCCAGTGCAGAGGGCGGAGTGGGGGTGGAGGGTGACTCATCCATGACTTTACACAGTGAGTTCTCAGCCAGATGCCCAATTCCCACAGCTTGCTGTCTTCACTGAACTGTCGCCTTTCAGACCTGTGCCCAGGGCACTCTGCCCAGCTGGACATGGAAGTGATGAGCCTGAGGGGCCGCCGTCCTGCCCAAGATGGGGGACTGCTGGGGAAGGTCCTGCCATAAACTCATTCATAACCCTGGGTCAGAGGTGTCTCTGTGGGCCTCAGTTTCCTTATCTGTAATACGGGCTTGGCAGGGTTTAGACAACCACTCCCTGCCAGCTCTGGTATGAAGGATCTAGGTTTGTACCAAACCAGCCCTGCCAGCCAGGGGCCCGGATTACGGAAATGCATGACAAACTTCGAGGACCACAAATGTAAAAAAGTGCCAAGGGGGGTCACACACACTTGGAAGCATGCTTGCCTGGGAGCTCAGAGGAAACTGGGCCGACCCCACTGTCCCCTGGGTCCTGGGAACAGCTGCATACCCAAGACACAACCAAGGGCTTTGGGGCTCGGGTGGACTACATGGGGCTTCCTGGAGAAGGAGGCTTCTGAGCTGTCCTGGAAGCATGGACTGGCTGGCCTGGAAGAGGAAGGGCTGGGCCCTGGGTGGAGGGACAGTGCAGGCAAAGGCTGGGAAGCGGAGCCGTACGGCAGGCCCAGCAACAGCCTGGTGGAGGCCGCACAGCCTGCCTCCTCCAGCTCTCCCCGAAGCCTCCCGCACTGCCAGCCAAGACAATTTGGCGAGGATTGTGCTGAATTGTTAATCTGCCCCCTGGGACCATAAACGGTTTTAAAGCTTTATAAACGGCTTTGCTTCCCTGTCCCCACCCCTGGTTTTTACAGAGACAGGCTGTGAGATGGGGCCCTTCTGTGCACGCCACCCCCACCCCTAGAGTCTGCGGAAGGGGCCCGCAGTTCCCCATTCACAGCCCCACGTCTCCTGGAGGGCAGGCCGGCGGGGGAGCCAGCCGCTTTATGAGCTGCAGTTGTCTCCTGCGGCACGAACACCAAATGGGGTGGTGCCAGGGGCCGGGGAGCAGGAAACATCTGGCAGCAGAGCCAGACGCCGGCCCTCCACCTGCCTCCCCCCAACAGAGCCCCCTCCCCACAACGACGTCCCCTGGCAGAGGCCCCCACGTGGCTGCCATCTGGACCACATGTCCCACACTTAGTTTGAGACGTCTCGTTTCCTCTGTGCCTCCTGTTCCACGCCACCTCTCCTTGCCTTGCAGACTGCGAGGATCGAGTCTCTGCAGTCTATTTCTTGTGCGCCCCAAGCCCCCGGCCCCAGTGCCTCTCGTGGTGCAGGGCACACAACAATGCTTAATGGAGGCCTGTGCCCACTGGGTCCTCCTGAGATGCCCAGTGCTCCCTTAGGAGCCAAGGAAAAGTCAAGCCCTGCATCCTCCACACTGGCCAGGCCCCTGCTCATCTAGTCCAGTGACTTCCTAGCACACCAGGCTCCAGAACGTGGGGACGCCTGGTAAACACGCAGATGCCAGCCCTCAGGGGGTCTAGTGGAGCCCTGGGATCTGCTTACTGACCAAGCAGACCTTGCGACCATGTGACGAGGGTGCTGCTCATTCCCAAACAGGGAAACCAAGGCTGGAGGGGCGGAGGGCTGGCCCTGGGGGTCCCAGGGCCGAGCCAGGCTTAGGACCTGGGTCTGCTGCCTCCCTGCAGGCCTCTCCCACCCCGGTGTCTCGTCAAGGGCTGACAGAGAGCCAGCACGCCTTTTCTTCCACAAACACACTTGTCTGCTTACAAAGTGCTTCTGTACCTGGACGCCCAAGGGCCCCGCGCACCGCGAGCGAGCGGCTGCGGAGTTCCTGTCTAGACCTCCTGCACATTTGTTCCTAATTTCACGCTCCGCGGGCTCCCAGATTCCTGCGTTTGGTAATAAATAGATGGGGAAGTGCTGAGCAGCGCTGCGGCTGGTCTTAGATATTATCCAGAGCCTGGCCGGGTGGAGAGGCGGCCGAGGGGGCCTGGGGGCCTGGACAGGCAGGTCCCAGCGGCACCTGGAGAGTCTCCCCCTTCCTTCCCACCCTGCCCCCCACCCCGCTCTATCCTCAGCCCAGATCAGCTCAGCCCCCGGAGTGCTCGGCAACTCCAAAAGGCAGGCCGACCAGGTGCACGGGGCCCGGTGAGCCGTCCCTTTGCCCACCTCAGCCTCAGAGGCCAGGGAAGGCCCTTAGCAGGGGGCTTGGTGCTGCCAGGAGGTGGGGGGTGCTGGGGAGCCGGCATTCAAGAAACGCTGTGGACCCTCCGGGCTGGCCCACTCTGTGGCCTGGACTCCTCGAGGGACCACCAGGAAGAGCACGAAGGCTGTGCTGTTTTGCTGGCCTTTCCCGGCATTCTAGAAGTTCTCCCAGACCCCTGCTGAAGCGCCCCGAGGGGTCCGTGCTGCGAGAGCAGGGGCTCAGCTGTCCTTCCTGGCTGGGCTGGACTCTGGGAACAGGGCAGGATGCACAGCAGGGGCTCAGCTCATCTGTGATGAATGACGCAGCGGTCCTGCAGCTCTTGAAGCATGAACCTGAATTTCTAAGGCGGACCCAGGCAGGGTGGGAGAGTGGGGCACCGAGGGAGGCTGGCCCTTTTTCTCCGGGCCTCAGATCGAGGAGGTCAGGGTTAACAAGAGCCGCAGCGGCCACCCTGTGGGATGTCGGCCTCGCCTCACTGCCCGGCTTTCCCCCTAGGGGGATGGTAGCTACCCCCAAAGTCACACCCACATTCCCCAGGCCTTGTGGGAAGCAAGGGCTCTGACATGTGTCTGTGAGATTACCTCACCCACATATTCTAGGGGTAAACTGAGGCTGGAGAATGAATCCACTGAGCAGGCAGAACACTTCACTGGATCGACACCCTGTTTTTGTGCCCCTGCCTGGCACACTGTGGATGTGGGAGGCCGAGGAAGGGGTCCATGGACTGGGAGGAGAGAACTTGGGGCAGGATCAAGGGCCTGGGTGGTGCGGGGCCCTGGGCCATAGGCAGAAAACTGAAGCGGGTTTGCGTTACCTGCGCTTAACTTGCCCACTGCCTGGGGAAAGTGGGCACTCCCACTTGGGTGGCCTTCCTGTCCCATGGCACGGTCCCCTGGCAGTCACTGTCACCAACCTCAGGAGCCTTCGAGGAGGCAGGTGGTGGCAGGAGGAAGCCTTCCCGGCTCCTATCAAGGGGCTGGGCTCGAGCTCCCTGGGGCCCCGGGTACTCCGGGGCAGCAAGCAGTGCCTGGCAGAGCTCCGTTCATGCCAATGGGAGGCCCGGCCTGCGGGGCCCTTTCGTGAGGCAAGCTACCGCACGTTTATGGCCCCGGGAACCTGATCCAAAATTAAAGGCCAAGTTGTCGGGGCCGCCCTCACGCCTGGGGTCCCCACCCCTGCACCGTCTTATTCACAGTGAGGACACTCGGGGTGCACTGCGGCACTGGCCAAATGAGGCTGCACCCTCCCGGCTCTGTAGGGGCTAGGCTCAGTGCTGCAGAAGGCTGAGATGCTACCCCTCTCTGTGCGGTGGACGGCAGGGTCCCCGAGAGAAGGAGCCTTTTTCAGGGTCACCCTGGATGCCTGCCAGTGACCCTGAACTGCCTCCCTGGACTCCAGAGTGGTTTTGGGGGGGTGGGTGTAAGGAGGGCAGGACACCCAGCCTGGGAGGTTGAGCTCAGCAGTGTCTGGCCCTGGCGTTCCAGCAGCCCCGGGCCTCTCCTGGGTGACCTCCTTGCTGTCTGAAATAAGCTTGCTCGTCGGTGATGACGCTCATGGTTCCCACCCATCTCTCTGCCCAGTCTCTGGTGACTGTGACACAGAAAGGAGCCCACTGTTCAGCACAGGGGTGGCCGAGACCTGACCTGGCCCTCCTGCCATGCCTCCTGTCCCTGCTGCCCCACCAGGGTTCTGACGCCTAAGTCTGGACAGGTCATGCCTCCCCTTGACACCCGGGGTGGCTCCTCAGTGCTGTTGCCATCTTTGAACTCCACCCTGCCTGAGCACGGCCTCTGAGCCCCCATCTTTAATCCCACGGAGAATCCTGAGCAGGCCTACCATCACCCGTTTTGCAGCCAAGGAGACAGCGCCAGAGCGCTGCCCCCAGGGTCCTGTGGTTAGGGTGAGGGGCGGGGGTGAACTTGGTCCCTCCCACCTCCCATCCCCCCAGCTTGCCTATAGTGGGGAGACTCCCCTCCCTCTCCTGCAGAACGCAAGCCCCAGGAGGGCGAAAGCCTCCTCGCCTGTCTCTGTGGTCCCTGCTGAGCTGGTGGCAGGAGGGGCTCCAAAACACAGTGGGCTTGAATCGGGTTGGGTCCACTGGGCAAGCTGGCATGGAGCAGCCCTGAGCGGGAAGGGAAGGGATGGGTCTTGCCCCTGGGGTCCCCACCTCTGGCACCTGCCCCCCAACACCCCCAGGCCAGTATGGGGGTCCCAGGCAGCAGAAAGGCAGATGAGATGCACCATTCAAGAACCTTCTGTGTGGTGTACCTATGCACAGGCAGTGTGTCAGGAAGTGAGGGAGGGAGGGCAGCCCTTGACACCCGGGGTGAGCCCCAGCCCAGCTGCAGACGGTACTGAATTTATCTTTCTTCGAAATAACAATGGGCAGAGTTGGGTTGCAAAATGCTTTCTGCTGCTTGACTTAATTTTTTTCTTTTCATCTTCCTCTTCCAAGAACTGAGCAGCTCCTGGTCCCAGTTCAGGGCTTGGAAGGTGTGCCGGAGGGGGCACGGGGCCACGATTTGCTGGAACGATGGGAACTTGCATTTATTAAACACATACTATGTCCTGCACTGAGCCATGCGCTCTACCCTCTGTACCTCCCTCAGCCCAGGTGCTACGAGCATCTTCAGGCAAAGAAAAGGAAACTGAGGCACAGAGAGGGTGGCCTGTAGGAGGGCACACAGCCAGGATCGGATTCCAGGCCTCGGCCTGTCACTGGGCTCGGTGCCTCTAGCTCTAGGAACCCTAATGATGTTCACTAAAACCCTGGCGGCCTCTGAGCCTGGCTGGGCAGAGCAGCTAGGCCCAGGGTCACTCAGCAGGACACTCAGCAGGGACACGTCAGGCAGGGCTGGGCTCCGGGCCCCTCAGCAGCAGAGCTGCCTGGAGCCAGAGAGGAGGCTCTCAGGGTGAGCCCGGTCCCTGGTGGGACGGCCTCCCTGCTGGGCCTCAGGCGTGTGCGCCTGCATGGGGTGGAGGCAGTAACCGTGGCTGAGACCGCTGCAAAGACACACAGCAGCCTGCCCCCTGCCCTGTTCCAGCCCGCCTCCCTCCAGAGCCTGGGCAGGCCGGCTCCCCAACCAGTGCCAGCCCCTCAGGGGTCCCCGTCAAATCAGAGACTGTCACCAGGGCTGCATTAGCATCTCCTGGGGGCTCTGGACTGCTGGGCTCCCCCCAAAAGTTACTGCTCAGAGGCCCAGGTGGGCTCAGAATGCTCCCAGGGAGCGTGGATGCTGCCGGGCCAGGGGCCAAGCTCAGACAACCACTGTCCCAAATGATGGGCCACAGAGCAAGTCTGGACCAGTACTGGCTCCCAGTTGCCCTTGAATAAAGCCCACACTCCTTGGGTCCAGCCCTGGCACCCCACCTCGGCTCCGGGATGGGGACCGTGCTGTGGCTGCACATGTGGGTCTCAGGGCCCACATCCGGGGAGGGGGATGCCCCGGAGCCATGCCCACATCCTCTTGGGTGGCTAGCTCCCCCTGGCCTCAGCCGTGCTCAGGCCCCTCCGCTGCGCCCAGGCTGCAGCTGCCCCACCTGCCTTCTCACAAGGCTCCCGGGTGGGCTGTCAGCTCCTTGAGGGCCACACCGCCGGCCTCACGCTGACACACAGGCCCTGGCAAATGGTGGGAGCCCCGTACCTGCCTGTGGACTGAGTCACGGGCCAAAGCAGAGCCCCTGGGAGCTGAGCGCCTGGGGGGAGGGAGCCCAGAGGGATTTATGGGAGGAAGACCAGCCGTGAAATGACTCCTGCAGGAGGGCTAGCGGTGGGGGCAGGAAGACTCTGACCAAATCACGTGGTGATCATGTGACACCGGGCAAGCCCCACTGTCCCCAGGGAGCCTCGGTTTACCCATCTGTCAGAGCGGGATGGTGAGCACACCTGTGTTCCTAGAGCTGTGGGGAGACTGGGGGCATCCCCCGCCTTAAGCCTCCTCACCATCCTTGCAATCGGACTTCCTAACCCCGTTTTACAGATGAGGAAAGCTGAGCTTGTAGAGATGATGCCACTTGCCCACAGGCACATGGCCAGTCAGAGGAATGAAGGGGTGGGGCTGGGGGGCCAGGGGGAGTTAAAAATGCCAGCCACCTCTGGCGTCTCAGTGATCAGACAAGCACCCGGCCAATGCCTGGGAGCCGGTTACTGTGCTGGGACCTGGGAGGGGGCTGGGGAGACTGGGCCACTGTCCCACACTCTGGGGGACAGAGTGGTGATGCGTGAGAAGCAGCACAGGGCAGAGGGTGGGTGTGGCCGGCGCAGGCTCTGGAGGAGAGCGCGGCTTCGGTGACGGGCAGGCGGCAGTGCATCCCACCACCAAGAGCCCGGCTGAATGGCAGCACCAATACCTCCCTCTCTGGCCCCAAGGGGCTGCCACTGCCCACTGCAGCCACCATCCTCACCTTGCAGCCTTGCAGACAATCACTTCCAGACCTTGGACTTCTTCACTCATGAGCTTCAGCATCACCTGGGAACTTGGTGAAAGGCAGGGTTCAGGTCCCACCCGGACCCACTGAGTCAGAAATTCTGGGAATGGGCCAGCAACCTGTGCTTTTGCAAAGCCCAGGTGAGCAGCAGGCTACACCCGGGCAGCAGGTAAATCCCCCAGGTCTAGCCCCACCCCAGGCCGAGTAAGCGAGCCTCTCAGGGGTGAGCCCGGGGAACCAGGACTTTTTCCGGTGGCTCCTGCTGAGCTGGGAACACAGACACCCGCGGACACAGGGTGCTCCAGGCAGTGCTGCGGGCGGAGCAGAGGCGCCCTGTGGGGCCTCATCCAGCCCAGGCGGTGCTGGGCCCTGACGCAGGCTCCACCCTCCGAGGGCTCCCCGGTCCCTGTGTGGCTGTCCCCGTTTTGCGGACGAGAAAACAGCAGGGAGGCAGCATGTCCCAGCAGAGCTGGCGGGGGCCAAGGTCCCCATCTCAGCACTGCCCTGGCTCTACAGCCCAGGCCAGACCCCGACTCGGCTCCGTGTCCCCCCTCACAGCTAGTTTCAGGCAAAGCCTGCTGGTTGGCTTCCCGGGGAGCCCTGGAGCCCAGAACCGGCTTCCACGGCGCCTTTTACCACCCCCAGCCCAGGCCCCCCTCAGTGAACCCATCTGGGCCTCCCTGGTTTATTATGCACGTCCTCCCACGAGCCCTCAGCACAGCCCTGATGGGTTCCTGCCACCTGGGGGCCTGGCTCCGATGCCTCCTCCTGCAGGCCCAGGTTCACGCCTGTGGGTGCCATCTCCTCCTCCTGGCCCAGGCCCCCTGGGAGTCAGAAAGACATAGATGTGAGCCCAGGCTGTCCTCCTTAGCGTCAGGGTGACCACGGGCCGCGGTCCCCTCATCTTTAAGTGGGATGTTAATGCCTGTCTCCAGCCCCCTCCTCCTTTCCATGAGTACCAGCAGTGTGCCCAGCACTGTGCTGCCTCCCCCTGGCCCTCTGGGAGCAGGACCCTGGCCCAGGGCCTTAAACGCTGCCTGCAGGCTAGAGAAGCTGGTGGGCGCGACGGAGGCCCCACTGACCTCCTCTCCTGTGCACTTGCACTTGGAAGTACCTGACCCACCTTCTCCCGGGCTGTGAGCTCTGGGACACGGCCCACCTCAGCTCTGCCCACCCAGCCCAGGGTGCTCAGCAAGAGCCTCTACAGAGAGGACTGGGAGGCCAAACAGGGCTCTTGGGTGGGGGCATTTCTGTAAGTATACTAACAGGTGTTATTTTGATTATTTTGTAACAAAATGAGGTCACTCCAGCAGACTGTGCTACAGTCTATTTTCCTTTTCATGTCAGCACGTGGACTCAGGGTTCTTTGCAGGGCACCCCAGCAGTCTGTCCAAGCAGCCCCCTCTGGAACACAGCTCTGAGCATGGCTCTCCTGGTCTGGGCCCCAACCATCTGGTGTTCTGGGCCCTCTGAGCTTTTCTAGCCTTCCATTTGCTATCCCTGCAATGCTCCTTAAATGGGTCTGGCTGAGAGGTTTGTTCCCCAGGCCTCTCAATCACAAACTTTGCATTGGCTGGCCTCTGGGCCTTCGTTGGTACTCTTCCATGGACCTTTAACTCCCTTCCAGCTCTGCTTATTGAAATCCCTTGCTATCCGTTGGCATGCTCCTTGAGCAAGCCTTCCCTGACGCCCATCCCTGCACACAGCTCCCTCTTTGGGGATCTAGTTTCACTCCCTGTCCACACTATGCACTTGCCATTTATAATTTATCAACAACTCAAGAGGAGATATTCACTGAACTCCTGCTGCATCTCGGTTCCTGCTCTGGGTCCCTCTCTTTGCATCATTTTCAGTCTTGTGAGGGGACACAGATGGGCAGAAGGAGGGAACATGCAGGGTATTCACGGGGAATGCCAGCTAGGACAGGTGGCCCTGAAAAAGTGACGTGGATACTGAGACGTGAAGGACAATTAGGTGACAATGGCAAAGAGCATCCCAAGGGGAACCAGCACCTGCAAAGGCCCAGTGGCAGGCAGAGCAGGTGGGCTCTAGAAGCTGGAGCGATAAAGCAGAAGAAAACGGCATGGGGCAGGCCAGCAGAGACCCAGCTGCCCAGCAGGTCCATCTTGCCCGCGCGCCTCCTCTCCTGCTGCAGCCTGGTGTCCCTCCCTGAAATGCTCCCTAGGCCAGCTGTCCTCACATTTTGGATGCACTGGCTCTACCTGGGATTAGAGAAAGAATCATTTGAGGGGATTCTAAGGAACAACACTGGGAGCTCATGCAGGCCCAGGAATGGTCCCTGCTCCCACCTGCGGCCGAGGAGAGCTTCAGAGCTCACGGAGCACGGGGCAGAGTACTTGGAAGGGCTTCGGCTAAATGCTGCCGGCTCCTGCCTAGCGAAGCACACAAAGCTAGAACTGAAAGGAGCAGACGGTTTCCCAAAAGCAACATCCCAAAACAGGGCTCACAAGGGTGTGTAGGGTTCTAGCCCTCAGCGAGGCAAAATTCTCAATGTCTGGCCTCCAGTGAAAAATTACCTGGCATTCAAAGAAGCAGAAAAATACAATCCACAGTGAAGAGAAAAATCAGTCAATTGAAACTTACCCAGAACTGGCGCAGATGATAGAATTAGGAGACATCAAATAGTTATTATAACGTTGCCCACGTGTTCAAAACACTAGAGGAAAAATTGGGCACATTGAACAGAAACACAGACGATGTTAAAAAGAACCAAATCAAATTTCTATAGGTTAAAAAGGCTACAATGTCTAAGATAAAAAATACACTGGATGGAATGAATGGCATCGAATTAGATACTACTGAAGAAAGAGTGGGCTTAAAGCCCCAATAGAAACTGTCCAAAATGGACAGCGAGAGCAGAGACAGAGCATGAAGGAGCAGAGGGCTGCAGTGGGCTATGGGAAACTTAGAGGGGCCTGATGCGCGTGGAACGGGGACCCCCAAGGGAAGGGGGATGCAGAAACATGAAGAGGAGACATACTGGCTGAGAAATTTCCAAACTGGACGAAAACTAGACCCCCAGATTCAAAACACGCAATGAACTGCAAACACAAGGAACGCGCAGAAAACACCAAGGAACGTTATAACAGAATCATTTAAAACCAGCAGCAAAGAGAAGATCCGACAAGCAGATAAGGCCACGCCATGGGGAGAAACAAAGATAAGCATGATGGCAGCCTGTGTGTCGGAAACAGGAATGCAACATGCATCTTCAAAGCACGGAAAGGAAAACATCAACCTAGACTTTTCTATCCAGCAAAGAACATTTCTGAAATTAAGGTGAAATAAAGAGTAGCTCTGGCATCGCCTCCTTTTCCTGACTATAGAGTCCTGGAGGGCAGGGTCCCCAGCCCGGCTCCTGGCCTGTTTGGACCTGTTGCTGGAGGGTTCTTATTTGCTCACTGGGTTTGGGTCCCCAGTGGCCCAACCTGAGCAGTGGGCTGAGGAATCTCGTGGCCCCCACGGAGGACTGGGTGGACTCCGGCTTGTCTTGGGGCAGGTCCAGGTGGTTGACATGGCAGCCATTCAGTGGCTCTCCCCACGGGGGACCCCAGCTGCTTGGAGTGACCACAGGGTTGCAGGTGGGAAGCACATTCTACATGACACCCTGGGCCTTGAATTCGCCACACTGATCCCCATAAGAGTGTGAAAGCAAAACAGAAATCATCGTAAGGTTTTAAAAAACAACAAACCACGACATGTATGTTTTTTAGCTGTTCATAAGGTCACAGGCAGTTTCCATGGCTACAGCTGTCAGCTGCGTGCGCCGAGGTGAGGAGGCAGCCCTCAGCAACCCAACAGATTAGGGCCCTCGGACAATTTCAGCCCCGGGACAGGCACCTGGCTGCTGGACTGGAGGGAGGGGGCAGGGAGAAATGTCGGCGGCCGGTCCCCACTCTTCCCCAGGACTGATGTCACTAGCTAATTAGAACCACACTGTCTCTTCGGCCTTCAGTCGAAGCGGAGTTTTCGGGCACAGCATCTCCCCAGAGAGCAGCCCTGATTGTGGGGAGCACTGGGGCCCTTATCCTCATTCACAGGGTGTACTGAGACCAGGGGCTGGGTCCCCAGGAAGCAGAGGCAGGTGAGATGAAAACCCGGGCCACTGCCTACCTTGTCCAACTGCCAGGACTCCTGTGTCACCACCCCCAGCTACCCGGAGTACAGTGAGCGGCCCCAAGATGCCCTGAGATGCGTGCATGTGTGTGCGCTGCTGATGGTGAATGAAGAGCAGATAAGCAGGGGCGAAGGTGAGTCGAGCAGCTTGGCCGGAGGGTCCAGCAGCTGTTACCAGCCCGTTTGGGCACCGCCCCTTAGCTCAGTACCACCCAGGCCCCTGTCAGGGAAGCCCAGCCCTGCCTTTGTCTGAGACCTGTGCAGCTCATGTAAGCCTGCCCAGCCTCTGCCCTGGGGTTTGGGGTGGGGTCGGTACTGGGGGCGGGGTCAGGTGTGGGCGACTGCTACAGTCCTCATGAGCTCGTGCAGGACAGGCCCGTCTAAGTGGGGGAATCACGGACCCCCAGAACGGCAGAGCCACCTGTCTTAGAGACTTAGAGAACCAGACCTTGTGAACAGAAGATGCTTAGAATCTGAGTCCCCCACATCTTCTCCTGGATTTGGATGTTATCCGGTCTAATCACCTGCTGGTGAATGAAAACAAGCTGTGAGGAGCTTTTTCTCCTCTTAGAATCACCGTCCAAGATGGTCAACCCGAGTTGGTGGGTCTCGAGCTCCAAGTCTCCCGAGGGAGGGGAGGGAGGTAGTCCCACCTCTGGCTCCTGGCCCAGCTCCAGGCTTGTTGCTCCTTCCTGGGTCACCCCAAGTTCTCTCCCAAGTGCAGGCCACAAGGATCCCTGAGGAGGCCCCCACCTGCCTGCGTGTATGCCCTCCTGGGGGCAGAGGCCTCAAAGGGCCGGGGTCAGCCTGCCACCCAGCAGCACCCCCATTCTCACCTGCACCTCTTCATCTTCACTCATAGTTCCCGGGGCTCTGCCCCCCTCCCCGAGCGGCCCTGGGCCCTCCTCCCACACCTCTGCACTCTCTGCAGGGCTCAGCTGTGGGCCCTGCCGCTGCAGCTGATGTGGCGAATCTGTCATAAACTTGTCAGGGCAGCTTGGCTGCCCTGAGTAATCAGTGGCGGCCCAGGCTTCAGCAAGGACCCCGCCTGATACAACTTGTTTTAATCAATTTTCTTTTGAAAAGAGAACATTTTTGAGTGAGTGTAGGTGCGTTGTTGAAAGGGCCCGTCTTGTAAATTAAACGATTTTTTAAACACTGGTGGGTGCTGTCAGCGAAGAACAGCAGCATTAAACCCCGAGGCCTGGCCAGGAGTGGGGCCTGACCGAGTGAGACCCACAGCCCAGCACTACCTCCCGTGACGAGGCCCCTGCAGCCGGAAGGCGGGCACTGCCTGCAACAGCCCCTGCTGACCCCCACTGCCTGATGACTGGCCGCGCGCCACGAGGCTGGCCTGCTGCCCTTTCCCAGAGCGCTCGAGCCCTTCCTCCCTGAGGAGTTTCTGGGTGTTGGGAGGGGAGACCTTGATGGGAAGATAGGTGCCATTTGTGGCTTAAAATGTGGGGTGTCTCAGTCCAGAGAGAGGCTGTGCAGAGGCCACTGAACCCCCTGGCAGATGACATTTGGCCTCAGAACAGCACAAAAACTTCCAGCCATCTGACAAACATCTACCAAATGTTCCTTCCCGTGTGCCAGGTGCTGGGCTCAACAATGGACAAAATCAACAGGTGCCCTCCTCAGGGGGCCCCCATCCTATGCTGCAGGTGGACCGTGGGGAGGAGCCCCAGAGCCAGGTGCTAATCGGGACTGAGAGCACGTCATAGGGCTGACATCCCGGGGAGTGGCATGGGTCAGGGAGGCTTCCCCAACGAACGCCGTGGACTCAGGGACCCACAGTGGCCGGGAGAGGTCTTCCAGGCAGAGAGGGTGGCAGGAGGGAGGCCCCTGGGGAGGAGGCATTCCAGACTGGGGACTCAGCCCACAAGCATGAGCGTGGTGCAGGGAGATGTCACTGGGGCGGGGGTGGGGATGGGGGTGGGGGGCCCCCTGGGCTGTACCAGGGGACTGGTTCCATCCTCAGCTGGGTGGGTTCTAAGCCGGGTATCCACCCCCAGCTGCACATGACTTCAGGGGACCAGCGTTCCTCCTCACGTTGAGTTTAGCAGGCTCTGTGCCCACGGTGCCCAGAAACCCCACAGGCTGCTAGCACCGGTTCTCTTTGCCACACTCCTACCTGGTGTCTGGGCTCTTACATGCGTGACAATGAATCCTCACCACCACCCTGCAAGAGGGACAGAGCCATCTGTTTGCATGGACCAGCACAGAGAGGTTCAGTAACTCCCCTGAGCTCACCAGCGGGGAGGAGCTGGCGATGGCGGTCGGGCTGAGCTGTGAGGTCCAACTGCTGCTGCTGATTCCGTGGCCGTGCTGGTCTCCTGCCCACCTCCCCCAACGCCTCCCTCAGGTCTCATGTTCAATGACCTGGATGACCCCAGAAGGGTGGAAAATGAGAAAAGGCAAAAAACAAGATGCAGCCCAGTGGCAATAAAGTCAACCACAAAAGTGATTATTCCAGAACCACATCGTAAAACAAAACTTCTTTTCTGAAGTGGAAATCTGTTTAGTAATTAGAGGGAACTCTCGTGTGGGAAGTTCCATGAAGGTAAAATTAAAGTTGACTATCTTGTTAATTTTGTAAATGGTTCACACTGAGCCAGGAGCCTCTTGCATAATGAGTGTTTGAACCGAACACACTCCAAACACAGGTAAATACCAGAAGCTTGCAAGTTGACCGTATTACAAGAAGCTGCTGTTTTCCTGGTGAAATGTTAGACTTCTGTCACTGTCTCCCTTCGAACCAGAATTCCATCACCGCATCCCGAAGCAGCCCTCTTAAAGCCGTTGCTGGGTTGGCAATATTCTGAGGGCAGATTGACAGGAAAAGGCATGTGGTTTCTGGCTCTAAATGTGGGTCCTTCCCAAGCCAGTCAGGTCTGCTGGACTCAGGGGGCAGAGGCCGATGGGCGCAGATGCCCCTGCAGAGAAAGGGTGTCTGGACTGGGCCTTTGAACCGGAAAAAAATGAGCATCTTTATTTCACCTCAGGCAAGTTCCCAAATGTATCAAGTGAGAGAGCGTTTGCCGAGGCCAAGTGGAAACATCTGGGGAATGGGGAGTAAACACAACATCGCCAACACTGGGAGGCGAGGCCACGGGCAAGCAAAGGAGGCAGTGACGCTGCTCCCAGGCTGCCTCCGCCTGCCGCCCCTGGGCGAGCCCGGGGCAGGCCTTCCTCTGCTCCCGCTGCGGCCTGGCCTGCTGGCCTCCTACCACTCCTGGCAGAATAATCGGAGCTGACGCTAGGGGGACACGTCAGGCAGAAATCGTAAACCCTCCGGGTGCTGGTAGTGGAGGCAGTGCCCTGGGGTGGGGTTGGGGCCATGGGGTCCCCACTTGTCTGCAGCAACGGGGCCCGGGGAAGCCTTTTCCAGCCCGGTAGAGACTGGAGGATGGGAGGTGGGTGACGCGAGGGGAAGCCAACCTCAGTTGCAACACTGTTTGAGGCTCCAAGACAATGAGACCCCCAGGAAGTGGCCAGCTGGCTCTCCCATCCGCACAGCAAGTAGAGAGCTGAGAAGGTCGGGGCATCTTCAGTGGGTCACTGATTATCAGCCAAAGTCTGCAGATGGTGCCCACAGCCCAGCACCTGCTCCACTCCACCCAATATGTGTCCTTCAGGGCTTAGCTCAAAGTCCACCTCCAGGAAGCCTTCCCTGACTGCTCTGGCCCATGGGGTACCTTCCCCCAAATTCGGGATGCCCACCACCTTGGATCCACGTTACAGCCCACCAAGAACGGCCCTTGCCTTGCTGTCTCATCTAGTCACAAGTGCACGTCTCCCATCGCACCCCCAGGAGAGCCTTCCCCATGGGATCACGCCATTGAACAAATCTGCAAAACTCCACAACACAAAGCTGGTATGACCTACACGCCTGCTTGTGACACTCATCATGGGTGAAGCTGGCCTGCAAGAGGGGCTTTTGCCAGGAGCCAGCAATGCTAGGACCTCCCCCACACCCCAGTCAGCCAGGTACAGAGAGAATGGGGTGCTGACATGGACAAATGATCAGGCTCTGCTGATGAAAGGACCCTCAGTGATGCCGGTGTGGCCGACATGCAGGTGCCCAACAGCACCGGGCTCCGGTGGCTGGCTGCAGCCCGGCAAGTGTGGGCTTTCACTTTGTGATAAACAAACGTGTGGATCCCTCGGCTTTTCTTTTACAGCAAGCATGCATTTCTTTTATTTAAAAATCCACTTGCTGTATATTAACATTTAATATATATTAATTAGAAATATAAGTAGCATGAGGGAGATGGGCACCCATGACAGCTTTCTGCAGGTAGAGCCATTTTTCTGTTTCAGTAGAAGGTATTTTTTTCTAGAACAGTGTGTCTCCAACTTCACTGAGCACAAGAATTACCTGGGGAGCTTGTTAAAGCAGGTCTGGGGGTGCCTGGGAATCTGCATTCCCTGCAGGTCTGGGGACCACACCTGGAGTAGGCTGTTCCAAATCTACACTCACACGGTAGGTCAACTGGCAGGACATGAGGACAGTGACAGGAGAGGGGCCCAGGGCCGGACAGGCGGGGGAGAACCGAGATGCAGGGGGCAGTCAGGGAGCCGGGACGGTCCCCCAGTGCGGGGTGTGTGGCCTCAAGGCCACCTGAAGCTAAGCCCGGAAGTGGGCACTGGCAGGGCTGCCCTGGGGTGCAGCTGGCCTGGAAAAGAGGTTTATGCTGGGGCCCAGTAGTGCAGGGACTCCCCGGTCCAGTCAGCCGGCTGAGATATAAGGCAACACATCCTATGTGGTGGAGGTTATTATTGTCATTTTATGAATGAAGAACCTGAGGCCCAGAGAGACCAAGTAACTTCACTAGGGACACACAGCTGGGACATAAGCATGGATGTAGTCAGCCCCACAGGCTGTGCTCTCATCCACTCGGCCACACTGCCAACCTGTCCTTAGTAGCCAGTGAATATGGTGGATGACACTGCAGCCCCAGGAGCCTGGCCTGTTTTGGGGCCCAGCCCCAGCCCTTGACCGGCCTCCACCTGGGCCTCCCAAATGGCCCAGATTTCTCCCACCTCTGCCACCTGAGAAAGCTGAGCACAGGGCTGCAGGTGACTGATTTGGCCAGGTCAGAGCCCACTCCCATGGAAACTCCCGAGGGGGGCTGGCAGTGTGTCCAGAGGACAGGCAGGAACTCCAGGCCAGGTGTGACCAGCGATTCCGACACTATGCTGCTGCCAGAGCAGGAAGTCCTCCTCCAGGCCCCCAGGGCTGCCTCTTCACTGCTTAATCTCTGTCTATCCTGAGTGCCATGCTGTCCCCAGCAGGGTGGGGGGACCTGCTGGGGTCCATGCAGAGCAGTGTCGGTTCAGTCCTGGGCTGTCTGCCATCACCCCAACACACACATCTCACTCTTCCAGCCCAGGCCTCCATTGTGTCCCTTCTGGCTGGATGTAGCAGCCTCCTCCTGGGCCTCCCTGCCTCCAGCCTCACCCTCTCCAAGTTACCCTCCCCACTTACACCAGCCCCAGGGTGTTCTGTAAAAGCCAATCTGGTCGTGTCCCTCCCCCGGTCATACTGCCTGCGGTCCCTGTGGACCTAGGGAGAAAGCCCACCTGAGAAGCAGGGCTTACAAGCCTTGCCTGATGTGATCCCCACTGCTCCCCCCTCTCTAAGGCCCCAGGGCTCTCACCAACATTGTCTGTTTAGTCCTCCCAGGTCCCCAGGGGAAAAGGGGCCACAGTCCCCATTACACAGCCCAAGAGCACAAGGCCCGGGGTCCCACCACCAGGAAGCAGCAATGCAGGGCTTGGAATGCAAGCCTGGTCTGAGTTCTAGGCTCTTGGTGCAGTCCACCCTCCCCCAGGACAAGCTGGTCAGGTCCCCTTGGGTCCCCGCCCCCCGCAGCACCCTCCGCCCCCAGTCCGCAGGCACCCCTGCAGGCGGGCCTGGGAGCCCTTTAGGGAGGGGACCAAATTCCAAAGAGAACAAAGAGCTTTGGAAAGAGAAGCAAGCCTGCCCTCCCCAGAGCCTCTGCTGAGCAGCGGAAGGAGGGGAGAAGCTGGCAAAAGCCGAAGGTGTCGGGCTTGTCGGGCTTGTCGGGCTTGTCGGGCTTGTCAAATTCCCTCGGGCAAATCCAAAGGGACCCAGACCACAAGGAAAACCAGTGTCCAGAAGAGCTGCAAGCCGGGCTGAGATGCCCCCAGCTGCCTTGGCCCCAGCGGGGCCGCCTCAGGAGCAGACGACAGTGCCCAACGCCACAGGCCAGCTGGGTTTCTCAGCTGCCTGCCGGGTGCGGGAACCCCATTTTTGCCCATAAGGAGACTTGGTGATTTGCCCAAGGTAGCCTAGAATCCACTCTGTCCACCACACAAGCTGCCTTTCAACCGACATGTAGATGCAGACTTGCCACTTTGGAGACTGGCGGGCCAGGGGCTGTGCAGCGGGCAGGATGAAGGCCCTGTTCACACTTGGCCTCACTCCTGCCCAGAGAGTTTAGAGTCTGATGTGATTTACTGAGATGCAATAAATCTCTCCTGCAGCTCTGCCTGCTTGCTGGCCCCTCCGGAGCACTGTGATTACTCTGCAGGAGCTCACTGCCACCTCTGTAGAGCAGGCCCGGGTGGCTGGAGACCAGAGGCCCCTAAGCGGGGGTGGGTCCCTGCCCTGCAGCCTCCAGCCTGCAGAGCCATGTGGCTCACCCAGAACCAGCACCAGGAGTCAGCAATTTAGAGCTGGCCCCAAAATGTGCAGGACAGGGGTGGTCACTTGAGTGGAGGGTACAGTTGGTGGGACTGGGGGCTTGGGCTCAGGTCAGCCCCAAGATTTCAGATCCCCTTGGCACTCCCCCAACCGCTTACCCATCCCAGCCTTACCTGCTCCGTCTGGACTGAGATGAAAGAACTGCAGTGGCCCTCAGGGGACACAACACGGTCCACCCATCAAGTCACAAACGGGGGACTGAGGTCTGGAAAGGGAGAGTGACTTGTCCAAGGTCACCCACAAAAGTGGACAGAGCTGGGCAGGTAAGTCTTGGTTCCCCAAGGTGTCCCTTTTTTTCCTGCAAGTGCCCCGATTCATGTGGGACACCTGTGCCAGCATAAGCAATGTCTTGGGGTTCCAGACTTGGAGGCTGGGGGGCTCTGTAATAGGGGCCCTCCCCTCCCCCCTGGAGAGGCAAGGGTGGAGAATCTATGACAGTCTGCCAGTGTCCTGAGCCGAGAGTGACAGCCTGCTCCAGACAGGCCAGCGAAGCTCCGCAGAGCGGACCACCCCATCTCCATGCATGCTGGGGGCACTGAGGCTGGGTGAGCCTGAGGGTCCTTCCCAGACCCCCAAACCCTTCAAAGAGGCCATTTCTAAACTTTCCAAGTAAATCCAGACCAGTCAGCCCTGCCAGAGACTCGGCTGACGGGGAGACCAGAAGTCAGCAGGACCCAGGGCCCAAGTACCACCTTGTCTGTTTCATCCTGTCATGCAGGTGCTCAGCAATCCAACACCAAATGAGAGGATGGACACAGCCCCACGCGGCTTGCGCCCCAGCCTCAGGGGCCAGACAGATCTGTCACAATTGCCCAGCACAGAGGTCTTCAGAAAGCTTGTGGTCAGGGCACAGAGGAGTAAAGTCACCCCTGCCCCAGCCTGGGAGGTCCTTGCACCCACCTGCTCAGGTAGGAAGAGCTCCGGTCACCCAGGCTCCATCCTCAGTGCCATCAGCAGAGGGGAAGGTGGGGAGCTAGACACGTGTTCTGTCCCAGCAAGCCTGAACTTTCTGGGGGTTGGAAATTCTCATTGCACCTGGAAGCCCCCCAAGAGCCTGGCCTGTCACCGGGGTGGAGGGCAATGCTGGCGGGGTGTTCCCTCTGGCTCTTCTGGGCTCCAGCTTCCTGGGGAACGTGAAACAGGGATATGCTGGCTCAGGCCTCCAAGATGCCCCCTGTCCTCCAGAAGGATCAGTGGACTTGACCCTTGAGAGGTTGTCTTATAGCCACAGGGAGCTGCCACGAAACACACTGGCAGTAGCCCTGTGCCCACTTGGTTCCTGGCCTTGGGTGTGCAGGGCGCTGAGTGGAGTGATGGCAGAGACTGGAGCGTGGATGGGAAATCACTCCTCGATTTTGATATTTGCAGTCTTTTCATTCCTGGCTGGGAAAACCTAAATGCCAGTCTGGTGCATTTAGGTCTGTGAGGTCGGTGTGAGGACAAAGGTCGGTGTGAGGCTGGGAACAGTGTTAGAGGACGTGTTTGGGGCCAACTCTACCACTGGCTGGCTGTGTGACCTTGGACAAGTGACCAAACTTCCTGAGCCTCAGTTTCCTCATCTGCCAAATAGGATCAATGCCCCTTTCTCATGGTATTGGGTGAATCGAACGGGTGACTATGCAGGTCCAGCGCCCAGCACGGTGTCCGGCGGAAGGGAAGTGTCAGTAAATGAAAGGTCTCAGCTCCTGGCAGCAGAGAGGACAGAGGCCAGGCCCCCTCTCGGAAACTTTCCCTCCCCAGGTTCCCTCATGCCCGGGCGCAAGAGACCATGAGTCCCTTGACACAATGGGTGCCCGCCTCTGCCTCAACCGTCTCCCGCCCTGCTCTGCTGGGTCTGCGTCCACAGCCTCCTCCGCAGGGCTCGCTTTGAGGGTGGCCGGAGATGGGACGGGGCCACTGGCAGGAGAAGGGGCCCGGCGCAAAGCGGCCGGGGTGGGCTGCAGCGGGCGCTCCCGCCGGTGGGCGCTGAGCCGCGGCTTCCCCGCCCTGGCGTCTGCCCTGCGCCCGGTGACCCGCGCGCCCGCTCGGCCCTTACCTGGCACCATGGGAACGGCGCTGCCCCGGCCGGCCGAGGACTTGGGCGCACGTGACGGGGCTGCCCGGGATCCGTCCCGGGCAGGGCGCAGCTAGTGGCCGCCGCTCCTGCCCAGGCCACGGCGGCGGCGCCTGCTGGGGCCCGGCGGGCGAGGCGGAGGCTGGGAGACCCCGGAGGCCCGCGGGAGCCGGCTGCGTGCCCGAGCGGGAGCCCCCCGCCAGCTGCGACCGCGCAGCGGCTCCGGACGCCCCGGCAGGCTCCCCGCGAGCTGCACGCGCGCGACGCCAGCCCAGTCCCGGGCGCGGGGCGCGCGCTGGCAGGAGGGCGCGCGCCCGAGCCGAGCGAGGAGCGTGCCTGCGGCCCCGCGCGCGTCGCCGTCGGGGGCTGCGGGGAGAGGCCGGGCGCTGTCCCTGGTGCTGACGGCTGGTCGGCTCTGGGCGGGCGAGGCTGAGCGGCCTCCGCCGTTCCCGGGGCGCCCCCCCCTCTCCCGCCGCCCCACGCCCTGAGGGGTTCGCGCTGCTCCTCACCTGCTTTCCTGGCGCTCCCTGTTTCCACAGCGCTGGGATTTGGGGTCAGGCCGAAGCTGCTGGTGCTTATCAACAGTGCGACCTGGGGGCAAGTAAGTCCCTTAGGTGACGGGCTCTGGTTCTCGTCTCCAAAACGGGTCAAAGCGCTGCTATAACGTTGGTCTGAAAATGAAACCCAACGACGTCTAGAGGCCTCGCGCACAATGAGCGCGTAGTGAGCGCTCACTTTTATGGTGACTTGTCTCCATTCTCTTGGTTACAAACCACGGAGCCAGTGAGGGAAGGGCAGTGCCTGCTCGGCTTTGGGCTGGCGTGTTTGGGACAGGAGCTGCCTGGGGATCTTTCTGGACATCCACGGGGGGAGGGAGCTGGCCTCTTCTGGCACCCCAAAGCGCAGAGCTAGGACCAGTGGCCGCAGTTAAAGTGAGGCAGATTTGCGCGGGTAACAGGGCGAACTTGCTGCCGTGAGGTGCCTCCACCTGAGGGGCGCGCCCCGGGAGGCAGTCAGTGGCCTCTGTCCCTGCAAATACTCAGGAGTTAAAAATGAGCTGTAACTATGCCTGGCAAACAAGCGTATATGGATGTTTGCTTCACGAGCCCTTAAGTTCTCCATGAGGATCTGTATCCTAGTGGGGAGACCCTGTTACTTCACCCCTATTCAAGAAACAAGAACACAGCACAGAGGGGACAAAGGGCCCTGCCTGGAGCCCATTCCCGACTTACAGGTGGGCTGAGGGGGGCAGGGCGAGCAGCTTTCTCAGAGCCACAGCACAGGACCGCCAGGGCGAGGACTCATCAGACAGACAGGCTCCAGGTGTCCAGCCTGCTGCCCTGCCTGCTGATCTTCCCCAAGCAAGGGCAGCTGCCCGGTTTCCCAGAGCTGTTGGAGCTCGTTGACCCTGAAGAGTTTCCTTATTATAATAAACCAGGCGAGTTCCTCATTCCCCTCAGCTAAGGGGAAATTCGGCACCTGCCCCTGTGAGTATCTGTCCATTCCAACCAGGATAATTAAACGTCACCTGCCTCATTTCCTAAGGGACCAGTGGCTGTGCTTGATTCATTAATTAACTGTGCACAGTACCTGCTTCCACCAGGCACTTATCTCATGATAAACATCACTCACTATGTGCTTAATACGTTCCAGACACAAGGCTAAACACTTTCCTGCATGGTCTCCCTGACAATCCCATGAGATTGATACTGTTATTACCCTGACTTTGCAGGTGAAGATTTTAGGCTTAAGAGCCACAGACTGGAGTTGGGCTGGACTGACTCCCAAACATGTTCTCCTAACACCCTCCTTCCAGATTTTCCACATTTTTCCCAACCCAGGAAAGAACATGGAAACATTAATAGAAATTCCATATAAGGAGGCAGAGAGAGCCAAACTGGCCGGCCAATCAGTGCTCTAGGAGTTGACATTGGAATCCTTTAAATCAACATTTTCAGTCAAAATCCCCATTATGACAACTGAGCAAGTTTTTATTTTCTTTTTAATTTCAGGACTGCTTCGATCTTGGCCAATGTGTGCCAAGAATTTTAAAGGAACATCACTGCCACACCCTCTTAGCAGCCAGCTCCAAAGCGTTTCCATTTCTTCCTGTGTCTACTTCCCATTCACACTCGGCAGAATTTCGCAGTGTGGGTCTGGGTTGCTTCCAGTGCAAGCTCAGGTCTGCAGCTCCTGACCTTCAGACGCTCTGCTTTCTTTCCCATACTGTGCAGAGAAGTGGGCTTCTGGCACTTGGGACAATGCAACGAGCTCCCTTCTAAAACCAGGACTGAATATTCCCCACAACATGTTAGGTCGATGCCTTTCTAATCCTCACTGTATTGATGCTAACAGAGAGGTGAAGCAGCTCAACCACCGTCACAGACGGCAAGCAGGTGCTGCGTGGGACAGATTTCACTCGGAGAACAATGCTTGGTGGTCCTCACCAAACTCGTTCTTTGTGTGACCAAAGCATGGCCTGATTTTAAGCAAAACCCCATTTCCAAAAATAGGAGGAAATGAGGAGTCACTGGTCTGACTTTATAGAGGCAATTCACCATCAGTCTTTCTTAGATAGTTCCCCTGGTGCGTGCAAGAAAGGATTTGAGCTATACCCAGTCCTTTCGGGTTGGCCAAAAACAGGCCCGGGGGAAGGTGGAACAGCTTCGTGCCGCCCCGCTGGCATTCTTTCCACTACAATATGCTTTTCAGTTGCATGGCAACTTCAGTCTAGGTGGCTACTATGCCCCCATCACTAGCATCTTTGCACAACGCAGAGCTTCATGGGTATAACTCAAACCCAACAGATGGCCAAGTTGGTTGAAAACACCCCGACATATTGGAGCACGCATGGCAGTTTACAAGGGTTTGTTTTCCACTGGTAAATGGGGCTTTTGTAAGATCAGCCCCATGCTATAAAGACAGGACCTAGGTCCATACATTTCTTGGAGGCAAATATGTGTAGCCTCAGGGAGGAGGAGCCATGGCTTGATGAGTGCCTGTTTCTCTCCAGGGCTTTCCAAGTGGGCATGCACCTACACATTCACCAACTTAATGTATAGGAACAGATCATAGGAGCGACAGTGGGGATCTGGACCTTCTGACCACAGCCACCCATCACACCCAGTCACACGCAAATTCAGATGGAGAGAATTAAGTACTCGGGAGCAAATGGTGTGTGCCCAGCTGCTGTCTCTGACCTGAGTCATCCTGCTGAGAGGCAGAGGAGCAAAGTGCAGGAGGAGTACATTCTCTGCCAGGATGTGGGCAATGATGGCCTGCAGCCTTTCCAATTCTCTTTCTGGGAACTCTTGGGAGGGGGTGAGCTCACCATCTCCAGACGTGTCCAAGCAGAGGCTGGCCATGAATGGACAGCAGAGATAAGCGGGCCAAGCTGGCCCTGGGGAACCTTGGAAGGCTGGAGAATTCAGAGGGGGCAGCCGATGGCCCTCAGGGTGGGCGCTCCTATCTCTAGCCTCCGCTTCGGCCACTCTGTCGACCTCAGGACAGCGAAGGGGGACTGCATGTGGAGTCTTCCCAGCTCTTTCCCCAAACAGGCCCTGGGCCAAATGACCAAAGTGACTGCTGTTTCCACCAGCCAGTGCTTACAGAAATTGCCTGTGCCTTTGGGCAGTGACTAAATTAACCTTTGTTTGGTCATTGAATTGTTTTCTTTTCCCAGTCTGCACTCCTGAGGGGTTTGGCCGCTGATTGAATGGGCCCTGTGATGGTGGGTCATTTATGTGACTAAATCTGTGTCTACCCACTTGCAAATTATCTAAGTCCAGCCCATTTAGAAAGTAGATGAATTAAAATTATATATATTGAGAGATGAGCAATGCCATGACGTGACTATTATGTGTTACTCACTAGGCAGAGCATGCGTGCTCACATCCTGGATCAAGGCCTTTGGATCGGGTGTCTTTTGGACGTGACCGGGAAACTAACAAGGCATCAGAGTGTGCAAGAGAAAGCTAGAGCCAGAGGTTAGACCATCAAGCGTGCAAGGGGATGGGAGCGGGGGCATGTGAGGGGTGTGCGTGTGTATGTTCAGGCACACACGTGGTGTGCGGGCTCCTTCCGTTGCCTTGGTTTAGAAAGACAGCCCTGTCTGAACAAAAATCACTTAGTGGTTGTTAATTACTGCAACATTTTAAAATGTTGTGACAGCAAGCTTGATATGTTCATTCTTCAGGAATTCTTCGAGGATGATGGATGAGGAGGAGATAGGGCTGAGTGAGGTGCTGGGGGTCAGTCAAGGGTCCCTGGGCTCCTGTGAGTCATAGTTCACCTTGGCAATCCTGGTGGGGGTGAGGGGCAGCAGAGGGAGGGTGAGGATTCTCTGTTTCTAATTTCAGGGATTTGCTGCTGGGAGAAGCATTAACATGAGTGCTGTGATGTGATCTTCACTTTCCCTGCTCAGTCCCTCCTGCGGCCGAGCAGTTCCCGGCAGTGCACGGGTGCGCGTGTGCATTCCCCCACGTGCCACGCGCTGCGGGTGTGGACAAGGGCCAAAGCCTCTGCTCTCTGGGGCTCAGAGGCGCCCCAAGGGTGGAAGAGCCAGGGTGCCCTGAGGAAGGTGGAGATGGGCGGGGTCTGCACGACCCACAGGCATCATTTAAGGAGAACCTATGCTCATTTATTTCTCCTGACAGCCCTGTGAGAGGACAACTGTTTTTTTTATTTTGCCCATGTTGCGGTTAAGAGCCTGAGACTTGGAGAAAGCGGACGGCCAGCCGTAGGCGCGCTGTGGCCAGAGCCCACCAGACTCCGGAGTCCACGTGCAGCGTGTCCTGGCCCACCTCTGGCCCTCAGTCCATCCTGCTGGAAACTAGGATATACAAACAGAGGATGGCCTATTTGGACCATGAGAACCTAAGATTAAAACAATCTCCCCACAGCCCGCTGCCTCTACAAGTGTTAGGCAGAAAAATAGACGTGGGTGAGTGGAAGGAGAATAAAGCCAGTGAAGCCCACTGAGAGGCACTCAAAGAGCCGACCAGACGAAGCGGAGAGCCAGCGAGGACGCAGAGTTAATGAGTTAATCAGCCGGAGCTCCAGAGGCCAGGAGCTACTTGGAATGTCCGGACAGTCCCCAGTTAAGGAACAGCATCTGGGCGCGGCCCATGCCTTCCGTTGCTCCAATTAGATCATGGCGTTGTAAAATCCACTTAGCCTGCAAAAAGGCCCAGCTTATTGGTTAACTTAACTGTATATGCTGTTTGTTTCCTTTTCTTTCAGTCTCTTAATCAAGCAACTTTGTAACCAGGGCAGGAGGCAGAGCTTCTAAGTGTAAATAAATCTACATGGACAAAGAATGCCAGGATCTGGACCAACACAGTCCCCTAAACAACCCTATTCTTAAGACAAAACTTCAAAGGAATTAGGAATCATCTGTATAGATCATGCCTTATGCTGACTCTTACCCAAAAGGCCCTATAAAACCCCAGACCCCAAGCCCTTAAGCATGCCTCCTCTCTGAGGCTGCCCACACTCCCCTTTCTTCGAGTGTTACTCTCTCTGTTCTACTCCAGAAAAATAGAGACGGGCAACTGAGAGCTCTGATTCGGGCTTGCAAGTTCCCATCGCCTGGGGGACCCGGTTGGAACTGCAGCTGTGCCGTCATGGTCCTTAGTAGGCTGCCTGAAAATCTCCTTTCTTTGCCTTTGGGAAGTTCTCAGAATATAAGCTCACTCCATGCAGTGCTCTGCAGCTCCCCCAAATCCTGGGGTGATGGGGGCTCAGTTCCCATGCTGTGCAGATTCAAGTGGACACTGGACGCCAGGTGACACTGGCCAGGTGACACTTCCTAACTTCCTGGGCTTTGAAATGGAATCTCAGCCTTACGATGGAATCCCTACTGTTGTACTGTGTATATGCCATCTTTTTTGGAAAATTAATCATGACGCTTGTCTCAGGTCCCTGTCCTACATCGAAAGGATGAGGAAGGTACCTACTCTGTGACTGACGCAAACATCATGACACAGCGGTGAGGTGCTGTGTGCTTGAACCCTTTCACAGCTCTCCATCAGAACTCCGCCATGCCTCAGTGGACCATGGCAGATTTGGACCAGGGACCAGGAGGAGGGAGGGCATGGGAGGAGAGAAAGAGGGGGAGCAGTGGGGTTAATTGTGGGGAGGCAGAAATGAGCAAGGAGGGAGCCGTGCTCTAGGATCGAGGGGTGCAGGGCTTCGTTGTGAGGAGCTGCGGGGTGCTGAGGCTCTCTCCTGCCCTGGCCGTGAGGCAGCCTCCCCCAACCATCTGGAGGCCTGGTGTGGCCTGAAGAGCATCAGCTATGGGTCTGTGCTCCAGCAAATGAGCCCTGCTGCCAAAGACAGTCTCCACTCGATAAAGTGGGGAGACTCGCATGGCCCTTCATAATCCACTGGAGTCCCTCTGCACCCAGCACCTGTTCATTTTCTCCACAGCCCCAGTTCTCAGGCACTAGCTCATCTGCTGGTTCCTTTGCCCCCTGCCTCTCTGTGCTGGAGAGGAAGACCCGTGAGGGTGGAGCTCTGTCTCTGCTGTTCTGGGCTGTGTCCCAGCACAGCAGCTGTTTGTTGACTGAACGGACGACCTTCGCAAGAGAAAGCATCCTGTGGCACTGGCTGGTCCCAGGCTTTCAGCCACCTTGGCTCTGGTGGCTGGAAGCAGAGCTTCCCCACTCTGAGACTACTGGCCATCTTGATTCTTCCTGTTGGACTGATGAGGAAACTGAGGCAGTGAGGGGCAACTGACTGGTGGGACTACAGGGTTAATGAGCAGCTCGCAGGAACCTCTGGCCCAGAGCCCCTCCCCTGCCCGAGGCTGCACAGAGGAAAGGGCTGACATGCCCTGGGGGCATGGGCCGCTGCCAGACTCCCTTGGTGGTGCCTCTAGCCCAGTCCGCCCTACAGCGCCTTGGCTGGCAGCGCAGGCCGTCCCACCAGGCCTCCCCAGGCCTTCAGCCCACACACCCCGGGACTGGCCATGCTCAGCACGCCGTTTATTGTCACACCTCACCACCCTGCACATACTGATCCCTCTGACAGAGATGCCCTCTCTACCCAGTATCATCTGGTGAACTCCTATGCATCCTACAAGACCCAGCTCAAGTGTTGCTGTCTCCAGGAGCAACAGAGTCCTTATTCCTTCTGTGCTCACGTAACGCTTTGATCAAAATTCCAACATCACCTTCTCTGCAATTGTTTGACTCTATTTGAGCACATGTGCCTTAAGCCTGGGGCCTAGTCAGTCTGCTTCATTATTATTATTATTTTTTTTTGAGTGCTGGGATGCAGGGGTGAACAGGGCAGGCCCAACCTTGCCCTGTCAGAACTGATCTAATGGATCTGCTGCCCCCAGTTCCATGCCTGCCCCAGGGTCCCTCCCACAGTTGGAGCTGGTCCAGATTTTGGACCTGGGGATGTAGATCTCTTGGCTACACAGCAAAGCCCCACAGTGCTCTGGGGCAGCGTGGTGGGAAGACAAGGGCTTGAAGGCAGGCAGAACCTAGTGGCCCACTGCTTCCTAGGTGGGTGAACAAAGGCCCTTTGCTCTGACTCTCCAAGGAGAGTTTCCCCACGTGTGGTGCTGAGCTGCACAGATCTGCTCACCTCACTGGGCGTGCCTAGGTGAGGCTGGGCTGCTCTGATCAGGAGCTGGAGGAAGGACCGAGCTGGACACCAAATCCCACTTCTTCTTCCTGGTGTCTGGTCTCTGGAGCCCCAGACCTGCAGGCTTCACCCATCCTGGTGAGGAGGGGCTTAGGCAGACAGCCTTCCTGCCTCTGAGGGAGCCTGGGGGGTAGTTGGCATCCACTCTAAGCCCCCTACTCATGCACCTGCCCACTGACCACCCTGTGAACTGGCGGTGAACCCCTTCACAGCCCCTCCGGCAGGCCTTCCTCCTCCTCTGGGCTGTGGGAAGGCCTTGCATTCCCAGGCCTTCCCTTGGCAACCATCTGATCCCCAGAGAATGGGGGTGGGGAGCAACAGGACCCTGAGGCTTTGTGGAGAACATCTAGAGATGCATTTGCATGCGGCGCTGAAGCAGGGTGGCATGTGCCTCCAAACCAGGGCCAACCGATGAGCTGCCCCAGCACCGGCCCCCAGCCCAGGCCTGTCGCTGTGCCGTTGCCAAGTTGCAGCAGGAAATGTGGCAGCAGGAGTGAGCTCTCACTGCCCCCATCTCACCCTTGTGTCACCTGCTCAAAGCCTGGGGTGCAGTGTGGCTCCTGCATGGGGGCCAGACCCCAGGCCACCGTCCCTGTTATGAAGCTATAATCATACCCAAGGTCTCTGCCTGCTGCCCTTCCTGGCGCCTGCCTGCCTCTCTCACAGCACAGCTTTCATTTGCTTTTGCTCTGGGACCCTGTCACCTTTGGGCGATGTACGTTTTACCCCTCAGAGGAGCTGGGACCCCTGCTCTGCTGACACTGAGCCTGGTCCTCCACCGGGGGCCCTCTTGAGGCTTCTACCCTGTAGCCAGGTATAGGGCATTTGGGTCAGAGTGGGCCTTGTTTGGGCTGAAAACTGGGGTTCGGAACCCCTCACAGATCCCCTTTCCATGTGAAGGGTGCGGCTCATGGGAGTGGGGGACAAAGCCGTGTATCTGAAGGGAACGGAGGCTGCTTCTGTCTAGATGCCAGCCACAGGTTCCTGTGCCTTCCAGCCTCCCGCCAGGCCTGGCGGTGGGGGTGGGGGTGCTCAGGAGGTGTGGTGAGGCCGAGGGGAGGGGCGTGGGGAGTTACAACTCTGGCCCCACCCTGTAATGTCATGTCTCCCTCCATGTCACATCCCAGCTCCTCTGACCCACCTTTCTATTTCTGGGGACTCATCCCTTCAGGCCTACGGTGGGCACAGTGCCTGGCTACTGCACTTTACCTTCTGGCATTCCTCACCTTACCTGCTTCAGAAAAGCCCCTTACGAAGCCCTCCCTGAGCATTCTAACTGACCTGTCATTTTCCCTCCGGGACCTGACGTGGACAGGGAGCATCTCTCTGAATTCTCACCAACATGGGATGTCATTAAGCTGTAATAGTTCTCGCAACTTGTTGATGTACAGCTATATCTCATTGGCTGCCTGCAGTGAAGCTGAGAATCCTTTCATACATATGCTCATATTGTTTGCCCATTTTTTCCATTTCTGAGTCTTTGTGTCTTCATATTGATCTGTAGATACTCTTTATATATTCAGGATAAGAGTTCTTCACCTGTTTTGCAGGTTGCAAATGTTTCCTCCCAGGCTGGTGCCCATCTTCACCTTTGTTTAGGGACTGTTGCTGTGCTGAGGCTGATGGTTTTCATGGGGTAGATCTGTGGGGCTCTTCCTCCAGCACTTCTAGGGGGCTGATAAAAGTAGACAATATTTTCCTATTTGTACAATTTAGATTTTTGTGTCTAGTTTTGACCTATGTGGGATTTCTGCAGACATGAGTTAGAATTTTACCTATTCATGTTTTTAGTTTAACATGTAGGTAGAAAGTTGTCACTGTTCCCTATTGTAGTGAAAGTCACATTCAATCATAAATCACATTCCATCCATACGGGGTCTGTTTCAGCACCTCTTGCTGTCCTATTGATCTACTTGCCTCTCCCGTCACCAACTTTCACAGCTCTGTGGGGCCATTGTTATCTAGAAGGCGAGGTGCCTGCCTGTGTTTGTATCTTGCTGTCAAAATTTTCTTGAGCTTTTTTCTCTTCTGAATGATTTATATGATCAACTTTTGAGGCTGGGAATCCTTTGGGGGCTTAAATTAGGATTGGATTGAATTATAGATTTAGGTGAAGAAACTTGATGTCTGAAGAAGTAGAGCAGAGTGGCAGAGATACTAGGGCCAGACACCGGGGCTCAAGTCGCAGCTCTGCACCCCCGCTGCTGCGTGCTCTTGGACAAGTTGCTTGACTTCTCTGTGCCTCAGATTCTTCACCTATGAAATGGGAAATAATAACACCAATACTGCTCAGGGGCCAGTATAAAAAATAAATGAGCTGAGATATGTAAAGCATATATTAAGTCAGACGTCATCCCTTTCAAGATAAAACATTCCTGCATTTACTACGAGGAAGAAAAAATTGCTTCCAGTTAAACTGTGATATGCACTTGAGGGTAAAGTATATCTCAGTTTCAGAGACGTTCAAATGTGGAAGGTTATGTTATTAGGATCACTATGGTATTGTCTTTATGATGATACAGTATCTTCCCATCAGGGAGGAGGGCCTTATCTTTTCTTTTTCTTAGTTAGGTTTTCTTTTCCTCTCCTTCACTAAGACCTCATGGTGTTCTTCACCTAAACTCTTTAGAGACTTCTGTAATCTTCACGGGGGGCAAAGGGTCCTGAAGCCTAAAAGTTTGAGAACCACAGCTCTGTGTTATCAAAACGGCAGGGAAACCTGGGGATCATCTTAATAGATGCTGAAAAAGCAGCTAATCAAAGTCAGCACCTACGGCTGACCGAAAAGAAATGCTGAGACACTTGCCAGCCTGTTAAAGGGTATTTAAGTCAGATCTAGAGCAGCGTCCTGCAGACAGGGGACACAGGACGTGCCCACAGGGACAAGCTGAGCCGGGAGCCCTGCAAAACCGCATCCCCTGTGGCCAGGGAGGCCACTCAGCCCAACAGAAATGGAAATAAAAGACACAGATGTTGAACCAGAAGAGGCTGGACTGTGACTGCTCACTGACACGTGGAAAGTTCCACTCGGTAAATTCAAGTGAACCCAATGAAGATTTATTAAGACAATTATGAGGTTAGCAAGTTGGATGGGTACAAAATAAACATTTTTTTTAAATCAATGTTTTTGTACTCGTTCCTGTAACCTAATTAGATGTGTGGTGAAAAATTGGTTCAATTTGTGGAAGGTACAAAGGAGGCTTAACTGAACTTGTGATATTTATTTATTTTGTAAAAATAAAACCAATATGGCATAATAAGCTGGGTGGTGAGTACATGGTATTTGTATTATCATTCTCTGTATGTTTCTTATGTTTGAAACATTTCATAATGCAAAGATGGCAAGAGATCCCTCTCCTGCCAAGAGCCCAAGTACCCGGGTTTCACTCGACGTTCTCCTGGACTGTCACGTCCCCATCACTTCTTCTCTCCCCCCTTCCTCTTCCTTGGGTGAGGATCGTCCTTTTGTCAGAATACATCCTTGAGTGCTTCTTTCAGAAGGGGATGGTGGTAAAATGTTGGAGTCCTTGCATCGAATGTTGGAATGCTTGAATGTTTTATTTCACTCTCAGACCAGAACGCTGACTTTGGAGTGGCAGGTCTGATAACCTCTTTGTGAGCACTGACGGGCAGATCTGCGTCCCGTCACTTGGCAGCACTGTGAGGAGCTCGGGTGTGCTCCAGTTCGGATCCCTGCACAGGCGACCTTCCTCCCGCTCTCCCGCCCTTCATCGTTTTCTCACTTTGGTTCTAAGGCACTTGGTCTCTCATTCTCTCCCGCTCTTTCTCTGGGAGCATCTTCCCTCTGTTCCTGGGGATCTGGGAGCAGGCCGCCACCTGTCTAGACGGGGCCTGTGTTCATTTGCTCTGCTCGGCACCTGGCAAGGTCTTTGGCTGAAAGTGGGTGTCTTTCTGTGGCTCTTGGTTAGCTGGCTGTGTTCTTCCCTCCATCCCGGCTACCCTCTAGAGGGCTGTGGGCCCCTGGACCTCCTCCCAGGCCCCCCACTTTCCCCTTGTATTTGCCGGATTCCTCGAGCAGCACCTGGCCCCGCCGTCCGCTCCCGGATCTGCTCCTCAGATGTCTCTTCTCTGCTTTTCAGCCCTTCTATTTTAAATTTCCAAGATCTCTAATTAGTTCTTTTATATAAAAGCCCGTTCTTGCTTCATGAATACGATAACCCCTCTTATCTCCCTAAAGATAGTAATTATAGTTATTTTAAAGTCTCCTGCTGCTGCCTAAGTCTCTGCCGCTTCCCTGGGTGTCAGAGTTTCGGTTTCTGAGATGATGGCTCTCTGGTGGGGCTGTTTTTCCCCACACGCTTGGTCATGTGGACAGGGTGGGTGCCTATTTTTGCATTGGATGCCCTGTTTATCTGTCTGCAGCGGCGGGGTCTGCTTCTGAGCCTCTGCTGGAAGGTGGGAGGCGTGCATCCAGCCAAGGTGGGTGGGGAACTGGAGGGGGGAGAGTTGGGGGTGAGCGGGGGGCAGCAGGCCCGTCTGGGGACTCAGGGGCTCAGGGGCTGTCCGCTGCCGGCCACGGCCGGGGAGGAGTGACCGGCCAAGCTGCTGCTCAGGGAACAACCCTGTCCCCGCGTCTCCTGGGCACTGGGCGGCGGGCCTGGGGCTCCTTCTGCAGAAGCCCTCTCTGAGCGCCTTTCCGGGTGTGATTTCCTCCACCTTTGTTTCCTTACATCTTTCTGTGATTTCTATGGAATTCGGATCCTCTGAAAAGACTCTTTCTCATTTTTCAAAACCAATTCTGTTATTTTTCTTTTAAAAACATTTTTCTGACACTTGGGGAGATTTTTTGGGGAGTATGTGTAGTGTCCCACTTGACCGAAGCCCCAGAATGTTAGTACACACAGGCGGAGTACGCCCCCCGCCCTGGGTACGCAGCGGAGCCCTCTCCAGGCGGGGCGGCACAGACAGGCCTGTGTGTCAGGCGCCAGTGCCAACACGCAGCAGCAGCCCTTTGTGTCGGTGGATGCTTTTGGATTGAGAGCCTGCCGTCCTGAGACCACAGACAGGAAATAATCAAAACGCTGAAACCACAGAAGTAATGATGACTTCCAGGGCCTTTCTCTGAACTAGAGATGCTGACACGTCCTGCCTGGTGGTGACACGGGATCACCTGGAGATCCCCTCTGCTCCTCGAGGGGGTCCTGTTTGTCCAAATGTGAGGATAGCCAACTGATGCTTTGGTTTAAAGACTCCCCTTCATGCTGAGACAGTGTAAGAGGACCTCAGCCATGGGGTGACATGGCAGGCAGACAGGCCCAGGAGACTGGCACCAGGGACTCTAGGAGGTTGTTCCCTTGCAGGCCCCAGGAAGGGACCTAGACCATTAGCAGTGGCCAGTCCTGCAGCATGCTTGGGAGTTCAGAGGCAGACCTGTTGTCCGCTCTGCACAAAGCCAGCCCTGCCAGGCATCCTGTTGCTCTAGACAGTGACCACGTGCTCTCCAGAAAGCTGTCGCCATCCGCACGCCCTCCAGCTCACACCGCGTCCCCACCTCCCCACCTCCTACATGCGTGCGGCAGATCATCCCTATCCTGGTCACTTTAATTTGCCTTTTCCCCAGCGCATTATTGGGCGAGTCTCTCCCTAACTGGATCAGTGATGGGAAAATTGGATCAGGGTGTGCACATCACTGCCCCCTTCTAACCATGTGAATGTCGGAGGCCTCTGGGCATGGGCGCCTGCTGTTTCCAAAGTCTCATCTTTGAAAAACAGGTAGAGAGCTTTGGGCTTTATTGAATTTGCATTTATGTATGTGATGCATTTGATTGTAGCCAGAGGGCGGCTGCCTAGCCCAATAGTGAATTTGGCCCATCAACAGGGTTGAAACCTACTTACTTGTAAGAAACTATTTGTTCCAGGAGGCAGGGTTGTCTTCAGTGGGTGAATGTTTTCCTTGAAAGGCCTTTTGAACACTGGGAGTGACTTCGATGGGGAAGCCCTGCTGTCCTTGGCCCCCCCCACCGCTCCACTTCTAGGGTCTTTAGTAAAGAATCATGGGCACCAGGGGGCAAGGGTAGAGGTGCATGAACATTAATTGCACCACTGCCATGACTGGTTTAAATTAAAAAGCAAGCAGCCCAGATGTTTACCAACAAGTAGCTGGTTAAATAAACTGGGGCACAGTGCACAGTGAGAAACTTGAACGCTATTCAAAGGAACAAGGGAGAGCTGGGTGTGCGGACGGTGGAGGTGTCCAGATAAAAGTGGAAAGGCCACTGGCAAGTGTCCAGTAGGCCACGTAGAAAGTAGTGGCACCTCAAGAAATTACACAGAACTGCAATTCAGTGATCCAGCCCTTCTGCTTCTGGTATAAATCTGAAAGACCTGAAAGTAGGCATTTGAACAGACTCTTGTACAACAATGTTCATAGCAGTGTATGCACACCAGCCAAGCGTCCATCCAGGATGAATAAACAAAATGTGGTCTATACACACAGAATATTACACAGCCTTAAAAAGGAAGGACATCCTGACACGCCGGCTATACATGGATGAACCTGGAGGACCTCGTGCTCAGTGAGATAAGCCAGACACAAAAGGACAAATCCTGCAGGATTCTTCTTATTAGAGGGACCTAGAGTCGTTGAAGTCATAGACACAGAGTGGAGGGCGGGAGCCAGAGGCCGGGTGAGGGGATGGGGAGTGAGTGTGTAATAGGGACAGATGTCAGTTTGGGAAAATGGAAGGTTCTGGAGATGATGGTGGGGATGGCTGCACAACAGTGTGAATGTGCCTAATGCCCCTGAGCTGTGCACTTACAAATGGAGAAGGTGGTAAATTGCATGTTATGCAGTAAACATACTAAACAAACAAATGAATAATAAACAGAATTTTTTAAAAGTCTTTAAGCGCAACCCCTCGGCACTACACAGCTCACTTCCTGCTTCCATGGACTAGAAAGCTGGATTTTTCGTGCCATGAGTTGCTCCCTGGGCTGAGGGGCAGTGCCCTCAGCTGTCCTGTGGCCTGGGCAGTGGCCTGGCCTGCCTATCTGGCTCAGGTCACCCCCGCCCCCGGCTCCAGTCCCCCCGTTTGCTTCAGTCTGGGGGTGGGGAGCCCACTGGAGCTGGCCTCACGTGGCAGAGGCAATGGGGGATTACAGCATGCAAAGGATGACAGCGTCAGGGAGATGCGGAGAAGCAAAGGGCTTATTAAAACGCTGAAATTGGTTCCAAATGAGGTCAGCCGTCGGAGCGCCTTGGAGGAGAGCCAGGCACGGGGCAGTGAACAATGTTTGTTTCCTGACAGGGTAGTGGCAATGCCCCGGGTGCCACCCCCCCACCCACACCCCCCACCTTTGGGAGTGAATTGTTCCCAAAACACCAGGCAGAGCCAGGCAGGGGTGGGAGCAGGGCCAGCACACAGACCCTCACTACCCCAAGGACACCAAGGAGGGGGCTTCCCAGCTCAGCACCTGAGGTGTCCACAGGGCACCTGGGGTGGGCAGGTGTGTCACCTGATACTGGCCAGGACAGGCGGATGGCAGAGGGCTGCTTCCTTACCCTAGTCTGATTGCTTGCTTAAAAAAAAATCCTTTAATGTAAGGACTGGTACTTTGCAGCAGAGGCCACTCGGTTGGCCCATGTCCCCCACCCCCTGAGCGGGGGGCCGTGCATCTTCTCCCTGTGTCCCCTCCTCCTGACCCCAGGGATGGTTCCATGACCTTTGCTGCCTCCGGGTGCATCACCCAACCCTCTGTCAAGAGGTCCTTGACCTGGGTGCCAGGCCTGGTCTGTCCCCAACAGCTTAACCTCTGAGGCTCGGAGCTGTATCTCCTCATGGTTGAGCACAGCCCCAGCCCAGGCCCCCCAGGGCTGGGGAGGGTGAAGTGAGACAAGGCAGCGGTGGGCTGGGCACGGACACACTGTGTCTCCTATTGATCACCAGGACTTGCTAATCATTATTTCTGAAATCCGTGGGCTCGGTTTTGTCAACTGTGAGAAGAAGCCCGGCATGCAGCCCAGCTCAGAGCTGGAGAAAGAGAATGTCTTCTGAAACCTGTTAAAAATAAACATGTGTACATAGCACTTAGCTGCCAGGGGTCACGCGGCTGGGGCTGACACCCCATTCCAGGCCTCCCAACCCTGACCTGAGCCCCCACTTCCAGGCCTCAGTCCTTTTTACTCCCCAGAACCGCTGGGTTGAAGGGAGTCGGAGGGGTCAGTCATGGTCCCCGCCCTGCTCTCTAGCTGGGGTGGGGATCTGGCGGGAAAGCGCTTCTCCCCGGACACCGGCTGGGACTCGACACGATGTGAATCCAGAGCTCTGCGCCCTGGAAGGCACACCGCGCAGGCCGGGGGGTCTCCGCACCCCAGAGGGGAGCTGGTATGCACTCCGCCTGTCTTCAGGACGGGGCACCCAGAAGGCCATGAGGCCAGGCGGGGGGCTTGCCCAGAGCCCCTTCACTCCCACTTAGCCTGTGCTGGCTTTCGTCACCATGTGCCCAGCCAAGGAGTCTGTCCATCCCGATGCCAGGGCCACTCCCTGATCCTGAAGGGCGGGTGTCCAGGGTGCTTGGTGATCTCGAACACTGGATGCCTGCTTTGCTCACTGATAAAGAGGTTTGGGAAATCATTTGGAGAGTGAGGGCGGCTCCCTCTCGGGTGAGGCCTTTGAGCCTTGCCTCGAGCCCCCAGTCTTCCGTGCCAGGCAGCTTTGGGACGATCCTGTAGCCTGACTCGCCCACTGCCGGGCTCCTCCGCAGGCCCTGTGTCCCAGCAGCCTGCTTGCTGCCCCGCGGGACCCCCGGGGTTCCGAGTTCTCACTGGAGCCTGGTGGCTGTGACCTCTCGCTCCACGGAGCCTGCTTTCCTGGCCATTATCTTCCTACACTGTCGCTCCCTCCCAGGAGGATGGGCCTGGGGTGCCCTTTCCTGGCTAATTCCTGTTTGCTCACTCAGCCCTTTATCTGGCCCCAGCCTAGACCTGGGGAGACAGCCAGTGAGGGGTACCAGTGATGCACCCTGTGCCCCAGGGGTTTGTGCACTTAGCTCTCACCTGTCTGAGCCTGCGGGCTGGTGAATGTGGCCCCCAGCTGACAGGGGTAGGGAGGGGTGGCCTTTGTGGCATCTTTCTTCTGCCTGGTTTGCAGGGCAGCCTGGCTTCTGGGAGGCAGAGAGCACCCCCCGCAGGGCCAGGGCAGGGCTGGACCTTTCTCCAGATTGCATCTTCAGGCAGACACAGTCGTTCCTTCCTGAGGAAGAGAGCTCAGAGCAAAACCAGTCCGGCCGGCCCGTGTGTGGAGTTGAGGACCTAAAGTTGGGAGCCAGCTGGTGATGTCACTGCGTTCCTATGGTAGGGTTCTGGGTTTCTCCAAAGAGGGGAGGACGGAGGGAGGGAAGGAGTCAAGTATTGGAGGAGAGAGCCAAGTTCAGAGCAGAGGGTGATCAGGGAGAACTTCCTGGAAGTGACGGCACAAGTGGAGTCTGCTCTGCTGAGAGACGGATGGAGTGAGGCGGGCAACCACCCCTCAGCAAGACACCACGAAGGCTGCCACAGCCATGCACCTGGGCCATCTGCGTCGGCCCCCAACAGTGCACCCACTCCTTCTGGAGCCGCCCTGGCACCAGCTGGAGCCTGTGGGGGAAACAGAGGAGACAGGAGTGGGAACAGCAGGCCACGGAGAGCGTGTCTCTGCACAGCGATGACTTGGGGACTGTCTTCTATGTTTAGTTTGAAAGTGGCCCACCCGCCAGCATTGTAGAATCTGCTCACTCGGCCAAGCACATAGCAGCAAGGTTTCGTTACTCACTGGACATCTGGAAACAACCTCCTGGGGCCTCATGCTGCCCATCCATGGATGGGGAGGCATGGCACCTGTCCTGCCAGCTGCTCAGAGACTGGACCAGACAGCCCGCCTGCTAGTTAGCCCTCTGCCTGACCAGAGGGCATCTGAAAGGCCTTGGGCTGCAGGGAGGGCCTGCTTTCCCGACAGCTCTTCAGAGAGGACTCGGAGGGGGTGAAATCAGCCCGTCTACTTCAATCCCCACTGATGCTGTCCGTGTGTCATTAGCGCCAATTATGAGAGCAAGGGACGCAAAGCATTTGGCCCGGGGCACAGGCTGGTGGGAGGGTCACTGGGACAATTGAATTCCCCACCAGACAAATGTGATTACCAGTGGGGCCTGGGCCCACGCCCTGGAGGGCCAGGACATAAGTGGCCAGGCGGGGCGGCCAAGCTCACCAGCCATGCAGGTCCCCAGCCCCACCGTGCGAGAGGCGGCCTCCATGTACGGCACAGCGGTGGCTGTCTTCCTGGTCATCCTGGTGGCCGCCCTCCAGGGCTCAGCACCCCCTGAGAGCCCCTTCCCCTACCGCATCCCCCTGGACCCCGGGGGGGCCCTGGAGCTCTCCTGGAATGTCAGCTATGTGCAGGAGACCATCCACTTCCAGCTCCTGGTGCGGGAGCTCAAGGCCGGGGTCCTGTTCGGGATGTCGGACCGCGGCGAGTTGGAGAATGCTGACCTCGTAGTGCTCTGGACCGATGGAGACAGAGCCTACTTTGGGGTGAGTCTTTCCCTGCCCCAGTCCCCCACTGGGCCTTCTTTGACCTGCGGTCACCCTCCTTAACCCAGCAAAGGAAGTTTTCCTCCCATCTCTTGGCTTGCATTTGCTGTGATCTTATCCATGTCTGTGTCCCAGGCTTGGGCATCTCAGGGACACCAATTTGAGGATAAAATGGGAAATATATACTTTCTGTAGTCCTGGACTGCACACCCCCGAACAGGACCCAGCCCAAGGAGGGTAAGCACGCAGGAAGGATGCACACACATGTCACGTACGCGAGCACCACTCCACCTGCCCACCCTCATGAGGCAGGCGGCGTGTCCCCACCAGCATGGGCAGCACCCAGTGCAACCACGTCCCCAGTGAGGGCCTGGTGGCTGCATGGGCCGAGCACAGCACGGGGTGGGCACCCCCAGTGCCAGGACGCAGCCCTCACGGCCCAGCGCACATGGATGAACCGGGCAGGTGCAAACACCCATGTCCTGCACTGCCCCCAGATGTGGAGCAGACCCAGGAACCAGCCCCGAACAGTCAGTGCATCTGCTTCGCTCCTTGCCGTCAAAATTCAGCCCCATTCTTGCTGTGAAAGGTAGAGAAAGGGGGAATTTTCCCTTCAAACTAGACAGGGTTTGGGGGCCCTCGACAAGCTGAAGGGAGGTTCAGTGGGGGCCCAACCACCCTCCCTGGGCCTCTGCTCCCCACCTTCTTCTCCAGATGGGCCTGGCCACCAGGGCCTCTCTGGGGACAAACCTGACTCTCCATGAGAAAAGACCCAAGAGGGTTAAAAACGTTTTTTAAGTAAGGAAGCACTTTCTCTGCCTGTGAGCCGAAGGGCTTTTATCCCTATTAGGCAAGGCACCTGCAGGAGACCAAGGTGGAGTCAGGAGAGGGGAGAAGCCAGAAGTCATCTCTGGGACTCAACTTCCTCACCAGAAGAGTGGGAAGAATAATTTGTCTCTGCCTTTGGGTGGTTGTGAGTTCGCACGGGCTGGTGTTTCTGGAAGCCTGTGCCCCAAACAATCCCCACAACAGCTCTGTCCCCATTTCACAGGTGAGGCTGGGGGCTGGGTGAGCTGGGGCCATTTGCTTGGGCCACCCAGGTAGGATGGGGTGAGCTGCCTAGCTGGGCCCCAGCTCTGCCCACGCAAGGAAGCTCAGTGGCTCAGGGGGTCTTGGCCAAGAGGGTGCTGGGGCAGCCTCAGTTCTGTGTCGCCTGCCATTCCCAGAGACGCATCCGAGCCCCTGCTCCTCCTGGGGCAGCTTTTCCCCTGCGGCCAAGAGAGCTGGGGTAACTTCACCTTCCCTGCACACTGCGAGATTAATTTGCACAACAAATTCCTATGCAAACAAATGTCAGACTTGTTTTTCCTCCTTTAGCAATACGTTTAACAAATATATTCTAGATTTCCAGCTGAAGCCTCTTTTCCAACTTTCTGCCTCTGTTTAAAATTAGTCCTGCAAATCAACAGTGTATCCCAGCAGGAGCTCCAGCGTGGTGCTGTTCCCTGGGGAAGATTTTGCAAAATCTTTTGTAGGTTTCTTGTTTTTCAGGGAAATGAAGAAAACATGCCGTAGCCCTGGGTGCAGCGTTAAAAACAAATCCTAAGGCCCCGGTGTGTGGCATTCCTGAGTGGGAACAGAGGGCTGCTGGCTGGGGAAGGCTCTTCCCTGCCCCCAGCTGCCTCTCAAGGTGCCCTCCTTCCTGGGCCCTGGCCTGGAGCCCCCAGGGTGCTGAGCCTTACAGGCCCTTGCGAGAGAGGCAGCCTGGTGAGGGGAGGGCAGGAGTCGGCCAAATCCTCTGCCCACGACCTATGCAGCAGGGCCATTTCCTCCCCCTCCAGGCAAGGTTAGCTAGGCAGGCAAGCAAGATGCCTGGGGTGCACGGTTTAAGGCGCTCCCCTCAGGGGTGGGGGCGCGGGGTGGGCCCCTGAGCCTGTGCACCACCTTAACCGTGGCAGGTTTCTCTCCTGCCTCCCCAGGGTGGCCTTGCCCCCCACGCCTCCCCTTTCCGAGGCTCCAGGCCCTGTCAGGGCCCTTCCCTCCACAGACCAGTGGGGGCAGTATTTTTCTCAGGTCTTGTTTCCAATCATGGCACCTTCCTGAGTCCCACCCAGAAGTTGGGGACTATGCTTCCAGATGGCTTCTATGCACCAATTTGAGATGATATTTGTGTGTGTGTGGCGGGGGGGGGGCAGTTGGGGGCCCGGGGCCCCACCCCCACTCTGCCTTCCACCTGGGGCCTCTGAGGCTTGTGGTGAGAGATGTCCCTGCCCTGGACCAGCCCTCCGAGTCCTGGCTGGCATTTGAGAGCATTGGTTCAAGGCTCAGAGGGAAAGAGCAGCATTAGAGCTGAACTCCACTGTCTCTAGGTGGACAAAGGACACACAGTGACCCTCCAGCCCCGGGAAGAAGCCCAGGGCCCACAGGGCTGTGTGTATTTTAGGGGGCTGCTCCGTGGGTGCCCAGCCTCGAGCTCTGGCCCTGCCGCCCAGCCTCTTGTGTTCAGAGTCAGGACTTGTCCCTGCAGGACGCCTGGAGTGACCAGAAGGGGCAGATCCACCTGGATTCGCAGCAGGACTACCAGCTGTTGCAGGCACAGAGGACTCCAGAAGGCCTGGTCCTGCTCTTCAAGAGGCCCTTTGGCACCTGTGACCCCAAGGATTACCTCATTGAGGTGAGTCGTAGCCCCGAGGGCCCAGCCCAGGAGGTCATGGGCTGGGGGGAGCCCTCTCACATCCTAGGGCAGCAGCCCTGGCCAGTTATGTACAGAGAGAAAGCCAAAGAGGGGTCTCAGGCGGCAGGGGGGCACGAGGGTTTGGAGAGACAAGCCCTGCCAGCAGCCTCTGATTCCTCCCAAGACCCTCTTGGCTGACACACAGGGGACGTGTTTCTGGACTCGGGTCCTGCCCCGAAGCCTCTCAAACTGGGACCGGAGTGAGCCGCTCCTGCTTCTGTCCCCCTGGTCCATCATCTTCAGGTGGAGTTCTGGAAGGAACCCGGGAGCCTGGTTTCCCAGCCCGGCCCTGTGGCCCCCTTGCCGGGAGGCTTAGGGGCAGTCCTCTGCCTTCTTGGCGTCCCTGTGTGGCAGGTACTGGAAGGAGCCCTGGACAGGAGCTCAGGGTCACAGCAGATCCCAACACCCCAGGCTTCTCGAGCTGCCCCGAGACCCTCAGGGAGGGAAAACAACCCCCCTTGCCCTTGACAACAAAACGCTTGTAAGTCTCAGTGCCCTCTGACATCTGTCCTTGTGTAACTTTGATGTCATGGCAGCGACAGGTTGGGGGTGTGCCTGCTGAGGAAACCGAGGCCGCACAGGGGAAGGACTTGCCCAGGGGCACAGGGCATGGTGGGGACAGAGCTGCAGCCCAAAGTGGCCTCGCGGCAGATCCCTGAGTGCTCACCCCCTCACGCTGCAGGCGAGGCAAGGGCGGCAGAAGACCACCTCCAAGGACCGGGCAGGATATCCCGCCGATGCCCACGGGCGCTTGGCTCAGCCTCCAGCCTAGGTGTGGGGGCTCCTGCCTGGAGCTCTCAGATGCCCTCTGCAGATTCCCAGGTTTTACTCAGAGGGCAAATCAGCCGCCTGCCATGCATATAAACACACACACACACACACACACACACACACACACACACACACACACACACCACACGGGTGTCCAGAAGACCACGTATGGCATTTTCCAGATGAAAATATGTTCCCGGCAGCACGGGAGAAAGCCAGCCCCCTGCCCCTGAGTTTGCTGTGACCCCTGGCACAGCAATGGCCGGAGCTTTCTGTGTCTGTGTCCCACCCCAGAGGGCTGGGGGCGGCCGACCGGCAGCACAGCCCTGCAGGTCCAGGGTCACCGGCAAGCAGCCTCAGTTTGCTTATTTTCACTTAAAGGGGTCTTGACTCCACAGGCTGAGCTGTTGATGGGACCAGAGGAGATGACCAGTGATCCTGGGGGCAGTGGACGGAACGAATATCACGGGGGGCGGGAGCCAGCTGGCCTGGTAACTGAGTGGAGGCTAAGCAATGTGGGCGAAATGCATTAGAAAGACAAAAGGCATGTGATGCCCGCATACCCTCTCTAGGGGGAGCTGGCCTGGGATTTAATCCCAGCAGGGTCCCCTCGGAGCCTCAAAGATCCCCTCCTTCACAGACATAAGGCCCAGGCATGTCACCTGCCAGGCAAGGGGGGCAGGGACTTGGCGGAGCTTGGTCACCGAGGAGCCCAGCTCCTTGGGGTCTGAGAGGGTGAACAACCAGGCCCTGCCTTGGCAGGATGGCACTGTCCACTTGGTGTATGGCATCCTGGACGAGCCGCTCCACCTGCTGGAGGCCATCAACACGTCCAGCCTGAAGACGGGGCTGCAGAGGGTGCAGCTGCTGAAGCCTGACATCTCCGTCCCGGCCCTGCCCTCGGACTTGCACACCATGGAGATCCGGGCCCCAGACGTCCTCATCCCTGGCCAGGAGACCACGTACTGGTGCTATATCACCGAGCTTCCGGACGGCTTCTCCAGGCACCACATTGTCATGGTACGCGGGGGCTGCGGGCAGGTCCTCACCCCAGCTCTGCCTTCCCTCCCGGGGCCCCAGGGGCCAGCAGTGAGGTGTCCCTGGCCCAGGGAGCTGTCCATGGTCCCGTCTGAACCAGGTGTCCTCTTCCCGCCTGACCCTTAGGCCGGGCCTGAGCCTCCTGCAGTCGCAGTCACTGGTGAGCCTTGTCACCTGGCTCACTCCCCACCCTCCTGGGGCCCAGCTTCCCGGCCTGGTCAAAGGCAAAGGATGGCTTGATTTCTGTGTCTTCCCCTGGGACTGGGAGAGGCTGTCTGCCAGGCCACAACCCCCTTCACAGAACAGCAGCTCAACTCAGAACCCAATCGCTCCAAACACCCACCTGGAGATACACCAGTCGTGACAATAGCCGTTGGACGCCCACAGTGTGCCTGGCCCGGGGGGAGGGGCACAGGCTGCCACTCCACCTGCCACTCCACCACCACAACAGAGCACGCACAGGACTGGGCACCATCCCCTGTTTCCAGTAGAGCAAGTGCAGCCCAGAGAGGTTGTGTGAGTGCACGAAGTCACACAGCAGGCAGCTGGCTGGGCCCACAGCCCCACCTGGTCCCCCGGGCTCAGGCTTAGCCTTGTGCAGCCATGCTCACACGAGGACAGCTGCCTCCCCGCCCACCTCATCAGGAACGGCTTGCCTGCGTCCTCATTTCCTTCACTCTGGGGCTCTGCCTGTGCTTCTGGCAGATTCTGCCTCGTTCCAGGTCGGTGGCTCCAACTTCGGAGCCCTGAGCCACAGAAGCAACCCTGGAAATCACCTCCCTCACCCGCCCATTTTACAGATGGCGAGCAGAGGCCCACGGGGGGCTGCTGGCCCGCCCCCACCAGCGGGGGTGGGCGGGCAGGGTGGGGGTGTCCGCGGCCTCAGGCTCAGCTGCCGCGGCCTCCCCCACAGTACGAGCCCATGGTCACCGAGGGCAACGAGGCCCTGGTGCACCACATGGAGGTCTTCCAGTGCGCCGCCGAGTTCGAGAGCTTCCCCCAGTTCAGCGGGCCCTGCGACTCCAAGATGAAGCCTGACCGTCTCAACTACTGCCGCCACGTGCTGGCCGCCTGGGCCCTGGGTGCCAAGGTGTGTGCCCTGCACCCCCCGGGTCCCCACCTGTCTCTCGGGAGCCTTTGGGGGCCCTGATGCCTCCACACCTCGGTGTCCCCCACTTCTCTGAGGGCCCCCAAGAAGGGGGCTCCCAAGGGTGCTCATCAGGCCACCAGAGAGGCCCATGGCCCAAATAACCCCGACTGCTTGTGCATCGTCCACATTCCACTGCTCTTTTGAGCCACACAGCCTTTTCCCAGCCTTTGTTACATCTCTACAGCGATGCTCAACGCCCCCGAGCTTAGGTTCACTGCGGGTACTGACCCCGCTTCCCCACTGGAGTTGGGGGTGCGTGCACAGGGCGGACCTGGGGCTGGCGGTGCCAGGGCCTGTCGCCGCAGCCTCTGTGGCCTGCGTCTACCGCGCTTCCATCAGCTTCTCCCACCAGCCCAGAGGAGGCCGGGGCACAGCTGGGAAAGGGGCTGGGGCAGCAGGTGGCCTGGGGGCACTCCCTGACCCCGAGTCTAATAGGGACACCACACCGTGGGGGCCGTAATGAGCTGCCCGTCAGCAGGACGGTGTCGCTGTAATCCGGCTGCTCCCCAGCACCGCCCACCATAGCTCAGCTGGGTGGGTTTGCCCGCACCCCTGTCTGGGATCCCCTCGTGAGGCACCAGTCTGTCCTCCTGGGTTGTGGTTCCTAAATGCCTGATACCCTTCTTTCTGCCCGCTGCAGGCCTTTTACTACCCGGAGGAAGCGGGCCTTGCCTTTGGGGGCGCTGGGTCCTCCAGGTTTCTCCGCCTGGAAGTTCACTACCACAACCCACTGAGGATACAAGGTAGGGGGCACCGGGAATGTTTTCAGCCCTGCCACCATCTTCTCCTTGGAAACCCTGGCACTGGGCTGCATCCAGTCAGGAAGATAATTGACTTGTCTGTTTAGCACTGGACTTGCTCCCCAAACTCTAGCCTACTTGTTATATGACCCATTGCCAGTGTGCCCCCAGTGTCTCTCCTCCACCATCCGTCTCCTAGAACTGCAGTGGGCTCCCTGGAGCAGGGCCTCAATGGGTTGGCTCAGGGCTGCCCCCCCAGTCATGGGGGCTCAGTACCTTCCCACGTCTTCCTCATAAACACTGCAGCCATCGGCGTGCGCTGTCCCAAGTACCATGCCCTGGGTCAGGCAGGAAGAGGTTTCCTGCATGCCCATTTTGCAGATGAGGAAATTAAGACCCACTGGGGAAGGACCCCCACCACAGCCACCAAGTGAGTAGGTGGGGCCAGGAGACCTGGGGTGGGGTCCCTGGGGTCCCTCCCTGGCCTCAGTCGGCAGCCTTGCCATCCTGAAAGACTGGTTTGACTGTAAAGCTGTAAGGAATCATTTAGGCATTGGGTCAGTCCGAGTAAACACAGCTGGGGTACCCTCCCCAGCACACCTTTTTCTCACATGGTGATGCCAGCCAGGGCCCAGGGCTAGCGTCAGTGTGTGCTGACCCCTGGGCGGGAGGTCAGTACAGAGAGGCCTCAGGCCAGAGCGCTGTCCCATGTGCTCGGTCCCCTGGAAGCCTGAGGCTGCTCAGACCAGTGGCTGCCCTCATCCCCAACTGCCCCCCAACGGCTTGACTCACGGAGCAGGGTCGCTGCCCTCCCAGGAACAGGCTGGGTGAGGAGGGGGCACCTGGCAAGACAGAAGGATGGCAGGATGCAGCCCCTGCCCAGAACCCACCCCTCGTTGGGCTCACTGTGGGAGGCACTGCCCCCAGGGCTGTCCTCGGGCGAGGGAAGAGCTCCGGCTCAACTGGGGACATTTCTGGTCATGAGCGTCCCTTCTGCTTCTCCAAACACATCGTAGCAGAACGAATGCATGCCCGAGTGTGAGTGTGAGTACAGGATCTTCTATCCATGTTTTTCGTGTCAGGGGTGGCAGACAGGCTTCTCTAACTGACCCTCGGCCGTGGCGTGGCACTTCCTGTTGGAACGGCCTGTGGAGCTGTCCCGTGCCCAGGAGGGCCAGGCTGCGGTTTACTGGTGCTACCTGTCCTGTGTGCTGGAGGGCTGATCTTGTTTGTTCAGGGCTGTTGAGTTTTTAAGGACCCTGACACCAGCAAACACAAATCCTCATGGTCCCCTGTGCTGGATGCGGGATGGCGATCGCATCCCCTGATCAACTGCGCCAGACCTCAGGTCCAGAAGGGTGAATTATCAGGCAGGAACAGATAGCTCTGAATTGAGTGTTTTTCCCTGGGCACGTGTCCCGTTGTGTCTGAGTGTTCAGGCAACAACCGTGTGTCCAATCTGGCCTAGAAGGGCCTGGGTCAGGGCAAGGGCCACTCAGGCTGACTTCCTGCTTTCCCTAGAGGTACCCGATAGCAGAGAACTTCCACTCATCTGTGTTTATTGCGGGGCTTCTGTGTGACATTGTGCCAAGCCAGAGGGGAGCCTCAAGATGAGGAAGACACCTCTGTGCCCCCAGAAAGCTTCGGGAAGGGAGCTGAGACGTGAGCACGCATGTGAGCCAGCATGATACACACCTGCACGCGCACGCACACACACACACACACACACACACACAAGGCAGGAGGGGCCAGACCCTAGGTGGAAGATGAAGGCAAGATGTGAGATTGTATAAAAGGAGAAGTCGTTGTGGCCTGGGTGGCATTGTGGCAGCATGTGACCTGGGCATTGGAGGACAAGGAGAAGCTTCACAAGGGAAGCTGCCAGGTGCTGCATTCCAGATCAGGGGAATAGTCTGTGTGCAGGAAAGGACGGGGCACATGGAGAGCATGTTTCAGGAACACAGGCGGTCCTGCCTGGCTGCATTGCAGGGCATGAGAGCAGGAGCTGGAAGCAGACAGCAGGGGTTGCTGGATCACGCTGTGCCTGAAGGTGGACAGCCAGAGTTAGTCTTTAGGGTGGTGATGCCCGTTGATGCCACATCAGAAACTGACAATACTCCCCACTCTCTATTGCACCAGCATCTCCCACCACATAGCCACCAAGCCTTCTTTCTCTCTCTCTTTAAAGACAATTATTTTCACTTGTGAGCGAGAAGGCAGAAATAGCTTCGGCGATAAGGACATGACCTGCAGGCTGGGTCCCAGCCCATCCCTCCCTTGCTGTAGGACGCTGGGTGGGGAGCCGAGCCTGCCTGCGTTTGCTCTAGTCCCACACATGGCCTGGGGCTGGGAAAGCGCGTGCGGGCGATGCTCCCAGCTGGGTGGGGGTCCCGAGTGTGCTCCACCAATGGCCGCCGGGGATTTTCTTCTTGGTGACATAACTAATACTTTCTGCCACCTTGGGGATTATCTACAGCAAGCAGAGAGAAGGACATAAGTCAGCTTGGGCCTTAGCAAGATACGGGATTTATTGCTCATTTAAAACCTGAAAGCAAATGGATTTTTGAAAACTCCTTAAGCGTCAGGCAGGTCTGTCTCCTCCTGATCGTCTGGCTGTATTTATGGATCCGTTGCCAGATATAAGGATGCTGTCACTTCACAAATCTGGAGATGGGCCACTTTTCTATAAATATCAGAATTCCACAATTATTTCATTATTTAACCCCCATCTGAATTTCAACCAATTGCATCTCCCTTTTTATTATTATCCTCTGATGTAATCAGCCCAGAGATACAGAGGCTGCGTTTGGACACTGCGGGGGGAGCCTGGAGTGAGGAGCAGGGAGGCGGGGGGAAGAGGGGGCGTTCTTGGCTCCCCCTTGGAGCAGAGGAGCAGAGCAGAGAGGCTGCCGGGTCCCCAGTCACCGCCCTGGGCTCGGACCCAGCTAGGCCCCTTCACAGACCGAATGGGGAAGGGTCTTTAGCTCAGCGCTGAGCCTTAGTTCTCCTCATCTGTAAGTCAGAGAAGGGAACTCTCGGGCTCACGGGCTCTGATGCCCATCTCCCAGCTCCACCGTGCGTCCCGAGGGTTTGGGCCACGTCCAGCCCCCTCGCCTCCCCGCTGGAACCAGCCCAGGGCTCCTCCCCAAAGCACCCAGGGCCTAGGCTGACCCCTCCCAGGCAGGGCTAGGGCAGGGGAGCGGCCCCCAAGGCCACGTGGCTGTGTGACCGTGCCCCTGGTGAGGTGGTGCCAATGCCTGGCATAAACAGGTGTGGGAGCAGACGCGGCTGGCTTTGCGTACATACTGCAGGTGGGGGCAGGTGGGGGGTGGGCACTACCTCTGGGCTGGGGACGGCTGGGGCTCAGCACGTGAGCAAGCGCAGGGGAGGTCTGCACGCGGGCCAAAGGGGACTCCCTCGCCTCTGCCCCTGCTTCCCCCAGGCCGGCGCGACTCCTCTGGCATCCGCCTGTCCTACACGGCCAAGCTGCGGCGCTATGACGCGGGAATCATGGAGCTGGGCCTGGTGTACACGCCCGTGATGGCCATCCCCCCACAGGAGCCGGCCTACACCCTCACGGGCTACTGCACGGACAAGTGCACCCAGCTGGTGAGTGGGTGGGCCCGCGCCTCGCCCTCCACGCCTGTGCTTCCCTGCACCTGGCGGCCAAGGAAGGGCGGCTCTGGCTGACTCCCCCACCCTGGGGCTTCACCGAGGCCCCTTTGCACGCAGAGGAGACTTCCTGCCTCTGGTTTGCGCCTGTACCTCCTCTCCGGCAATAACCATGGCTCCCTCGTGGTCCACAGGGCTCACATGCGCTGCCCTTTAAGACACACTTTCTGTGCGCAGACAGACCCCCGCTCATCCCTGAAAACGAAAGCCCCTCAGTTTCCTCGCCCTTCTCACCCTGAGAGGCCAATCACTGGCCCTTCTGTGTCCTTGCAGACTTGTCTCCCCTGTATTTTGCTACCTGCCCTTATAGGTGCTGTGCTAAAAGACAGGTTGAAAGGTAAACGTTTGCCTGTGACTTGCCTTTCAAGCAGCACATGGCATTGCCCAGCATGGGTTTCACTTAGGGCTTCACCAGCGTTGATCCCATGGGACCAGCGAGGAACCAGGGTACAGGCTGCAGGGGCTCTGGTTCCCAGGCCGCCGGGCGCAGCTGGTGCACAGGGAGCAAAGAGTGGGGACCCAGCCTCCAGACCATGGAAGTGCCCCCCAACATCCTGCACCCTTGGGGCTCCTTGTCCCAGCCTGTGTTGACCTGTCCCCCAGCCACCCCTCCAAGGTGAAGCCCCTCAGACCTTTCTGTCTTAGACCCCCTGTCCCCTTCACCGACGGGGAGCAGGCTGCCAGGAAATCCTGGGCCACACGGGAAAACGTTTTATCCTTTAGGTTTCTGGAGTCTAGATTTCTAGACTGCCACACACAGAGGACATGCGAGCTTTAGTTTGAGTAAATCTCACAAACCGCCCTCTGGAAAGCCCGTTCTGAAACTTCTTCCCACACACGGTACCGAGGGCGCCCAGATCCGCGGGCTTGCCAAAGCAAAACACCAATATTTCGAGTAATTTTTTTCAGTCCCTTGGGAGGGAACCCTTTCTTCCGCTGCGAAGCCCCTGTTTGTACAGCTTGAGGGTCTTCCCATCTGCGTCTTGCCACCTGTTCTCCTTGAGTATCTGTTCACGACGCTGGCCCAGTTTCCCTGGTGGGTTGGTGGCAGCACTATTGGCTTCTGGGAGTTCTTCCCGTATCATGGATGCTGTGTCAGAATCTGCCTCCCATCCCGCACCTTGGCGTCTCACAATGACCTGCATGGCAAGTGTCAGCACCCCCATTTCACAGATGAGGGGACCGGGGCGAGCTGGGGTCACAGTGCCAGCAGCTGTGGAGTGGGGAGCTGGCCGCGGGCCTGACTCCTGAGGCTGGCGCTGTGTGAGGTGGCTGACGGGGGGCTCACCTTCCCAGCGACTGATTCACTGTGATTTGTTCCTTACGTGAGCTCCCTGGGCCCCTGCATCTTCCCTTAGCCGGGCCCGGTGACCTCAAGCTGGGGAGACACAGAGCTGTCCGTCTGCACAGGGCACCTGTTTGCCTGTGTTAAGTCGCTCCTTTGTCTGAGACGAGGGGCCAGAACTCTGAGCCACACCCAGCGTCTGACACTCCTTCCGTGTCCCCAGTCCTCCCGTCCAGGACATCGTTTGCCAGGTGAAAGCTCTGTGGCCCCGGCCTGGGGCTGGGCAGTGACCTCCTCAGTCACCCCAGGGAGGAGCGGCCCCAGGGCAGCTTACTGCCCATGGTCGGGACCAGGCCACTTTGACCCCTGGCCCTGAGAATGCCTCTCATGTGGGAGGACACACCTGCTCTCTCTTGCCAGGCTCCAGTACTTTCCAGTGACAAAGTAAAACAAACTCAGTTTGCTCTTCTTCGCTGCAGACAGCACATTCCTCCGGCAAATGCCGTTTGTGTGGAGCACTCATTGAAGGGGTTCCCAGGAGTCTGTCTCTCCTTTAGAAGACCACCCGGGGTGCACGCTGTGCAGTCAGAAGTCTGGCGTGTCTAGAAAGCGTCGTCCAAACAGACAAGCCAGGAGAAAGCACAGTGCTTTGGACCGCAGGCCCCAGGATGGAGTTTCCCCTCCATCACCTGGCACCTGCATCTCTGGGGAGCGAAACCCAGGGCCCCGTGTGTTAGCAGAGGCTCCTGGGCCTGGCTCTCAGCTGTCACAAACGTGGCCATCAGGGTTCCATCCCCAAATCATTGCTAGGGGGCCAAAAGCCTCGATAAAGCCAAGGGCAGGGGCAGCAGCTGCTGGGGGGCCAGACAGGAGGAGCGAAGGTGACATCACAGGAGCTGCAGAAAGTGAGGCAGTCCGGGTGCCGGCCCCGGGGCAGCTGGCGGGCCTGCAGGTGCTGGGCAGGGAGCCGGCACGGCTGCCATTTGTCTCCCACTGGACATGAGCCCGCAGTGGGCTCGCCCTAAAGTCTGTCAAACGGATGCAGAGTGAACTGACCTGCCTCCGGGGCCTGTGGAGAGGACCAGAGGGACGTGGTCTGCTGCCGAATGAGCGTCCGGGGCTGCAGGCAGGGCTGCTGCTGGTACAGGGCCCCCCCACTGAGGGCAGCTCGTTCCCTGCGAAGCCTCTGGGGGGGATTTTGCCGTCAGGGAGAAAGACGATGCCTGGGCAGTGCAGACGTTCTGGGGAAGGCGGCCGTCCTGAGGCCTGTGGTTGGTGCTGGCCGCCCGCAGGAGCCAGCGGGGTGGCCCCAAGGTCAGGCCCTGCCCCCTGCCCCCCGCCCTGCAGGCCTTGCCGCCATCTGGGATCCACATCTTTGCCTCTCAGCTCCACACACACCTGACAGGGAGAAAGGTGGTCACTGTGCTGGCCCGGGACGGCCGAGAGCAGGAGGTCGTGAGCAGGGACGGCCACTACAGCCCTCACTTCCAGGTAGGGACCCGCTGCCAGCTCGGCGTGTGGCTCCCCATGGCCCTAGACCAGCCTAGCAGTGTGGTCTCCCCCGGATGGGCTGGGACACACGCACACCCCCAGGGGTCCGGAGGGGAGGTGGCTGGGAGCTGGTGTGCAGCTCTCTGCAGCCTCCACCCTTCCTCTGCCCACCCCAGGAGATCCGCATGCTGAGGAAGGTCGTGTCTGTCTATCCGGTGAGTGCTGGGTAGGGCCAGGGGCTGGTGAGCTGGGAGGTGGGGGTGGGGGCGTCCCCAGAGGAAAGGCAAAGTGATGAGGGACTGTGGGCAGGTTTTCCGGAACCATGTCCTCACAGGTAGGGGCTGGGGCCACCTGGGCTGCGGGTCCCCGTACTTCACAGAACAGCCACCGAGGGGAAGGGGATGTGGCCCTCACGCCTAATGCAAACCCCAAAAGCTTTAGGGAGAGAGAAGGTGCGGAGGTCGCTGAGGGGCCCCCTGGTCATGCAGAAAGGGAAGTCCAGGCCACGGGGGTGCTTGCTCAAGTTCACTCTTAGGCTGTGACATGACCAGCCAGGCTGCACAGACCCTGGCCGGCCTGCCGGTGGCCTGTGTACTAAGGGGCCATAGAAGCCACTGAGTAGTCACTCCGTGGGGACTCTGAGATTGAGCCTCACGTGTCAGGCCAGGGGCTACCACTGGGTTCCTCAGTAATGGGTTGATGACGACCTGCGTGGCAGCTCTATCACAGGTGGGCCCAGGTGCAACACACCTGTTACCCCCAGGTAACAGCTGTTACCTGTTGGCTTGGCTCCGCAGGGGGACGTGCTCATCACTTCCTGTACTTACAACACGGGAGACAGGAAGCTGGCCACTGTGGTAAGTCTCCCTGCCGCCTGCCCGCAGGGCACATGTGGCCTGGGGTGTCCCGTTCAGAACCTTCTACACTTCCGTGAGGACAGGAGAGAGAAGGTAGGGGGGTCGCAGAGGGGCCCCCTGGTACTTAACTCCTCGCCTGGAGTGTAGGTTGCTGGGGGCAGGGGCGCCTTCCCTCATTCTGTCAGTAAACCAGCAGTTCTCAGGTTTCTGGGACCAGCAGCGTCAGATGCTCCGGGGAGCTTGGTAGAAACACAAAGCCATAGGCTCCACTCCAGACACAGTGAGCTGGCATTTGGGGCGTGACACCCCGTGTTTACGGTGTAACAACGCCCCATGCTGTTCTGACGCCTGCCTGCGTTCAGGAGCCACATCTGTGAGTGTGCCTCTGCACCTGCGTGCCGGTGCTGGGGAGGAGAGCAGGGGGCTGGGCCCGTCCCAGGGGGCTCGCCAACCAGGGACGTAGGCCCACCACACTGGCTGCGAGTGACAGGACGTAATGATAGAAACAAAACCCCAGGTGGGCACGTGCTGGGAGCCATGGCCAGGGAGGCCTCGCCGCAGAGGGGACCCTCACATGGAGACGGCGGAGTGGGATGTGGCACGGATTCATCTGGGCGGGACTGTGGATCACCCGGGGAGATCTCTCTGGGGAGACACTCTGTTCTCAAGGCTGGGCGTGCACACAGTGCCGGGAGAGGCGGCCACGGACTGTCTCATCCAGCTAGGGCACTCTTTCTAAACAGCGTTATTGAGATGTGATCCACACAGCACACAATTCACCCATATAATGTGGGCACGTCAGCGACAGTAAGCACATTCACGGGTACGTGCAAACATCGCAGCCGGCATTTCTTCATCGAGAAACCCAAACCCTTTAGCTGTCCCCCCGCCAGTGTCCCCGGCCCACCCTGCCCTCAAGCAGCCACTGATCTCCCTTCTGTCTCTACGGACTTATCTTCCTGGACTTTCAGGTCATTGGAATCGTGTGGCCTGCGGCGCACTGCGTCTGCCTTCTTTCACTCAGCATCATGTTTTGAAGGTTCATGCTATTGTGTACGTGTCAGAACGCCATTGCTCTTTATGGCTGGTAACGCTCCAGTGTCTGGGTGGGCCAACCGTTCAGCCATTCACCCACTGATGGACACTTGGGTCGTGTCCACCTCTCATTTAGCTGTCACACCAGTCTCCAAGAAGAATCTTGTCTCTGTTTCTGCCGGTGAGAAATGAGGCTCAGAGAGGGGAGGTACTGGCTAAAGGTCACACAGCTGATACAGGCCGAGTGGGATTCATTCCAGGGCCACGTGCCTGCGAAGCTCTTGCCACATGCTTTCCTCCCTCCGAATTTGGGGTGACAGCTACTCTGGGTCCATGTTCATAAACTTGGGGTGTTACCAGCAGACACCAGAACAGGGTCCTCAGTTCTCGTGTTTGAGTGTTAAAAGAACTTAACACTGTGACTTAGGAATATGCGAGCAAGCAGGGCATTTTATTCGAGATGTGAGGGAACAGACACCTTGATAGACAAGGCTGGGCTGCTGGAGAGAGTCAGTCCTGAGAAGGATCAGGGCAGTTCCTATCACGGGGGGTGAAAATGTTTAGTCATTAGTTATTCGGTTACCCCGCATAAATACGGTGGGGTCCCATGAGCACCCAAGCAGCTGGATTACATACGTACAGGTAGTGCAGCGTCATGTCATGTAGCATTAGCATATGAACTCTGCACCCAGGGGAGGGAAGCATAGTGTCATAACGAGGTCAAGGTAACAACTACTGGACACCAAACACCCACTCTCCTCATGTGCACATACAGGTTGTTTCTGTCTTGGTTCCGTTGATTACCTGACCGAGGGTCTCTAAGCCTGGTGGTGGCTCTAAAACTTTCAAAACAATAGGTTGACATGAAAAAGAAGATGTACTGGAGCCTTACAGAGCCAGTGGTCTGGGTCACAGGCACTTTGTCAGGACACAGGCATGTGCGTCCCTGCCGTTGCTGGGCAGCTGCGTCTGGGAGGTCTCTCCCTGCCCACCAGGTGAAACCTCAACCCGGGCAGGGGAGGGTTTTTGACTCTGAATGAGAAATTTCTGGAGAAGGTTGATGAGTGTAGATAAGGAAGGAATTCATTGAAGTGAGTATCAGTGTTTGGGGAGCTTGTGTATTTTCCTCAGTTCCTGTCCCTGCTGGGACAAGGAATTGAAGGGCAGAGACACAGTAGCAAAGCGGAGTAAAGGTTTTATTTAAAGTTACTCAGAGAGAAAAAGTGCAGCAGGCAACCTCCCGGTGGTGGGGGAGAGGCACCCTGAAAGGTTGGAGAGAGTTTTAAGATTAAAAGATTATGCACTTAGAAAGTGCAGGCGACCTCAGAGAGAGGAGTGCCCCAAAAGGTTGGGGGTTCACCCTTTTAAGAGTTTTTCAGAATGTGACCACAGGCTGGGGGTGCAGACTTATTAAGTGGTCCTTGGCTATTTCAAATGAACTTAACACAAGAAATTTACTGCTCCGATTTCTCCCTGAGATAACTGGTGTCTTGGTCTGGGAGCAGATCAAACAAGACCTCCTGCCCAACCCCCAAAATGGGCTGAGTTATTGTCTGTTTGCTAAAGAGTAAGTTAAGAATCTTACTTCTTAACTTCCTGTCTTTTACTATGTGGTTTACCACAGGGCCTGCATGTTAAATTAGTTGCCTAAGTTGCAAATTACTTGATTAGGGCTGAAGGAAGAAAAAAAAAAACAGCATATAGGTAAAGTTGAAAAATAAGCTGGGCCTGCATGATTAACACAATAAAGACATGGGCTGTGCTAAGGTGCCCTCCTTTATCTGGGGACTATTCAAACATTCCAGGCCAAGTTACTCCTGGTTTTTTGAGCTTTAACTGATTAACTCATTAACTCTGGGTCTTTTTTTTTAGTGGGCTTTCCTGGCCTTATTCGCTCTCCACCCTGCTCATATCTATTTTCCTGCCTAACAGCAGGGAGTGGGAGCTCCTTGCAGGCAGCGGAGAGCAAGGGAGACCAGAGGGAGGGAAGGGAGGCTCTCTTAGCTCCTGCTCAGCACAGGGCAGATCCCTGCTGACTCCTGAAGCCAGGGTCACCTGGCGCCCAGTACTAGTCTGCTTGGATCTGCACGGCCTGGGAACTGAGCCCCCACCACCCCAGGATTTGGGGGAGCTGCAGAGCACTGGATGGAATGAGATTATGTTCTGAGAACTTCTCAAAGCAAAGAAAGGAGATTTTCGGGCAGGCTACTAAGGAGCATGATCGCACAGCCACAGTCCTGTCCGGGTCACCCAGGCGTCGGAAACTTGCAAGCACAAATGGGAGCTCTCAGCAGCCCTTCCCTACTTGTCTCAAGTAGAACAGAGAGCGTGAAGACATGTGCCTAAGTCTAGAAACACTGAATGAAATAGCAAAGTAACAAAGACGCTTACCGCTGGGAGAGTGCAGAGATAAGACGCAGTAAGTTGAGCAGTGAGAAGTCTTTAAGGCAAAGTTGGAAGAAAGGGGAGTGTGGGCAACCTCAGAAAGGAGGTGCCCTCAAGGGCTTAGGATTCTGTCTTTTAAGGATTTCAAGAATGGGGAAAAGGGTCAGGGGGCGCATAGGCTGACTGTGATCTCATGGTGTCTCTCTGGTGAGAGACATTCTGTCATTACCTTCAGCCAGTCCCCCAGATATTCTGTAAGATGGACTTAACACGAGGAATTTATTGATCCCTTTCTCCAAGACAGTGGTGACCCTCAAGACGTGGGATCATATCATTTAGGACTGCTTGCCCTGTCCTAAGATAGGGTCAGTTGTTGGCTAATTACTATAAGAATGTTAGGAATCTTAGCTCCTATTTTCCTGGTTTTTAAAATGGAATCTTAGTCTTAAGATGGGGTCCTGCCTGTTCTTAATATACTGTTTACATCTCACCATCTTCATCATAGGCAGGAAACATGATGCTTGTCCCTTGTCCCCTCTGTACCTCATCAGACCCCGGGTTCTTTGAGCCAAAGTCCCGGCCCGTGCGGCCCAGCCACCCCGCACCCTGTTCTCAGCAGGGCTGCGTCCCTGCCGGGTGGGCTCAAGACAGGGGCAGCAGCTCCCAGCAGGAAGGGAGCTTCCCGGGCGTGCTGCTCAGAGACAGGGGCCCTTGAAAGGCGACTTCCACCCCCAGGTGAAGACAAAGGGCGGCTTCCGGGAGCAGAGCTGGCATAAGGTGGGGGCCTTCTTTTGATGTCTGAGCCGCGGGGGCTGTAAGGAGGCACCGGATTTCAAGGAGGGAGGGGGTCCTCCCAGGCCTCCTGGCCAGGCCGGGTGATCAGAGATAGGGTCCCCGGGCCTTGCGAAACAAGCGACCAGGACAGGTAAGCCCCGCCCAGTAGATGCCATTCCGGAGAGCCAAACAGATGAGCGCCTGGGAATTTCCTTTCCCAAAGGCCCTCCTGGTGCTGGGCCTGCTCCGGGGGAGGGGGCCTGAGAAGGGCGCTCAGCGGGATTTCCACAGTCCTTTTGTTCTGCCATAAAGCAGCAGAAGTCTTTCTTCCCTCAGACATTCCCATCAGCCAGATTACACCCCCAGACCCACAAGAGCACCCACAAAGAGCAGGGAGCCTGGGGCCAGGGCCCTGCCCTGTGGGGTCTGAGCTGCCTGTCCCACTGTGGGTCTGGCTCCTCCCCCAACAGCTCGGAGAATGGGGACCCAGCAGGGGCTTAAAGCCCCCATCAGGGACTCGGGGACAGGGACTCAGCCCCCCTTGCTCAATGAGAAGGCAGCAGGGCTGCCCCGGGAGGTGCCGTGACAGCCCCCGGCCTCCGTCTCCTCTTCTGGAGCCACTCAGGCCCGGTTTTGAAAGTGACTGGGGGGGTGGCGTGGGCCTGCAGGGTGCAGGGAGCGCCCTTCGGTCCTCTGTGCCCATGCTCTCACGGCAGCTGGAGGGGCTGGGAGGCTGCGCCCACTCAGGCCCTGTCCCTTCCCTTCTCCAGGACTCAGTGTCTATCCATCAAACGGGCACGCTCATGCTCCTGCCTGAAGCTCATCTCCCGATGCTTATCTCCCCGAGACGAGCTTGCTGGCTGAATTGCTGGCTGACTGGTTTGTCGTCTGTCTCTCCTGGGAAGGCGGGAAGTCCAAGGGAGCAGGCCGCTTGCTCACCTGGCACATTCCCCGGCGCTGTGCCATCAGGGCGCGAGTGCAGCGAACAGCTGGAAATCCGAAAGCCGATGGCAGCACCCGTGCGCGTGAGCCCGTGCTGACCGCGTCTTCTCCCCCTTGCAGGGGGGCTTTGGCATCCTGGAGGAGATGTGTGTCAACTACGTGCATTACTACCCCCAGACGCAGCTGGAGCTCTGCAAGAGTGCCGTGGACCCTGGCTTCCTGCAGAAATACTTCCACCTCATCAACAGGTGATGGCTCCCTGGGAGCACACCCACCCGTGCCCCCTGCCCGAGGCATGGCAGGGGAGCCCCAACATAAAAAGCCCTGCGCCCTGCTAGCCAGCAGGGTGGAAGTGAAGGGTCCAGGCCAAGTTCTGGGAGCAGGGTTAGCCTGCACATGCAGCCAGGCCTCCACTCCCCCAAACCTGTGCAGACATCACTGATCACTAATCGACACCCCCCCACACACACCATTTCCTGCTGAGCCTGGACTTGGCCTGAGCACCCAGCCCTGGAGCGGCCATTCCCAGCTGACCCAAGGTGACTGGGAGATGAAGCCTGTTAGCCATCGCTGGCATGGAGGCAGGGCCACACTGCTATGCAGGGAGGCCTGATGGAGGCAGCAGGGTTGGGAAGAGGTGGCCCAGAAGCCCACTCTGGGAGCTCCGCCCCATCTGCAGGGAAGCCTCACCCGTGCCCTGCTGGGCTCCCCTCCCATCTGCTTGCTGCACCCCAGACTGCGCTGTTCCTTCTCCCCGGCCAGGTTCAACAGCGAGGAAGTTTGCACCTGTCCTCAGGTCTCCGTCCCCGAGCAGTTTGCCTCTGTTCCCTGGAACTCCTTCAACCGAGATGTGCTCAAGGCCCTGTACGGCTTCGCCCCCATTGCCATGCACTGCAACAAGTCCTCGGCTGTCCGCTTCCAGGTGTGCCTGTCGGGTTTGGGGTGGGGGGGTCGCAGCTGGCAATACCCTCACCTCTTTCCGATGCCTGGTGGCAAGTCCTACGGCTGCCCACCCCCCTGTGCCCCAAGCCCCATGGAGGACCCCCGCTTGTGGTGACAGGGCTCCGCTCCAAGGAATTGGACAGCTCCTCACTCAAAACAGAGAAAGCAGGTGGTGACAGATCAGGCCCGGAAAGACAGACAGCCTGCAGGGGGAGGAACTGATAGCACCCCAGGCAGGGCGGCTACCCCTCTTCTGGGCAATAGCACATCACGGGACTAGTCTCTCTGGTTGCTGGTTGTGAACAAGGCGCCAGCAACCTCCCCCAGAGCCTAAAAATAAGCACTGGGGGAGGGGCGGGTGGGAACCCAAACAGTCTGAAACTGCAAGCTGGTTTCACCTCCTTATCTGGGACCCACTGGGATTCAAAGGCAGCTCATTTATTCCCCAGGGAGCTGCCTGTCGGAGGCCTCAGCCGGTGCTGAGTTAGGCGGGGAAGGCTTCTGGAAGCGTTTGGGAGCTGGATTAACCACTAACTCCAGCCTTCGCAGCACCCCAGGCACGGCCAGCACCGGCTCTCCCAGACACGGGCAGGTGTCTGATGCGGCTGCGAATGCGGCATGTCAAGCAGCCTTGTCATGGCAAAAAAAAGCAGCCTGCACCCAGGGACCTCCAGTTACTTTGGGTGGTGACTAAAGTGAGAATGGGCAGGGAGGTTGGGGGTCAGGGTGACTCCCAGGCAAGGACCCCCAAGTAGAACCTGGAGTGGGAGAATGGGACTTCAGTTTGGGACAAGGTGAGTGTGAGCCCCAGAGGTGGTTGGGAAACCCCCCCCAACAGACGCCCACTAAGTGGCCGTCTTGCCCCTCCAGCCTCAGTGTGACCTCCTGGTCCCTTCCATGCAGGGTGAATGGAACCTGCAGCCCCTGCCTGAGATCATCTCGAAGCTGGAAGAGGCCGCCCCGCAGTGCCCAGGGAGCCCGGGTCAGAGCCCTGCTGGCCCCGCCCTGGTCAGCATCGGTGAGGGCAGAGGTTGAGTGGGGGCCGCCTCCCCAGCCCTCCCTCCATCCCTGCGGGCTCACACCGGCTCTCTGCGTCTCCACTCGGTGAAGACCCCCATGGAATGGTTCTCTGTGCCGGGGATGAATGGGCCGCACCAAGCCCCTGCCTGAGATCCTAGTCCATGCCAGCTTTCTCCCCTGGAGGACACCCCCACGTGGCTGAGAGGGTCCCATGAGAGCTCCCAGTAGCCCCCAGGACTGCAGACCAACCCCTTCTCCACACGCTTTGATGCAGCATAAGGCTAACCCGCCTGGGTGGTTGAGAGCCCAGTGCGCCCAAAGCCCTGCCTGACTCGCTGGGAGCAGCCGACCTTCTGGGACACGAGCCCGGCCTGGCTGCATGCAGACTCACCCCAAGATGGCCCTGTGTCCCCAGCCCTGTCAACCGCAACCTGTGCTGGTGTGTGGCGGGCTCGCGTTTTACTTAAACGTTTCCCTGAAGAGCGGCTCGTTTGTCACAGTGGGCGTCCTCCCTGCCCACGGAGGCAGGACAAGCCATTTAGCTAGTTAGAGACTTGCTAGGGGAGGTGCTCCATTGCAGGGTAAATAGATATTTTCGCCCACCTAAAGGGAAATCCTGACAACAATTCTCCCCCATCACCGAAAGATGAGGCGGCACAGATCCAGACAAGAAGCCAGGTGCCAGCTCCTTGGGGAACCGGAGGCTGAGCCCTGGCTGCCCTTCTCGGCGTGGGTGGGAAAGGTGGTAAGACATGACTCTGGAATCAGACGGCGTTAGGAGCCTGGTTCTCCAATGAGTGGAGCTGCGACTTGGGAGGGCCGTTTCCTCTCCTGCCCGTTAGCTTTCTCGTCTATGAAGTGGGGCCACTGCTGTTCGGGTTCATGAGCTAAGCTCACACGCGGCTGGCACCAGTGAGAACTACTGCCGGGCGGTGCAGCCTGCACAGAAGGCCCCCCGAGCCTCCTGCCTGTGCCAGGCACTCCGTCCACAGAAGAGCCGGAGCCCACCTTCATGCCTGCTCCCCGACGAGCTGCCTCCCATTTAAGGCCAAGTTCAGCTCTTTGACGGTTTCTGTAGGGAGTAACAGATTCAGCTCTGTTCAGCCAGTTCAGCAAAACGCCACAGCCTCTCGGGGAGGAGAGGGTGATGGATGGTCCTCCGAGCCCCCCCCTCCCCCCCCACAACAGACACAGCCAAGTGGCTGCTTCTCTTTCCGAGAGCTGCTTCATTATAGACGGGAACAAATGGACCCAGACACTCTGCACTGCGTCGTATAAATCATGGCTTCCTGTGCTGTAAGTCACAGGGTGTGATCGCAGTGAAATGCCAGGACCCAACAGAGGCCAGAGAGCTGGCCGGCCCTCCGTCATCTTTACAGCCTCGGATGACAGGAGGAGGCAGCCCTCCCCTGCAGTGCAGGTCCTGGGAGGACGGCCTGGAGCATGCCCAGCCTCTGGCCTTGGGCTGCTGGCCCAAGAAGACCCCCGCCCTCTGATCATGCCCTACAGCAGCTCGGACGAAGGTCCTGGTCAGCCCAGAGCACTAGGAGAGGGCGGGGCAAGCCCCAAGGGCCACACGAGCTTGCCTCACACCTACCAACCCTCCCTGTCACCATCGCTTTGTCCCCCAAACACCCGAGAGGCTCTTGTGGTGTTCGACCATCACCAAGGAGGAAACTGAGGTTCGCAGAGGACCAATGCCTCACCCGGGGTCCCCCGGAGGGTGAGTGGTGATCGGTGATAACACGCAGTTCCGGAACCACCTGCTCACACGGTGACAGCCCCCACCTCCCCTTCTTCACTCGCACACTCAGGCTGGTCACCCCCTTGCTCCTGGGGCCAGCCTGCTGGGCTGATCCTGGAGACCACGGCCTGCCCCCTGCCGGCCCCTGCTCCTGGGTCCGACAGCCCCGCTCACTGGCTTAGGCATCCGGCGCTCCTGTGAGCTGCCACAGTACATGTACTGGTTCTGCCCTAACCGTCCCAACAAACCTACCACGTACGTGTTGCTCCCGCTGCCGGATGGGGACACTGAGGCTTACACCCAAAGTTAGGTGCTGTGGTCATCCAGGAGGAGCTGTGAGGCCCAGAAGTGCCCCCAGGTCTGTCGGACTGCAGGGTCTGGGCTCTCGGCCTCTGCTTCCTTAGGAAATAGACACAGGCCTTTCGAGGCCATGGGGAGAAATGATTGGTTACCTGAAAACAACCTTAGGGCCAAGTCCCCTTAAATACTCTCCAGGCTTCCCGCTGTCCGTACAGCAAGGGCGGTGGAAAGAGTGGTGGGGGTCTAGCAGCCTGGCTTCCCATTCCTCTCTGCTGTGTGGCCCTGGGCCAGTTGCTTTCCCTCTCTGGGCCTCTGTCCCCCATATGCCCATTGAAGGGAAGTTTCCTCAACTTGAGCAGGGTGGGTTGCCGGGGTGGCATGACCCACCTGATGTGAGGAGGGCTTGGGGTGGGGGCTGAGGGCTGGGCATGCACAAGCTGCAGGTTCCCAGGTTGTGTGTCTGCCTGGGCTGTGCCCGGATGCTTCAGGCCAACTACCCAGGGGCCTTTAGCCTTTAGTCTCATGTCCTGGTTAAGCTAAATTTTAAATGAATTAAAATGACATAAACCAAAACATTCAGGTCCTTATCACAACTGCCACATTTCCAACAATCAATAGCTACATGAGGCCCACCGCTGCTCCTTGGCACAGCACACGTATGGACCGGTTCTGTCAATGAGAACATTCCCCTGGGCCGCACTGCCTCAGGGCCGCGGTGCCGGACAACGCTCGCCAGCCGAGCTGCACGCGCATCCTCAGAGCTCTCAGCCCCGCCCGATGGGCCAGGCGCCACCTGGGTCTGCACAGGGCAGTGGGAGCACTTCGGGGGTGCAGGGACTTCCCCCGGAGGTATATCAGGCAGGACCAGTCCCTGGGACTGAGGATCATCCTGATGCAGAGGGATCGGCCTCCTCGGCCCCCAGCACAAAGGGTGAGCAGCAATCTCCAGCCCCAGCCCCGTGGCCACCAGAAATGCCCCACAGGCCTCCAAATGCCCGGTGGGCGAGGGGGCAGGCTCTGAACAGAAACCCTTTGGCCCCTCAACTGTCACAGGACCCAGAAGCCCCTGGCCCACCCACCCACCCACCCTGTCGTGTAGAAGGAGGCACGAGCCCCGGGCTCCCTGGGCACCCCCACCTTCTCTCTGCCCCACCGTAGCTAAAGGCGAAGCTTCTCGGGATACTCAGTGCTCCCACTTAGTGCCGCCAGCCCTGCCAAGAAGCACGTCTCGGGGGCACACAGGGTTCTATTCTCCCCCAAGTCTTGTCTCCCTTCCAGTATACCCAACCCTCCCGCACCCACTCTTGGAGGGAAGCAGTTTCTGTGTCCTGTAGCTCCCAGACCAGAAATTTCTGTTGTGGAAGAGCCCTAGTGGGGACCTGGGGAGCCTTCAGGGGAAGATTCTAGACTAGACCGTGGGAGGCCCTCACTCTCTTCTGAACAGAGTGGCTAAGTCCTGGCCCCTTGAGAACCTGGTTTCAGGGGGTCTAGAAACTGTCCTCAAGCATGTTTGCTCATAAACAGAGGTCAGGACCCGGGAGGGACCCATCCCGACTGCCCCCGAGTCGGCCCTGCGGCTCCGGGTCTCCCGTCCCCAAGCCCCCTCTCCTCTATCTGGTCTGAAGTCCTTACCCACGGCCAGCTGTGGGCCAGGCCCCAGCGCAGGCACTGGAGATGGAACCTGAGCAAAACGTGCTGCCTCTGGGACTCACATCCCAGAGGGGAGACGGTCAACGAGGAGAGGAGGTGGTGCAGCAGGGCAGAGGGCAGAGTGGGCAGAGGGCAGAGGGCAGAAAGCGGTGGCTGCTAAGAAGATCAGTGGTGGGAGATGGTGCATGTGGGGTGGCTGCAGGGACAGCCTAGCCGAGAAAGTGGCATTAGATAAAATCCTGAAGGGCGTGAGGGAGTGAATCCTTTGGGTATCCGGGGAGCCCTGGTAGAGGAGCCCGGAGTGGGGGTGAGGAGCAGCCGGGGGGCCCATGGGGCTGAGCAGACTGGGTGGGGGCAGTGGGAGGTCAGAGAGGCTGGACAGAGGTGGAGGCCGCAAGGCCGGCATGGCACCAGGGGAGGGTGTGACGTGGACCAGGGAGCCGGCAGTGGGGCTGGAGAGCTGGGTCAGGCTCCAGATACACTTAGAAGGGAGGGCCAATGAGAATAGCTGGCAAGTTCTAGAAACTGAGAGGAAGAGGCTGACAGACATCCGCACCCAGGCTTCCACACCAAGAGGCGCCCCCACGGAACTCAGCGGCGGCCCGAGCACAGACTTCGTGGGCTCATGCGTCACCGGCCCTTGTCCTGGGCTGGGGGCAGGGTGGGGATGCTGGCCTCGGTGACCCTCCTGTCAGAAATCAAAGCTCTGCCCTGGGCTGCCCCTGGCCCTTCTTCTTCCGAGAGGGGCTGCTCTTCAGGGGGCTGGGGGTCGGGGGCAGGAGGAGGCAGTTATTCAGGGCCCTGGGGCGGCGCTAGGAGCTGCCTGGAGCCTGGGACACGGGGGGGCAGCCCGAGGGGTCCCGAGTTTGCCCAGCACTTGGAGGGTCAGCCTGTCCACAGAGGGCGACTTGGGCTTTAAGCCTTTAATCCGGGGGGATGGAAGAATAAGTGGAGGGGCAGAGGCAGGCTCGGAGCGGGCGGGGGACCGCAGGCCGCCCCTCCCCAGGGGTTGGCGGCGTCTTGGCCGTCGTGCGTCTCGGTGTGAAGGTGCCCCCGGCTGGTGGTGGCTGAGCTCTGCTAAGCCCTTCCCCGAGACGAGCACCTGCTTCTCCCCGCCACCTGCGGGATGCCCCGTTCTCCCCCAGCTCAGAGGAGTGAGGGCTCACGGGGGTCCCAGGGCTCCCGCCGGCGGACCCTCTCCTGGCTCCCTTCTGAGGGGCCCAGAGCCAGAAGGCCCAGCTGCCCGCCTCTCCAGCAGGGACCTGGGCAGACCGGGCTGGCTGTCCTCGGCCCTGTGGCCTCTTCGGGCATCGTCCCATGGGAGGGGAATGAGATGAGCACCCCGGCTCCATCTGGGCCAGACAGCGCTTCCATGGAGGCAGGGGGCATCCTCGGCAGGCAGGGGCCCCACTGGGGGTGTCCCCAAGCCGAGGCGGAGCTGGGGAGCATGAGAGCTGTGCCCCCACCTCCCCTGTGCAGATGGAGTAGCTGAAGCCCAGAGGGGTAAGACACTGCCCAGGTCACATGGTGGGTCCGGCCACCCCAGGACCTCAGCACATGACAGGCCCCTTGTCCCCAAGCCCTCAGTCTGCCTCTAGGGCCTCTCCTTTCCCAGATGCTTTTGTTGCAACTTTCATTGGCTGTGCTAAGGGAGGTGGGCCTTGTGCTGGCCCCACGCCCTTGGGCGTCTCGGAACCATGTGGAGTGGGGGTCCCAGTGCCCGGGCCCTGGTCCTCACTGAGAGGTGAGCACCTCGTCTCTGCAGGCCGGGTTCCTCGCTGCCCACCAGGCGAAGACCAGACGCCGTGCGCTGGCCGCTCTGACGCCCACACCCGTGCTGGGTACAGGGGTCTGAGAGCCAGTGGTCTCTGACCAACAGCCCAGCTGTAGCCCATCCTGGCCACCTGCTCAGGCTGACAGACAGGAGCTAACAAGAGACTTGGGTGAGCGGGGCCTGTCCACCAGCCCTCCGGGGGGCACGACCCTGCCACGGACACCTCACAGGGGCCTCTGAGCCCCAGGGACCGCACGAGCCTGCGTGAGGTTTAAGTCCGAAGGCTCAGGATGCCTCCTTTCTCCTCTCTCTCAGCCTCCAGCCACACTCAGGCCAGAACTGGTGACGGGCAACATCAAGCCACAGCGAGGCAAAGGTGCCCATCTGTCCAGAAAACACTTCAAAGTGGGTGAGGCAACAGGAGTCCTTAGTGCGGCGCTGAGGAGCAGCCCGGGGCACTGGCGTGGGCGCGCCCTGGGGGAGCGGCGTGCTCTTCCCTAAAGGCAGCACGCCTGGGGCCTCCGTGTACCTGGGCCTTCCCAGGCTGCTGCAGGGGGAGCAGGAGAGCTCGGGAGGCAGCTCCTCCTGGAGAGGCTGGGGGACCCCTTAGGCAGGCGAGCACACACGCAAACTGGGAGGACAGGCGGAAGCTCCTGCGCTTAGCCCCGAGGAAGGAGGCGGGTGGGAGCCTGGGTCTGGCCCTGCTTACTCTGAGCCCCCCAGGGTGGCTGCGGGGTGAACATGGGCAACGGGCAATCCAGGGATCCGAGGCCAGACCCCGGGGCCCGGGGAAGCAGGCCCGGGCATCCGGGAAGCCATCGCCCCCACTCCTCCGGCCCCTGGGGATGCACTCGCCCCCCCACTCCCCCAGGCTGGGCTCTCCGCCGCAGCCAGGCCTGCCTGTGAAAGTACACGTCTTCCCAGGGCTCCGACTTCATCAGCCTGACCTGTTCCCGCTCGGTCCACGGCAGGGCTGAGTGGTGTGTGAGCATCTGAAAGAAGCAGGGCCCACCAAGGCCTACCTCTGTCCCCGTCACTGCACTGCTATTCTGGGCCTCTTTGGGACCCCTGTCCTCCCTGACCCTGAGCATGGCCCCTCCTGCCCCAGAGGGCTGGGTCTGCCTTGGCATGACCATGGGGCGCAGGTTTGTAGGGGCTGCTTGGCTCCCGGGCTGCCCTGTGGGCAATGACGTCCTGGACCATGAGCAGGGAGTGAGGTGGAGGAGGAGGGGCCCGGAAACAGGCAGATGGACAGCAGTCCCTGCAGGGACGCAGGGGCCCACGGGCGGACGCTGGCAGTGTGAGGGCTCAGAGAAAGGGAGCAGGGCGGTCAGCACTTTCCGAGGCTCTACGTGAGTCCTTCCCCTGGGGGTCAGCAGAGGAGGGAAAGGAGGCAAGGCCTCCCGATCAAAGGGCAAGGCCACCAGCCACCCAGGCAGGCTTCTCTCAGGCTCCCGCCCAGGCACCCTCCTTGTGAGCCTGCTCCCAGCCCCTGCTTCTGCTCACTGCTTCTGGGCACTAGCAACCCTCAGAAGGCTTTCCTGTTTGAGGAGCTGGGGTCAAAGCAGGAAACTTGCTTTGTAGATTCCCTCCCGTCCCGGGATCTGGGAAACGGACGACCCTGCCTAATGGCCAGGACTACAGGGACAGCGACAGCCAGGCACCCATGCCCTTGGCCTTCCATACTGCACTCACGGCAGACAGTACCAAGCGATCCCCTGGCCCCAATTCCAGATGCACCTTACAAGTGTACCTCCAGTGATGCCCCGGGCTGTCCGCGCACAGGCAGGCAAGGAATACCAGGTGACACGCTGCCTCGCTATTTTTACACTGAGCTTGTCAAGCGTTTAGTAAGCACCTTTTCAATCTCATAGAGGGCTGCAAGACACGGTCCCTGGGCCTAGGACATTGCAGATTTGATTTCTGGGGGGTGGGACTGGATTAGAGAACACCCTTTGTTCAGTGACCATAGGAAGGTCCCTCTGGGTCCTCTTTCCGCCCCAGTGTATCTGTTGGGGGATTCGCAGGCCTGGGCTGAGGCCAGGACAACCCAGTTCTGGAGGCAGACAGGTCCTGGGGCCCCAGGCAGCACAGACCCTGTGGGAATCCGCAGTGTGAGGCGGGGCAGCAGGTCTCCAGCCTCCTGTTGGGCTGAAGCCCTGCCCTGGCCCGGTCAGTAAATCCCCTTCACCCTCTTGTTGTCGGGGTCAAAGGGGGATTTCAGGTGGGCCTGGGCAGGGTAGGCCACCCCCATCCTCTCCAGGGCGTAGTCCCCACTCCTCACGAAGTCTGGCGAGACCTAGTTGCAGAAGAAGAGGGGGACGTGGGTCACTAGTAACTCAGGGTGTGCGGGGCTCAAGCCTACATACTTTTTGGAAGGGGTGGTCTCAGCCTCATTCCCGCCTTGTGGGAAGGCCTATCACTAAGCCAAGGCCCCTTCTCTGAACCGGGGACCCGCCCTGAGCAGGCTGATTCTGTTTCCTGAGCCCCCGAGCTGGACTGGGGCTCCTGGGGTGCAGCAAAGCCAAGGTCTGGCAGCCAGAGAGACCTGCCCATGGGCCAGCAGAGCCCTGCCCGCACTGCAGACCCTAGGCAGCGGGGGACAGGAACAGGGACACTGACGGGCAGAGGCCGTGTGGGAGAACAGAGACCCTGTTTTCCTGGGCCACAGGGAAGGCCTCTGGGTTCTACTCTGGGAGTTAAACGACCTTTCTCTCCTGGCAACTCAGGACTAGACAAAGAAAAAGAAAAGCGAATGAGGCTCTTTCTGTGCCTGCGGTGTTGGGAGTGAAGTGGCTCCTAGCCCAGGCTCCTGAGTGATGCCTGAGCCCCCGGAGGTCTGAGCTCCACCCTGCCCCATGGGCCACAGGCACACACAGGCCACTGTTGCCCCAGACAGAGTGGCCACTCAGCACCGGCCATGGTCCTTGAAGTGCCCCCACTCCAGGGCCTTTCCTTTCGGGGCCAGTTCCCCCACCTGATGAAGCAGTCTTGGCTGTCCCACTGGGATGTTAGGGAATCTTTAACAACAGCTCTCCAGGCAGGAGAGGGGCTGGGGGTGTCCCATTTGCCCATCCCCCTGGCATAAATTCCCTGCACATCCCTGGTGGCAGGCTCTGGAAGCCAGCCTGAGCCGGCCCGGCCTCTGCCGCTCCTCCGAAGCGCCCTGGGCTGGGCTGGGAGGGCGTGAGCTCACCTTCCCCTGAACACTCAGCACAACCGTCCCTGCCGAGCACAGACGGCAGCTATGGCTGCCCTTTGAAAGAGGAGGCCGCTGGGCCTGCACCCACCCCACCACCCCACCCCAGCACAGGGCTTCAGCCACAACCCAGGGCCCCCACACTGGGGTGTCAGAGAAGGTCCTTTGTCACTGCCAGACGTCACCACCAGCTATGGCAACCTCATCACCACAATAGCTGCTTTTTAAGTCCCCACTTAGGGCAGCAAACTGTGTGATGGCCCCTAGAGGCAGGTGGGAGTCTGTCTCCACTTTACAGATGAGGAAGCTGAGGCTTAGAGAGAAGCCCTTGTCCTGGCTCACGGAGCCCCAAGGCTGTTGAGAGCAAGCCTGGGAGCCTCCCGGGGTACTGCAGGGCGCAGCCCCCACAGCGCAGCAGCCTCTGGGTGGGCCCAGGGTAGAGCCCAGCGGCCTTTCCCCAGGGCCTGCAGGCCAGGCAGCGCTCCCTGCAGCCTGCAGCGTGCTGGGCTGGTTTAAGCCACTCCGCCTGCCTCCCGGCCGCCCCTTCAAGTGCCCCTCCCTCCTGAGTCTGGGGCGGGGCGAGGGAGTGGAGCCCCAAGTTTTCCAGGACCATCGGGGCTGAGACTGTCAGGGCCCGAAGCCGGAAGGCTCTAGAGCCAGGCCCAGCGGGACGGGCACCCCGGCCCCCACCGGCAGAGCCCGTCGGGCCCCGGTTTCTCAGCTCTCATGCTGTGGAGGCTGGGAAGCAGCAAGTGGCAGCAATGAGCACCTCCTCCCTTGGCACCACTGGGCAGCGCGGCATCCTCACACCCAGCCCTTCCTGGGCTCAGACGCGTCCCCTGCATCTGGCCTTGGTGGGGGAATATTCAGGTTTATAAATGTTTGTTCGGGCAAAACGTTTAGATTTTCTATACCCAGAACATGTTGCCCCTTCTGTCTCCCTGCCAAGCTCCCTAAATGTGACTGTGTGTGCACATGTACATGTGTGCACACATGTGTGCACATGCTGTACACTGATGCATGTGCACACAGCTGTTTGCATGAACATGAGGCCGCCATGCCTGGGCATCTGGGGTAAGGAAGGAGGGGGGGAGGGGAGGGCTGTGGGTCTTGGGAAGACCCGAGTTGCGGCCTCTGCCCTCCGTGCTCTCCACCCCGGGGCACTGGCTGGCTGGCCGTGGGAGGTGGGATCTGGCTCCAGGGAGCAGAGGGTGTTAGCCCCACGCCGAGCCTCTTTCTGACCAAGAGATGCCTGAGCCCCACAGACAGAGCCTTTCAGAAGGAAATGTAGAGACAGCCGCCGACCCTGCTGGGAGCCACGGCCCGGTCAGTCACCCAGCCGTGCTCCCATCCACCTGCACCCACCACACACAGGTGTGGTGCAGGGGTGCTGGTGCGGGCTCTGGGTGGACAGGAACTGCGGGACCCCTTGGCAGCGGCAGGGAACGGGACTCACCGGCCTGCCGCTGGGGTCCCGGATGTAGCCATAGGCGAGGGTCTTGTCGATGGTGAACCCAAAGTCAGCCCTCCGGACGTGGCCCACCACTTGGCCGTTTCTCCAGATGGCCTCCAGGCCAAACATGGGCACTTTCCTGGAAGAAGCAGTAGAGACAGCTGGGCCCCAGAGTCCCTGGAGGGGAGGCATCTGTGCCTGGGCCTGGCAGAGGACAAAGGGAAGCTGGGCCGTGCCCGCCAGCCCCCAGCTCCACTTGGGGCACTGACTTCCTGACTCGCAGAACTGACCCAGCCTGGCCCACCCGGGCACCCAGGGCGCAGATGAATGAATGGAAGACACCAAAACTGGGCTCTGACTTACATATCTGGACGAGGCCCATTTTCCATCTGACTCCTGAATGGTTTAACACACCCCACCAATTCAGCTTGTTTGAATCTAGTCCTTGCTTTTTATACAGTATCATGCACAACTTAAGGTACTTCTCTGCATTACATGTAAGATATGAATGCTCACTATAAAATTTTTTTTTTTAATTTCGAGAAAAGAAAGGGTCTGCCTATAATCTGACACACCAGCACCCAGAGGTAAGTGGCAAATCTTTGTGGCACGCCCGCTGTGGAGCTTACTGAGTACCTGCTGGGTGCCGAGGGCTGTGCTGGATACGGGCCCTACAGGATGGTGGTGAGGCCAAGCCTGGTGGGGAGTACAGCCGGGCCTGTGCTCCTGCCCCGGGTGTAAGAGTGTGGGCAGCATGTGGGGGCACCCAGGTTCTGTGAGCGGAGTGAATGCCCTTCGAAAGAAGAGGCTGTTCAGCCTGCACCCACCCCACCCCAGCACGCCTGGGCGCCCCATCCTGTGGGTGACAGTGCAATGGATGGAGATCTGTAAACTCCCCCCTGCCTCCAGTCTCACCCCAATCCTAGGGTAGATGCTGTTTCCACGAGGGGACCCAGGCTTGGGAGGCCACCCGCCTCACTCAGTACCCAGGGCAAAGTGGCAGGAGTGTCTCCCTCAGGGCTGGGACCACAGGGCTATGGTGCCAGGTGGGCTGTGCAGCCAGGCCCGGGGCATCTGTGCAGGGTGAGTCGGCCTGTGGAGGGGCTCCGCAGACCCCTGCTCCGCCTGCAAGCCCCAACCAGAGTCAAGACAAGCAGTGGGTGGCGGGACAGCCTGGCAGGAGCCCCGGGAGAGGCGGTGGGACGGTGACAGACCCCTGCTCTGCTCACCCCCCCGTCTGCCCTCCTCTCCTCTGTCACTCTTGACACCTCTTTTGAAGGCTCCAGAAATCTGGGAGAAGTGGCACCATTCGTGGCTGGCTATCAGCGCCAGATCAACAAAGCCCAGAGAAGCCCCCGTCCCGGGGAAGGGTGCTGCTCAGACCCCTGCCGAGGCCACGGTGGCACACTCACCAGCAGCGTGGCACTGTCGGTTCAGAGACTCAGCCCAGGTGGAGCCCAGGCTCCCCTCCACCTGTGTCGAGTGGCCAGGCACGAGTCGCCCTGCCCCTTGGCACCAGTGGTCTCCATCTGACTGGGGATGGCGGCTGCAGCCTGGCCTTGCCCTCACCGTCCCCCATCCTGATGGGGGCAGGATTTCACTGGCACCCAGTGGGAGGTCCCAGCAGGGACTGGGAAGCTGGCTGGAGGCGCGGTTCACCCTCCTGGGGCCGCGGCCTGATCCACCCCCAGAGGCGGCTGGGCAGCCTTTCTCATTTACAATCTGTGTTTGAGGAGGGCGCCCCCCTCTCCCAGTCTCCGGAGGCCCCGCTGACCCTGCCCTCCAGACAGACTGTAAACCACGAGGGCCACTCACTCGTCCACGGTGAAACATACGAGGCGCCGGCGCAGGCCCCTGGCCCGCTGCCTCTCCAGGGCCTCGCGCCCCAGGAAGGGGATGGCCGACTTGAGCTTGCAGGTGAAGGACAAGCCTGCCTCCAGGGGACTGTCGTCCGGCCGCAGGTCAGCGTGCCAGTGCCGGTAGCCTGTGGGGAAGGGAGCCCATGGGGTCAGTGTCCAGCAGAGGTACCCTACGGAAGAGGCACATCCCCACCCTCAGAGCCGCTTCGAGACCTGGGCAACCTGGGGTGGGGGCCACCACCACAACAGCAGAAGGTCCCCTGTGTGAGCCCCTCAGAACAGATCCCGTCAGCATTGTAGCCTCCGCACCAGCAGGCTGGGGAGGCTGGGGAGGGGGCTCGCGAAGGGGCCCCTTCCTGCTCGGACAGTCTTCGAATCCCTTGGGGAAACAGGTGCTGAATCCAAATCTGGCCCTGGCCACCCCTCACTCCCCTGCCCCAAGTGCAGTGTCAGAGATCCTGGCACCGTCCCCCAGCCTTTGTGGCAGACCTGGTCAGTGGTCAGCCAGGGGAGTCCGGAAAACAACGGCTGGGGAAGCAGGAAGTATAGTGAGGCAGGAGGGAAGCGGAGGCCCCGACGGGGGAGCAGCAGCCTCTGCCTCCAGCGTGCCTCCGGGCAGCCCACCAGTACTGTCTGGGCGCCACACGCACCTTTCTCGATGCTCAGGGAGTCGATGGCCCGGTACCCGGCATTCACAAGGCCGTGCGTGGCCCCTGCTGTCATCACGGCCTGGTACACGGGCACGCAGGACGACCTCGGGATGTGCAGCTCCCAGCCCAGCTCCCCGACAAAGGACAGCCTCATGGCCCGGACCTGTGGGGACAGGGCACGGCTCAGACATAGGCTGGGGTCCGATGACCAAGGTCAAGGCCCAGCTGCCACTTACTGACCATGGTTCCTACTGTTACCATTATAAGCTGGCCCTGGGCCTGCCACTAAGAAATGGGGTCTCCCAAGAAGAGTTCTCAGGACTGGCCTGGAAATCTTTAAGGGAAGAGGGGTGTCCATGCTGGGAATGGGAGAAAGTGGACGCACAGCTCCCAGGCCTCAACTCTTCTAAGTGACTGTGTGAGTGTCCCAAGGCCACCAGGACAAATGACCACAGACTAGGGGGCTTGAAACCACAGAAGTGTGTCCTCTCCCAGTTCTGGAGGCTCGAAGCCCAAATCGAGGTGTCTGCCAGCTGTGCCCCCTCCGGAGGCTGGGGGGGAGGGTCCTTCCTGCCTCCTGCTCCTGGCGGCCCCGGGCTTTCCTCGGTTTGTGGCCACGTCACTCAACAGACACGTCACTATCTATATCCCATGCTTTCTCCTCTGCGCCGTGTCCTCCCCTCTTTGGTCTCTCATTAGGACACTTGCCATTGGATTTAGGACCCATCCTAATCCTGGATGATGCCATCGTGAGATCTTTATCTTAATTACATCTGCAAAGACCCTATTTCCAAAAAAGGCCACATTCACAGGGTCCAGGGTTAGGACATAGACATCTCTCTTGAAGGCCACCTTCATGCACTGCAGTGACCTTGGACAAGCCTCTTAGCCTCCTTCTGGCCTTGATTTCTTCATCTGTAAATAGGGAGGCTGGCTTTGTCTGTTTTATTTTATTTTTTTTATTAAGGTATCACTGATATACAATTTTATGCTCAGGTTTCACATGAGCAACATTGTGGTTACTAGATTCCCCCCATTATCAAGTCCCCCCCACATACCCCATTACAGTCACCGTCCATCAGCGCAGTAAGATGCTATAGAGTCACTACTTGTCTTCTCTGTGCTGTACTACCTTCCCCGTGTGGCTCATGAATAACCACGGCCACACCTGGGTTCAGAGGCATCAAGGGAGGAAGCAGATGGGCACAGAATCTGTCGTGACTGAACCCCAGCCTGGTCAGCCTCAGCCAGGTGCCGGGATCTGAAGACAGACACAGGACTCAAGTCTTAGAAGGACTCAGCCAGAAGCACAAGCCAGTCCTGTGGCAACCACCCTCTGGGTGGGCAGAGTGCAGGGACGGAAGCGGGATGGGCCTGGCTGGAAGGCTGAGTAGTTGGCCTCTGCAGACAGGCCTTCCAGGAAGAGCAGGCGCGGGGGCACAGAGCTGGAGAGGCAGGTAGGGGGACAGGACAGAAAGGCCTGCGGGTGGGGCTGGAAGGGCCTTGTCACCTGGCTGAGGATATTCATGAAAGCCACTTGCATGAGAACTGGGTCCCAGAGGCCAGAAAAGGGACCATGGACCTCAGATCCCATGGAAATGACAGTGCCATTTATGGAGTGGCCATGGGCTATGTTCTCCATAGACAGGACGCTGCCGCCGTCCTTCTGCACCCCAGGTAGTGAGTGGTGTGGACCACTGTAAATAATGCCCAGGGGATGACGCAGAAGCAGGCACCCAGAAGCGCTGTGCCTGACCTGCACCCACACGGCTCGGGCAGGTGTCCGGGAATGTGTGTCCAGCACACCTGTTACCGGCCTAGCCGCGGCACGGAGGCCACAACCAGCTGGCGGTGGCTCCCTGCCTGCTCACCCGGGCACCCTCCTGCACATAGTTTTGGTTGCATGTCATTTACACAGTCAGCAACTGGTGCCTGCTCCCCAGGCTTCAGGCAGTCCTTGAACCCACAGCATCCCCACGGGTGAGACCCAAGCACCGGGCCCCAGGACCATCCATCTCCAAACGGGGGAGTCAAGCACACAGCCCACCGCACGGCTCCCAGAGATGGAGGAGCCACTCCCACCTACTGCTCCAGCTAAAGGGCCACTGGGCAGCCCCCCCTGGGATGCTGTCTGCCCAGGAGGCGGGTGGGGACCCCTCTCCTGCCAACAGAACCAGCTCCTTATAAATCTGACACTTTAATCACACTGCTGCCAAGGGGCTGGACTCCGAAAGCTTTTGCAACAGTGAAAATGTGCTCTGAGTTGCCCTTTGCTCAGGCCTCACAAAAAACTCAAAATTGACACAGAAAATGTACTGTTGACATTTTCCTGCTTCCCTGGTGTGAGCCGTGGGCCCCCGACAAAGATTGCCTTGCCTGTCAGCGGGGTTCTAATTTTAGACAGACGATGGAGGAGCTTGGGGCTCAAAGCCAATCTCAGTCTCAAATAGGAAAAATTGCTTTTAAAGCTCCCCCGTTAACGGCCCCAGGATGGCAGGTCTGCATCTGACTCACATGCCCACAGGTAAGTGAGAGGGCTGGCATTTGGACTATGCCTGGATTCGGTGAGGCATGGAGCTATTGCAGCCCCTTCCCACCCCGAGGAGGCCACGGCGGGGGGGCTGACTGGTCCAGCTCTGCTCTGCACCTCTGCGCCCAGCACACAGTAGGTGCTGAATAGATACTTCCTGCCTGGAGGTCCAGGTGGACCTCTGCTTCCCAGCAAGATGAGAGCAGAGTTTGGGATGTTCCTGGCACCTTTCTAAGTTCACAGAGTCACTGACCCTTGAAGTGGTGGAGCTGGGGAAGCCCTCATCTCTTCTGACGGGGGCACGAGGTAAAGAGAAATGACGAGAATGAGGATGTCTGGAACACGGGCCCTGGGTCAGCCAGACCCATGTGGGTCGGCCCCTGCCAGCCTCAATGCCCCCTCTGATCAGTGGGGTGAGGCCAGGGCCTGTGGGCATTAAGTTCATGGAAAGCACGCACACAGTCAACCTGTCGGGAATCGTTGGCTTAGATGGACCTTGAGAGCAAGCCACAGTCTTTGGCAACCAGCCCCCCTATAAACAGAGCCCCCTGCTCTTATGGGAACCACAGACAGTGGATGGGGGTCCCAGAATCACGGAGGGTCAGCAGGAAGGCCTTAAGCCAGGTTTCGTTTAAGTGCTTTTCTCACCCTAAAGACTCCCCCGAATACAGATGGGATAGACAAATTCAGCAAGGCTACAGGACACAAAAATCAGTCCTGAATAATTAACAATCTGAAAAAGAAATTTTTAAAAATTCCATTTATAATAGCATTAAAAAGAGTAAAATACCTAGGCATAAACTTAACCCAGGAGGCAAAAGACTTGCACACTGAAAACGACAACACATTGCTGAAAGAAATGAAAGGAGACACAAATTAATGGAAAGGCATCCTGTGTTTGAGGATTAGCAGACTTAATATAAGATGTCCATACTGCCCAAAGCCATCTGCAGACTCATACCAGCCCTATCAAAACCCCAGTGGCATTTTTTATAGAAATAGAAAAATCCATCCTAACATGCATATGGAATCCCGAGGGCCCTGGGATAGCCCAAGCAATCTTAGAAAAGAACAGGGCTGGAGGACCTACACTTCCTGATTTCAGAACTTAACTTCACAGCTCCCATGATCAAAACAGCTTGGTCTTGGCATAAAATCAGACAAATAAACCAATGGAATAGAAAAGAAAGCCCATAAATGAACTCACATGTACATGTTCACATACATGTTCACTAAGGGGGCCAAGACCATCAGCGGTGGAAGGACAGTCTCTTCAACAAAGTTTGGAAAAATGGATGCCCACATGCAAAAGAATGAAATTAGACCCTTATCTTGTACCATAGAAAACATTAATTCAAAATGGATCAAAGACCTAAAGGTAAAACCTAAAACTAGAAAACTCCTAAGAGAAAATACAGGGGACACACACGCCATGACATTGGAGTTGATGATGATTTCTTAGCTAAGACGCCAAAGACACACAGAACACAACGCAAAAAAACTCGAATGGGGCTACATCAAATGTAACAACACCCGTGCATCAAAGGACACAACGAGCAGAGAAGAGGCAGCCTACAGAATGGGAGAAAATATTCACAAATCCTTCTGACAAGGGCTTAATATCCAGAATATATAAAGAACTTCTACAACTCAACAACAGCAAAACAACCCGAATAAGAAATGAATAAAGCAGGTGAGAAATTGGGGATCAACAGAGGTGAGGCTTAGAACCTCACCCCCCCTGTTCTGAGAGAAATCTTCTGCATACGTGGATGTTTTATTGCCCTGGTCTAGCTTGGATTAACACATAGTCTACAGGCACACACCTGATCATCTACATTTGCTCTCTTACAACACTAAACTATGTTTTCTACCTTTATCTTGTATCTACCTACCACTTCAGCATTTTATTAAAAATAATAATAATAAAGAGAGAAATGTGGTATCCACATATAAATCAAGTATGAAAACCAAATGAGTATTCATATTTGAACTGACTGTTTATAGTTCATAATGCATGAACAAAACCGAAAGTTTCTGTGATGACTGCCCTTGTACTGTTCACCATGTAACTTATTCACTATGTAAGAATTTGTTCTCCATGTAAGAACTTGTTTGTTATGCCTCAGAAGATTGGAGACTGACGAAAATTAGGCTTGGGGTGGATTAATGATTGTGCATTGAGCATTGACTCCCCTATACAGAATTTTATTGTCGTTAACAACCATTTGATCAATAAATATGAGAGATGCCCTCACAAAAAAAAAAATAAATAAATAAATAAAAATAAATAAAAAAGGACAGACTTCCAATGGTAAAATAAATAAGTAACCGGGATGTAATGTATAGCATAAGGAATATAGTCAAGATATTGTAACAGCTTAGTAGGGTGATAGCTGGAACCTAGAATTATGTATATAAATGTTTTATCACTGTGTTGTACACTTGAAACTAATGTAATGTAATACTGTGCGTCAACTACCCTTCAATAAAAAATAATTATTTAAAAAAAAAAAAAGAAGAAATGAATAAAGGACTTAATTAGCTGTTTCTCCACAGATACATAAATAGCCAACAAGCATATGAAAAGATGGTCAATATCCCTGATTGTCAGAGAAATGCAAATCAAATGATATGACCTCATATGAGATATGACCTCATACCCATTAGGCTGGCCACTATAAAAAAAAAAAAAAAAAAAAACAGAAAATAACCAGTGTCAGCAAGGATGTGGAGAAATGAGAACCCCTGGGCACAGCTGGGAGGAATGTGAAATGGTACAACTGCTAGGAAAATGGTATGGCAGTTCCCCCCAAAATTAAAAATATAACTACCATATGTCCAGCAGCTCCATTTCTGGGTGTACAGCCAAAGGAATTGAAGGCAAGAACTCAAATACATATTTGCACACCCATGTTCACAACTGCATCATTCACAATAGCCAAGAAGTAGAAGCAGCCCAAGTGTCCACTGACAGATGATGGACTAAACAAAGTGGGGTATATCCATACACTGGGATATTATTCAGCCACTAAAAGACAGGGGGTTCTGACACCTGCTACAACATGGACGAACCTTGAGCGAGACGAGCTAGTCACAGTAGACAAATACTGTATGATTACACTTACATGAGGTATCAAAGCTGTCAGGTTCACAGAGGCAAAAAGCAGAACGGACTTACCAGGAGCAGGGGGGGAAGGGGATGAAAGGGGGGTGTTGTTTAATGAATACAGTTTTAATTTGCAAGATGGAGAAGTTCTGGAGATCTGCTGCACTACAGTGTGAACATACTTAACACTATTGAACTGTATGCTTAAAATAAACAAAACACACTTTTTTCCATGGTGGGCGTCTGAAGCTCAGAGGGCCTCAGTGTTTGTATTTCCTTCACGTTCTGAGTGCTGGCGTCAAGGAGGAAGGCAGCAGGCTCAAGCACAGGCACACAGCACAGAGCTCTAAGTGCGAGGGGCTGACCCAGGCAGGAGCCCAGGTGCAGAGCCCCATCCTCCATCCAATGGAAGCTTAAGAAGGAGAGTCTAGAGAGAGTACAGGGGAAAGGCACCTCGGAAAAGATAGCGACAGTGAATCTTCCAGAAATGAAGGTGGCCAGACATGAGCCCTCAGACTGCAGAAGCACAATGGGCACCAAGCAGGGTGAATAAAAACAGATTCTTGTGGAGAGAACATCGTAGTTGGCGCAGACAGACAGACACAGAGAAAGACAGACGCAGAGAGGAGAATGCCTGCCTGGACCTGGAGGGGGTTCTGTGTGTGGTGCAGGTCCGCAAGGGGGAGAGGATTCTCCCTTCTGCCTGACACCTGTTTCTCTCAGGCCGTGAGGGTGGCCACCAAGTCTGCCAGCAGAGAAGGTATGGGGAGGCCCTCCCCACACTAGGCCCTGCAGCACCCTGTCCCCATCCCCATCAGCCTCCATGCAACAGGCTCAAGACTTCTGTTCCTTGAGGGCATGAAAACCTGGAACCTGCGTCGTGGCGGATGCCTCTGAGCTCCCAGCCCAGCTCTGTGCACAGGGGTGGTCGGTAGTATCACTCATTCTGCACAAGGTCACTTATCTGAGACAGAAGTGGCCGCCCCAGACAAGATGAAGCTCCTGGCCACCCGTTCCACAAACCATGCTCAACAGTCCCACAGGGCCCAGCAGTGTCCCAGGCCCTGAGCTCTGCACAGAGCCAACGATGCTGCCCTGCTGGCACTGACAGCTGACAGGTGAGGAGCCGAACAGGCGTGGCTGAGAGCGTGGGCTTGGAATGACACATACCCACTAGGTCTAAATCTGAGTCCCAAATGTCACATCCCTGGCAGTTGCCCTCCCTGAGTCTGCTTCTGCAAACCCTGGATGATGACAGTATGTCCCTCACAGGGCTTGTGGGGACACTCAAGAAAACTGTCCCCAGGAAGCCCCAGGCAGGGTGCTTGCTATCAGTATGTCTGGGCTACCAGCATGCGCACTTTACAGATAAGGAAACTGGGGCCCAAGGAAGTTGTCACTTGCCTAAGGTGTGACAGTGAGTTCTTGGGAGGGTGGGGGGCTGTTCTGTGGCATCTACCACTTTCTATGGTGTAAATCCTCCCACTGTGGCCAATCTGCTTGCTAATATTCCTACAGATTCAACCACCAGCTCTCGAGCTGGCGCAAGCACATTCCAGCACGCTCAGAGGCCTCGCAATTAGTAAGTGGCAGAGCCAGGGCTCCGCCATGTGTTCCCAGCTCTAGAGCGTGTGCTGACCACTGCGTGATACACGCTCGCTGCCCTAGACTGACTCATGTAAGTATTTTTGGGTGAGAGGGGATATGCTCGGGTTTCAGCACGGTGCAGATGAGGGGGCTCAGTTAAATGCCAGGTGCGTCACTGAGCGTCCCGCCAGCTTTCTGTGGAGCTGACTCAATGCAGGGAGTGCTCAGTCCCGGCCTCAGCTCGGATCAAAGGCCACCCAGGTGCCCGGGGCTGCGGAGGCCGCAGCACTCCCGTGGGACGCTCTGGGCACGTGCGTCAGCAGGACAGGCCTGGAGTGTGACTTTCCAGGTAAATATCTCAGGAGGGCTTGAGCAGATGTGCCCACGGACCCAGGCTGGCATGTCCAACCTTTTCAGATCACATTAGCTCGTGGCCATTTTACAAGTTTCCGGGGTGTTTGATTGTGTAACAGTGCCCTCAGCGTACCAGGCACATCCTGCAAACTTAGCCCTTAAATAAATGAGGATCCCAGGGGCCCAGGGGGCAGGATAGGGGTCAGAGCACATGCAGCCCCCAGAGGGTTGGGACCCCGAGCCCACAGGAGAGACGGTTAGAAACCCCCGGAGGCACCCAAGATACCCTTGGTTCTAGTAACATTCCGCTGTGGGATGTTATGTGCAATTTTTCCCACTGGTCCAGAAGGCAGATGTGTGGTGTGGTGGTGGCAATAATAATGGTGGTGGAGACGGTGGTGGAGACGGCGGTGACAGCGCTGGGGGGCTGAGGGTGGCAGCGGTGGTGGTGACAGAGGAGGTGGTGGCGGGAGTGCTGTTGGCAGTGGCAGTTGGGGTGGGAATGATGGTGGTGGGAATGGTGACTGGAAACAGTTTCCAAGGATAGGTAAAGGGTATGATGCTCAAACCACGCCTCCCAAACCTGACCCTCTTTGAAGACCTAAAAAACTCCACAGAAGCCATTCAACCCCGGGTTCCCCTTCCAGCCCTCGGGAGTACCGGGCCGGCCCCAGCCCTACCCCCAGGCGCCCCGCAGAGCGGTTCCCCCCACCCTGCCAGTCACCCGCCCCTGGAAGTGAAGATTACAAGCTACTGATGTTCGCTATGGATCACCCCAGAAGGCCACGTGCCGGCACCACAGCCAACGCAGGGCTGCAGGATGGTACAACATCCCATGTAGAGAGCACTGGGCGCTGCCCTGGGGGAGCTCCAGGGCCTCAGAAGCCCCCTGACTTCATTCCAGGTGTGCCTTAACCTTACACTTTTCAGGCAAGAAGAACACACGGTGCCCCACGGGACCCCTTTCTCGGCTACATCCCACTCACGGCCCCCCAGCTTTCTAGGGCCACAGCAAATTTACACAGGTCGTGCAAAGCGACTTTTTAGGCAGCGACTAAAGCCCAGTTGGCAAGCTCAGGCACTGTGGGGGAGCAGGCCCCCCCGGCCTAGGAGCCTCTGGCTGTCTGTACAACCGTCCTGAGTGAATCGAACCCCACTGTGCCGCAGTGAGGCACACCTGTCAGGAGGAGAAATACAATTTCCCCTGGACCTGAAATTAATTTTCCGAAGACAACCGCTTTATTGCAGAGCCTCGTGGTGAGCTTGAGGCCTGGTGCTCGCTTTCTAGGGGGGGCCCTGTCCTGGGCCGAGGCTCCAGGAACACCGTGTCTCCCCAGTAAGCAGACCAGGAGAGCGCTTCCCACTGGGAACCCCTCTGGCCCTGAAGCCAACCCGTGGGAGGCGAGGACATCTGGTCACTTGGCTGCCGAGGGGACAGCTGCTCCCACCCCGTTCTTCCTTTAGGAATGCAAGATCGTGGAAGCCCGGGGCTGATCCGAGCGTGTCAGGGAATGATTGCCAAACAGTGACACCGCTCAGCTGGGGACACCGTGCAGCCAGCGTCCCCTCCATCTGTTCGCCATGAGTGTGGGTCCCAGTGGGCGCTGGCAGGGTCCTGTTCCCCCACGCCTGCCTGGGCTGTGGTGCTGGGCTCTGGCCCGCACCATTCCGCGGTGCCACAGAGGCCTTGCCAACTGCACAGGCGCACACATTCCTCCCTACATCTGGTTGGCTGGCATCCAGCTCCCTCCCTTAAAGGCCGGGCCCAGACGCACCCCTGACCCAGCATCTCCCCACATGGAGGATGTGGTGTCAACACGTGCTGAAGCCAGCACAAGATATTTAGGAGAATATGAAATCACCCTGGATCGAGAGAGAATTCAGGATGTCTGGACAGACTTAGGAGAGAGCCTAGAGAGGATCTGAGACACTGTGTAGCCTTTGCACTGCAGACGGGGAAACCGAGGCCTGGGGACACAGGCACGCAGAAGGCCGGCTGGCCAGCTCCCCGCTCTGTTGAGCAACGGGGTGGCTTTGCTCTCAAGGTGCTGGTGGCTCCGCCCTCCCCGCCTGCCTGTGGGGCCGTGGGGCTCAGCCCAGCCACAAGGCCTGCCAGCACTAACTTCCTGCCCCTCTTGCTGGATGGTGAACGGGGAGGCCATGTGTCCCAGGCTTGGACCCCCTGGAACATGTGGCCTGGGCCACTCTGAGACCAGCAGAACCTATAATGCCAACACGAAGGGGCCGAAGCCTTTGCCGTGTTTTGCCCATGCCCTCTGCGGCCCTCGGGAAAATGGGTGGTCACTGAGGCAGGGCTCTGGCATGCCTGGGTGCCTGGCTGGGCACCATCCTACCATAACCTCAGCTGTGCCCCAGCCCTCGGCCACTCCTGACCTCATGTCCCTCATCCCCCAGGGGCGGGTCCTCCTGGCCACCCAGCCCCAGGTCAGGAAGAGGTCGCCCAAGCAGGCTGTAGTAGCCTGACCTCCAGGTTCCTGGACGTGGCTCCAAGCCCCTGCCGGCTGCTCCTGAGAGTGGCTAGAAGAGGAAGATGGGAAAGGCCTGCTGTCGTGAGACTGCCAGGCCTCCGCTCGGGGTTTCCGGATGAAGATGGTTAAGCCCAGCACTCACCGGACCACCCTGCCCTGTAAGCCCGACAGTGTCCGAGGACATGAACATGTCAGTGAGCCCGCAGGACATGAGCAGCCACTAGCCCCTGACGATGTTACACCTGTGTGTTCTGAGACTGGTTGGTCTTCCTAAGGAGTGAGGCGGCGTCCCTTGGGCCCTGGCTGCTGGCTGTCACAGGCCCCTGCAGGGAACAACAGATGAGCTTTGGCGGAGGCACTGGGGAGGGGGGTCTCTGCTGGCTACCCCGGGGCACAGGTTCCTCTTGTCCTGGAAAAGGGGCCAAGGGACAGTGGGGTAGGGGCCCCATGGGAAAATGGGGAGTAATAGATGAGGCCATGGGGCCAGCTGCCTTGGGCCCTTGGCTCAACTGCTGTCCCCCAGGTCAGTCCGAGGGCAGAAGCCCCTCACAGCACGGCCAGCTTCATGTCCCGGCAGCACCCTGGTCCCAGGCCTCCTACTACCTCGTCCTTCTCTCTCTAGTCTTGCCAAAACACAATTCTCCCTCCTGCAAACATGCTCCTGGGGCCCTGCTCATACCCAGGTCAGCTCCCTGGGGGGTGGCTGCTGCTCCCCACCCAGGCCCTCTCACCACAGGCTGGGGCATGAGCCTGTGGGAAGTGGGGGCCATACCTTCCATCCCAGAGCCCCTGAGCCCGGCTTGGGGCTGCGCGGCTCCCAGCCAACATGCCAGAATTAATTCTAGGGTGGGCACACACTCCCACCTGCCTCTAGGGGCCATCACACAGTTCGCTGCTCTGAGTGGGGACTTAAGAAGCAGCTATTGTGGTGACGAGGTTGCCATGGTTGGTGGTAACATCTGACGGTGACAAAGGACCTTCTCTGACACCCCAGTGCGGGGGCCCTGGGTTGTGGCTGAAGCCCTGTGCTGGGGTGGGGTGGTGGGGTGGGTGCAGGCCCAGCAGCCTCCTCTTTCAAAGGGCAGCCATAGCTGCCGTCTGTGCTGGGCAGGGACGGTTGTGCTGAGTGTGCGGGGGAAGGTGAGCTCACGCCCTCCCAGCCCAGCCCAGGGCGCTTCGGAGTAGTGGCAGAGGCCCAGCTGGCTCAGGCCGGCTTCCAGAGCCCGCCACCAGGGATGTGCAGGGAATTTATTTATTCCAGGGTCGCGGGGTGCGGGGGGTGCAGCTCAGCACTGGGAGAGATGCTGCGCTGAAAACCGAACGTCAGCGCTCAGCTAAGAATCTGAACTGGCTGGATATGAGTTGTCGGCCCCTCAGGTGGGGCCTCCTCTGGAAAAGCTAACTTTTGCCCCTTACGCATCCGGGCCACGGACAGCACAGGCTTGGGGAGGAGACAGAAATACCAAAGGAGAAGCAGGAACATGCTGTGGGATGACCTGGAAGCTGGGACTGTGTGCCCCGGACGCCGCTGCCTCCTGGGCTGCTTCTGAGGAGTCTGTCTTAGGTCAATAATCAGAGCCGTGAAAGGCCCACCGTCAAGGGAGGCGAGTCCAGGACAAGAAATGGCCCGGCCTCACTGTCGGAGCCCGAACACTGGCCCCAGGGCCAAGGGATGGTGACAGCGCGTGCTGAGGGCTCCTCGGAGGACACGTGAACAGGAAAGCTGCTACGACCTTGTGAAAGAAAACTGCACGGCCAAACTACATACAGGATACTCTGCCTCTGTTTTAAAATTTAAAGACAGGTTTTAGGGAGCGAAGATGGAAGGGAGTCCAGCACACCATGAGCTGTGGCTTTTTCTCGGGGAGACTTAGGGGGGTTTTCATGTACTTGTCCTCACGTCACCAAGGTTCCCGATATTTAAGTCAAACACCCCTTCAGCCAGCCTCAGAGGCAGGCGAGCTTTGTGCCGGCTTCTTGGGCTGGCATCTACTCAATGACCCACTACCCCTGTGCTAGGGCCAAGCAAGGGGGGGCCAGACAGGTCAAGGGCGGCACCCTAGGGGTCATCTAGAACTGAGGTCTGCACTAAGGCCCCTGCTGCAGTTGGGGTTGGAAACAGTAACAAGCACTTATTCATCAAACAACAACATGCTTTTGCCAAAACCAGCAAGCCAGTTCCAGAAGGGGTAGTGAGGAGAAGCAGCCCTCTGGGCGCCCTGCACCCAGGCACTGCGACCTGGGCATCCTGGTGCCCCAACTTGTGTCTGGCCTGCCTGTCACCGTGGGAAGGGAGTCAGCCTGGCATCTGGCCATTGCTTCCACTAGGCTCGAGACCTGGCCTAGCCCGGCTCCTGGGCCCTGTCGGCTAAAGTGTGGCCAGACACCCATGAGCCAGGCCTTGGGGGCACCCTGCCCCCAGGGCTGGGGAGGCAGCTGGAGCTCCCTGTCCAAGGACAAGTCCCAGGTGCCCCATTGGAGCGGCCTGGGTCGGGAGGGGAAGTGTCCCCACCTGGTCCTCTCCCCAGCCAACCCCGAACCACACGGAGGCTGAGCCGACGCCAGGCCTCACAGCTTCCCCGCATACCTCCACAAGTCAGAGTCCAGTCTGAGTCAAGCCTGGATGCTGTGTGGACCCCAGAGGGGGGCCTAGAAGGCTGGAGCTGCAGCCACGCAGGCGGGATGTGGGCCATGACCTGGGGTCGACCTGTGCCGCTCTCTCAAAGCACCCACCCTCTCTGATCCTGGCAGGAAGCTTTGCACCAAGGAGGCAGGAAACAGGCCAGACAGAAACACTCCCCACCCCCCAGCAGCTTCCTGCCCCCCCAGCGTGGCCTCCAGAGAGCGAGGGCAGGATCAGAGACTGGCCGGTGCTGGGCTCTGCCTTGATCTCTGCGGCTCTCTGGCAGCCCCCTCTTCCTCCCAGGCCTCCTCAACACACTGTTATTTGCTAGAAGGACCCAGATCCCTGCCCCCTCCAGCCCCTCGGAGGACTAGGACCACGCTCGGCACCAAGGTTCCACAGCACTTCCCCACCAAAAGCCCTGGAGGCCCACAAAGGGGCTGGGCAAGGGCAGTCTGGCTGTCCACACCCCCATGCCCCCTTCGTTAAGGCCACGGCCATATTTTTGGGATGCATATTTGTGTATTTTATATTTCATTAGCTGGGGGCCTTGGACAGTCCACCCAACCTCTCTGAGCTCAACTCGGGGAAACATAATCCAGGGGACAATGGTCAGCTGTACCTACCAGGTGCCCAGCGGCGCTCACCAGCTTGTGGGTGGAGAAGGGGAAGGCCTCATTGCTCAGGTCTGCATCGAGCACCTCCTGGAGAATGGCCCGGCTGTGAGGAAGAGCACCGTCAGTCAGCCAGTCAGTCAACAAACACTTGCCAAGCACTCCTGGATGTGGGCCCTGGGGATACAGCGGTGAGCAGGACAAGTCCCCATCCTCACGGGGCAGACCCCCAGCACACATGACATTCATAAAAGGGCACTGAGACGAGCACACGCCAAAGGTGCAGTCAGATCAGAGCGCCGCTGTCAGCCAGAACCGCGGGAGGCAGAGCAGCTGAGCCTGGGCCGGACCGACTCACAGGCGTGCTGACTGTCTGACAGCCCGCGAGTCCTGCAGGCCGGCAGGCAGGCTCGTCCATGAGCTCCTCCACTTGCCTGCGCAGCCCCACATGCCCAGCATGCAGTCTGGCTCCCAGGTTTGACGGGTTACCTGAGACCCCGCTGGCTCCTGAACCCTCGAAGTCCGTGGGAATCTTCCTGACTTGGGGGCTTTGCCCCCTTGCCCCCCTCCAGGCCTGAGTTCACTCCTCCGCATTCCCATCCAGGTCCGCTGCCCAGGTAACCCTCTGTCGTCCTGCAGGTCTTGGCTTAGCTGTCACCTCTTCCAGGAAACCCTCCCTGACTGAATCTGAGCCACATGCCCCTCATCTGCACCCTGAGGCCCTGATGCATCTCCCTACAGGGCACCTCTTGAACTCTCTGTAGTTGTCCCCACTAAACCAGGAGCTCTATGCCAACACGGTCCCTATCCCAACATGCCTCCCTGGCACAGACAGGACACTAGGGGAATGGGACTGACTGTGAACAGCCTGGCTTTGCACCACAGGGCAAGCTCCCCACTGGCAGGAGACAGCCCCCCACTTCTTCCCTGCAGGGGTCCCAGTGGGTGCTAGGGCTGCCCAGGTGACCCCAGACCAGAAACACCACCCACCCTACACCCAGCCCCACGGTGCTGGCAGCTGCCCATCCACACTGCCCCGAGGTGCCCGGCCTGCTGCCCTCTGCCAAGATCCTTGTGTAACACCTGCACCCCTGGCACCCATGTGGCGCCAGCCCCTGGAGAGCCCATCTTCTCTGCAGCCCTACGGGACCCGGGCCCCCGCTGCTGCTGCATCTTCCCCACAGGCTAAGGGTTTGAAAGGGCCCGACAGTGCCCGGGTACCCCAGCCAATCTACTGACAGGGGTCGAGGCGGGGGGGCATGCAGATCAACTAAGCAAGGGCTGGGGTGCAAGACGCTGTCCCTCCCCAAGGGAGGCAGCAGGCGGCACTGGAGGGCACAGGCAGGTTCAAGCCCCGCCTCTCCTAGTTGCGTCTCACCCCCCACCCTCTGCCCACTACCCCCCGCCACCAGGGACAATCATGGCCTTCACAGCGCCCTTGTGAGGATCACAGCACCGCCAGCACCACCAAGCACCTGGGCCCTGATCACTCACTACACCAGTGATCATTGCCCCGGTGCTCTCTTTGCGGGCCGTGTGTGGCCACTTGAGTTTAAGTTAATTAAAGTGAAAAATTCAGTCTCTCCAGCCACATTTCAAGGGCTCAGTGGCCTCATATGGCTTAGTGGCTACTGTATTGGATCACCGAGTTATGGGATGTTTCCAGACAGTTCCATGGGGCAGCAGGTCACAGCATCACCATGGTCTGGGCACTGTGCTAAATGCTTCCCACATAACAACTCAGAAAGCCTAGCCCTTATCAGCGGTGCTGGTAATATTGTTGGAAGAAACTTGGGTTATTTTTGAAAGAGAGAGGACACTTTGTAGGAGAAAGTTAAGAAATTACCGGGAGGAGGGCTTGTCTTCCTGCCCGCAGCCGCCACAGCCGCCTGGAGCAGCTCATAATGAGGCTGGCCCGTCCCCCGGGGCTGCACCTTCATCTGTCTGTCCGGCACCCTCCCTCCCCTGCCCACCCGCCTCCCCGCACTAAAAATAGCCCACTCCTGTCCAAGGTCGCCAGCAATGAAGCTGAGGCTTCCAAGGGCTGCACGTTGAGCTCAGCCGGCCAGGCCCGCCACCCCCATTTGCCCCAGAGATCTGGAGTTTGGGCAAAATGCAAAAGAGCCCCACGATGCTGAGCCCTTCCTAGGGGCCAGGACCTGGGGTGGCTCCAAGCATTGTCTCACTGAGTCCCAGCAGCCCTGCCCTCCAGCTGCAGCCCTCACGAGCCATTCCTCACCTGCCCTCCCTGCTCGGCACGCTCCCAGCCAGCCGACCCTCCAAATCGCCTCACCGAGTAAGCTGTCACCCCGAGGGCTCAATCTGTCCCACGCGATCCACCGACCACCTGGACACAGCTCTCCACTCCCTGGGAAGCCTGCTTCACTGGCCCTGAGGCCCCTCGCCCCCCGTCGGCCTCCTACCCCCTGGCCTAGCATCAGGTTAAAGCCCAAGTCCCACCATCCCTCCCCTGCTCGGCTCCCCCTGAGGGACCCAAACGAACAGCGTCTGGACCTGCAGACACGCATCCACGGCCGTGCTCCACGAGCCTCCTGCTTTCCCTAAGCACACCTGGCGAGTCCTGCCACAGGGCCTTTGCAGCTGCCGTTTCCTCGGCCCAGAGTGCTGCCCCTCCAGAGAGCTCCACAGCTTGATCCCTTATGTCCCCCAGGCTTTGCCCAAATGTCCCCTCAATGGATGGTTTTCATGGGCGGCCTGACGTCAAACACCTGTGAGGCTGATTGACATTCAAGCACACGCCCAACTCAGACCATTCATTCGCTCAGCCTGCGTGTCCGCCACGTGCCCCTGAGCAATACGCACACACGGACACCTACGACTCAGCCTGAGAGGGCAGGAGGGCCAGCCCAGAGCCCAGTTGGGGAGCCCAGCCTGGTCAGTTCTGAGGCCCCAGGGAAAACGGGCCCTGTGGCAGGGTCTGAGCCCGCCAGCCGGGGTCCTGGCGAGTCCCCGTGGCTAACGAGGATGTCACCCACACACAGCTGTGCCTTGCCATCGCCCACAGCTTGGGCTGGGCCTGGCTGGAGGCACACCGCCCGTTCCCCCTCTGCCTCCCGGCAGCCAGGCCGGCCCCTCACCTTTCAGGAATACACCCCCTTTTTCATGGGCCCCTAGAAGCAGCGTCCCCCCTCTCCTGCCTCCCCCCACCCCCCCAGTCTGGCAGAGCCCACCACCCGAGGGTGCCCAGGCTCTGTGACCACGACGGAGCACCCGCCCCAGCTGTTGTCACGCCATGCAGGGTGTGCGGCTTTCGGGGAGAGCGGGCAGGGGGCCACACCGCCGTCAGCCCTGGCACTGACTGGCTGTGCGACCCTGGGGGAAGTGCCTCTCTGTGCCTGTTTCTTCACCAATAAGGAAAAGAACAGTCACAACCACCTCAAAGGGCCATTAGCAGCATTTGGAGACGATGTGGGCACGGGTCTGGCCGACCCCAGGCGCCCAGGTGGCGGCTGTTAGCACGGTTCTTCTTCTCTGTTCCCCAGCCCCCAGCCCCTTCCCCAGGCCCAGCCGGAGGGAGCTTCCAAAGTGCACACCTACTTGGGGCCCCTGCACCTGACACCGTGCTGTGGGTCTGTGGACAAGCTGGCACCGTGGGCCTTCCAGGCCCTGACGGCTCGTGAGCGGGCACACGGTTCAGTACATGCTTAGAGAATGAACGAATGATTGAATCATCCATCTGTAGACCTAGCAGGCGGTCAGGGAGGGGACCTCTTAGTAAAGGGTACTATTCTCAACCCAGGTAGCATGGAGAAGGCCAGCCCAGGTCTGCCCACTCAGAGATGCCTATGTGATTCCTAGACCTTATCAACAGTCCAGAGACTCCCACAGGCCTTCTGTGACCCCGGGGTCAGATGCCAATTCACTGTAAAGCTCAGTGTCGCTCCATATTAAGGACTTGTCTCCATTCTAGTTCTTTGAAAATGACTTCTCTGGGGTGGCATCTCTGGGTTCATCAGAGCTCTTAGCTGACCAGAACATCCCATTCTGGACCAGTAAGTGGTTCTGCTCTAGGAGCCAGCTGGAAGGACCAGATTCTAGGTCCCAGGGGCTGTGCACCCAGGGGCTGGGCTCCCGTCCCCCCTCACCTGGCTGGGCCCTGAATGCTGATCATGCCCAGGTCCTCAGAGCTGTCGATGAGCCGGCACTGAAACTTCCGGTCCTGCAGCACCGTGCTGATATGGGCCCAGTTGTGCTGGGCCACAGCCCCACCCACGGCCAGGTAGTAGCCATCCCCTGGAAGAGAAGAGCGCCGGACTTCAGGCAGGAACGGGAGATGGGAGGGGCAGGGGGCAGCGAGGGGCAGCCTGAGGCCTCCAGCTGAGAAAACAAATGCTCTTTCCTTCTAAGTGAGCAACACGAGCCAGAGCACAGTAACCCTGGGGCTTCACCGTGAGGTCTAGGTTCTCACCAGGGGCAGGTTTCAGAAACGGAGACTGAGGTTCAGAGAGATCACATGGTGGAAGAGGACCAGGCTCTGTCCACTTCTGAGGGCAGCGCCTGAGCCACACTGCCACCTGGGTACTGGTGACGAGTGCGGTCACCTGGCCCAGCATCCCGGGAAAGCCACTGCCCTGGGGAGCTGAGGCCTTGGCTGGCTGAGGGGCCTGGACCTGTCACACAGCCTCCCGGAGCCTCCGTGATCTCATCTGCAACTTGGGGTCAGTGGATCTCAGCTGCAGGCATATCATGAGATTCAGGCGCTGCCCGGGCCTGGGGTGGGTGGGTTCACACTGATTACTCCCCGCAACAATCTCTGGGGAGCTGTGGGAGGGGCCGGGGGAGGCAGGGGGTGAGAGTTTCCTTCTTCTTCTCTGAACCTCCCCTCCCCATCTGACCGCCTTCCTTCCTTACTAATTCTGTCAGGGATCCCCTCTTGGAGCCATGAACCCAGGGTAATCCCTGACCTCCTGGCCCTGGTTTCCCCTTCTGTACAATGGGAATGTGATCAGACCCCCTCTGGGGCTGCTGGGAGGATTTAAAGAGCTACAGTAGTACAGGGAGCCCAGCGAGGGAGGGATGGAGAATCGGCAGGGGTGGTTATACGCTGGGATGCTCACCCCCTTCCTGGGGTCCTGTCCTGCGTGGGGCTGCATCTCTTGGCCTTTGACACCATTTATACTGGGCATCAGCCCTGGGCAGGCCTAGCAGCAGCCCCCAGCCCTGCTCAGACGTGGTGGGCACCGGTGAGAGGTGGGCAGTGGGCAGCAGCCCTCAGGCTGCTCCTGAGCTGGAGAACGCTGGTCCTCCCTGGGTGCCCCCTGGCAGAGGAACAACACGCCATCCTGAAAATAAGTGCAGCCACCTACTGCCATTACAGAACAGCCATGCCTCACTTTCCTTTTCTGGCAAAGGAGAGAGCAGCTGGCAGCAGAGAGCTGGGACAAGGTGGGCAGGGGCCTCTGCCCCTCTCCAGGAACACTTGCTGGCCAGGCTGTGATGGGAGGTCCTGGGGCTGGGATGGGCCAGAACACCTGCCTGGAAGCACGGAGCTGGGGACCCTCCACCTTTTCCAACCCAGGCTTCCATTGGTACCAACTGGGGAGGAGCAGAATGAGGGCTGCCCGGGCTACAGTCGTCACCTCCCTGCTCCCACTGCATCCAGGCAAGCCCCAGGAGGCTCCTGACCCAGCTCAAACACCACCTCCTCCAGGAAGCTCTCCTACCCACTCCCACCCCTGCAGAGCACCTATCTCACCTCACTCCTCAGTGGCCTGCTCCCTTGCCTGTGCCTGGGACGTGGGGCCTATGTCTGTCCCTCCAATCTCCCCATGGCCAGGACCACGCCCTGCACACACCAAGCATCCTTTGGACCCTGGGGGCAGAAAGAAAGGGCTGCTCCCCAAATCCCTGCCATCTCCCCCTTTGGGGACTTTCACAGGGACACTGCCCCACTCCCAGGAGGACACCAGACTGCCTGGCCAGACACTATTCTACTGTTCACTGGTCTTACTTCTTGGAGCCTCTGTTTTCTCATCTGCAAAATGGGCAGAACAGGAGCACCTGCTCCCATAGGGCTCTTGAGAACATTCGCTGGATAAATAAAAAAACCTATCAAGATCCTGGCCAGGTTTGATCAAGTTTCCTCTCTCCTTCTGTCCTGTTGAAAGGCATGAACACAAAAGAAGACAGAAGCCAAAAAGACAAGGCTTATCCCAAAATCTCATCCCTGGGCAGGGGGCTCCTACGGGACGTCAGAATCCCGGACACCTTTGAGGAGCGGAGTCTCACCCGCCATGTAGTCCCACCACCTGCAGACATCCTGGGCCTCTCCCAGGAGGGTGGGAGTTCCTGAGGGCGGGGTGCCGGGGGATGGCAGCTATGGAGCCCGCCTCCTCTGGGCAGCCATCCTGCATCATAAAATCCCCAAAGTGCAGGGTCCTGAGGCCCTGGTCAGCCAGGTCCAGGCCTAGCCTGCCAGGCAGAGACCCTGGCGGGGGGCACTGGGTGCAGGCCATGGAGCTGTGGGCTGGGGATTTTATTTTGTATTTTTTGTGTTGCCAAAGTGTTTCCTGTGCACATACCCTTATGTGGTCTAAAAGATCACCTTCAAGATTGACAGCTGCTCTGTACACAGCCTTGACCGAATGCAAATCACATCCTCTTCACCCGCCGGTGATCTGATATAACAGGTATAATGAACACATGTACACAGCGCATGTGTTTGACAGACGTGTGTGTTCACAGCAGGAGCAGCACAGTTTTTAAGGTTGAAAATAAAACAAAGTGCACAGCTGGCTCCCACACTCAGCGGCGTCCCTGGGACCTTTCACACGCTCCTCAGTGCTCCTGGGACGTGGCTCGCGCGCCACCGTGCCTTCCTCGCCACACACACTCGCCCCGGCCGGGCAGGCACCCACCACGAGCCAGGCAGCCATTTAACTTGATTCAGAGGTGCCGGAGTCTAGGAAAAGCACCTCTGCAGGCGATCAGCACCTTTCCCTTCCCTCATCCCAGAGCCTGCCCTCACCACCCGGGCAAGGCGCAGGCTCCTCAAACCCTCGGGCCCAGGGATCCACAGGCGGGGAAACGGAGGCTCAGGGAGGCTGTTCCCTAGCACCCCCGGCACCACCAGGCAGGCAGGTCCTTTTGTTTCCACTTCACAGATGGGGAAAACTGAGGCTCAGAGAGGCGGGCCCCTCAGCCCGGCAGCGGCAGAGCCTGGCCCAGGATTTTGGTGACATGCACACTGATTGGGTTCTCTCTGTCTTGTCTCCCTATTTAGACTCGCTCTCTAAGGATGGCATCTGTGCCCGGGCCTGGACCTCCCCTCCTCTGGTGGGTAAAGGCCAAACAAAGCTCCCACCAGCTCTTCTCTAAATGGCCCCTTCTGACCCCTCCAGCTAGCTCCTTCCAGGCACCTTTCTATCTGGAGGCTCCTATCCAACATTTGAGGCTCAGGCCAGACATCACCTCCTCCAAGAAGCCTTCCTCATCCTGGCTCCAGCATATGTCTGTCCATTCAGCCCAAGGCGAGACCCTGAATGCCCTGCCCAGCCCCTCTCACCTCCTGCTCCCAAGGCTGCCCTCAGCTGTCACATGGTAAAGCCTCTGCAAATGAGCCCTGAGCTCACATGCCCTGGCTAAGCCCATGCCTTCCACATCACCAATGGCAGGAGGGAAGGGCCCCCAAGCTCTACCTGCCCCAGTAAGACCCTCACCCACATTCGCAGCCTGGTCTCCCCATCAGCCTGTGTCTGGCCAGGGCTACTCCCATGACACTGTTTCTGGCAGCCACCTCGGAAGTTCAGGAGTCCCCGCCAGCCCTCAGTGCCCAAACTGACCCCAGAGGAGCCCATGGGCAGTGAAGCAAACTTGTCCCATCACCCTGCCCCACGTGGGCCAGAACCTCCTTCGGCTCACTGCTGTGTCCTCGGTGCCTCAAATGAGCCTGACACGCAGTGGGTGCTCAGGGACTGTCGCCGACTTCTTGGCAAGGTGACCTGACTAGGAATGAGCCCCTCTTTCTCCCTCCACTGCCCTCTCCCAGTGCCCAGGGACCGAAGCCCCACTGAGGGCCCAGCTAAACTTTCCAGCAGCACAGAGCCAGGCCCAGAGCTGGGGCCACCAGACAGCCACGGAGTTGACCCCTTTCTTCTCCGCAAATCCAGACCCTCAGAGCTGCCAACGGGGCCCCATCAGAGAGAAAGAGAATGTTTCCCACTGGGCACATCTCTCTTCTTCCCTGGCAGGGATGGGTCGCAGGACTAGAGTAGCTTGCTCCTGCGAGAACCAAGGGTGCAGGGAGGTGGGAGCTCAAGTGTTGGGGGTCAGATCCAGCTCAGCAGTAGTCAGCGCTGTGCAAACAAGGAATACAGATACCGAGCTCCCCGCCACTGGGGGCATGCAAGCAGAACGGAGGGGCGACAGAGGATCCAGTATCAGCTTGGCCACTGGGCTGCCTATCTTCTACCTGCCCAGACCTGACACCGGGCGTCCCCTGGAAGCCCAGAAAGCTGATTCAGCTTAGATGTCGCTGGCAGAAAGGAGCTAACTTCTCCCACGGGGAGGCATGGCCTTCTCCTTGGTTCATTCTGCTCCGGGCAGGCGTGCTGAGCACACCCACCGGCTCACGCTCTAAGACACCATGGGGGGGACACGTTCAAAGACGCAGTCATGAGCACCCAGAGCCCAGCATCGCTGCCTGAACAAAGCCTGCGTTCAGCCCAAAGCGAGACCTCTAATCTCCAGGCCCCGATGTTGGCCGCACAACAGGCGATCACCGGGCGCCCCTCCCACCCGTGTGCCATGTGCACCACCAGCTGCCAGAGCAGGGCTGCCGCGCCCTGGAGCACCTCTTACCTTCAAAGGCGGGGGCCAGTGGGGAGGCCTGGGGGCCGGCGGCCAGGCGGCTGACCGTCAGGTCGCTCTCGGTGCCCCCGCGGGAGTTCAGCATACAGGTGTACACCGTCGAGCCTGGGACACGAGGAAGACTCCAGGTCCATGCTGGCCCCGGGGTACAGGGGCCGCTCGGGGGGACACAGAGCCATGAGTGTGGGTGACCACGTGGCAGGATGCCCTAGTGGGAGTGACTGCCCAAAGGCCTCAGCTCAGCGATGCCATCATGACGGAGTGACCCCGAGAGGGATGGGCAGGTCACCCAGCATGGCCACCCCGGAGGGGTAGGATCAGGGCGAAACGTCTCGAAATGCCTCCCCACTGAGGCCCCCCACCCCGTTCCATCCTCCAGCCCACTCTCCGCCCTCCACCTCGCTGGGAAGGTTTCAGAGGCAGGATTCCCGCCGCACCTGCTCTGGGGCTCCCGCACTGTGCCTGGCCCAGCAGGAGCTCCCTGTCTGCTGAGAAAATGAGCAGGTGGGCAGGGCCTGGCCAGGGTGGACTAACGGGAGGACTGATGGGAGGGGACCAGGAGGAGCACAGGCAGGCGGGCAGTGGGTTGGTTCCTAGAAAATGGTTGAATTATGTCCCCAGAACGATATGTTGTGGTCCTGGATCCCAGGCCCTGTGAAGGTGACCTTATTTGGAAATAAAGTCTTTGCAGACGTCATCATAAGATGACGTCACTGAAGTGGGTCCCAACCCAATACAGCCGGTGTCCTTATGAGGATTAGATGCAGAGGCCGTGTGATGGCAGAGGCAGAGATCAGAGCGCCGTGCCTCCAAGCTGAGGGCCACTAAGGATGCTGGCACCACCAGACGCCAGAGGCAGCGAGGTTCTACGGCGTCTCGGAGGACACAGGGCCCTGCGACACCCTGATTCTGAACTTTCAGCCTCCACAATGGCAAGACAACACATGCAGGTTGTTAAAGCCGCCCTGTCTGTGGTGCTTCAGCCCCAGGGGACCAAAAGGTGGGGATAGGTGAGCTTCTGGTTGGGTGGGTGGGCAAAAATCCCAAACATTGCATAGGATATACTGAAGCTAAAAAATCATTCATTCATTACTTGCCATTCAAATTTGACTAGAGCTCTGTATTTCTATTTAGTTCTGGAAACCCTGTTTGGGGAGACCACCCCTCCCATGAGGAGTCAATGGGCTCCCCAGGCCCGGACAGTTACTGGGGGCCTGCTGCTTCTAGTTCTTTCTGCAACAAAGTAAAAACAGAGGAAGGAACGTGGATGGAGCTAGAGGGTATTATGCTCAGTGAAATAAGCCAGGCGGAGAAAGACAAGTACCAAATGATTTCACTCAACTGTGGAGCATGAGAACAAAGGAAAACTGAAGGAACAAAACAGCAGCAGAACCACAGAACCCAAAAATGGACTAACAGTTACCAAAGGGAAAGGGACTGGGGAGGGTGGGTGGGAAGGGAGGGATAAGGGCGGGAAAAAGAAAGGGGGCCTTATGATTAGCATGTATAGTGTGTGTGTGGGGCACGGGGAGGGCTGTGCAACGCAGAGAAGACCAGTCGTGATTTTACAGCTTCTTACGAGGCTGATGGACAGTGACTGTGAAGGGGTATGTGGGGGGGACTTGGTGAAGGGCGGAGCCTAGTAAACATAATGTTCTTCATGTAATTGTAGATTAATGATACCAAAATAAAAATAATAAAATTAAATTTAAAAAAAAAACAGAGGAAGGAAGGAGGGGAGGGAAGGGTAGGTGCTGAGGGCCCGGGGCTTGGTGGTGAAGGCAGGGGGCTCTGGACACAGGGCCCAGGGCCAGGCTGAGGGGCAGAGCCATGAGCTGGGGGAGGCCAGGGGGTCAGCTTGCCACCCTCCTCAGTGCCCAGCGCTGTGCCCTGGGGCTGAAGTGAGCGAAGAGGCCCATCCCAGGCTCCATACCTGGCGGTCGGCTGACGTCAGCGGAGAAGAGCCAGTCGGCAGCCTTCCTTGCGTCCTGGCCCACCAGGTAAAACTTCCCAAAGTAGGACATGTCAAACACAGCGGCAGCCCCCCGGCAGGCCAGACACTCCTTCTTGATCTGGAAAGTTCCAGGAGGCGGGATGTGGTGGGCGCTGAGACAGGCCTGCCCGAGACCCTCCTCCCTCCCGTGCGGACAGGAGCACACCCCCACCATTCTGGAGCACAGGGACCACTCCCAGGGCAGATCACAAGCCAAAACGTGAGACAATAAATAAATGCAAAAGGATTAAAATCATACCAAGTATGTTCCTTGACCGCAATGGAACTAAATTAGAAATCAGGGGGAAAATTGGAAAATTCACCCATTAGGGAAATTAAGCAACATGCTCTTAAACAACCAGAGGATCAATAGATCTAGGATGTCCAGAATCAAAGAGACAGACATGAATAGTGGTGGCGAGGGTGCGGAGAAGTCAGAACCTTTGTCTGGGAGAGCGTGGCCGGGGGACTGTGCAGTGGCGAGGCCACTTTGGGGGCGCTGGCAGACGTCACCACACAGGCCGCACCCCACTCTAGGTACACGCCCACGAGAAATGAAACATGTACATACAAAAGCGTGTAAACACATGATCATAGCAGCATTATTCACAGCAGCCCACAAGCGGAAACCACTCAGCTGCCCATCAACAGAGGAATGGATAAATAAAATAATATAAAACCCATATATTAGAATACTGTTCAGAACAAGAAGCAATGGAAATACTGCTACATCCGCAAACACGGATGGACCTTGGAAACATTACGCTGAGTGACAGGAGCCAGTCACAAGGACCACCCGCTGCATGACTCCCTTGGTATGAAATGTCCAGAACAGTCAAACCCACAGAGACCGAGAATAGATTCCTGGTTGCCTGTGGGGTGGGTGGGGAGGGGTGGGGGAACAGGAACCACTGCTAATGGGCGGGGGGTTTCTTTTGCGGGGAGATGAACAGGTCCTAGATTGGACTGGGGTGAGGCTTGCACAGCCAGCCCCGCGACTACACCACCAGCACTGTGCACTGTAAATGGATGGGTTATATGCTCTGTGAATTGTAACTCAATAGAGCTGTTTTTTAAAAAGGAACCCACCACCCACCATCTCTCCCTACTCCCTCCACAGGGTGTCCAGATGCCCCACCAGGCTGTCATTGTCTTCTCTTTTCCCTCTGTTTTTGATACTTGGCCTTCTCTTAAGGCACCACTGTGTCCTTGTGCTAACACATCACCCAGCTGCTGAGCAGATGTACCACCAACGTTGTTATTGTGGAAGAAAACATTGTAACAGCAAAGCCACCACTTACCAAGCGCTCACGGTGGTGAGCGCAGCCTGCACTACCTGCTCCGGCCCCACGGTCTGCATACCACCCACCACCCAGGGGGTCACCACCACAGTCCTCACCCTACGCGCCCTCGGGGGCCTGGGGAGGGTAGGTGGGCTGTTCAGGGTTACACAGCTGGAAAAGGCAGAGCCATTCATCCCCTGGGTCTGTTTAGTGCACCAGCCATAAGAGGCGGCTGGTACCTCTTCCCAAGTCTGCATCCAGTGGCGCGCGTGGGCAGGTGGGAGGCGGTGGCTGGTGAGTACTGACACCAGGGCAAGTGGCCAGAGCCGCAGTCGGGCTTCCCTGGGAGAGCTGGTTGTGAAACAGCACCCCACTGGGTCTCTGCCCCTCATTCACCCAGATGCTGCGACTCCACGCATGTCCAGGCGCCCCCACTTCACGGAGCTCCTGCTCTGCAGTCAGGCACTGCAGTACGGTACTCACGCTGCCCGGGCTGCAGACCAGAACCCAGAACAGCTTCCTGGGCTGAGCTGAGTCGTGTCTACCAGGGCTGGGGAAGATGCCAGCACCGAGGACATGTGTGTGTTTCATGCTTTGGGACTGTTCAGGCACGTTTGCAGAGCTGGGTGAAGCCACGAAGCCAAATCGGCATCCCCTTGGAGCTCCCACGTCCTCGGAGGCCAGAACATCCCGCACGCCTCAGAAGCCACATGTGCAAAGGCACCAGATGGAGCCCCGTTCAACCCCCGAAAGGCAGGGCCAGGACTCCTGAGCCTCAGGCTGTGGGCACGACGTGCCTCCTGCTGCCATTCAGAAGGTCCCTCCTCCTGTGCTTGTGCCAATACAGCAAGCCATGGGAGGAACAGCTCCTTCCCTTCAAGACAGGGGCAGCATTTGAAGCCCAGGGCAAAATGGAAGTGCAGCCCATGTTCAGAGAGTATGAAGAGTTCCAAAGCAGGGGTGGCAGAGCGCTAAACGCAGCCCAGGTGCCTTCTGAGCAAGGGTCCCGCGTGAGCACACAGGTCACACCCCCGGGAAGCTGGCCTGGCTGCCTGCCCCAGATGCACCCAGAACCCCCCCACGGGTACCTCCCAGGCCCTGGGGGCCCCCAGGCCGAGGTCTTGGCTGCACTCCCACACTAGATGCCCTAGTGACACTTGGGTCCCGCTCTCAGGCCAGCCAGGCACATAGGGACCCAGCAATGTTCTAGTTGGGAAGCACTTTACAAAACAGTTGGGCAGCTCAAGTGGCAGCTGGCACTGTTCTTCTGCAAACACTGCCTGTGTGAGCATGCCCATGTGATGCGGCCCCCAAGACCTTGTCGCCCCACCCCAATGGGAGTGGGGAGCCCGGCACTCGGGTGAGGGTGTTGAGCCACCAGGTGCACCCGGACCAGCCTCATCTGCCCGCCTCTGGAGCAGACCCCGGGTCACAGACCCTCCTCCAGCTCTGGCCTCCTCTGCTTGTCCCCTGGAGGAGCCAGTCTCAGATCTACTCTGCAAGGGGGCGTGCTGCGCTGGGCCCCGGGAGGAGGGGCTTAGAACTCACAAAACCTCCCAAGTCCTCAGATTAGCAGGCAGGACCAGAGGCTCAGAGAGGCGAAGCCTTTGGCCTGAGGCCACACAGCCAGATCCAGGCCTGTCTGCCTGCCCAGCCCGACGGCCTGGAGCAGCAAGATAATGGCTGGCAAGACTTGGTACGGATGGAGGGTAGTGAGGCAAACATCACCTCATTCCTCCTCAAAACGGAGTCAGGCAAGCCTCTAGGGAGCCCACAGAGCCTCTGGCAGGAGCTCCTGCTGGGCCACTGGGGGTCAGTTCTGCCGGAAACCCACCTCTCTCTTACATCAGGGAAGGGGGGATTCGGCCACTGACCATGTCATGATGCGGCGGGAAGTCGAAGGTGTACTCGTCGGCCAGCAGCCTGCCGTAGGCGTAGTCCTCGTGCACCGGGGTCCCATAGGCCCCGTAGTGGTCGTAATCGAGAACCTGGGAAAAGGAGCTGTGGTGCTCACCGGCCCCCCAGCCTGCCTCCCGCCACCTTCCCTCCCTCCCTAGACAAACAGGCTTGGTGCCTGCTGCTGACAGGCACTGCGCTGACCCTGCAAGACAGAGGGTCCTGACCTCGCAGAGCTTCCCCCTGGCAGGTGTGCTGCGGGCGGGGCAGAGGGGGTGGTGGAGGGGTCAGCGCAGTCTGTAAGAGCTGCACAAATGGCACCAGGGTGGTGGTGGTCTGACGGCCATGGAGACGGCACGGTGGGCAGGTCAGGGGCCCAGGAGGATGGAAGGGAAATTGGGCGGACACAAGGTGGGGGGAGATGGGGCCGAAGTGGAGCAGGTCACCTGGGACCTGGAGCCATATCAGGGCTTTCAACTCAAGGCTCAAGGACCGGCTGAGGAAGTGGTGACAGAGATGGAGGTGGGATGGCTGCAGCAATGGCTCCGGATGCCGTTGCCGTGGCGACCTGGGGCCAAGCCTCGCTCCAAGAGCCTCAGGCTTCTAAGGAGGGAGATCCTTTCTACAAATGAGAAACTGAGGTACACAGAAATTAAACCTTGCCCTATGTCACAGGTGAGTACCCGACAGAGCCTGGCATGAACCCAGGTGGCAGGTGCACCCAGATGCTGGCTTCTCGGCGGCCACTTGTCTTGGCGTCTCCTACCCTCTGTCAGCCAATCTCAGAGATGCCCACAACCCACTGCACCCTTCCCAGCCTCTGCTCCTGCTGACCGAGCTGCTCCTCTTCCTCCCCACACCCTCCTTCTCCTCGGAGGCCCCAGCAGGGATGTCCCAGCCATTGCAGCCTGGCCAGGCATCAGGGGCTGGAGAACATCTTGTCACCAAGTGCCCTGGACTCCCAGGATGGTTCCTGGGTGGAGATACAAAGCCTACCCATCTCAGGACCAAGAATGTGATGTGTCCCAGATGCCCCTTCCAGCACCCTCTCCCTGCCCATGGGCTCCAGTAAGACAGAACGGATGACAGGAAGCGGGCTCTGTAGGGAACTGCTCGAAGGTGGGTCTGGCCAGGCCACCGTCTCTGCTGTGTCCTGTCCTGGCAGCCCTTGCCTCTCAGCCTGATGGGGACAGGCTGCTCCAGCTGGTGGTCTCAGAGAGCCCCACGGCCTCCATCCTCCCGGTGGCCCTCCTGGTCTGCCTGCGTCCTGTGTCCCTTACCTAGGGATGTGAACCTTGAGGGAAGGCCTGTGCTCCTCAGTGGGGAGTGTGGGTCCCTAGCACCGCAGAAGGAGGGGTGGCCAACCAGCCTCAGCAGGCCGACCTCGGAGCCCTTAGCCCACTCTGGCTTCCTCCCGCCTAAGCACGCCCTGGAACTTGCCCTGGGACGCAGGTTGCTATGGAGATGGAAGGTGGGTTGACCTGGAAGGGGACTGACAAAATATAGCAAAGGGAAAGGGATTTTATTCTGTACAAATCTGGTTCAAACACTGTCCCCTTAGTTGGGCTTAAAGCACCACACTGCTGCTCCGGGAGACCCAGGCCCTTTGTTTGACAAGCAGGATGGTTTCGATTCTCCCTGGGCCCTGGGAGGCAACAGGGGAGCAGAAGAGCCCTCCAGAGGCACCTAGAAGCCAGGATGCTGCGAAGCCCCAACTTACAAACTAACACGGAATGCCTAATTTTGTGCTAAATCCTCCTACTAACATACACTAACAGTTGGAGTTGCCAAAAATATACAAACAAAATTATGAGAAGATGCTCTAATTTTTCCTGCACATGGCAGAGGGGAGGGGGGCTTGTGCCTCCTCGCTGCGGCACATCAGCTTCCCAGGAGCCTGGGTCTATTTGGGCCACGGAAGGCCTGGCTGTTGTGGGTGGTGACACCCCTGGGAACACCTGCCGAGGAGGAGGCCCCACACTCCGGGGCGGATCTACGGGGTTCAGCTTCCCAGGTCCAGGATGACAAGATGACTTACCTGCCCTGCTGACACCCCCACAGCTTGTGCTCCTGACAAGGGGACATGTGGCCTCCTTGGGTGGTGGGTGGGGCAGGGGAGCACATGGAGGTGGGCTAGGGACAGGGGTCAGGGGCAAGGCTAGTGTCAAGGCCACCAGGTGCTGTGAGCCTACTCACCGGAGCCGTGCCTCGGGGATTAAACCATCCCGGCCGCTCCCAGCCGTGCCGCTCCTGGAACACGCAGCCTCGTGCAAGGAGCTCCTGGGCAGGGGGGAGAACAAGCCCCCTTCAGTCCAGCCCAGACACCACTGCAGCCCAGCCGAGCCACTGAATCCACCACTTTATATGCCAGGGAGCGGGGGGCAAAGAGATCCTAGTGATCAGATCCCAGCCCAGACTGCAGCTCCCACCAGAGCCCCCCAGGACCCCCGCCCCACTCCAAGATTCCCCAGTCTTTAGAATTACCTTCTGTCGGGGACTGAATTATACACTCCCACCCCTAATCTCCAAATCCCTACACTGAGGCCCTGCCCCCAGCGTGGCTGTGTGTGGACACAGGGCCTGTGAGGAGGGGGTCAGGGTGGGAAGCAGGCACCAGGCCGGGGCCCTGGTCTTTATGGCTGACACACCAGGGTGGCTCTCCACCGGGCCCCAGGCAGTGCAGACACGTCCAGGAGGCCCTCTGAAAGCCAGAGCAGGGTCTGCACCAGGGCATACCAGGGAGCGTGAGATGGTGAGTTATTGCTTAATGGGTACCGGGTTTCCTTTTGGGGAAAACGTTCTGGAACCAGACAGTGGTGATGGTTGCACAGCATTCAGAGCGTACTTAATCCCCCTGAATTGTACACTTTAAAATGACTTAAATGATAAATTTTGTGTTATGTGTACTTTACCACAATAAAAAAATATAGCCAGCTAAATTAGGTTTCTGGACCCATTTTCTGTATGTGTGTGTGCAGAGCCTTCCCACACACGAAGTAATTCGAGGACACCTCGGGGTGCCCTGCAGCTCAACTCACTGCTGACGCCGTCTGCCCGGAGACAGCGTCAGATCCCACAGGCTGAGGGCTCCGCCAAGCCCAGGGTGTTACCAGGGCTGCTGACCAACAGGCTACAGGTCGCAGGTTCCCAGGACCCCGCCTCGGGTTTGATTCTCTGCTAGAGCACCCACCACACTCAGAGAAACGTTTTACTCTCTAGATCGCTGGCTTCTTACACAAGGCTATGACTCAGGAAGAGCCGGCCGAAGAGGAAGGTCAGGGGAAGGGGTCTCCCTGCCTCGCCAGGCCACCACAACCCGGCCCCTCCACACAGTCACCACCCCGAGTGCTCAGAACCCCTCCTTTGGGCTTTTATGGAGGCTTCAGGACTGAGGCATGACGAACTGCATCACTGACCATTGGCAGCTGATTCAGCCTCAGCCCCTCTCCCTCCCCAGAGGTTGGGGTGGGGTGTGCAGGGGCAGGGAGGGGGAGGAAGGGGGACTGAAAGTTCCAACTCTCTGATCTTGGGGTTGGTTACCCTGGCAACCAGCCCCCATCAGAGGAGGCTCATGTCACCTCGTTAACATAACAAAGGTGCCCTCAAGGCTCTCCTCTTGGGAAACTTCAGGGATTTGGGGAGCTTTGCCAGAAACAGGGAGGAAGATGAAATACATACTTCTTCTTATAAATCACAATATCCCATGAACACAATAAAGTAATATAGTGGCAGATTTCCTTGAGAATAAATTTGGTTTGGGGGAAAACAAAGGATCCGCACTCTCAGGTTTGGAAGGGCCCAGGGGCAGCCCCGTCTCCTGGCCTCGGGGTCACACTCCAGGCCCCACAGCCTTCCCAGCCGAGTCTGGCAGGGCAGAGCGCCAGGACTGGGGGGCACCCATGGCCCTGGGCAGCCACGTCTGCTGCCTCCATGGCCGCCAAGGCTGTGAGGGGGAGGCCACCGGTGGCACCAGATATGTCCTCCCCAGACTTCCAGGAGGAGCCACCCAGTACAGGGCTCCCCTCCCGCAGGGAGCGATGGGTCCCGTGACGCAGGGAGGTGCAGCCCTTCCGAGGAGGGAGAATGTGGAAGCAGGCTCCTGTACTGAGCAAAACACAGCTCAGTGGCTCGGAGGTGTCCTGAGCATGGTGCCAGGGAGGAAGGGGCATGCAGGTCTGGGTGGGCCCCTGCTGCGGCCCTTCCGGGCAGAACTGTGTGCCCACATGAGCAAGCCCATCTTGCTGGGGAGGGCAGAACTGTTGGGGAGTGGGGGTGACCAAAGTCCAGGGCAGGCTGGGGAGAGCCCAAGGCGTGTGTGGCCCAAGCTCCCAACAGACCCAAGGCAGCCCAGGAGCAGGGCAGCCTGGGAGCCACTGGGGACCTCAGGCTTCTCCTGGAGGTGCAGTGGACCAGGGGTGCCTCTGGGGTCCAGGCACTGGAATCTCAGATGGAGGAGGCTCTTTTAATCAGCCTAAATACCCCCTGTTATCTGCTCCTACACCCCTGCCCTGCCCTCCCTCCATCCACCCAATCAACAAACGTTCCCTGAACACCTATTAAGAGTCAGGCTCTGAGCTCAGTGCCCAGGAACCAGAATGACTGGGGCCAGGCTCCTGTCCCCAGGGTCCTAGCAGTAGGGAAGCAAAGCATACAGCAGCAGGAGATGGGGACAAGGATGCGGGTGGAGACCCGAGTGAGCATGGCAGGGGGTGCCCAGGAGGCCTCAAGGAAGGGCTCCTGATGGTGGGGTTCACCATATAAGTAGGAGTTCCCAGGAGGAGAGACGTCCGCAGCAGGCTGCCCCCCACCCCTCAGGTGTGAGGGCACACGCCTGCCCGAGCACCTGCCTCTCAGAACCTTCACGGGGGAAGTCAGGAAAGACAGGTGGGGTGCGTGCCGAGGGCATTCTGTTAGTGGGTACTTGGGAATGAACACGCCACCTCACCCCTCTCCAGCCCTGCAGTTGGGGTCCCTCTTGCTGTCACCCCACTACCCTGGACACCCCTGGAGCAAGAGCCGCCGGCACAGGGCAGGTGCCAGCTGGGTGTGGCACCTCATGCAGGGGGTCTCTCCTCATGTTGCGCCCTGCCAGGGGCTCATCGTGGGGAAAGACGACGGAGTAATTCTTGGCGTACGACTCGTGGCTGCGCTCGCGAATCCAGCGGCGATGGTCCGTGAGCAAGTGATGGAAGCGCCTGCCGCAGATAGGGGGGCCTTAGGGAGGGATGGCCGGGGACCTGGAGCAGCACTGGGCCCTCATCCCCTCCCCTGGAGTCCTCCCTGGCCTCCCGCCACAGACCCGGACTGTTCCCAGACCTGGGCGAGCTCAGCCTCCTCACCAACACCCCCCGCCCCAGCTTCTCGTGGGCACAGCAGCTGAAGCTGTCCAAAGGCTCATCCTCAGCCTGGCCTCGGCTGCCTGAACCAGTCCCCGAACCAGACTGCACAGCAGCTGGGCTACAGTCAGACACCTGGCCTGCCCGTGACAAGGGCCCTGCAGTACCCCCCACACACCCACCTCGCAGACCCCCGGCTCGTCGCAGCCTCTCCACCTGTTCCCCCATCGCCCTCTACCTGCTGGCATCCCGCTCATCCTCTGGGGCCCACCTGCCCACCAGCTATGCCCTCATTGGTGTTTCTGTCCTCAGGGATTCCTGCCTGAGCCTCATCAGGGCGAGTTGAGTCCTGGTTTGCACCCAGGTTTGCATGCCTGGTTTGCAAGCATGGTGCACTGCCTGGGCGGGGGAGAGGCGCTCCAGATGAGAGTCCCTATTACAGACATTGTCCTGGCCACTGTGATGGTCTAAGGAGCTCCTTCCCGTGTGCGTCCAGGGCCGGATGCCGTCTGCAAGAACCCTCTCTGTCACTCATCAGAGCAGCCTCAGGCATGGGGCCCACCATGGGACTCATTTCATAGAGAGGAAACCCGGCCTGTGCCCATGCTGGGCTACCCTGAGCCAGGACCCGTCGCAGGAGGGAGAGCAGTGCAGCTGGGCCAGCAGCCTGGGGGGTTCCCGGGGGTGGCGGCAGTGTGCATGTTGGGCTGCAGGACCAGGGTGTTCAGGGTGTGCAGTTGGGAAACACGTGGCAGGCAGGCTGGGAAGGGAGGAGGCCAAGAGGCCCCCCTCGGCTGTGTGTCCTCAGTGGTCCCACGTACCCAGCAGGCACCAGGAGCTGATGTGGCTCTTTGTGGAAGGGACATGGTGATCTTCCCAGCTGCTCTGAGACTGTGGCTCCCAGAGAGGGGCAGGGGCCTTCCTCAGGCCCCCTGGGTGCTGGGTGCTTAGGAGGGGACAGAAGAGGGGGCTGAGGCTGGGCAGGGCTGGGTGACACCTATACCAACAGACACTGCCCATCCAGGCTCCCAGCTGGCCGGGACTCTGTCAGCCCCTCTGCTCACCTCTGCCCACATCTGTGGATGCCAAAGGCACGGGCTTTCAGCTCAGCCAGAGCACAGCCAGGAGTCGGCAGCAGACGGACCACTCCCTGTGGCCCGGGGGGACCTGGCAACCGTATCCCACCTGCAAGCGCAGGGCCCTGCAGCCAGGACCAGGGCTGGGGCTGGGGTCGAGCCGCCTTCCCTGCTCAAACAAGGAATGATTCCTCCTGCCCTGCCTGGTTACCAGAACCCCAGGACTTTTCCTAAAAACAACAGCCTATGTCAGGCTCCAGGCAAAGCGCCCACACGTGAGCCTCACACACACTCTGCTCTGAGGGTGGGTCATCGCTTCCCTTTCACAGATGAGGAAACTGAGCTGCAGAGGGGCCGAGGGGCCGGATGAGGGCCATATAGCTGAAAGGTCGTGGGGGTGGGGCTGGGCCACTGAGAACCCCTCTGGGTTTTCAAAGGGGGTGCCACGCCTGCGCCGTGTGAAGCAGCTGCCGTGGCCTGGAGGCCGCCTGGTGCCAGGCTGGCCTGTGAGGCTCGCCTGTGGCAGCCCAGGGTCTCCACGAGCCCAGACAGCCCCCTGCAGGCTCCTCCCTGCCTGAACCCGGCTTCCTGCGTGTAAGGTGAGGAATGACGTGGCCATGCTCTGCTCTGACCTTCTGAGGGTTACAGGCAGGCTGGCAAATCAGGAAGAAACTGGTCACAGGCTCTCTCTGTCCCTGTCCTTCCTGGGAGCACGGTGTCTCTCTGATGTAGCTCCCTCACTTCCTGGCTCCGCCTCTGTCTTGCAGGGTCCGTATCTCATCTCCCACGGCCTTGATCAGGCCCAGGGGGGCGGAGCATCTCCTTACTGCTGACAGACCCCGGCTGCTGGCAGCTCCCGGCAGTGGCAGCCATCCAGGAGGGGGCTGAGTGGATATGGAGGCTCCTCTCGGGGCTGGGATGCTATCAGCCACTTGTCTCCTGGAACGCACCACCCAGAGCAGGAGGGCAAGTGTGCCAGCTTCCTGCTCCCACCCCTACCCACTGGGCTCCAGCTCTTAGGGGCTCCCTCCCTGTACCCCTGCCTCCCAACCTAGCCTGAAACGGAGGCTGGCACTCTGCCTCCCAGCCACAAAGCAGCTTCTAGGGCACTCCCTCCAGGGGAGGCAACTGAGGGAGGGAGGCCCAGATCCATTCCCAGCTGGGCAGGGACACTGCAGGTGGCAGCAGGTGCCTGGGCACAGGGCCTCCACCAGCCCAGAGCTCAGGCGGCCTGCGAATGCAGAGCCACGCCCCACCCTCCCCGCATGGCCCTCCAGCAGCCCCATTCTGCTGTCAGGGACCGCCTGGCAACGGAGGTGAGGCCAGGTCTGAGCCCTGGCTGCTCTGATTCCAGCGCTGAAGCCGTCATCCCCAGGGGAGGCTGGGGCACAGCCAACAGCCCTGCTCAGGGCCGGAAGAGGGTCCCTGCCCACTGGCTCCTGAGCTGAGTGACTTCAGGCAAGTCTCCTCTGCCCCTGGCGCCTCCTTTTAGCTGTTTGCAGCAGGAGGGGCTTGGACTGGCCCATCCCCAAGGCCCCTTGCAGCTTTATCATTTCTGGAACATTCTTCTCTTGGGAGAGTGTGTGGGCGCAGCCTCAGACAAGCTTCAAGGCAGCCAAAGAGCAGATCACTGTGCCAGGCACCACAGAGGGGGAGGCAGCCGGGGATCTCAGTGTCTGTCTCTGTGGGGGCCAAGCCCCTTCCTGCCCCGGTGGGTGTTATGTCCTCATCCGGCCAGGAAGTGGCCAGCTTAGCAGAGGAGCAGGCACGCTGAGCTGCACCAGCGCCCCCTCCACTCCAGCACCCACTGTGGCCCTAGTGGGCAGCTGGGGTTCCCCTGCCGTCTGCCAGGAGCAGGAACCAGAGCAGGATGAACACCAGAGGCAGGTGCCTCCACGCGCTGCCATGGCTGCCCCCCCACCCCCCTGCAGTGCACAGGCTGCAAAACTGCCACCTGGGGACAAGACCCCACCGATTCCCACCCACTGGACCCTGCCCGGGAGAGCCTGCATCACTGGCCCGACTCACAGAGGGGCAACCAGCGTGCTCCCCGGCTCTGGCATCAGCTCCCCTCGGCCTCAGCTCAAGTCTGCCTAGCGTTTCCATGTGCAGACCCGATGCCGAGCATTTTCCCTTCACACACGCATTCACTGTGTCCAGGGGCATCGGAGGCACATGTGTCACCCGAGCTATAGGGAGACGCCTGCTCACAGTGGGTCACCCTTTAAGTGGGTGACACAACTGGCATGTCCGCTCACGGCCGCCTGGCCCCCAGCCACAGCCACATGCTAGCGGTCGCGGTTCCAGCTCAGACCCCTCCCTGGGCAACCGGCATAGTCCCTCCGGCTCCCACCTGCAGCCCCGCTGTCTGCAGGGTGGGCTGAGGAGGTCCCGCTGCCGACCCCGGAGCCGACCCACAGGGTAGGCCCGAGGACACCGGGCCGAGACATGCTGCAAACTGGAGAAGGCGATGGATCTGGCAGACGCAGGCGCCCCGCAGCACTGCCCCCGCTGGCTGCCCCCCTTCCTCTCCTCCCTTGCTGTCAGCCTCTTCCAAGAAGCCCCCTGGATTTCAGAGGAGGCTCCTTTCTAAACAGCCCTCACTGTCTACCGCCCCTCCCATCTTCCCCTGCAGCCCTAGGGCAGTTGTTAATGGCCTGGCACACGCTTGCCTTATGTCATAGCTGTACATGTCCTTCTCCGGGCGCCCGTGAACGATCCAGTGGGCCAGCTCCTGCCCACAGCCACCGCCCAGCATCATTCCTGCCAGGAGGAGCCCCAGGTGTGCAGTCTGTCCCCAGTTCGGCACCCCTCCCATCCCAGGGCAGCACCACCCCGAGCCTGGACCTCATGTCTGGCTGCTGCAATGGGCCTCACCCCTCCCTGCAGGCCTCTCTTGCCTCCAGCCCACCAGGGCCACAGTGCTCCTGGGCCAGTGCCCCCAGAGCTCTGAGAACTGAAGGAGAGGCCACCCTTCTCTGCTCCGCCCTCACTCATGGGGGTGCTGGGGAGGTGGCTGCCCATACTCACCAGCACTGTTGAAGCCACAGCCTAGGAAGAATCCTCGGAGTTCAGGCGCCTCCCCCATCAGGGGCTTGTGGTCGGGTGTGAAGGACTCTGAAAGGAAAGGGGGCCTGAAGGTTCCTCCAGGCCCCATGCACCTGGGGGGGGAGGTCCTCCCAAAAGGGAAGTAATTGAGGCAGGGGTCTGCAGGTGCATCCTTCATCCAGACCCTCCTGATCCTTAAGACCCAGCTCAATGCCACTTCCTCCAAGAAGCCTCCCTGATTGCTCCTGCCACATTTCCTTAGCACCTTACAGGGTCCAGGTGTATCTCATGGCTACCACTCCTCTGTTGATGAGGTGCCTCACCCTGAGCCCCATCAGGGTGCACGGCTCCCTGTCTCAGTACCATCTTCTTGCTGTGTCCTGCCTGCCAGTCCTGTCCACTGGACCATGAGCACCATGAGGGAAGGGACTGGCCTTTGCTCACTGCTGTGCCCAAGGCCCAGCACAGGGCCCAGCAAACAGGAGGTGCTTGATAAATGTTCAATGAACAAATGAATGATGGACGTTCTTTGAGAGAGGGGACCAAACCTCCACTGTCTGCCACCAATGTGCCACAGGCAGAGGTCAAGACTCGGAAGGAAAGGGACCCTCAGGCATCATTACAGAGAGCTGAGCTTTGCAGCCACAATCCTGGGTTAAACTCTGCTTTACCCCTTCCATGCTGTGTGACCTTGGGTGAGCCACTTCACCTCTCTGAGCCTTAATTTCCTCATCTGTAAAATTGGGATCATGGTACTTTTTTCACAGGGCTCCAGGTTTGTTTACAAATACTTGAAGTTTACAAATACTATGTCCCCAGGGCTTTGAACACGACAAGTCCACCCCCAGCCACCCCCCCCCACCTCCGCACCCCTCTTATGCCCCCCAACCTCCCTGGAGCTGACAGGAATGCAGAGGGAGTAAATATGTAAATGAATAAAAGAGAAAATGCCTGGTCAGAACATGTGCTGGGATAAGGGGTCAGGGGTGGCAGGGTGCTGGCTGCTCCAACGGCTCTTTCTGGCTCACCCGATCATCACCCCAGGTTACAGACAAAATGGGGCGCCATCGGGTCTGACTTATCCCCGTCACCCTGATAGGGAGCATGGTTCTGGGACCCAGCCGAGTTCTTAGCTTCTGCACAGGACTGGGAACAAGTTCGGACTGCTCCCGGGGGTGATCGGGGTGGCATCTGAGCAGATGGAAGCTACCAGCCCTGCGGGACCTGTGGGAGTTTCCAAACAGCCAGAGGGGCTGCACCTCGGAGGGCAGAGAGAAGGGCCAGGGATGGCTGCAGGGGCAGGTGGGGGAGGCGGGTCAGAGAGGGGCTGAGCCAGCCCAGAGATCCTCCAGCGCAGAGACGGAGAGACGGAGAGAGGAATGGAGGAGACAGGAGGGGGAGAGGCACGTGGTGAAGGTCAGGAGCTCCCTGGAGCCTCTGCGGAGACCCAGTGGGCGCTGGCCCTGCAGCTCAGAGGTGGTCGCTGGGGGGCAGGTTTTGGTGAGGTGAGGCTGCAGTTCTGTCCTGGCTGAGCAGGTGAGCCCTGGGGGAGCGTGGAAACGGTTCCAGGCCCTGGGCAGGCAGGATGCACTGAACAACCCCACAGGGATCTGAGGACAGCTGGCAGGAGTGTTTTGGGGACAAGAGGCCGGAATGTTAAAAAAAAAAATGACTCAAGACTGAGTAACAGACTGATGGGGAATGTGCAGGGCCTGGGGCAGCGAAGATAGGGGCCCCTACTGTGGCTGTAAGTCCCCGCCCCCGAATGGGAGCCTCCCTGCCCCCAGCTTCCCCGAGTCAAGGGTGCCTGGGACTTCCCTGTTCTGTTCTGTTGGCAAGGCTGAAGGCCATTGCCCGAGCTTGTCCACCCTGGCGAGGAGGAACCCTAGTTCCCCCAGGAAACCTCAATCACAGACAGGAAGCTAGACACAAGGTGTCCTGGCATGCACACACCTCCCCCAGAGGGCCTCCTAGGAGCAGTGACTCCCAGGCTGACTAAGAGCCCTCCCTGGGTTACCTGTGCCCTTGGGGTTTGCAGTCCTGCGTTTCTCACTGCCAGTCCCACACAGGCTGGGGAGGCGGCGGGGACAGTGAGTCACCGGCGCGCGGCCAGGCCCAGGCCTGTACTCAGTCCGGAGTCAGGGGCGCACCCACCCTGCTGCCGCTGGCGCGGAGGTCCTCCTCACGGGCCCGCAGATGAAAGCAGCCCAGGCTGGCGGCCGTGTAGACGCAGACCGCAGAGAGGGCCGGGCTCCGCAGCAGGCCACCTGCCCCTGGCATCAGGACCCTCCCCTGCCCTGTGCTGGCCCATCCCTCCTCACTCCCTGGGCGACCGTGGAAGCCGCTTTACCCCGGCCTCTGTCTGTCCACTTCCCCTTGTGGGACTCACTGCCATCCGCTTGTGCCCGTGCCCTGCACCTCACCTCACACGCGGCCTCTCCTCCTCACTGCCCAGAGCTGAGTGGGCGCTTTGTGACCCTGTTCACAGATGAGGACACGGAGGCACAAGGGCCTCAGGGCTCGGACACAGGTTCCTCTTTGGGGAACACTATCTTTTTGAACCTCTCCACCGCCTTGCCCGAGGCAAGCCTCACCCTACCCGTTTCTTGCCTTTGTTGAGAATGAAAGAGATGCTGTGCCCCCGGAAGGTGGGCCAGTGCCCGCGGGATTCTGCTGGAGCCATGGCAGGGCGGCGAGGCACTGGCCTGTGCCCGGCCTGCTCCCCTGCACAGCACCCGCTCGCCCTTCAGAGCTTGGCTGGGTTGCCCCTCTCTGGGGGCCCACCCGGCACTTACTACCCCACTGCTTCCCATCACAGCACCTTCCCCACTGGGCCGCAGTCGCTAACCACCCTGGGTCTGTCCAGCCAGACCGTGCCTGCCCGCCTCTGGCCCCGAGGGGCCAGCTAACACTGGGGGCGGGGCAGGCGAGTGACGCTGCAGGTGCTGCCACTGGTAGCTGCTGGGCTCAGCCACACCCAGGGTCCTGCAGCTGTAAACATCTGGTTCCCCAGGCCAACGCGCGCGCCCTTCCTCCCTCCCAGAGACCACCCTCTGCCAAGATTCCAGGCAGCGGCCTCACCCTGCGCCCTCACCCTGCAACAGGTCGCCTCCCCTGCTATGGAGCGCGCCTCCCCTGGCGGCACCACTCAAGCTCTGGCCAGCCTCTTACCGGCTGGCGTGCTCCCCGCGTGCACTCAGCACGGAGCAGGCGCTCAGCAGAGTTACACTGGCCTGGGTGAGCGCTGGGCATGCTCCTTCCCTCCACATCCCCGCTCCCATGGCTCCTTGGCCTGGAATCTTACTCTGGGACCTTCTCATCTGCACACAGCCTTGGAGACCCGGCTCCGACCACCTGCCCGGTCTGCATTAGCCTCCCCCACCCGGGGTCCCTTAGCTCCCTGGGCAACCCCAGGCTGGCACTGTCCGGTCATTGGGTGGTCATTTCTCCTTGCTGAGCTGCAAGTTACTTGTGCAAGGATCTGTCACATCGTCTTTGAAACTTCAAGGTGTGGCCCGGCTGGTACAAAAACGGCCAAACACACTTCAGCTGCTTCTCCCAGCCTGGTGCGCGGTCCGCGTGAGCACCGGCCAGCGGGGTGGGGGTCCGGGGCTGCGCTACGCAGAGTGGGCGTCCAGGGGCCTGGGCACCTTTGCTCACTGCCCCCGTTTCTGCTCCGGCTACTTCAGCTCAGCTCTCCTGGAGGCCAGAGAGGAGACTGGGGCTCGGGGCCCTGCCACGCTGAGTGAGTGAGTGGCCCTGTCCGCACTGGCTGCCCAGGCCGAGAGCAAAGGGCTGAGGCCAACAGCCTAGGGTGGGAGGGCAGAGCTCCCTGGGAAAGTGGGGCTGAGGCTACGTTTGGACCTGGGAGCCTGCAGCTCTGGGAGGATAGCGTCTGAACGGCCTTGGCCTTCCCACCGCCCCACGCTCAGCCTCTTGGGATGCTGGGAGGGGGGCTCATCCCTTTTTACCGATGAAATACCAACTTCCAGGGACAAGCTGAGTGGGGATGAAGAGCCCAGGCTGGCATGCCAGGAGGGGTTCACACAGGGGTGCAGAGAAGTCTGGCGGGGCGTCTATGGGCAAATTTCTGCCCAGCGCCCAGGTTTTTTGCCTACAAAGGGAAGTAAAAACAACACGGACAGCCCAGTGCTGCTGGGAGGAGAAGATGAGAGCCTGGAGCGGTGGCCTGGGTCCCTCTCCGGCCCAGCCAGCCTCAGCAGTCAGCCCCGACGACCCAAGGACCCCCATCCCAGCTTCCAGGCCTCCCCACTTACCCGGGCCACAGACTGTGGACTTGACCCCCGTCTTCTCGAGCACAGGGACGCGGTTGATGGCGCCTTCGATGTGCTGAGTGAACACATCCCAGTCCAGGTCAAAGAGGCCAAAGGCAAACTTGTCGGACACCTGGGGAGGCAGGGCGGGGGCCCTGCTCTTTGACAGCCACCCGAGGGGAGCCGAGCCAGCCGGTCTCCGCCGAGTGACACGGGTGCCAGGGCTGGGCTTGTCCCCTCAGGTCTCCTCTATTTGTCCCCCTCCACCATCCCCCCAGCAGATCCTGTCTGCTGCCCCTTCCCCCCACCCCCATGCTCAGGCCCCACCTACTTTGCCCTTGACTGACGCAGTGGCCTCTGCCTGGCCGCCCTGCTTCCCCACCTTCCTTCAGATCCTAAGTCAGATCCTGCCGTCTCTAGCTCTCAAGCCTCCCCTGGCTCCCAGAGGCTTGCAAAGCCCTGCGTGAGCTGGCCTGCCCACGTCTGCCACTGACCCAAGGCCAGGCTGAGCTTCCTTCGGTTCCTCAAGGAGGCCAAGCTTGCTCTGACCTCAGGGTCTTCCCCTGTGCCCGGGGCGGTCCCTCACACCTTGTTCTCTCTGCAGGGCCCTGCCTGGATGTCACCTCCTCAGGGGGTTCCTCCTGACCAGTGTGAAGGGCATCCTTACACCCCATCCCACTAGGTTTATCCTGAGCCTGCTGACTTCATGCAGTGTCCACATCACCATCCAAAACTGCATTACTTGTTTGTTTATTGTCTGTCTCCCTACGAAGATACAGGCATCCTAGAACCAGGACTTTTATCTTCGTTTCCCTCTTTTCCCAGCAAGTAGTCATTTAGTCATTCAATCTGTGGACTAAATGCATGAATATAGGTGCAGGACTGACCTATGCATGTTCAAGGGAGCCTCGGGGCCAGCGCTCCACCCCGAGGCCCCCAGGAGAGTAGCCCAGGTCCAGGGAGATGCCGCTGCAGCCAAGGGGTGGGAGGGGGACGGAAAAACAAACAGAATGCTGGCTGATGGACAGAGGATTTGAATGTTTTCAGGACCTTTTAAAGTCATTCTGTTGCATTATTGCTGCCTCTAACTATGATGTCTTGAGACAAGCTCCCTACCTGCCCCAGGTCTGGACCTACCTGAGTGCCAGGTTCTTTTAGGGTTGGAGGAAATGGGTTGGACCCTTGTGGGCGAGGGGTCCTGACATTTCTCACTGTGCACCTGAGGACCCTCAGGCTTTCTGGAGGAAGGCTTCTCCACACCCAGACGCAGCCCAAATGCCCTCCCTCAATCCCTTGGTCCCTCACCTCCTCCCAGAATATGGGGTTGGCTTCGTAGCCGCCAACAGACAAGGCATCCCCTTGGAGGCGGAGGTACACTGAGGCATCGTGGTCACGGACGTTGGGCATGTTCTGGAAGGCAGAGCAGAGAGGCCTAGGCTCAGTCAGGACTGGGCAGTGGACCAGCACCTTCACTGGGGGCCACAGGCCCACAGCAGACCCACCCACAGTGCCTCCTCCTTGTGTAGGGTCCTGAGGACCCAGTGACCCGGGATGCCAGCCCACAGTGGACAAACCACCCCCATTCCAATCTCTCCATCCCAAACCCCATAAGTACAGCGAAGATGTAAAAAGGAGGAATGCAGGCAGAGAAGAAAAGATAAAACCCCCAAAGATGAGAGAACAGGGCAGAGGCGGCGGCAGACAGGGAGATCCTGACCGACATGGAGGAGCAGGGTGGACAGAGGGCTGGCGCCCTGGCTCGGGCTTGGGGGCAGGCCTGAGTGAGCCAGGCCAGTTCTGCCCCCTCCGTCCCCTCCAATCTGCAGGGGCCGAGCCTGTGGCGAGCCGGGTCTCTGTGGCGAGCACAGGAATGTTGGGCAGAATGGGTGTGTGTGTGCACACATGTGGGTGAGTGTGTGTGCACGTGAGTGTGAAAGAACATGTGCATGTGCATTAGTGTATGCGTGTTTGTGTGATTGTGCATGTGAGCAAGCATGAACGACAGAGCTTGGTGTGCATGTGTACATGTGAACAGGAAGACCAGGGTCTCTTCAAAGCAGCGGGCCCAGGTCCCCTTCACCTGACCCCGAGCAGCCCAGGCCTGGCCCTGCCTACAGGATCCCCAGTGGGCTGCCAAGCCTCCCCAACAGCTGACCAAAGACTCCTGTGGAGACACCGAGTGGCCTGGGGAAGGCTCCAAACACTGACCCTGGGGCCCCTCCCCAGGAAGGAGGGCTCGTGCCTCTACCCTCTGCAAAAGGCTCTCCTGTCCCATCCCTCCAAGCTTCAGGCAGCCTGCGGGCTCCCTCCCGAAACTGAAGCCACAAGGAGAACATCAGAGAAATGAGAAGATTGGGCCTGCGAGGCGAGGCGCTGTGGAAAAGGTTCAGCCCCGGATCAAGAAAGAGGTCTTTTAATGAGATATGATCATCAAAATGAAAAAATTCAACAGGAAGGCTGAATTTTTAGAAAGACCAAGACTGTCTTGTAGGTATCAGGCTACAAAAGATAAAGAAACTGAGATCAGAAAGGGAAAAAAACGAAGAGAATCAGAAGATCAGTCCCAAGGGGCCAACGTCTGCCTTCCCGGGGCCCCAGAAGGAGAAAACAGAATATGCAGTAGAAAGAAACCTCGAAGCAAAAACGAAGATGATTTCACAGGTTGAAAATCCTGCATCCCCATATCGGAGTGCTCACAAGCGTTCACCAAGCCCTGTGAACGGAGCAGGCCCGCACCAAGGCCACATCAGGGTGAACTATCAGAACCCCAGGTGAATGGGTGGGTCCTAAGTAAAGGACTAGTACCTCTGCAGGCTAGAAGACCTGGAACAAAGTCTTCCAAATTCTGACAATAATTTTAAATGCAGAATTCTAGACCCAGTCAATCCATCACTTGAGCATAAGGAAAGAATAAAGATTTTTCAGACATTCATGGACAAAAAACCATTTACTTCCCACATATCCCTTCTCAGTAAGCAACCAGAAAACATGCCATGGATCAAGGGAGCTGCAGATCCAAACAGAAGAGGGGTGGGAGGTCCCGGGGTAACAGCCAAGCAGAGGCCAAGAGGCGATCAGTCCAATGTGGTGATCAGAAGGCAGCAGGAGGAGGGAGATGGGATTTACAGACTATGTGCTTTTTCTGATGTGTATGAGGATGCAGAAAATATTATAGGGATTTGACTTACCTGTTGAAACATTTAGGGGGAAAATTGTGACCGTTATGAATATAGATGCAAATATCCTTGACAAAATACTAGCAAACTGAATCCAGCTATATATAGAAAAAATCATATACCATGACCTAATGGGATTTATCCCAGGAATGCAAGGTTGGTTTAGCATCTGACAATCAGCCTATGGAACACACCACAGTGAAAGAGTAAAAGACAAAAACCACTAATCATTTCAATAGCTGCAGAAAATACAGAATTTGACAGAATCCAACACCTTTCATGATAAAAACACTCAACAATCTAGGAATTGAAGGGAAGTTCCTAAAAAAGATATTTGAGAAACAGCCACTAATTTGCAGCTTTTCCTCTAACCTAGCCAAGAGAAGAATGTCCACTCTCACCATTTCTATTCAACATTGCACTGGCGGCTTTAGCCAGAGCAACAATTAGGCAAGAAAAAATAATAAAGGCATCCAGATTGGAAAAGAAGAAGTAAAATGATCTCCATTTGCAGGTGATACCGTCCCAAGTCTAGGAACCCACTGAAAACCTATAAGACCTAATAAAATAGTTCAGCAAGGTACCTGCACACAAGGTTGATGTACAACAAATAAACAATTTTATTTCTATACACCAGCAATGAATAATTGTAAATGAATTAAGAATAGTCCCATTTACAAAATAATAAAATGCTTATGAATAATATTAACAAAAGGAGTACAAAACTTGTGCTCTAATAACTGCAATATTTTTGAAAGAAAGAAAATCTAAATAAATGGAAAGACATTCCATGTTTCCAAAATGAAGACTTACTATTGTTAAGATGGCAGTACTCCCCCAGTTGATCTACAGCTCCCACACAATGCCCATGGAAATCTCAGCTGGCTTCTTGGCAGAAATTGAAAAGCTGATCCTAAAATTCATACAGAAATGCAAGGGACCCAGAATATTCAAAACAATCTTGAAAAAGAAGAACAAAGATGGAGGACTTTTACTTGATTTCAAAACTTACTACAAAACTACTATAACCAAGACAGAGTGGCATAACAGGGAAAAGCATGTAGATGAATGGAATAGAATCAAGAGTCCAGAAATAAACCCTCACATCAATGGCCAGTTGATTTTCCACAAGATTGTCAAGGCAATTCATGAGGAAAAGAATAATTTTCAACAAATCATTCTGGCCACAACTGGATAGCCACGTGCAAAAGAAGGAACTCAGGCCCCTTCCTCACACAATATATAACACTTAATCAAAATGGATCATAGACCAAAGTGTAAGAGCTATAACTATAAAATTCTTATTAGAAAATGTAGGAGTAAATCTTTGTGGCCTTGGGTTAGGAAATATCTTCCTAAATATGACACTGAAAGCACAAGTGACTAAAGAAAAATTACATAAGTTGGAGTTTATCAAAATTAAGCACCTTTGTGCTGCTAACAATACCATCAAGAACGTGAAAAGGAAACCCACAGAATGAGAGGAAATATTTGTAAATCATAAATCTGATAAGGTACTGGCATCCAGAATGTATGAAGAACTTTAATAACTCAATAAAAATGCAAATAACACAATTTAAAATGAGCAAAGAATCTGAATAGACATTTCTCCAAAAAAGATATGCAAATGGCTGGTAAGCACATGAAAAGATGTTCAACATCATTAGCCGTTAGGGAAATGCAACTCAAAACTACAATGAGATCCCACTTCATAATGACTAGGATGGCTAGATCAGAGAGACAGACAATAACAAGTATCCGTGAGGATGTGGAGAAATCAGAACCCTCATACACTGCTGGTGGGAATGTAAAACCGTGCAGGTGCTTTGGAAAACAGTCTAACAATTCCTCAAAGAATTAAGCATAGAATTACTATATGACTTAACAATTCCACTCAAAGATGTCTACCCCAGAGAAATGAAAACATAAACCACACAAAAATGTGTACATGCATACTCACAGCAGCATTATTCATAATAGCCAAAAGCGGAGACAGATCAAATGTCCATCAATAGATGAATGGATAAATAAAATGTAGGACACAGTAGACTATTATTCAGTCAAAAAATGAATGACATTCTGATACATGTACCACATGCATGAACCTTGAAAACTTCATGCTGAGTGAAGGGAGCCAGACACAAAAGGCCACATGTGGTATGATTCCACTTTATTGAATGTCTGGAATAGGAAAATCCATAGAGACAGAAATCAGATTAGTGATTATCTAAGGTTGAGGGTGGGATGGGAAATGCGTGTGGCTGACAGTACGTGTGGAGTTTGGGGAATGAAGATAATGTCAGATAGACATAGCTGGCAAGTTACAGTTAGTGACAGTTACATAGAAAACCGAGACAGTAGAAAAAAGCTATTAATAACTCCAGGAAACACAAAAAGTTGTACACTATTTGCTCAGGAGTTAACAATATTTATGTTGTCATTGTATTGCAAACACTGACTACTGATTTAACCAATGAACAAACAAAACAAAATCATTTTAGTAAACAAACAGGAGTGGAGAGAAGCCCCCCTCCTCTGTGGTTCCTCAGTGCTGGAGGGAATGCGTCCAGCCCCTTTCTCAGTTACCCCTGCCCTGGAGACGGACACGTCGGATATAACCCCTCTGCCCCCTCTTTGAGGACATGCAGATTAAAAGGGGACATCTGGCAGATGCCCTCTCCGCTAGCTGTCTGTCTCCTCTGTCGAGCTGGAATGAGAATGTCTAGGATGTTGGAGGGGTTGCTGATGGGAGTAGGATTCTCAGCAACTGAGCATTTCAGAAATAACAATACTGACATCATTGCCTCTACTGTCAACACTACTCTAAAAATGAAGAGAAACACAATTAAATAAATAAATAAATAAAAAATAAACCCACCGGTGCTTCATAATGCAGGACAGTGGGGACACCTGGTGGCCAGGGAAGCCCCTGACTTCTGCCCCAGCAGGCCCAGGGTCCTCACGTCCCAGCTCCAGCTCACCTAGCTGCCTTGGGGCCCCAGCACGTGCTCAGCTCAGTCCCGAGGCGTCCACAGGGTCCCCTCACTGCGCTCTCCGTGCAGGAGCCCACCCTATAGGTATGACCCTGGTCCCACTGAGGCCCCTGCCTCCCAACCTGAGCCCATTCCCTTCCGTCTGCTTCTCCTGCCCCCTACCCCCCGAAGTCCTGTGGGCTTCCTCCAGGAAGCCTGCCTGACAGCTCCAGCCTTCCCTGCTCTCTTCCTCTGTAGTACCAGCCGGCTGCGCCTCCCCATGCCCCTTGGTCACAGTCGTCGTCCTCAGCACAGCCACCGCCTACTGTGTGCCTGCCACGTGCAGGACCCCACGCTCAGCACTCCAGCTCCAACTCAGTTCCTCCCTCAGCACAGCCCTGTGGTCGGTGCAACTGTTACCATTTTGTAAACAAGGAAACTGAGGCTCAGGCGGCACCTTGACTTGCCTAGGCTGGGTAACAGAGGAGTGGGGAAGCAGACCCCAAGCCTGGGTCCCTTTGCATGGCTCTGTAGGGGGGGGGGTCGGGGGAATGCCCGACCCCCAGAGAGCCCGTGCGGTCCCGTGTGGGGACAGAGTTTGTGACCAACCCACATAAACCTGGCTTGGCTCTGACTTTGAAACTCATGGAGGGCCCGGGCTGACTCTGCCCTGCTTCTTCCTGAAAGGTGGGTGCTCCCAAGCCAGGCATCAGGAGGGATCAGGGCCTGGAGAGCCTGAGGCCACAGTCCTGGGCATGGTGGATGCCCTGGGGTCCCCATCCCAGGACAAAGCCCTTGTCCTACCCTCCAGCCTGCCCCCAACTTTAGGCCAGCCCTCCAGAGCCCACTGCAGCCTGAGGCCGGCCCTGACAGCCACCTGGGGGCTCCCCCTGCAGAACCGGGGCCACAGACTCATCCTGCCGACAGCTACAGTGGTTTCTCTCTGCTCCCCAGCGCCCGACCCAGCAGGCGGCACCATGCAGTCCCCAGGAGGCGTGAGCTGGATTAAACTCATCCTTCTGTGAGTGGGGAAAACCTGCATCAAGGCAGAGGGACCGGAGCACGTGGGGACCCTGGCTCCTGCCCAGTTCTCCACCCTCTGCACCACTGAGGTCCAGCCAGCCGCCAACCTCACGTGTCCCCAGTGACCAGAGGGAAGCCAGGCTTATCCAGGGCGGGGGCGAGGCTCCCAGGACACTCTTGCCGGGGCCTGACCCTGCGCGAGGCCGGTTTCCGCCCTCACCTCTCCCCTCTGCCTGCGCCTGGGCGGGCCCCTGAGCTGCCTGCTGGTCCCTGGCCGCCATGCTCCATGCACTCTCCTCGCCCATCTGGGCCTTGCTCTGCTGCCTTCATTGCCTGCAGCAGATCCCTCAGACAAGCGCCCCCACCTGGGCCCCCCCCCGCCCCCCGTCCATGGGCTGGGGGCCTGGACCCGGCCTGCAGAGCCCTTGTCAGCCTGCTTTGAAACAGCTTGTGCGCTTGTCTGTACCCGCCCGTAGCTCCATGCCCGCCAGAACCAGGCCCCTCCCTGTGTCAGAGGCCCCGCCTAGAACAGGGTCTGAACCACAGATCTTATCCTGTCAACGTTTGATAGAGAGAAGGTGGGGGTGGAGGGTTAGATGGAATGGTGGACAGATGGGTAGATGGACGCACAATGAGGGGTGAGGCATGCTCAGTGACAAGGGGACAGGGAACTACCGGCCACCACCACAGGACAGGGGTCAGAAGGGGTAAGGAGGGAAGGGGTCCATAGGCCCCCTCCTCCCTTGCAGAGGCATCACTGGGCTCCCAGGAAGGTTCTGGGGATGGGGAGCAGTGCCCCCTCAGATTGGCACCCAGGGCATGTTTGGGATCAGGCAAACATTTGGGGGTTCCCAAAACACCTGGGGTACAGGACCTGGCAGCGCAGCACCATGCAGGCCAGGCTTGGGCATCGGTAAGGAGCTGTGCCTTGAAGTCCAAGGGGGCTGGCGCCACCGGAGTCACCCTGGTGCTACCCCATTCATTCTCACACCACCTGAAACACTGTGATACCACGCCCACTTCACAGATGAGGCGAAGAAGCTCAGAGTGGTAGGGGAACCCACGAGGGTCACTCCACCTGCAAGGGCTGGGCTCACAGCTGGGTCCTTGCGCCACCCCACAAGCCAGCCCCCCACAGCCTGACAGTGCCTGGGGCCATCTACCTACCTGGATCCCCTCAATGCGTTCTGTGACAACGTAGGCATGGTGCATAGCCACCAGCGGGACCTTGACCCCAGCCATCCGGCCCACAGCGCCCGCCCATACTCCTGCAGGTAAAGCACGGACAGGTCAGCTCTGCTGGCAGCTGGTGGGGCCTGCCAGCTGGGAGGGTATAGGGCACCTCTGCAGGTCTGTCTGCCCTGGCAGTGACTCCCCACACTGGGCCCCCACCCAGAGAAAGGCCAGGGCTAGGGAGCAGCCACCACCAACACTCAGGAGCCGAGAGAAACCCATTCCCACCTGCACAGTTGACCACACAGGGCGTCTGGATGGAGCCGTGCTCTGTCTCCACTGCCGCAACCCGCCGCACCCCAAAGTCATCCGTCTGCACACGGATGCCAGTCACCGGGCAGTTCTCGATGACCTAGGAGAGAGAGGAGCTGCTTCCAAAGCCGGGTGGGGCTCTCTGCGGTCACTGGCCCCACGCTGTGGGAGCACTGCTGGCGTGGGGGCTGGGGACGGGGGTAACCACAGTGCCGGAAACTAAATCCACGCATTCCTGGACCTGGAGAACTTGTTCCCAAACACAGTGGCTCTTTTTTGTAAAGTGAGTTTAAAAGAGAAAAAGAAAGCCAGGCTCTTTGGCGTAGCAGATGTCTGTGGCCTACTCTTTGGCAAACAGGTCACAAAACAGTGCTGTGTGGCTTCACTTTGTCTACAAGTGTGTCTCTGCGGGGAAAATGCTCAGACTAAAACCAAAACGCCAGCACTGGTTGCCTCCGGGTGATGTTCACTCTTGTTTTCGCTTTATTTGTCTTTTCTACAACAATGGGTGCATTTGAGACAGAGATGACGACACATCAAGGAAGCGACTTTGAGAGGATTCACTTGCCCAGCCGGGCCAGAAGCTCAGGGAGGGGAGGAGGCTGACACCCGGGGAGCTGCAGGGCACAGCCCGCCACCGCAGGGTGGATCAGAAGGCTCAGGTCCCACCCCGCCCACGGTTACCAGCAGGGAGGACAACACCTGTGCTCAAGCCTTCTGCTCTTGGGGTTCTCAGGCAGGAGTGGGGACTGGGAGCAGGAGACCCAGGGCCCGTGGCCACCAGTACCTGCGCTCCCCGGGCTGCCGCGGCCCTGGCAAGGGCGCTACAGGTGCCGGCAGGGTCCATGGTCCCATCGTGCGGCACATACAGGGTCCCGTAGAGGTCGTCCACGTTCATCAGCGGATACAGTGTCTTGGTCTCTGCCGGGCTCAGCACGTGGGACTCCACGCCGTAGACCTTGCCCAGCTGGAGCACGGGAGGAAGCTAGTCAGTTCCGGGGAGCAGACCTCCTCTGGATACTCGCCTCCCCATCTGGGCTCCCTGGGTCAGCTCCAACCCTGCCTCCTCCAGGAAGCCTTAGCTGGCCACCACGCCCCAGCGGCCCCTGTCCCTCGGGCCAGCTCCGCATAAATGTAAGGAGCATGGCATGGTGGCACCCGCGTGCTCCGGGGCCTTCCCGCCTTCCCTGTCCAGCTCGGACACTAGCCATGCGGCCCAGGCAGGTGAGGGTGATAACCGTTGACGTGGCTGAAATCCCTGAAGAGCTTAGTTCAGACCTTAACACATGAAGGCTTACTATATAAAATAAATTAAAATAACCACTGCAGGGCTAATAGCTTTGGCTTGAGGATCAGTTTCCAAATCAGACCAGCTTGCCAGAAAGATCAACGTGGTCATCTGTCCCAAGGCCCTGACTTGGTGGGACAGCCCACACCCCCATCACATTCGACTGGCCCAAGCAAAGCCAATCAAATGTCCCCAGGCATGGCCAATCAGGACAGGCTCCGCCCATCTAGAGCTGAGCCGAGCCAATCAGCTTCTCTGTCTGAAAATTGGGAATGAAAAGAGGCAGACCTCGGTCTGCAGCCTGGGGACCGGAGGTGAACAGACGAGGGCGCTGGTGGGGGCTTCCTCTAGTCGCCTCCATCCCAGCTTATGAGTGAGCTCAAGAGGAGGGGGCAGAATACGGCTACGTCCTGACCCTTAGACCCAGGCCCATCTGACGAGACCAGCTGCCGCTGCTCCGTCCTGGGCGCCCAGGGAGCTCAGGGTCCCTGCCACAACCGGCCTCGGCTCACCACACAGCAGGCGCTGCTCGCTGGGTCCTGAGCGGGTATTCAATCGCTGCTCATAAGGATGAACTGCTGGAGAAGCCTGTCTCACCCATGCCCTGGAATTATGGTCCAGGCTGGCTGCTCTGGGTTAGGAACGAGCGCCCCTCCCAGCACAGGGTTCCTCTGCCCGGCTCCCCCACGACACCTCCCTAAGCCCTGTCGGTGTTGCAGAGAAGGGTGCTGCCCTCTGGGTAGTGTGCTTCCTTATCCACCCTGGCCCCTGTGGGCACCACACACCGTGATGATGACTCCCGCTTACTGGGCCCTCCTGCCTCTGGGGCTCCGTGCACTGTGCTCGGAAACAAGGTCCCGTTTTAAAGGGGAGAAATCCAAAGCTCAGAGAGGCAAGGTCACTTGTCTCATGTTCCCCAGCCATCAAGGGCAGCCCCAGAGTTTGAACCCAGATCTGCTGGGCTCCTTCCCTGAGCCACGCTGCCCTGCCGCCCTGGTAGGGAGCCCCCCACCCTGGCAGGGCACACACCGACATGAGCCTCTTGTACTCATCCAGACGCTGCTGGTTAGACGCGATGAACAGGCCCCCGTTTTGGATCCAGCCTGTGTGCAGCCCTGTCTCCTCCTCCAGGTCACGGCTCACCACGCGCCTCGTGTGGGCCAGAAGCTCCACCTCCACGTCACTGGGCCGCAACTGCCACAGCAGGCCTGGCCAGGGAGGGCCGGGCACCGTCAGTCCCCAGCAAGGAGTGCTCTGCCCCTCTCCCCACAGGCCAGGTCCTCCCGATACCAGGTAGCAGGCCACGGGGACCCCTGGGAGGCTGATGAGCAGGAAGTGATGGGGTCAAAGCCGAGTTCTAGGATGGGCCTCCAGGCCCTTGGGCAGCTGCAAACGACAATATCAAAGGCTCCCAATTATGGAGCACCTACTGTGTGCCAAGTCCTGGGCTATGCCTGTTACAGGGTGACAGCAGCCCTGTGAGGTGGGCATGATTACCTTACAGAGTAATTAAGGTGGCAGAAACTGTCCTGTGCCCAGGATCAGAAAGCTGGGGGTGGGGACCCCGACCCAGAGCAGACAGCAACCCAAGAGCGGGCTCCTCACCAGTGAAGCTGTTCCCCTCGGGACACAGTCTGGGAGGGACAGGGCAGGGGGAGGTCAGTGTGACAGTGCGGGGAGAGGCTCATGGGCCCTGCTGAGATGGGACAGCGGGAGGGTGCAGGCCGTGGCGTGGGGCCCTGACGGTCAGCTCTCAGGCTGTGTGGTGGTGCCTCAGGGTCTTTCCAGTGCCACATTCAGTGACCTTACACTGGTGACATGGGCCAGTGTGGGAGTGTTTACCCCACAGAAACTGGCACACTTAACCCAGGGTTAAGGCAGAAGTTTTGTTGCCCTGCAGCCATGCACAAAGTAGGTGCTTATTACATGTTCACTGGTTAGTTAGGAGGATGTGAATCTGGGACACATCTGGTGCCCATGGAAGACACTGCTCTCTGGGGCCCTGAAGGCCCCGTCCCTGCCCATCCTCTCCCGCCATGGGTGCTCCTCCTCCCTGGTGGCTCCGGGGAAGGGGCTTCACCCTGAACAGGCAGCCGCCTGGGCCCCTGACTCTGTCTCAGCTCTGCCCTTCAGGATCCCACAGGCACTGACTGCGCTCTCTCCCCCTCCCCCAACAGCTCTTCAGAGACGGGGGCGGGCAGGGCCCCCCAGTCTGCCCACCTTCAGCCTGACTGAGAATGTTTCCTCCGTGCCCTTCCCCCTCCGGCTCAGCCGCCTCTAACAGGCCTGTGGGTGTCCACCCAGAATGGGCCCTTCACTGCACCCAGGCCCTGGCCCCGCCTGCCCGCAGGCCCTACCTGCTGTGTGCCAGGTGGTCCCAGAGGTCAGGCGCTCCCGCTCCAGCAGTACTGCCCCACTCACGCCCAGCTTGGCCAGGTGGTACAGGGTCTGGCAGCCCAAGCTGCCCCCACCAATGATCACCACGTTGGCTGTCCTGGGCAGGGGCCGGCTGGGGCCTTGGGCCACCACTGAGGGGCCCTGTGCCTCTCTCAGGGTCCGCTGGTATGGCACACTCTTCTCAGTGGTGGGGCCAGCCCTGCTGGTCAGGGAGCGAGGCCCCAGGCCCCATGCAGGACTCCGGCGAGGGCATGTGGCAGCCACGTGCAGGGCTCGGCTCAGCCAGGCCATGAGGACTCCAGGCTTTGGCAACTCAGGGAGCTGGGGAAAGAGTCAGGGCTGGCTGGGGTGCAGAGGGGACCCAGTGAGGGCTGTGTCCCTGTGCTTTTACCCACCAGGCTTCCTCCTGTGGCCTCCCCACAGCACATGTGCGCTCACACATCCATCCAGCGCATGCATCCTGAGGGCCTGGCGTCTATCAGACTCTGGCTGCGCCCGGGTGAGACTGCAGTGGGGGTGGGGGCAGAAGTTCCCGCACAGCCCAGGAGCAGGCTGTTGGGGGCGGCCATCAAGAGGACACGACTGCCGACTGACCCTCAAGCTGGACCTGGGCAATCAGAGGCTCCTCCCCACTGTCCTGCCCTTGGGACGTTCACCCCACCCACCACTCCGGCACCAGGACCCATTTAAAGGAAGCAGCCTTGAGAGAGCCATGTGGCTGACATGGCTGGACAGCATGGGACTGAGCCCTTTAAGGCCTCCATGAAGCGCTGAGATGCTGGCAGTGGTCAGACAGCTCTAGTCTTCATGCAGGGCCCAAGACAAGCCTCTTAGGTGTGGAGCATCCCGCCTCTGTCTTCAGTCCCTCCCTGCCCTCTGCAACCCAACACAGACAGTGAATGGGGCTGGGGGAGCCCTCCACGGGAATGCCCTCCCCACACCAGGTAGAAGTGTTTTCTGCCCGTTGAGACCGAAGGGTGGAGGTGAGGAAGGCAGTGGGGTCCAGGCCTCCCGCTCCCTCAGGCCATCCTGGGAACCAGGGAGGGGCTCCGAGGCTGGGCCACCGATTTCCCCACTCAGAGTCCTCCCAGCAGCCGGCTGTCAGGGCCCACCTAAATCCCTCCTCCTTCAGGAAGTCCTCCCAGACCTCCCCAGCCAGGAAAATCTCATAATTATAAGGATGTCACCAGGAAGCCCAGCTTCTAAGGAAAGAAGGTGCCAGAAAAGTGTCTCCCTGGGGACACCTGTCCAACACTGGGGGGAGAGATGCCTCGGAGGGGCTCCTGGGCCCACTTCTAGGATCAGCAGGAAGAGCAAGAGAATTTGCTGCGATCTCAGGCAAAGTGGGCCATGCCACCGGTGTTAAGTTATAATTGACATCAGTTTGCTAATTAAGAAAGTCGACCTCCACTTCCGAGTGCATGCCACATGCCAAGGGTGGAGGTCATTCAACAATTGCAAACTGCTCCAAAGTCAGTAAGACTGCTGTCCCATTTTACAAGGGGGGACACTGAGGCACGCAGTGGCTCACTAAGGTGACCGGTCCCAGGGCTCTATGTGGCCGAGCTGCGATGCAAGGCCAGGCCTCTGTGTGGCTGAAGACTGTGACTCTCCTGACCCCGACCAACCTCTGCAGTGGCCCAGACGTCTCAGGGCCTGGCCTGGGGGGTAGGGCAAGTGGGTGGGTGGAGACACCACACCCTGTCCCACCCTCACCGGTGCCCAGTGCAGGTGAATGGCCCAGCTCCCAGGCTGGTCAGGCTGCCCTGCCCCTCCCCGTGGCCCCTCCCAGGGGAGTAGGGACAGAGGAGGCATATGGCTGGGATTTGAGAGGCTCTGGGAGGTGGGGGGGAGGTTGAGGCAGGGCACCTCAGTCCCCTCTGTCCCCCTTTGCCCCACAGGCTGACAGCCCACCTGCCTTCTGCCTGCAGAGGTGCCCTGGGCACGTGGCTGCCCTTACCTTCAGTCCCTGGAGTTCCCTGTCCTCCAGGATCCCCGAGTGGCGTCCTGCTGGTGGAAAGTCCACGTCACGTGGTTGCCTGCACGGTCAAGGCCGGCCGTCTGTCCCCACCACTGCCCAGCACACCTGCCGGGCCTCCCTCCTCCCTTCTGTGCCAACAGGATCGGGGCTGGCCTGTAGCTGCCAGTGCCTCCTCCCACCCACGGCCAGTCCCGGAGGGCCACCCGGCCTGGGGGTGGGGGTGGCCCGAGGCTCCGCCCACCAGAAGCAGCTGCTTCTCATTAACCTGCTCTGCTGACCCTCCAGCAACCTCCCACCCCGCAGTCAGCGCTGTGGCCCGTTCATTGCCAGGGGTGAGGGTACAGGACAGCCAGGGCCTGAGCACCCCGTGATGCTCTAAAGCGGGGGCCCGGAGGAGCCCTCCTGGCAGGCTGTAGGATGAAGGGGGGTTGACCTAGGTAAGCGTTTGGCACAGTCTTCCCCCAGCGGAGAAGGGCGGGGTAGGTGCCCAGGCCCCCTGCCACCCCTACGGTGACCCACGGTCGCGCCCACCCAGCCCCGTGTTCGCTGCAGCCTGAGGCAGAGAGAAGTCCCTGCAGCTCCAGGCCGGTCCCAACCCCGCCCGCCCAGGGGACTGCCTGGGCCCTGCCCCTTCGAGGGGTGTACCTCCGCCGGCTGCAGCGCCCCTCGGCCCAGTGGGGCTGCGCTACCCACTGCCACCTCCTTCCTTTTCAAGCAGCGGCCCAGCAGGAACCGCGCGGCCCCTGACCCGCCCCGGCTGCACGGCCAACCCCGGTCACCGCCCCCAGCGGGCGGGAAGCACCGCCCACCACCCCCGCCCCGCGGCGGCGGGCGGGGCCGTGAATCCGGGGCCCCATTAACCCCGGGTGGCGGAGCAGGGGTCCTTGTTTTCTAACCTCCTGAACAGGGGTTACAGGGTTGCTGCTGGTAGACCCGTGCACCCCTGCCCGCCCCTGCGTGCCTGGCATCCCATGCCCGAAAGGAGCTTAACTTAGCACAGGCACGGTGGGCAGAAGCACAGGGCCAGTGCCAGGACCCAGCGTCTTCCGCAGGCTTCTTGGTGAGGTGGTCCGGGGCCTGAGCGCATACCTGCCCATCCAGCCTCAGATGCCCCCCTACCAGGGAGCGGGGTGCTCACTGCCTTCGGGGGCAGGTCAGCAAGTCTGGGGAGGGCGCAGGGACAGGTTCCCGAGCTGTCTGCACCCTGCCTCCTGAGCCCCCATCCCTCTGTCGCTTGCGGAGACACCCCTGAGTGGCCGGCTGTCCCACTGCACATCACCCAGCTCACCGCGGTCAGGGATGCCCACCTCCGATTGACTGCTGGGGGCACTAGAGCCAGAGAGGGGAGCCAGCCTGCTTCAGGCCCCATAAGAAACTAGTGGAGAGCCAAACAGGAAGCCTGTGGTCTGACTCTGGTCGAGGGCATTTTATCTCTGCCCAGGCAGACGATGCCCAGAGGAGACACCCAGGGGAGTGTGGGAGGATAAGCACATATGCCTCTGGATGGGCCGCGATCAGAATAGGTGCTGATTACTGCTGCAATTCACACGACCCAACAAACAATTGCGCTCTTGTGCGGTGGGGCTCTCTGTCTGTCTTGCTGCGTCTGTCTGCCCTCTACATTCATTGAGCACCTACTGTATGCAAAGCACTGCTGGAAGACCCAGAGACAGTAACTAAGACCCGGATCCCGTCCCGGAGGGGCTCAGACGTGGCCAGGAGCAAGGCAGCCCCGAAGCGGGCTGTGCTGGGGCCCCTGAGCAAGCGGCCCTTTGGTACAGCAGGAACCCAGGAGGGCATACCGGAGGAGGTGCTGGCACCATTCTCAGTCCCCACCATGTGGACAGACACCATCCCTTGCTGCTCTGGTCCCTGGAGGAAGGCTGACCCCACACCAGCACAAGGTTTCCCTGGGGTGGTGCAGGGGTCCAGGGCAGGGGACCAGCCTGGTCACTCAGCAGATGGTGGACCTGGCCCTGCAGCCTGAGGCAGGGCTGCGCTGGCATGACAGGGTGAAGCATGGGCCAGAGAAGGTGAGGAAGGAGCATCCTCCTCAGAGCCCTGGACCTGGGGTGCATGGGCAGGGGACGCAGCAGTCATTGCAGCCCCAGGCCGGCAACAGGAACCACCCAGACCCCTCCCGGCCCTGAACTCAAGGACCGGCAGCTGCTGCAAACCACCTGCAGTCAGCAGGCAGCACAGCCACCCTGGACTTTGGACAAGGGGTGGTGGTGGCTGGAGGGCCAGATGTGGCTGTAGGTCAGCGTTGTGAGATTTGTCATCGATCGGGGCCTGCGTGGGTCTGGGAGAGGCGGATGGATCCCCCTCTCCCCTGGATGCTGCAGGGCACAACTTGGGAGGTGGCCAGGTGCCATCTAGCAACGCCCAGACAGGGTCCTGCTGCCTACCTGCTGTGCCCTTGTGGACTGGGTTCCTCTGGCCAAGCCTCAGTTTCCCCATCTGGGCGGTAGGAACAAACACCCCCACAATTTCAGTTTCAGGGGTTTGTGAATTTCCCTGTGCATTATTACCTTCTACTTTTGAAGAAAACCATGGTACAAATCGAAGCCACAGTCAACCCTTGAGGGTGAGGGCTGCCTCCAGTCCTGCACACAGCCCCCACCCCTCTGCTGCGGTGGACTCGCCCCCCTGCCCGCATGGCACCCTGCCCACATGGCCTGAACACACCAGGGCCAGCTTCTTCTCGCCTAGGCTGGCCCTTTCTGCAGGCCCCGCCAGCCCTCCACCCCTGCAGGCTGGCCAGGCTTCCAGGGCAGCGGGAGGCGTCTGCAGGCCGCCCTCTGACTGGGCAGACATCCAGGGTGGAGCAGGGAGTGGGAGGGGGCAGGAGGCTCCTGCACGGAGCTCTGTGCAGCCCTGGGAAAGAGGGCCCCTGAACAACAACCGAACAGCATGGCTGACACCTGACCCAGAGGAGGGTGGTGCCCAGCCACACTCGGTACCTGGCCCAGTGGCCTCTGAGCAGTGCCAGCCTAGAGCACCTTCTGGGGGGCAGGCAGCTGCTGAGCACTTTACATGTGTCTTCTCAGAGGAGAGAGAAATGACTGCTGCCCATTGCAGAGATGAGAAACCCGGGGCAGAACACAGCCACGGGATGCCAGCCCCCGGAAATTCATGGGCCGGGGAAGTTTCCAGAACTTGATGGCTGGAGTTACTCTGCCAAGATTTTATGTATTCCAACAAGGGCCTTAAATAAAAATAACTAACAACTATCAGCATGCCTTCATGAGGACAGAATGTTCTACCACTGGGGGTAATGGTGGTCCTTCCTGAGGGCAGTGGGGAACAGCTTGGGGGGCACAGGTGTTCCCAGGAATGGGGGCCGAAGTGCCCCACAGCCGGGCACCCCGGTAGCAGGCGTGGGCAGCTTCATGCCAGGGCCCCACGGCTCCCAATTCACCCTGTGATTTGTTTCCAGCATCATTTGTGAGTGAAACAAACGTGGCGGGCAGAGCTGGCAGCTCCCTGTGCTGAGCCCTTGCAGGGCTGGCCGGTGCTCACTGCCTCCTGAGTCCTCCGGGCAGTGCCCACAGCTGTGGGCATCACCCTGTCCAGCAGGGGGGAGGACAGAGCTTGGGGGGATTGTCCTGCTCCTGTTCCCTCTCCTCCTCGAGGGCACTGGGAGGGAAGGATGGAGAAGCAGCAGCCCGAGGGGGCAAGACCCAGTGAACACCACTCAGACCCCCTGCCGGTCAGCCAAACTCTGCAGGCTCTCCTGCTGGCCCCCCGGGGGCAGGAGACGACCCTGCAATCCAGGCTATGCTTACAAGCGTCACCCTGGAGACTGTCTATAACAATCCAGGGTTCCAAGCTTGTCTTGAAAAGCTGGGACACACGGGCCCCTCTGGGTCCACCCCTTGCTTCTTTACCCTTTCACGGTTCCCACTGGCCTCTGGGAGCTTTGCTTTCTTGACCACTGACTGGGACCCTAGGCACTGCCCAGGGTAAACACAGCTTCCCCTGTCTGGCTCCAGGGGCAGGTGTCCCCCTGCCGCCTCCGCAAGACCCCTGGTGATGACAGGGCACCCAGGGAAATGAGGGTCTTGCAGTGAACAGAGGTGGAGGGGCTGTGCGGAGATGTCTTTGGCCCCAGATCTGGTTGCTTAGGTGGGGAGAGTAGCCCACTGTGGGTGGGGGGCTTGGTCTTTCCCAGACGTCGCCCTGCCAGGAGTGTGAGCCTTTGTGGGAAACATTGCCCCCTGGTGGCCATGTGTGGGAGAGCATGCGGGGAGAGCAGGACCCAGAGACGGGGAGGGTGCAGCCCCAGGCCAGGGACTGACCCGCAGACAGACCGGGAGGCCTGGGCCGTCAGGCCTTCTACACGGACACTCCCCTGGCAGGGCCTCCCTACCGACTGCCGTGGCCCCGTCTCAGCTGCTGTGAGACACGCAGCCTCTGCTGACGGGATGTGCCCATTTCTCCCCATAATTCTATTATTTTCTATATTTTAAAGCTATGCTGTGAAGTGTATCAAGCTCCCACAGTGTTAGAGCTTATCATGTAATTGTCTATTTCTATCATGAAATAATGAGCCTTTTTATCCAGTGGGGTGCTGGCTGTTGAGAGGGAGTGTTGGACTATTTCTGTGCTGTGACCCAGAGCCAGATTCAAGATGCCAGCGAGGACTCACTGAACACGGGCTGGGGGAGCGCCCACGAGCGGCGCCTGGGAGCGGGCACAGTGCGCCACTATGTTTGCACATAGGGATGTTTTCTGACTTGGAGCGCATGGTGTCTGATACCGGTCAGGTTATATTAGCTTTGACACTTGCCTGGTGTATCTTTCCCTGTGGCTCTGCTTCTGTTATTTCTGTGACATGATGTCTCAGTTGTGTCCAGCACATTCCTACTCAAGAGTGTGACACAGAGCTGCAACCTTGCACGGTTGCTGAGGACAGCTTCTGACGAGCTGGCAAGCAGAGCATGGGGCCCAGCCAACAGGCTGTCACCTGGCCCGGCTGCCTGTCTCCACCCGGAGCACCTCGATTCATCTCTTTTCTGCTGAACACACTGAACTCACTAATGAGGACGGGAAGATAAATGTACGCACACAAGTGTGCTGGTAAGAACCTAAGGTTTAGAAGTGGTGTCAGTGAGAGATTTTTTTTCTCATAAGAAATAAAACTTTAGACAAAAAGTTATCGGGGCAGTTGAAGCAGAAACCTGTTCTTTCCCCAAATGTGCATGGTTTTAACCCCCCCATGTGACCTGAAATCTGACTAGACTAAGGTGTAGACAGCCAGCTTGTGTGAAAGAATTGAGGAATATTCATACAGAGGGCTTCTCAGACAGAGGCTTGGACGAGGTCTTAGGAAGCTCAGTGTTCTAAGTGCATTCTTCGTGGGAATCAAGGTCATCCATCACCAAGACATACATACCTCGAGGGGACTGACCGCCTCCACGGGCCTGACAGGCCCTCAGGCCATCTGGTCTTTGTGGCAGAGGCAGCTATTGGCCTCCCAGCCCTCCTTTCTTGCTTCTACGGTAAACCAACGCAGAGTAAAAACTACATTTCCTAGCCTCCTTGGCAGCTAGGTGTGTATGACCAATATATGACCAATGGAAGATGGGGAGTGAAACTTTCAGGTGTTATTAAAGACAGGGCCATGCACCTGTCCTCCCTGCAGCAGCTGGAATGTTTCAAGAGCTGCAGCTGGAATCCCATCTTGGACCATGAAGTGAACTTGGGAGGCCACATAGAGGGGCCCCCCAAACCAGAAAGACCTGGGTCCCTGACATGGAGCCCAACCCTAGCCCTGGGTCACTACTAGACTGTTAGGTAAGCAAGAAATAACTGGCCCCTGTCTTGTGGGCTGACGGCCCTCGTGGCCAGACTGTAACCCTGAGGCCAGCATCGTGCAGGGCTGCAGAGGGCTGCGGCTGGGGGTCCTGCCACACCCACTGGCACCACGGCCCCAACAGCACAGTGTCAGGATGTGCCGTAATTACCCAGAGGAAATCCAGGTGAACAAAATCCCCAGATAGGTCTATGTCATATGTGGGTTTCCTTTTTTTAGGGCAAGTAAAGGATCAACACCCATTCATTAAGGAAAATCAATGCATCAACTTACAACGGAAGACTGGAGTCTGAGTTTCACCCAGAAATGCAGTGAAACCTTCTCATGTGAGCACCCCGCCTCCATCCCTCCTCCAGCGCCAGGGCCCAGCCACCCAGCCACGGCAGAGCCCACTGAATGAGGGCTGTGGTGAGAGAAGTCAGTCCATGTGATCTGCGATTCACTGAGGACGGCTTTGTGGCCCAGTATGAGCTAGGTTTCCACGCAGATGATATGCGTTCTGTAAGAGGCCACAGTGTTCTACATATACAATTGCTAATTATGTTATTCCCCTTTCTATCCATGTTTTAATTTCTTTGGTCTGTTTGACCTTTCAATTGCAGAGATAGTGTGTGAAACCTCCTACCTATGATGGTGGGTCTGTCCGGTTCTCCTTACGCTTCTGCCAATTTTGCTTTATAGATTTTGTGGTATGTTATAAAGAGCATGTGAGTTTAAAACTGTAATGTGTTTTAATAAATGAAAACATCATTATGCAGTAAGCCTTTTTAGTTCTAGTGATGCTTTGATGTTTTGCTTTGTTTTGTTTTACTTTAAGATCTATTTGGCACAACACTAGTACAACTACATCAGTGTTTTTAGGGTATCATTTTCTCTTCTTTTACTTTTAATCATTTTATATCTTAGACCTTAGAGGTATCTTTTATAAAATACATGCACATACATGTGCACACACAGACAGGTTTTAAGAATCCAGTCTGACAACTTTCTAATTGCTGGATTCAGTCCATTTCCATTTATTGAAATTACTGCTTTATTTGGTTCAACCATATTATTTTGCATTTTCCATCTGCCCTACCCTTTCTATTTCTTTTTTCTTTCCTTCTTCCATATTAATTCTCATGCCACCTTTTCCCTCACTAGTTTATAGGCTGTATCTTCTTTTTAATCTTTTAGTGTCAGTCTATGAATTTTAGTAGGCACACTTCTTATTCTCATGGACACACCCTAAGGTGACCCCAATGAGTGGCTGCCTTGCGTGCGGGCAGGACCTATGACAGGTGGTGGAGGTCATTCCCTTGGTCATGTTTTCTTACATAAGACTCAATCCCAGCCGACTGCAGAGGGAGATTCTCTGCTGGCAGGGAGGACAGGGGCTGCCATGCTGCCGGGGGAGGCTAGCAGCTGCCAGCAGCCCTTGGCCGGTGGCCAGCAGGACGCTAGGGCCCTCAGTCACACACCTGCAAGGCAAGAATTTCTGCCAACAGCCCAAATGAGTGTGGAAGTGGACCCTTCCCCAGTTAAGCCTCCAGATGAGAACATAGCCTGGCCCACACCTGGACAGCATCCTTGGGGAACCCTGAGCAGAGGGGCCAGCAAAGCTGCGCCCGGGCTTCCAACCTATAGGAACCATGAGATGATAAATGCATCTTGTTTTAATGTGTGCTAATTTGTTACCAGCAATAGAGGACTAATACATTTATCAACATCATTCTTTCCCTTCCTTCCAAACAACTAGGTATTCTATGGGCCTCTCCCAGCCCTTAGGATACTGTCATCATTTATATGAATTCCATCCTGCTCTTAATCAGATAATATCCTATTATTACTTGTTACATCAGTGTTTGTTTCTATACATCCACATATTTGCTTTTCCTTCAGCCTGAAGTGCCTTTAGAACTCCCTATAGAACACCCTTCAGTGAGGGTTTGTGGACTTAAACGTTCCATTTTGTTTCGACTTTGTTTTTGTCTAAAAATACTTTTAGATTGCCCTTGTTTCTGAAATATATTTTGAGGGGTTGTGGAATTCGAGACACTTAGACAATATCATCCCATCGCCTTCTGGACCCCGTTATTGCTGCTCACAATCACTATGCTGCTTTTGTTTAATTAGAAGAGTAACCTTGCTGTTTTCTCTGGTCATCTTTAAGACCTGCTCTTTGGGTTCACTGTCTTGCAGTCACTGTGATGGCTTAAGAGTTGTGTTTCTTTTTAATTATCCTCCTTGGGATTCTTTGGGCTCTGGAGTCTCTGGGTCACTTACTAGTTTGGGGACATGGCCAGCCAGTATCTCTTCAAATGTTGCCTCTCTTCCATCCCCTATCTCCTCTCCCTCTGGGATCTGTACGGACCGTGTGTGTTGGGCCTTCCCAGTCCACCTCCCTCTTCATGCGGTTAATTTCAGTACTGTCGTGACATCATCCACCTATTCTCCAGTTCAGTAATTCTTTCTCTTGCTGTGTCTAATGTGAGAGTGAACTCATTCACTGTGGTTTAAATTCCTGTGGTATAGGGACTGTTTTAGTGACCCTGAGAGTCCACTGTGGGTTGCTTGGACAATGAACCACCGGGGGGGGGGGGGGCTTTTCCCTTCTCTCAGAATTTGCACCAACATTCAGCTTTTCATGGGACCAATAACTCCCTTCTGTCAGCACAAGGGGCTACCATTTCCCCTGTACCCCAAGGTCCCAGGGCAGGGCAGTAGGCATTCCCAGACAACTCCCATAAGCAGTTGGACCCAAGCTGTTTGCTTGCGTCCCCCTCCCCCAGGCCACTTTCCCGTGCTCGCTCTATAATGCCGCTGAAGGTGACAGTGCCTCTTCAGATTGCAAACACACAGCACTGGCCTCCCTTGCATCCAGCCTGAGCCCAGCTGCCTGACCGCTCCGTTCATATCTTGCAGTTCTAGAAGTTCTTTGATTGTCTAATTGGCTTGGTTATTTTTCATAGTTTCTTGTTCTTTATACATTCCTAACCCCTTTTATTCTACCTTTAATTAAGCATAGCTACTTGGCACTGTTTTTGTGGATCTGATTCTGCAGCCTGTGGTTTCCCTTGTCTCTGTGCAGGGCATCTTATTTCCTGTGTGACCTGTGCTTTTGGACAGTGAGGGTGTATTTCTTGGAATTCTCCCTCAGAGAATGGATTGAGGCTGAAATTGAAGGCAGATTCTTCCAGCAGTGATTTGCATTTCCTTTTTCTGGGCAACTGGGAGTGTTAACCACCCAGGATATTACTTTAAACCCTTGGCTCCTGGCTTTTCAGACTCCCAGGAAGTGTGAATTCAGGTGCAACCTGTTCAAGTGCCAAACCAGTTGCACGTGGTTTGGGTTTCCTAAAGCTGCTGTAACAAAGTGCCACCCAAGAAAACTTTATTCTTACAGTTCTGGAGGCCAGAAGGCCCAAATCAAGGGGTCAGCAGGGTTGGTACCTTCTGAGGGCTGTGAGGAACAATCCTGTCTCTCCGCCTTCTGCTGGTTTGCTGGCAATCCTGCACGCTTCTCGGCCTAGAGGTGCACCATCCAGCTCTGCCCCGTCTTCACAGGTGTTCCTCCCATGTGCCTGTGTCTCTGTGTCCAAATTCCCCCTTTTCAAAAGGATACCAGTCACACTGGATTGGGGCCCAGCCTGATGACTTCATCTTAATTTGATTTTATCTGCAAAGACCCTATTTCCCGTAAGGTCACAGTCACAAATACAGGGGGTGAGGACTTCAACATATCTTTTTTGGACGGACACAATTCAATCCATGACACCTACTCTCAGGGAAGTTTTTGCTTTTTTCCTCCCACCCTTTGTCAAGGTAGAAGAAAAAGAACTTCCCTTGCTGTCCCATGGTGGATGTGGTGGCCGGGGAAAGGGGGGGTGTTTCTAATCATCCCAAATTTTAGGATCCCTGCTTTAAAGAGGGGCTCACCTGTTATCCTTAGCACTTTGGGGGCCCTGGGTTCCCCCCAACCACCACCATGGCCAGACTACAAACTGGTGCTCAGGCCCACTCAGTTGGGCAATGCCCATAAGGAGAAAGCCAGCTTACCTCTCTGGACACCTGCCTTCACTTAGCTTTGGGCATCTTTGTGTTTATTACCAGCTCATCGATGAAATTAGAAATATTTTCCCACCATTTCTGTTTTTTGTTTTAATCAGGAGGATTGGTCAGAGTATCTAACCCTGGACAGATGATGCCCCCCAACCAAAGACGTCAGCACCCTCCCTGCTGAACCTGTGAATGTGTCACCTTGCTCAGCAGAGGTTCTGCAGATGTGGTGAAGGGGAGAGTTTCATGGATTATCTGGAGGAGACCAATGTAATTGCCCGAGTCCTTAAAGTGGAAAGCTTTCCCAGCTGCGATCAGAGGGAGACAGGGTAACAGCGGGAGGAGGGTCAGTGATGAAACCAGGCTGGCTCTGGGGATGGAAGACAGGGACCATGATTCAAGGGATGTAAACAGCTTCTGGAGAAGTGTGGGTAGAATGAGAGGTCCTGTGGCCAGGATTCTCACCTGGCCCTGGTTGGCTGGCTCCCTGCACACCTGTGGGCAATGCATGGCTGTTGACTCTCTATAAAGAGCTCCGCCCACTGCTCTGGGCGTGACATGGTGACAGGGCTGCAAGGCTGCAGGAGAGCACAGCAGAGGCTGGAGCGGTGGCAGCACAGAGGACAGAGTCCCAGAGGACAGCTGTGCAGGCAGAGAGGCCCAGAGGACGGCTGTGCAGACAGACGGGCCCAGAGGCAGAGACCAGCCTGCTGCATGCAGACTTCCTCTGAGTGAACGGGATTTTAGTGACTGACCTGCCACCTGGGAATAAAGTTGGGTATAACCCTTTCACCCCAAGAATGTTTTGCTGTCAATTTCTTTGCTCACATTGAATTCATAGTGAACTTGCCCGGGGCTGAAACCCATTGGCAAGACAAGAGGAAAGGGATTCTCCCCCAGAAAGGAACATAGCTGAGCTGGCCCCTAGATTTCAGCCCAGGGAGACCTGTGTGGGGCCTTCTAACCTGCAGACCTTTAAGAAAACAGAAGGGCATTGTTCTAGGCCACTACACTTGTGATTTGTTATGGCAGCAGAAAACCGGCCCCCCTAGACACTGCTGGAAACAGAAATCAGCTCTTCCTTTTAGACAGCACGAGCGCCTCCACTGTGAGCTGCAATGAAATTCCATCTTCTCTTCCCCATACTTCTCACGTCTCCATCCAACGTCAGTTCATCATATTATCTTAGTGTTTGGTTCCGTGCTGGTAGGTATACCTTCACGTCTATTATCTACCCGGATTAAACGACAAACTTGCCTTTTCCCCAGAAATGATGAGAAAGCCAGCATGCATACACTGCCTCCCCCGGCGCCTCTTTCCTTTCCCAGTTGTCTGCCCAGAAGCAGTCTTGACACTTGCTATTTCCCATTACGGTTGTATTAGGGTCTGGAGGCAAATGTCCACCTTGTCTAAGACTCACCCCCACAGTGAGATAGGTCCGATGTCACCCAAATCCTGGGCTGCGGCTTGCCCATCACTGGGCCAGAGCCAGGCCCTTGGTCTTTTCTCTAAGAAGTGCTCGCATGAGGTAATTAACAAGTTTTTGCGTGTTGTAAACTGTTGAGTTGCTGTCCTGCACCTGGATGACTATCTGAGCATAAATTCGTGGGTCCCTGCTTCCCAGAGGTCTCTGTGGGCCTCATCTCATGCCCTAGCAGAACGTGGTCAGGGCGCTGTCTACGGCCAACCCAGGCTGTTCTCCTTACAAGGCCGCAATCTCTTTGCCTGATGCCCAGTGAATTTTTTTCTTTGAAGTCCAGGTCTTAACCACTCGGGTTAATTTTTCCTGGAGTATTTCTCATTCTCTTATTTCTGTTAGGTTAAAAGAACACATTACAGTATCTGTCCTATCTGTGATTTAGGTGTTATCCTTTCCGGGACAGGTGGCTCTCCACAGACGCCGGCTGCATGCAGGGACCCTGCTCCAGCTCCTGGCCTTGGGGGGGCCGCGGCCGATGCCGCAGTGTGAGAATCCCAGGCCTGGCATGAGGGGCTGCCTCCCAAAATCCACTCTGCCTTTGTGTCTTTCCTGTCAGGGACGGGCCCCCTTCTTTCAAGTTCAACTTTGCATTCTGTATGTTTTGCACAGTGTCCACATGTTTGAAGGGGAGGAGAAGGGATGGACAGGCCTGTCTACATCACCTCAGAAAATGGACTGTTTCCATCTTTCATCCAGGGAGCATTTCCAAAGCGCTGGCCCAGCCCATGGGGAATCTGGTTGTTGGAACTAAGAGGCCTCCTGTCCCGAGAGCCCTGCAGACAGCTGACCACAGGGACGGGAGAGTACAGCTCTGATCTGCTCCCCGGTGACCTTGGATGGGCAGGCCCCCTCCTCGCTGCTGGCCTCCACCCATGTCACCCCTTTCAGGTCTGACCCCCACAGCAGATGCTATTGATGCCTCCCCAAAAGCCCAACCCAAGGTCACCCCTGGTGCCTGTGGACATGACAGCTCCCCCTCCAGCCGCCACAGCTCTCTGCTGCTCAGTCTGGGAGTTTCTCAGGGCCGCGTAAGCTCGCCCGGCCTGAGGAATGTGGCCTGGGGACTGGTGTGCGAGCATCAGGGCCTCTCCATCCCCCATGGTGGACGGCAGAACTCAAACTGGAGCCTGGCTCTCCAGGAGGTGGTGCTGAAACAGTCAGGCCTCTGGGGGACTCGGGCCCAAGAAACTCTCAGAGAGGGGGTGGACCCAGGACAGGCAGGACTCCCATCCAGTCCTTGAGCACCAGTTTGGGCCAGGCCCTGAGGCCTGGAGACCGGGGCTAGGGGCAGGCTCCAACTGTCCTTGAACACTGAACTCGCCTCTCTCCTCTAAGAAAATCGGGCGATTGCTGAGCACCAACAGTCTGCCAGGCTCCAAGTCTCACTGGAACCTCAGAACCCTGAGGTGGGCCCCATGAGTGGTCACCCAGTCCAATGGCTACGCACCTGTCTCCTCAGTAAAAGGACTCCAATGTTCTCTAGGGTGGCTGTGCAACTCCCAGCCTCCTCCACGGCCAGGGGGGGCCCCATGCCCAAGCTCTGGGGAAGTAGGGTGAGGGGAGGTGCTGTGCTGACCTTTGCTTCCATCCATAGCCTAAATGGCAGGAGCTCCAGCAGCCATCTTGAACCATGAGGAAACCATGAGGAGGGAAGCACATGGCTGAGGACAGGAGAAGCCTGGATTTGGGGTCGGCGGGGGGCGGGGGCAAAGCACCCCTGGACTACCACCTCTGGATTGCTTCTCCATGAGGAAGAAATAAACCTCTGCCTTATTTTTCTGATTTTCTCCATCACAGCCACAGACCCAGCCTCTGGAAAAAGTACTACTGTTATTTTCAACATATATATATATATGTATATGTACATACATAAAGAAATGGACCCAGAAAGTGAACGACATGCCCAGGGCGGGGGTCTGAATCCCACCCAAACGGGAGGCAGTGGCAGCTGTCTGAGGGCCGCGGGAGGGTTCTGCAGGACACTGCGTGGGAAGCCTGTGGTGCGGTGCCAGCCTAGAGGTTGTGCCCAGAGGGTGGCCCTGCGTCACTGTCTCCTCCAGACCCACAGCCTATGAAGCTGAGCCCCCAAGGCCTGGGTCTGACCCAGGCCACTGTCCCCTGGGGCTGACAATGTCCAGGTGAGGCAGACCCTGCTGGGCACAGGGACGTCACTACTCTTTCCTCCCTGGCATGAAAGGCCAGCCACTTTTGCAGAAAAGAACTTAGGTTTATTTGCAGTAAAAACCGTGTTCTGAAAAAAACCTATTGGCAAATGTACAGTTTGTGTTCCATTTGGGGTCACCATCAGCTGCAGGACCCCTAGATCCCTGGCCTGCATGCATCAGGCTGCCAAGTGTTCACAGCTCATCTCAGGCCCCAGGTCCCAAGCCCCCTGCAGAGGGCACCCCATCTCCTGCAGAACCACCTGCAGCCCAGCTGCCCCCAGCCCTCCAGCCCTTCTGCTTCAGGCAGTGCAAAAACAAACAAGACACATGTTTAGAAACAAACAAAAAGAAAACAAAACTTTCACAGAAACCAGGGTCCTAAATAGGTCTCTCAGTGTCCTTCCTTGTCACGATGACCTCAAATATACATCTTTTTCTTGCTATTATAAAATCTCTTCCTTGTTATTCACAGACATATAATGGGAGATTCAGATGAAATAATTACAAACTTTTTCCCCTTGAAAAACAAAATAGCCAAACCAGAAACAACAACAAAAACAAAACACAAAACCTTTCTGACAGCAAACACGGAAGGGGCTGGCTGGTTCTCCCCCTCCCATCCTGGGCTCAGGGCTGGGCCCGCTGAGCCGAGGGTCGTGTGCAAAGTGCTGGGTGCACCCTGATGACGGATTCAGGTCTGCTCTCTCTGAGGCCAATTCTCCACTTGCCGTCCCCGGTACCCCCCCCTCCCCAAACGTGGTTCTGTTCCCCCTCACTTCTCCAGCCTTTGCAGGCCACCTTTTCTCCCTGCTGTTCACCATCTCTGCCCCCACTCCCTACCTCCTCCCCATACCAGGATGCTGGGTGTGTGAACCGGGCCTGGAGGCCACGAGGCTGACTTCAGAGGAACCCCAGGGTGCCACATGGTGACCAGGACCCACCAGGGGCCAGCCTTCCCATGCTCATCCCTGGCTGGGTCCCCTCTCCCTCAGGACCGTGTAGCTGACCAAAGGGTATGGGTTTCCCCAGAGGCTTTGGCACAGAGCTTGGAGGGGGACAGTGTCACCAGATCTCATGCGACATCTGGCAGAGAAAGACAGGGTCTGGACAAGGCAGCCACAAGTCGAAGCCAAGAGTCAGTAGCAGGCGGTTAGGGGGACAGAGCCACCCCCAAGAGCACTTATTTCCATCTGTTCACAGGCCCAGGTCATTGGCTGTGGGGGCCCTTGGAAGACTTGCCAAGGGAGAGAACCTACACCCTGTGTAGAGGCTGGCAAAGCCCTCAGGGACCACCTTGCAGGACACAGGAAATCCAGAGGGGGTCCCCTGCATGGGAGCCACGGGAGCCTCCTTCTGGAGAGGAATGTGAGCAGCAGGGACTGAGCGAGGGGAAAACTGTTTTCTTCCCACCCACAGCACGGTTTACAGAAGATGTATCCACCTGGCAGCAGGACAGGACACTCCTGGGATTCAGGGCAAAGAGCAGTACCATTGACTGGGGAGTAGGGTCAGCAACTTCACTCTTCCTCAGGCTCCCTCCTAAAAGGAGGGGCCTCTGCATGCCCCTGGCACAGAGGGACGTGGGGAGGTCAAGGGCGCTGCGCAGATCCCTTTGCAATGCTTCCTTCTCCTACACCCAAGCACAGCCAGGCTGAGCAGGGGCCACAGCAAGCAGCCTGGCCCCGGTCCCTTCTCCTCTAAAGGCCCGAAGCCTCCCCCTGGGGGCAGCACGAAGCAGGTGGGCTGAGAGTCCAGGGGCTGAGCAGAAAGGGCTGGGGGAAGGACCCTCTGCTGTCCCCAGCCCTCCCGGGCACAGCATCTGCTATTCAAACCTAGGCTTCTGAATGCCATCTCAACAAGACAGGGGCAAGATGAGCTCTGGCCTCAGCCATCACCGGAGCCTGGCTTAGAACGCCAGTGCCGCACCCTCTCCTCTGAGCTCTGGTGGCAGCCCCACTGGGCCGGCCCAACTTCCCTCTATGTACAAGTAGCACACCCAGGACAAGCCGCCAAGAGCAGGTTGATGGGGGCCAGTTTGCATTTAGGATCTTGAACCCCCTCCCCATCCGCACAGGCTGTTGAAGACTGGAAGGCTGGCGGGCATTTCCCCTCTGAGTCGCAGAGCTGGGGATCGATGTCAGAGCTGGACTCTTCCAAGGAAATCTGTGAGTCCTCTCCATGTTCCTGCCATCACTGGACACCCTCCTCTTCTACATATGTTGAAGGAAACCAGCCAATCTGCAAAAGACGGCAGGATCATGTAAGAGTGAGTGAGTGAGTGAGTGAGTGAGTGAGTGAGTGAGTGAGTGAGTGAGTGTGTGTGTGTGTGTGTGTGTGTGTGTGTGTGTGTGTCCATGTGTCAGGTACAGGGAGACTAGAGGCTCAGAGAGATTGGGGGCCTTCAAAAGGCTGGCGTCCTAAGCCAGGCCTGCCCCACGAGAGGCCCTGAAGAGGCTGAGAGCCTGGTGGAGTTGTAGCCCAGGAGTCAGAGTGGCGCCAAAATACCCCAGATCCGAGCAGTTTCAAATGATCTGCTCTTTCTATAGCTGCCAGCCAGGAAAACAATCACCTCTGCTCTGGAGGAAAGTAACACCCTCCAGGGCCCCTCCGGCGTTTTGTATCACACGAGCGCAGCGTCCCACCAGGACCAAGGGACAGAGTCAGAGAAAATGCAGACAACAGAAGCCGACTGACAGGTCATCCAGACGTCAGAGTCACCGGGCAGGACATGTGAATAACTCTTACTTGTATGTTTCAGAAAACTGATGAAAATGCAGAAAATTTTACCAGAGAACTGAAATCAGAAATCAAATAGAAATCCTGAAACTGAAAAAGGTGACTGAAAGTATGAATCCAAATCCAATAAAAGGATTTAATAGCAGATTAGACAAACCCAAAGAGAGAACTAATAAACTGGAAGGCAGGCCAATGGGAAGTAACTAGATGGAAAATCACCCAGAATGGACTTGTAACACGTAAAACAATATAAATCATTTATGGGCCATGATAGAAAGACCTAACATCCACAGGAATAAAGCCCTAAAAGAAGAAAAGAGAGAAAATAGAGCAGATACACTATCTGAAGAAATTTCCAAAACTGATAAAGGATATCAAGCTACTGATGTCTGTAAAATCTCCACAAATCTCAAGCAAAAGAATGAATACAGAGAAAACCACATTACAGTAAAACTGATGAAAACCAAAAATCTTTTTTTACATACAGCCCACACAGGAATAGTGGCGACATTTCCTGCAAAGGAGCAACATTAAGAGTGTTGACTGACTTTTCTAACAAAATGATGCCAGGTAACAACAGAATGGTGTTGTAAAAGTGCTGAAATAAAATATCTGCCAGCCTAGAACTCCAGACCCAGTAAAACTACTCTTCAAAATTGAATTCAATACAATTCCTCACAAAAAGGAAGTATGTCTCCTTGGAGAGATGAGTGATTCTTTGAATGACCATGGCGAGAAGAGAAAGCTGCTTAGAGTGGAATGCTCACTAATAAATACAAGAAACAACAGTTAGAAAATCACTATTTTTCAACCATGATAGAAATAATTGACCAGGCAAAATTCATCAAGGAATGCTAAAACCAGTTGGTGAAAGTTTGATGCAGAACGGGATAGTTATCTGATTTCCAAGTGTTATCCTGCAAGTTGCCTATTAATTATAGTAACTTCACAGTTAAAGTTAACCTCACAATAATGGATCAAAGAAGTTCCTGTCACAATAATGGAACAAACTGACAGCATACACCTACAGATAGGATAGGACACACATCACCGAAAAAGATACAACATCCCCACTGTGCTATTCCCACCAAAAAATGCATACCTTTAATCTCATCATGAAGAAACAGCAAACAAACCTAAATTGAGGTAAAAAATAACTGACCCATACTCTTCCAGAATGTCAAAAGTCATGTAAGACAGAGAAAGGCTGGGGAAGTGTCCCAAATGAAAGGAGTTAAGGGTCATGGCAAGTAAATGCAAATCACGATCCTGGATTGGATCCAGGACCGGGGAAAACAGATAAAGAAGCCACTTTTGGGACAAGTGGTGCAATTTGAATATGGACTATGGATCAGATCATATTAATCAAAAGGGAATGTCCTTGATCTCAGGGAATACACATTGTAGTATTTACAGGAAAGGGATGTGACCTCTGCAATTTACTGTCAAATGGTTTAGAGAAAAATGAGCATATACAGAGAGAGAAAGGGAGGAAATGATGAAGAACATGGTTAAGTCATTCTTAAGGCACTACATCTGGGCATTTGCACTATTCGCACTTTTCTTTATGTTTGAAATTATATTAAAATAAATTATGAACATTTTACAGTGAGCAGATAAAGCAATATAAAGATGTATTCAGATCTAACAGAAACTGAGAATTTACAGTAGCAGATTGGCACTAAAAGCCATACGAAGAAGAGGGAATGTCAGGCAACAGGAACTCGGTTTGGAGGGAAATACAACAATGCAGGAAGGAGCGAGGATCTCTGGGAAGGGAAATAGGTGGCAAATCAAAACGAACACTACCTGCTCACAATATTATGGGGTTAAAAAACATGTAGAGTTAAGATACATAACACCTGCATGAAAGTTGGGAAGAAAATGAATATGATCAAGGTTTGTAAGATCCTTGTACTGTCTGGGAAGTAGTAAAATCACGGACTTAAGGTGGTCTCTCAGAAATCAAAGTGCATGTTGTAACCTCTAAGGTAACCACTTATATAATAGTAAAATAACATGTGACTAACAAACCAATCAGGGGGCAGGAGATGGAATAGGAAAAAGTATCTATTAATCCAAAAGTAGGCAGGAAAGGAGAAAAAGGAGGAATAGATGTGACAAACAGAAAATTAACATGAATATGATGGATTTAAATCTAAGTATCTCAGTAATAACACTAAATGTAAATGGACTGCACACACTTATTAAAAGTCAGATCAGACTGGCTTTAAAAAAATCTGCTTATAGTAAGATTTTATTTTATTTCTATCTTAAATACAAGAATATAGAATAGTTGAAAGTAATGCAAAGAGAAAAATACTCCATGCAAAACAGTAAGTCCCTCCAAAAAAGCTGGTATTGCTCTAACAGCAGATAAAGTCGACTTCACAGCAAGAACTGCTGGAGATAAAAAGACACATTTCATAGCAACAGGGTCAGAGCAACATGAATATCTAGTCATGCTCTAAAGCTGTGATCCTGAAACTTAACTCTACATTGAAATCACTGGGGAAAAGGGTGGGTTTATGATCTTCATCACCTGGGTGAGGGCGAAGGTGTGTGATTAAACCACAGCCCCAGGTGCACCCTGGGTTGGCACCACAAGGGCCACTTCAAGAGCTAATGGTCCAGCCTTCTAGACTGGTTGCCTAGGCTCCACTGGCCTCCTATTTCCGAAGGGCTGTTGGGTGGAAAATAGGCCTTCACGGGGCAGACCTCACGCTAGGTGCGGGCAGACCGTTGCCACCATCTGGCAGCAGACCCGTGTGCCATGAGAGCCAAGGTGGCCAGCACGCCACAGTCCAGTGAGCCAGCCTGCAGAGGGCTACAGCCCAGAGGCCAGCTGGGTGCTTTGTGATCAGATGCACATGCAGCTCCGGTGCTCTGCTGGGTGGGTGCTGGGAGAACCAAGCCACAGCCAGGGGTCCAGATGGGGAACTGGGATAAGGGGCCGTGGGATGTCGTAGGATTGTGGGGACGGCAGGGAAGAGAGAGTTCTTAGGAAGAGCGTGAAGGGGTGGGCTGGGTGCGGACATGGCATGCCCTTCTGATCTCATCAGGGTATAGAAGGGGCCCTAGAAGATGGGGCAGGAGCCCAGGCAGGATGCCTGTGCCCCACTCCTGGTTCTGCGGCCCCCCTGCCTGCAAAGGGCTTGAGGGCGTGCCAGTGAATGAAGCGTGTACCTGAAACTTGTCCCCAGCAGTGTCCACAAGGGACCACAGGGTGGGACAGAGCACAGACAGAGTCAGATGGGCCCGGATCCAGAGCCAGCCTCGGAAGCTCGGGTCTGTGGCTCAGACGAGCACGGCGCCGGAGCGGGGCAGGGCTGTGGTACCCCCTGCCCCAACCCAGCCAGGTCTGAGCCGGAAGGCCCGCCTGCCCAAGTGCTGCAGCGAGGCTGGGCCTGGCCTCTGCTCGGGGGCCGCCGGCCGCTCACCCGTCCATTGGTCTCTCCCTTCCACCAGCCCTGGTCCCCGCCGATGCGGCTGTAGATCTTCACCACGTCGCCTTCCCGCAGTGAGAGCTCCCGCATGTCCCGGGCGGCAAAATTGTACCTGGCCACAGCCGTGCCGATGACACGGGGTGTGAACACTGTTGGGGGACGCGACAGTGTCACACAGCTGCCAGGCGGGGCCAGCCAGGGCTGGGGGCCTCGGGTCAAGCTCGTCTCTCCCCCAGCACCTGGCCCTGCGCCCAGGGAGGAGGGCCATCAAGCAGAAAGGGTCTGGAGGGACAGCCTGGGCTCCAGTGCTAGGGCCCCTCGCTTCTCTGTGGGGCCAACCTGCGGACACATGGCTCACCCAAGTCACCCCCACTGCGGCTCCCGTGAAGGGGGCCAGAGCGGTCACCACCCACACTGGGCGCTGTCGCCGGCAACAAGAGGGGACAAGAGCAGACGCCGGCGCTCCGATCCCAGCTCCTGCCAGGCCTTCCCGTGTGCCCGGTGCACAGGGGTCATGTGACCAGGGGCTGAGCGGCCCTGCCCTGCCCCCAGACTGCACTCTGACCAAGTGCCTGGAGCCAGACCCCAAAGCCCTGGCGCCCTACTTCCCTTGCGTCCCAATTCCAGATCCCCAAACCAAACACCCAGCTGGCCCAGCTCAGCCTGGGACCCAGAGGGCCAGGCGGGCAGGTGACATGGCTGTGACGGAGGGGAACACACACAGCTGCTGGGGAGGGGCTCTGACGCTGGCAGCACACGGCCATCTGGGGCCAACAGAGGCCCCGCTCCCCTGCCCCCAAGCCCTGTAGACCCCTATGGCTGCCAGCAGGCCCCCCCCAGCCACTCCCACCCCCACCCTCAGGGTGGCCACCTGGCTGTATGCTGCTACCAGAGGCAAAGCGCTCACCGAGCAGTGAGGGCCAGTGGCTGACCAGCTGGGGAGTGGCCATCGGGATATGCGTGTCTAGAGGTGATGGCAGGGACGAGCCTGACTGGGCCCCCAGTCCCCGGCCTGCCCACTGGGGGCCCCCTCCCTGCCCCGGCCCCCCGCCCACCCCGCCCTGGCTGCAGGCACTTTCAGCAGGGGCTGTGGGCCAGCGGGCAGCGTGGTACCTGACCAGAAGGGAGCGGAGGGGCCCTGAGAAGCAAAGCTGAGGCCCTGAGGGCTGAGAAAAGAAAAGTTGTAGGAGGCACAGGAGGCTGCAAAGAGCGAGAGAGATGGTGAAAGGGGGCGCAGGGGGGCCGCATGCATGCACGGACAGGCAGCGGGGTGTGGGCCCAGGCCCTGCCGAGGGGCCAGAGGAAGGGATGGGCGGGCCTCGAGGCCCACCTTTCTTGGCTGCCCCCACTCCACCCCTGTGCCCTGTCTCCTGGACAGCAAATCGGGACCACCTTCTCCCAGCAGGCGGGCCTGCTCCGGGATTTCGGGAACCTACGTGCCAAGAGCCCAGCCCTCGCCCAGCACACAGTAGGTGCCTGCTAAAGGCCAGCTGTTCCTCGCCTGTCCTGCTCTGACCCAGTAGGAACCAGGGTCCTATGGGCTAGAGGGCGTGGGTGGCCCAGCAGACAGATGGTCTTTGTGATCCTGACCAAGCACCCTGGGCCCACCTGCCCATGAGTGCAGGTAGCCTTAGAGGAGTTGCTGCCCTGCCATCTGCACACAGAGGCACCGGCTCTGGCCCCTCACTGCGGCGGCCACAGGGAGGGCTGTAAACAGGCGGGACTGGCCCTGTTCTCTCCCCACGTTCACCTTTGGGCAAGAGCACCAAGACCTGGAACAGCGGTCCAGAGCTGGGACTCCCCACCTGTCATGTGGGGCCCCCGGAGCGCCCTGGCCCAGGAGGGCGCTTGTGATGGGGTGGGGGACCAGGTCACCAGTCCCAGGGGTGGGAATCAGGGAGGGGCTCCTGGCCTGGATCCCACAGAGAGCCTTCCTCGAGGGCAAGCAGGCAGGCAGCAGGGGCCCGGGCCACTGGGAGAGGGCTGGAGTGGGCACCTCCAGGGGGGTACAGGGGTGCTGGGTGGCACGGCTAACCTGGGGGCCGGCTGGGGGCCCTGGAGGCCGCACGCTCCCTGGACTTGTAGGGGTGCTTGAGCGTGGTGTCCAGCTGCTTGAAGCTCTCCTTGAGCGAGTGGCACTGGTAATACTCCACCAACTCCTGCAGGGGGCACACATACCCGCTGACCACCGTCACTGCCTCCAGGCAGTCCTCCTGGGTGCCCTGGCCTCCCTCTCCCACCCCCGTGGGTTCACTTGGGGAATCATCCCCTTGACTGCAGAGAACTCTCCCTTCTTCCTCTGCCCCCAGCACCCAGCCCAGTGTGGGTGGTCAGTATTGCAAAGACCTTCGATGCAGCAATTTCTCTCCCAACGTTTCTAAAGGAAGGAAGCCAAGACTGAAGGGCACAGATGCTCACTTCAACACTATGATGGAGAAAACTGGTAAACCCACATGCCCACTGCTGGGGACATGCTTCTAGAGATGACAGCGTATCCCAGTGAGAATGCCCCCCTGCCACCAGCCGGAGAAAGAGGGTTGTCTCAGGGGCAAGTTTTTAACCTGGAAAAGTAGGCTAACACAGCCGGTGGTTTTGTTTGAAAACTGAATTTATAAAGCACACCTAGCTATTCTCAGAGGTCGGAACTTGCCCCCAAATGTTAGCACTGGGTTTAGGGGGAGGACTGTGGCTACTTTGTGCTTTTCTGTGGCCGCAGTGGGACACGGGGGTGCAGATGCTCCAGGGAGGACATGAGACTGTAATCAAGAAGTCACAGGTCTCATTTGACATCTTCTTAAGGACTCTGCCTTCAGCTGCATCCTGGCGGGGCTGGGACGGCGCTGGGTGGGAGGAGGGCCCGCTGGGAGCAGCACCTGAGGGGTTGGCTACAGAGCCGGGCCCTGGATGGAGTCTCACTGGGCCGCAGGTTCTGGCCCTGGGCAGAGGATCAGCACCAGTGGGCCGCTGCGGTGCCGGCGGTCAGGCCGGGGGGCCCGCCCCTCACTGTCCACCACAGGGAACCCACCTGCCCTCTGGGGCTTGAAGTCCCCACTCAGGGGGATGTGACAAGGCCTTACCCGCCCCCAGCGCCCTACAAACCCATTTCCCTGGGTCTTCTCCATGCTGGGAAGCCACCGTCCTCGGGAAGGTGGGGCCCCGTGGCACCCAGCCCCGGGAGTGGGCGCAGGAGGCCGCCGCTCCTCGGCGTGGCTGCAGGGGGCGGGGCACTCCTCCCCCCTCGGGGCCCAGGGCCGGGGGCAGCCGCGGAATCCGTACCAAAAGGCTCTCGAATTTCTTGGCCTCCGTGATGTGGATCCAGCTGTCCTTCTCCACCACCTTGATGTGCTTCACCTCGTCGTTGAACCTGGCCAGAGGGAAGGGCCGCAGCTGTCCCTCCGCAGGCCCGAGGGCCCCAAACCGCGGGGGGCCACTGCCTTCACCCGACGCCTTCTGCTCCTGTGCCTGCTTGCTCTCTGGCCCTCTTAGTCCCAGCCCCTCCGGCCCACCGCAGCCTGGGCCTGTCCTCGACTGCGTGTCCACCCGTCTGTCCGGCCGCTGTGCTTACCTGAAGCCCAGACCCCCCAGTCAGCTGCAAGGCCTCAGGCCTGAGGCCCCACGCCTCTGCTCCCCCGGCCCCTCTCAGACTCTCTGTTCTGCGTGCTGCCCATTCTCTTCTCTGCCCTGGCAACACCTTCCTCCCATCTCCCACCTGGCTGCTGAGGCCTGCCCAGCTCAGTCTGTGCGTCAGAGGGCAGCCCCCTCCCAGCTTTGACCCGGTGGCCCAGCATGGCCCTCCTCGAGCCCCTCTGCTCCAGCCCTTCATCAGCACGGCGAACACCAGGCCTGGGCACCGGCTGTGCCCTCCGCCCAGAAGGCTGACCCTCCTGCCACCCGATGGTCCCCTTGTGTCCTTAGGTCTCAGCTCCCCCATACTGGGGAGCGTCCATACACCCCTCCTCCCCAGGTCCCGTGCTGCCCTTGCCAGCTAACACCACCACCAGCCAAAGACAGCACAAGAGGAACCCCACAGGATGTCCCGCGACCGCAGGCGCAAAATCCTCACAAATGAAGATCAAACAAGCCTCGCCCCACAAGGACACCTGCGTGCACCAAACGTGCACAGCACCTCAAGCCGCGGCCAGTGGGGTGGCCCAGCGACGTGCTGGTTCCACACTCGAGTCTGTTACTGCAGCAAAGAATTGCTGAATAAGCGGGGGGCTGCCAGTCTCCAATCCGTGGGTGCGGACCCGACCTCCACTGCTCCCCCCCCGGGGCCTTCAGCAACTACTCTGTGCAGAGGGCCCCTGGCCCTGGACGACCCGGTGCCCACCTGCCATCCTCCCTGTACTTAGAACGGGGAGGGGGAGATTCACGCGCACACACGCGGCAGGCGTGCGCACTGACTGCCAGGGCAGCTGAGCTGTGGCCCCCGCGGTGCCGACGCAGAGGAAGCTGGCACACTGAGGAAGGGGCAAGCAAGAGCTGAGGGGGACAGACGGCAGCAGTCTCTGTTTAGGCCTGGGGGCAGGCCGGGTGCCAGGTGCCCCCACCCCACAGAAGGCCCCTCTGCTTTCTCCGGGGGCTTCTGTACTGGTGACCTGAAGCACCCAGGCTGACGCGCCGCAGAGGCCGGTGGCCCTGGCGCAGGGCCTGCCTCGCCCAGCACCATGCAGAAGACAAGAGAAGGCCTTCCCTGGGCATGGGCCGTCCTGCTCGGGGCTCAAGGGCAACCAGACCCCTCTGTTCCCCGGTCTATGGCCTGTCAATGGCCTAACCCAATACTCCTGCTCTGGTGGGCGTCCTATGCCGACGGTGATGAAGCATCAATCAGATTCCATCTCTTGAAAAGGTGACAGCAGACCCAGGGGCTGGGAGCTTCCAGACAGCAGACACCCAGACCAAAGGTGGCTCGGTGGCTGGGGCCCCGAGGTGGAGGAGTGTGACCCCCCTGTGGGGCTGCCAGGAAGTCTCTGCCCTCCCACAGGGCTCCCGCCCCATCCTGCTACCTGGGCTCATTCAATCCGCACGACCTCAAGACCTAGTCCCGGGGCGGCTTTGCGCAGGGCATTCACGCGTCCCAGGCCCACTGCACTGTGGGACCACTGGCGCCCTTTCATCCCCTGAGCGTCCTGCTTTGGGCGATTCATTCCACGGCTACCCCCAACCCAACAAGCCCCGGGCCTAGAGGGGACCCGGGTTCTGTTCAGAATGGCATCGGTGGGGGGGTTCTCCTTGGCCCCGGACTGCCACGTACTTGATGCTGATGGCAAAGCGCTCCGCCTCGGCCGGCCGCTCCCTGATTAGATAGGTCCCGCTGGCATGAGACTTGAGCAGGTTGTCTGTCTGCTGCCTCTCCATGCAGCCCGCAAACCTAGAGGGCCAGAGGCAATAGGAGCTTGGAGGGCACCACCCAGAAGGGTGTCCAGCCCGAATGAGGCCGAGCCCCTGCAGGAGGGGCCAAGGTGGCTGGAGGAGACATGGGGGTGTCTGCAAGCGAGCTTGCAAGCACGGTGGGAGGAGGGCCCCAGGCCTCAGCCAGCCCCCCAGAGGGGCGCTCTGCTCTCAGAAGCCTGGCCCTGCAAGAGGAGTTCAGCCCACACGAGCATCAGATCAAGTTTCTAAGTCTTCACTATTAAAAAAGCTGCCATAAATAGAATCTGCTCCTGTGTGGAGTTTTTGGTGTTTGTTATAACACATGGGCGACCACCGACGTCTCCACTGAGGTTTAGGACAGATTTGGACAGAAAGCCTTTCCTGCTACATCCACTGATGTGAAGCCCCCCTGAGCTGCAAAGCAAGGTGCCACCCCACCGCCAAGAGAAAGCCTGCTGTGCCCTGTCAGGCCGACCGGGGGCTCTGGTTAACACTGTGCAGCCAGGAGAGTCCAAGGAGGAAGTCTTGTTACCCCGACAAGTGAGATCCTCAGGCCAGACCTTTACCCTGTGCATCAGGTCAGGCGAACTCCACATGGGAACAGACCCGTGTGAGGAGCTGAGCCAAGATGTGAGGCAGGCTGGGGCCACCGAGGGTGCAGGCATTGCTCCCTGGACACAGGGTGAACCCCACACCTACAGTCGTGAGGGTGGGCACTCCAGGGTGGAGGTTCATCATGCCCAGGATGCGCGCCGCTCCGGCCCCTGAGAGGCTGTCACTTCCAGGCTACCGGGTGACCCCGCAGGCAGGTGCTAAGGCTGCACCCCTGCCTGACCTGTGTCTGGGATGTGCCCAGGAACGCCCACTGTCACGCTGTATCAAATAGCCTCACATTCCCATGTAGCAATTTATGAGCAAATATACCATTGTAAATTTGGCTTTAAATACGCAACTTTTATGTATTTTCTCTGATGAAGTTCAAATAAGATTGCATGAAAAAGGGCTTCATTCTCTCAAATGTTCAAACCTGATGATCTGTTGTAGCAATGGGGAAATGGCTGCCTCGGGGTAGAGTAGACTCCCCCAGACTCCAGGAAGAGGTGGGGGGCTGCCCTGGAGACAGGCAAGAGGCAGTCTGGGGCCCCAGACCCTGGCCTGCCTGTGGGCTTGTGGGGCGACAGCCGACGCACTCACCAAGGGTATGCGGTGTAGTCCATCTCCCGGGACGGCGGCCGGCTGATGGGTGGCTGGCAGGAGAGAACATTCGGGTTACTGTCCCCCCAGCACTGACTCCCAGGACGTCTATGGACTTAGCCCTGGAGCCACTGGTCTAGGAGGGCAGCGGCCAGGACTCACCATCTGAGTAGATGCTCAGTGGGTTTTGTGAATGAACAAACAGCCACCCACCGACGGTGCATTGGGTGCTCAGGGGAGGGAGGCCTGAGGCTGCAGGAGCTTCTCAGCAGCGGACAGGTGCCTACGACTGCAGTTCTCTTGGCTGCAGTCGGCCCGTGGCCCCGAGGGCAAGCTCCGGTCTGGCTGGCAGCAGCGTGGTCTCCAGGGGTAGGCAGTGTGCAGCCTGAGACCCCACACTGTGCCATTGCTGGCCAGAGCCCCCACCCCGGCCTCCCTTCACTGGGCACAGGCTGGGCAGCCTCACAGACAACCTATCTCCTCCCTGCCCCATCTACCACGCAGATGGGAAAACCGAGGCCCAGGGAGGGGCAGGACCTGCCCCAGGCCACCCAGTGAGTTGGTAATGCTTTTCCTGTCTGCTGTTTGGTCCCCTTGACCTGTCAGTCAGCACAGCCTTCCCAAAAGCCCAAAGGGTTTTAACTGCTGCAGAGATGCTTGTTTAAGTGTTTTTAAAACCACAACAAAATGTGACATCAACCAGCTGTGCCCTTCAAACAGGAGGGCACCCTGTCCATTGGCCTCCCCACCCATCTTCCCTCTGGCACAGCCCCAGCTCTGGGGCCAGCTCACAGTTAGCAAGGGTGTCCTGAACAAGCCCAGGACGTCACGGGCAGGGGGACACTGGCCTGCGGAAGCTTCTGCGGGAAACACTCACCCGTCCATCCACGGGGAAGGGCTTCACCGACGAGCTGGGAAAGTAACCTGACTTCCTGGTTTGCACCAGCCGACCCTGGAAGAAGACAGGTGGTCGGGGAGCCCAGGCTGGCCTGGGCAGGGGGAGGGAGGCAGGGGACCCTTCAGTGAGCACCCAGCTTATCCTGGGGACGAGCAGGAGGGGCTCCGGGAGAGTGTCCCCTCCCTACTGTAGCTTCAGCTGGCCTCCTGACCCTTCGGGGTGGGAAGGAGGTGAGCGGGCCCACCCTTTACAGGTGGGAACACGGAGGCCTGGAGAAATTAAGGGACCGAAGCCCCACCTCCTGGCTGCTGTCCACCTGTCTCACGGATACAGCACCTCTCACAACACAAGTGGCAGGCAGACCTGGGGACCTGGGTAAAACGCAGACACTGTCCCACTGTCCAGGAGGGTCTGGGGCTCGGCCTTCGCTCTCTCTGTTCCCTCTGCCTGGAAGAGCCTCCCCAAGTCCTCCCGGCAGTGGTGATGTGGGCATCCCCCTCACATCAGCAAAGCCCCTCCACAAGGCCACCACCCGAGAACTGACGGCCCTGGTCACACATGGGCTGGGGAACCGCGGGCTGGGGTCAGGTGGGACAGACTGCACCGCAGACATGTTCTGCACCTGCGGGATCTCCAGGTAGGCGAAGGCACGGTCATGTACGGTAAGTTCATAAGTACGTAGGTAACAACGGGCCACCACAGAACCACCACGATGGCAGTACAGGCATGTGGACATTAACCAACGCCGGGCTGAGCGCCCCGAGCTCCTGTGGTACCATGCTGACCCCTGTGGCTTTCAGGGCTGTGGAGCACTGGGGCTTGGCAGAGGTGCCCAGGGGCCAGTGGGTGCTGAAGGGCCCCACTCCTGCAGGTTTCTTAACTGGAGCAGTTACATTACAGGGCTCAGAGCCGTGGACTGTCAGGTCAGCTTTGTCTGCGCCTCCCTCCCCTACAGGGGCCTCCTGGGGAAGGTGAGGGGTGGATCTCAGTCATGGTGCCCCCCACACGTGCGGTGCCTGCTCACCCCACAACAGCACTGGCCTGAAGCGGGGTGGCCGAGGAGGGGGGAAGGTTCAGCTCGGCCAAGGCTGAGCCCGAGGTGCCTGCAGGACCGCCTGAGGCAGAAGGGGGATGGGCGGGGTCCTGGACACCGGGAGCAGGGTCTCCGCCATGAGGGGGTGCTGTACTCCCGACCACGTGACCGCAGACACCTGAGAGGACAGGCTGGGCCCCGGAGTTCCCGCCCTGGTGGGAACTGGCAGCCCACCCCTCGCCCCCAGAAGGCCTCACCCCTAACCCTCCCCGCCTGGGGACACGGGCCTCGGGGCCTCTGCCCCATGTAGCGGGAGGGGAAGGGCTCGCCCTTCCAGGCCCCAGGACCCACCTCCCACCACGGAGACTCGGGGTCGCCTCTCAGCAGCTCGATCACGTCGCCCATCTGGAAGGTCAGCACTGGCTTCCCGGGGGGAGCAGGGTTACCATGGTAATTCTGCACGGCCACCATCCTGGGACCTGCGGAGGACAGGGCCAGAGGGGGCCGCTCACCCCGTGGGGTCCTCCAGGCCACCGCCCAGCCTTCTCAGACCCCTTGGGGCTCCCGGGTGAGTGACGGCCCCACCCTACACTGTCCCTGTGCGACGCCCATGGCTCCTGTTTAAGTATCAGAAGTAAGCTACTTATGTGAGAAACAGATTCAGGGAATCATCAGGGGACAGCAACTTATTTTAAAAGGCACTTGGCACTGTTTCTTCCAAACACCTTTGGTGCCTGCGGCCGAGTTGCCATGTGACACAGGAGGTGGGGTACCCCTCAAGCTAGAGATGGGTGACCAGGGGTTACTGAGGCCGAGCAACTTGCCAAGGCCACACAGCTGGTCGGGGGCAGCTCTGAGGCTGTGCTGGGGGTCCTGGCTGAGCCCCTCCAGGAAAGTACCGACTGCTCCTGGACTGAGCCCTGCTCTGACCCGGCCTGGTGCATGTGGGCTCGAGGCTGCCGGGTATAGGAGGTGCCCCAGAGCCACAGTGCGGTTTTTCATGGACTGCACTGTGTTGCTTTGGCTTCTCAGCACATAAGAGCCACGTTCCTATTATGAAATGCGAATCAAGGGGAAACAAAGAGAATGGTGACATGACAGCAGCCTTTTCCTGTCTGCTCTGCTGGGTCTCTGGGCTGCAGTCAGTGCCTCTCCCCGGCTGAAAGGACCCTGACCCTCTGCAAGCTGGGCCTTGTCCCTCTAGCGCCCTGCTCCCAGGGGAGGTGGAGGCAGGAGGGAGGTGGGGTCAGCAGGCAGCACGTGTTCTGGGCGCCTGGAGCCGAGAACGCTGGGCGCCGCTGGGCGACACCAAGGCCAGGCCCAGGCCTGGCTTCCAGGGTGACCACCGACCTGGATGATAGCTGAGATGCCCCAAGTCCCGCAGACTCACCGGGTGCCGCTCCAGAGGCATCCTGGGAGGGCAAGGACAGATGGCAGTGAGAAGGGAAGGCTGTCCGAGCATCCGAACCACCCCACCCCAATAGAAGGGTCAGGGCAGGAAGCCAGGGGAGGAGAGGGCGCGTGCCAGACTGGGGTTTGCGACACTATTTCCCTGTAGGACAGCCTCCCCCACCATTGCTCTTATCTAATCCTCCACCCCTGTGCCCCTCGGGAGCCCTGGGACACCCATTCCTTTCCCTCACCATTAACCCCACCTCTTCCAGGAAGCCTGCTCTGGCCACCCCAGCCCTGGACCTCTCTGCTCTGAGCCTGGGGCTTGTTTTCTCTGTCTGGGACATGTCCTGTGCCATGTGACTAAATGCTGTATGCCTCGTGTTCTACTTGAGGACATCCTTGACCCACACGGGGCCCAGTAAACACCCTTTAAATATGGTTGATCTGACTGAACACAATGTCTACACCCCATAAGTGAATTCAGGAACTACACCCCCAAGTCAGCTAAGCAGAGGGCTCTCGGGTAATCAGGGTGCATGTCACAGAAGTGGCACCACCACCGTCAGCAAGCCACCGAGCAAGCGGACTGGGTGGGCAGCCGGGACAGGACGATGGGAGGCTGTACATGGTGACGCCCACGGGGGGGGAAAGAAAGGCCCCTCCCGACCAGTGGTGGCTTGTGGCGGCCAGCGTGGCCCCGGGAGTGCAAGAGCCGGACACAGGGCTGTGTGGGGAGCAAAGCAGCGCGAAGGCACAGTCGGCGGACTCACCAGGTCTGCAGGGGAACCTGAAAAGCAAGCACACAGGCATCAGAGGGCACCGGGCCACCCTCCGCAGGCAGGCGGGGCTGCTGGGCAGGCCGAGGTGTGTGAGTGAGGCGAGCTTCCAGGCTGTTCGCATCAGACGCGGATCACAGACACACACAGCCGGGCTACAGAAGCCCCTCGGCTGCTGCTGACGGCACCCCCTGAGCTCTGGCTTAGGGCCCCCCAGGAGAACACAGGCTGCGCAGCAGAGCAGGTGGCAGACAGGTTTTCCTGCGTGCGCCAGCCCTGCTCTGGTGGCACGGCTGCCTGAACCATGGGCAAACCTGTGCTCCAAGGGAGGATTTCCACAATTAGGGACGCGTGCTGTGGGCAAGGGACAGGCGGTGTCCACAGCACGAACCCACTTGCCAGCATGCTTGGGGCCCACAGGCACGGGGCCCCAGCTTGTCATATGGAAGGCAAACGCTCCCCAGATTCTTTCCGTCTGCCTGGCGCGACCCAAAGGGAGGACGCAGCACCAGACGGGGCGCCAGCCAGTTGACAAGCTGGGCTGTCACTCTCCCACTGACAAAGCAAGAGCCACACTGGCTAATGTGCGTGGCTGATGCAACCCTAACACCACCTGACATTCAACAGCTGCAGACTGCCTTGGGCAGACATCAGTATCCAACAAACCCTGAAGATCAGAGGTTGCAGGCTGAGCAACATGGGGTGGGGAGGGCAGGCAGTGAAGCTGGGCCCGCACAGGAGGCAGCAGCAAGGTCTTGCCCTGCCAAGGGCTTCCCATGTGAGAGGCTCTCTGGGAACAGCTGGCATCTCCCTGTGACATCCTGGCCCCGGAGGCAGCAGACAGTTAAACCTGCCTTGGCGTGAACCACTGGGACAGCCGAGAGATGGAGCTGACAGGGGCCAAGGGTGCTGCCTGCACCCAAACCATGAGGGGGCTCTGGTGAGAGCTCTGCTCAGGGGAAGGCAGCTTGGAGCGCCCCAGGGCTACGGCCAGGAGCACCCGGCCAGGACCACATGCCCCTGGGGAACCACGGCTGCCTTCCAGTGAAACCAGGGGCCCGGACACGGGGAGGACGGTCATGATACCTACGGCCTATCTCATAGGATCTCAATTATATAAATTAAGAAAAACACAAAAACATAAAAAGAGCTTAGGTGGGGGTGTGTTTGCAAAAAGCAAAGAGAGTCGTGTGTTGGCAAACAGCGGTTAGTTTTGCCTAGTGAAATCCTGAGTTGTTTTCATTTCTCCTTCACGTTTCTCTACATTTTCCAAATTTTCTATGTGAAGTGGGTATTTAACAATGGGGTGGAGGGACCAGAAAGATGATTTAATAAAAAAAAAAAACTTTAAATATGCCTTTGGTTATTCCTTGACGAGTTCATGGGTGATACTTATTTTGTCCTCTATTTCACGTTTTCTGTCTTATCCCTCCAAATTTTGGTAAGTATGTTACTTTCAGGATCAGGAAAAAAATAGCCAAAAGAAATGAACTGTCTAGCCTCCTCTTAGTGTTAGACCCACATGGCCACCGGGGGGCAGTATGGACAGGCAAACGGAAAAGCTGCTGTGGGACGAGGCCGGGGGAGGCTGCATCCTGCCCGCGGCGGGCACGAAGGGTCTGGTCCGACCTGGGACCCTCCGTCCAGATCAGGACACTGGGCGATCAGCCACCACAAGTGAGGAACTGACAAGATCTATCCAGGGCTGTGGTGCTGGGGTGACAATCAGGCCTGGCAGGTTTCTGTCTACCTGCGGGGAGCCAACCCCCAATCCGAGCAGAGCCCCGGTGTGCGCCACGGAGGATGCGTCCCGAGTCGCGGGGTTGTGGAGAGCTGGCTGGCCACGGGAAGCCCGGGGCGCAGAGCCGACCCTCAGCAGCATCCTCCCGGGCTTCAGGATGGAGCGTCCGCTCTCCACCCAGCCCAGGGCTCAGCCGGCCCGTCTGAGGTGGCTCCAGGACCTTCCGGAACCGCCTCAGGCTTTGGGCTGCCCATCCAGCTGCTCCCAAACCCATCCCCCAAGCCGGGGTGTCTCCGAGGAGCCCCGCCAGCCCTAGTCCCTCCAGGCAGGCCACGTGCCTTCCGCCCGAGCCCCATCTGGTAGGTGGGCACGAGGGGGAGGGGCTCACTGCAAGCACCATGTGCACATGTGCCCGTGCGCACACCATCTAGCAACACGCCGTCGGTGAAGAGGGCCAGGCCTCTCCCTGTGCCGGAGCATCGGCAGGAGGCGCGATTATGAAAGCGACCGGAGGCCTCCACGTAACTGCTGAGAGCTCTGTGCCCACCTGGGGGTGGAGCGTCAAGCAGTTTGCCGCTGGAATGGGGCAGGGGGTGCAGAAGAGGCAGAGAAAAGGTGCTGATGGCAGCGGTGAGGTGGGAAAGGCTTTGGCATGGAATCCCCCACCGGCTGGGCCTCTTGATGCTGTGTGACACGGGGCAAGCTCCCTTCCCTCTCTGAGCCTCAGTTTTCTCATCTGGTCCCGGACCCACAGGGTCACCATGGTAGGAATGGCAAATGTGTAAAGGTGGCCAGGGCCGGGACGGTGGTAAAAGGCAGTGAGCGACGGGACCCTTGGCTTGGGGCGGGTCATGGTGGGAAGACCAGCCTGGAGGCCCATGCCCTACGGGCAGGACGGGGGTTGTACTCACTGATCTTGCAGGGAGGTGTCACTTCCAGACACTCCTTGTGTGCCCCGACGCCACACTTGGTGCACAGGTAACCCTGATAGAAGGTGCCCCTGCACCATGGGAGGGCGGGAGGTGAAGAGGATGCCGGCCCCACACACTCCACAGCCCCAGCCAGTGTCCAAGCCTGCCCTGCTGTCTGCCCTGGAGCACCATCCCTCTAAGCCCCGGGTCCCCAGCCTCCCGCCCCAGTGCAGTTCTGGCTCTCCCGGTGGGCTGCCCTGCCCCTGCTCTGCTGCCCCGCACATGAGACCCGGGCACCCACACAGACAATGTCCTCCCCTCCAGCTGAACCATAGTACCTGAGGGCCTGTCTGGGCCTGGTGCTGATGGGCTACTGCCCACCCCTCGGGGCCTAGCAGCGGGGACACAGGGCACATGGGGCACTAGGCACATGGGCACAGAGGCCCCTCACCTGAGGAACAGCCTGCAGGCTTTGCAGCTGGTGGTCTTGTCGAACGTGTACATCTGGAAGCTGTGGTGGTTGGCGTTGGCCTTATCAGGCCTGATGTTGGACCTAGTGGGAGGCAGGGAGGCGCCAGGTTCTCTCAGCTCCACTGAGACAGGCTCTGCCCCGGGACCCGCCAGGCTCAGGAGTGGGCCGGGAGGCAGGGCAGGAGGTCAGGACCTGCCCCAACACCCAGGCACACTGAGCGCCTGGCCCCCAGGCGGAGCGAGGGTCTCGGTGAGGGCTTTCACTGATTCTGCATCGGCTTGAGAGACCCCCTGAGGGCGGCGGTCTCAGCACCGTCCTGACGAGGGCTTGGGTGTGAGCAGGCGCAGGCATGGGTCAACACTCAGCCAGTGTCACAGATCTCCCTGCGCAGAACCTAACGGTGGGCGCTAGCTCGGGACAGGCCCCCTGGGGCACACGGGGGACACGCACTGATGTCTGCAATCCACTGAGGACCCCTCCACCCTCGGGTGGCACGAGGCAGGGGGCAGTGGTGCAGGACAAAGCGACAGGGTAACAGGGGACTCCTGGAGGTTCACTGTGATGGCCTCTCCTCTTTGATGAACACTTGAAAATTCTCATAACAGAATGTTCAGAAGAAAATTACAGGCCCTGGAAGCTGAGTAGCAGGCATGCAGGGGCCCACAGTCCTCGTGAAAAGCCTCGGTGCCCGCCGCCTGCCTGTGCCCGGGCCTGACCTGTGCACTTCTCAAATGACCCCATAACCTGGGCCTCCTTCCTCTCAGTTCCCCAGGAGGAAAAGGCCAGGGAGGGGAGCGAACCTGCCCGGAACCCCCAACCCACCTGAGTCAGAGCCCAAGAGCTTTAGGATTGGGCCAGTCTGGCCTCGAGGCCTGCTGTGTGTGGGGACCCCGAGTGAGCACCTTCCTCTGTTGGATATATTGGGACTCCTCCTAGATTTCATGGAAAAACAGCACTGGGGCTTTCACAAAGGGGAACGATCCACCGGCCCATAAAGCCCGAGGGTCCAGACCACCAGGAGTCCAAGAGGCCACGGCCATTCCCGGCCACTCGCTGCTCTGCCAGGCACACGCGCTGGGCTAGGCCCCAGGGACAGGCTGGGCCGGAGGAGGGCCCTCTTGCCCTGGGTAGATTATCAAATAGCCAAGATGCCACCAAGCTGGGGCTGGAGGCCAGGGGACGGAGCCTCTCAAGCGTCTGGGCATCGGAGCTACTCCTGGTCAGAGGACATCCCGGACAGAGTCCCTGAGGCTTCCAAAGCCCGGCGCCGCTGCCAGCCCGGACTCACATGGCCATCTCAAACTGCTCCATCCACTTGCGCTTCATGTCCTCCGTCTTGCAGAAAAGCTGGAAGCCCTGCTTTCCTTGAAGGTGGATCAGGTAGAAGCCATAGGACCACTGCGGGAGGAGACAGGACACACGCTGACGACGGACACGCACACGCGGGCTGGGCGGTGTGTGTACACGCATGTGTATGTGCATGGTACAGTGCACTCAGGTGCCTGTGTGGGCACGTGTGTATGTGTCTACACATGCATGTGTGTGCACGTGTAGAGTGCACTGGTGCCTGCAGCGCACACGGATGTGTGTGTATGTGCATGTGCACGGCCCTCTGGCTGTCCTGGGACCCCCTCTCACCCCCTCCCAGCCGGGCCCTCAACCCCACGCAGCAGGCCCGGCAGGGCCGGCATGGAGCCGCGTCCCCAGGGGGGCCCATGTTCAGAAGGCGCCCGGGGCGCTTGCCCGCCGCCAGCCCACCCACTTTCACTTCCTACATGTGACACTAAAGAAACTCACTGCTCTGAAGTGACACAACAGCCACTCGCCACCCCCCAGGCGTGGCCGGCCCTTGGGGCTCTCCCTGGGGCCCAGAGGGAAGCGTTGGGATAGTGTGAGCCCATTTGTGTTAGAACAGGTGCAGGGAAGGGAGGGAGGGGAGAGGAGGGAGGGGAGGGGAGGGAAAGAAGAACAGAACAAACAAAGGGTGACCCAGGGAGGGAGCAGACAGGAGCACGAGCGGCCCTTCCCTCTGGGGAGCTGGGGGGCAGCAGGGAGGGGGCCGCCGCTCACACTCTCTGTAACGGGGGGACTCCTATCATGCCCACGTGTCCACCCTAATGACATGGAGCTGAGGACCCAGACAGCCGAGAGCCCAGCCCTGTTTGGCAGGCCAGCCGGCCCCACGCACAGCTCAACAGGAGCGGGAGGCCTGAGGCCAAGGGCCCCGCGTGCTTACCGTTTTCCCGTGAGACTAGGAAGCGTGAGGAGAGGAAGGGAAAGGGGAGACAGGGCATCAGGAGACGCGGCTCCCCGGCCTGCAGCAGGCGCCACAGGCCCGGACACTGCCCGCTGCCAGGGGCAGGGCCGTCCTCCGGCAGGGGCGGGGCAGGGGCCTGGGGAGGCGGCCTCAGGTCACCACCCCTGGGGTCCGGCTGCTTGGTTCAGACATCGGGGTGAGGCCGGTTACCCCAGAAGGCCCTCCAGGCGGTGGCTGCCCCCTACACTACGAGTGCCCACCGGGGTCTGGGATGCTGGCCACTTCAGCTCCTGGACCCACAACTAGCCCAGGAAGCAATGAAAACAGAACAGCACAGGAAAGTGCTGCCCTGCAGGTGCCGAGGCACCAGGTGGAGGGACCTCTGCCAAGGGGTGCGGCCCCGCCCCACCCCCACAGACCCCGCCCCTGGCACATGGCCTCCTGGCTGGACATCAGGGTCCAAGAGGCCAGGGGAGGCCTGTCCGGACCCCTCCAGAGGGGCAGGCCTGCTTGCTGGCGCGAAGAGTATGGGCAGAGCCCTCCCTCCAGCCTCCTCACTGGGAGCTGCCACCCTAAGCGTGCCCACTCCCAGGGAAGAGTCAGACAAGATGGATGGCGCTGGGCCTGGCACAGAGCGGCATGTCCTCAGCAGAAGTGACGGTGACAAGAGAACAGAGGGAAGCCCGGCCCCACGGCAGAGGCCGGCTGGGGTCAACACTGGCTCCCACTGCCGGTCACCCTCTCAAGGCCACCCCACAATGCCTCCCAGTGTGGGGATGGCCGCCCGCCCCTCGCCCATCGCATCCCACCTTCTTGATGTCCTTGTTGTTCATGGGGTCGTCGGTCATCTTGTGGAAGAGCAGCTCGATGACCTCCTTCAGCTCGTAGCTGTAGCCCCTCCTTTTGCAGACGATGACCACCTTGTCAAACAGGAACAAGTACCTGGCCCAACGGCACAGCCAGGTGGCCCGTCAACAGGGCTGGTGCACAGGACAGACAGACACTGTGCACCCGGGGACATCGCCACTCCGAGCCCGAGTCCTGTCCCTCTGCCTGGCTCCTCCAGCTGACCACTGCTCTGAACAACCGCCCCAGGAAGCCCTCCTCTGCACCCGGTGCTCGGCCCCCTACCAGACTGGGAGCCCTGTGGGGGCAGGACACGTGTCTGCTGTGTCCCCAGCGGGGGCCTGGGCCTTGCACAGAACGTGCATATGGTGGGCCCTGAGCAAGCAGGGGCTGTGCTAGCACAGCCAGAGCCTTCCTGGCCCCCTGCCCCAGGGCTCCCTGGCAGGCATCAGCGAGAGCTCATGCAGCCGCTGTCCCAGCTCCTGGGAGCCTGCGAGCTCGCAGGCCAGGGCCCCTGGCTGCCCTCCAGCCCAGCCTTGTGCCAGCCACGGGTAGGGCAGCCCCATGGGTGTGGCGGCTGCTGGCTGCTGAGAATTGCAGACGCATCACCAGAAAGGAAGCAATTAAAACAGAACAGCACAGAGTGGGCAGGCAGCTCCTTCCACAGGAAAGGCTGTTTCCACGTCCACTGCGAGCAGGGTGCCCGGCTACGGTGGGAAGCTGCCCACCCAGGCCGCCCGCCTTGCTCACCTGTCCTGCTTGGTGTGGTTCACTATGGACCGGACCTTCAGTTCTCCATCAATCTTTGGCCTCCCAAACTCCTCCAGTTTCACTTGCTGGGAAAGGAAGGGAAGACCGTGAACCACAGTGCCAGAGCCGCACACGGTATCAGCAGGAAGGGCAGGTGGGCATGTGCCCCTGGGGCACGGTTCACACAGACACCAGAGGCGGGGAAGCCAGTGACCAGACCCAGTGGTTCCTGGCTGGTGCAGGACAAGGGGTAGGGGAGCAGCAGGCGGGGAGGGCCAGGCCCTGCAGGCTCCTGTCCCCGACCCCCTGAGGACTCCCTTCAGCTCTGTGGGAACAAGGAGCGATTGATGGCCTGGGTCATGCTAACAGGCCGCTCTTGTGTGGAGCCAGAGCAGGGTCCTGGAAGGAAAGGCCAAATGCCCAATTCTGAGAAACCAAATTACAGAGAACAAAAGGTGCTTATCAGATGGAGGGTGGGCAGGGCACAGGGTCCTGCCAACGGGCCATCTTCCACAGGAAGGGGCTTCCAGTCAAGCCTGCTCTCTGGTTTGCTAGGATTTCATTTTCGTTTTCCATTTGGTTTCTATCTCTGCTCCACCCTGATTCAGAGGCTCCCCTGATGCATCCTCCTTGCGGCTTTCAAATGATCTCCGCAGATGGAAAAGGAAGGACGGACTGTCCAAAACGTTAGCGGAGCTGTGCCCACGAGGTCCTCAGCATCCTCTCTCAAGTTTTCTGCATTTTCCTGAAGCTGCCTGGCCAGGCCCAAGAGCATCGCTTTGGTGGCACGCAGGGTGGCACAAGGGCCCTGCTCAGCCACCCATGTGGGCCTCCACACCTCATCTCTAAAGCACAAGAGCCTGCTGACGGTGGGCGCAGAAGAAGATAGGGCGCTGGGCACGGCACCTGGCCCAAGGGAACGTGCCACACCTGTTCTCTACCACAGGTTTGTTTTCATTATTTAAGGCATGTGTACTACTCATGCATAAAAACTCAAGAAAACTCTTTCTTCCTTGTACCAAAGTGATGCTTGTCCATCACACAGCATTTGGGAAACACTGGCAATCAACAAGGGGAAAACCCGACCGCCCCCAGCCTGCCAAGCACTGCGGCAACCGCTGACAGTCTGGGGCACATCCCTCCTCAACCTGCTCTGTCTGGGTGTTTCTTTTCCTCTTGGAAAAGAAAGGAAAATGGGTTTGGTTCGTGACGCTGCTCAGCAGCTTTTTCATTTCCTTCACGACACTTCATAGCTCTCTCCACGCCGTGAGGCCACGTGCCTGGAGAGGAAGTCCTCTCGGTGCTCTTCTGACCCTGCTGGTTGAGGAACAGGCACACGGGCACCAGGTGTTACCTGGGCATCTGTGGGGCTTCCTTTGCAAAGCTTCTGTGTCGATTTGCCCTTGACAGAGACTCCCCAGATGGTGCCAAAGTTCAGGGACCAGAGTAAAGTGTTTACGGGTCTCACCCAGCCATTCTCAACCACGGGTGACTCTGGACCCAGGGGACGTCTGCCAATCTCTGCAGATGCATTTGGTGGTCCTTGCTTGGGCCCCCAAGGGTGGGGGTGCTACTGGCATCTAGTGGGCTGAGACCAGGAGTGCTGCTCGATGTCTGACAATGCACAGGACAGACCCCACAGCAAAGAATGATCTGGCCCCAAGGTCCACAGTGCCGAGGTGCAGAAACTGGCAAAACATTGGATAGAACTGCATGAAGTGTGACGGGCTGGCCACAGGCAGGAAGCGTCTCCTTCCTGGGATGGCCTGTCTCCTCTCCCCAGCAGGGCACAGTGGCTCACCCGACACCCCAAGGCTGAGCCGCTGACAGAGCAGCCTGGGGAGAGGGCCGTGTGAGCGGTCCGCCTTGCCTGATGGAGGCCAAGGGGAGGGGAGCACCCGAGGGCAGCTTCTGGGCAGGGTGCTCAAACTACTTCATTGCCCCTCCTCGGGACAGCGGGAATTAGGGTGGCCTGGGGCCGTGGAGCAGAGGAGCCTCCCGCCCTCCAGAAGCCAAGAGTCTGTTGAGACGGGGGACAGAGGGTGGGGCGGTCAGCGCTGTTCCTCCCCGCAGGCCTGCCCCTTGTAAGCGGCCCCTCTGTGTCCTGGGCTCCCGGGCCGGCTGATGTGTGCAGAGTGCCGTGGCTGCGCCCACAAACAATAGGACAGGTGGGATGTGTGCCCACCTTTCTGCTTATTCAATATTGAGACTGTACAAGTAAATTTTAAAAATATCTATACATGGTCATAATTAACCTTTACTTTTTGGAGAGTCAGCCACACTTACCAAGTTTTCTATAGAACTCTGAAACTCGCTGATTTTCTTTAGGGTCTCCTTGTCCCGTTTGACTTCATTTATATACATTGCCAAGTCCTTGGAAACAACACAGGGAAGGGGTTGTCAGGCCTGAACCCCCCCCACGGGTGCGCCACGAACCGCAAATTCCCGCGCCCCAGAACAGCTTCTTTCCACCCTGTCACTCGATACACTTCTTGGTTAGACTAGAAGAAAACAGCCAAGTAGACATGGGCCAGCTGGCTTCTTAGCCCTCTGGAAGCGGGCACCCCGCAGGCCACTGCCTACCATAGAGCCCCCCAGAACGTGGGCAACCCCCTGTGTCTAGCCCTGGCGTCCATGCACTGCAGCCTCCTTCTGGCCACCAGGGGGCAGTGTCCACTGCAGCCCAGAGGGCAGAGTTGCTGGGCGCTGACTGCCCAGCAGTGCAGCCTGCCTTGGGTGGTGCCCCTGAACCAGGCCACAGGAGGAAAGCGGACCCCCAGGGGCCCACTAGCAGGGCAGGATCTGAGACCCCCGTGTGTCAGGCGGGGTCTGGGATCTGGACACCGAGGCAGAATGTCACCGGGCAGGCCTGGTGGGCCGCCCTGCCGCTCCAGCCTCGGTGCTACAGGCCACGTGGCTCACACAAGGCTTAAAGTGAAGCTCTCCAGGACCACGAGGCTGCTCAGAGCCCAGCACAGACCACCGAGGGGCCCCCTGCCCGCTGGAGGGGGAGCTCTTTCAAGGGAGTGCTTCCCGAAGGCAGAGGGAAGCCTGAAGCCTCAGGGCAGCCCAGGGGCAGAGGCTGGGGCTGTGCCTGGGAGGAGGTGGTGGGGACACAGGTGACCGTGTCCAGGAGCGACTGGCACAAATGGGTGGAGAAAAGGAAAGCCAACCCCAGGGGACAGACCCGAGGGGGACAATCTTTCTGAGAAATGTCACCTTGCAAAGAGAGGACGCACAGGAAGTAGCCAGGTGACGAGGAGGGGTCCAGCCTGAGCCAACACTCGGCGCAGGAAAGGACAGAGCTTGCAGGGGCCTGGGAGCGGCTGTGCTCGCCTGGAGTCTGAGCATTAGTGGCAGACACAGGTGCAAAGCCGGGCTCAGGGCCCCCAGGGAAGCTGCACACCAGGGAGAGGAACCCACAGCTGACTGGGGCCAGGGCAGTGGGCAGCATGGGGCCGGATGGCCCGGAACCAAGTCCGGTGGCTGGGAATGGGGGGTCGCCTTGGGGACGGAAGGGGACACAGGAGGAAGGCCCAGAGAGTCACTGTGTGCCAGGTGGGGTCTGGGATCTGGACCCTTGGGGCCTGAAGCTCCCTCTACCTGCCCGTCTGTCCTTGGGTGGGGTCACACCCTCCACCCTGCCTCTGCTGCTTGCCTCCGAATGAAAATCAACATCTAAGGTCACAGATCAAGGCCCACTGGTGATCCCGATTTCAGTCAAAATGCAGACATGGCATGTTAAACCCCAGGCTGGCCTGGCCTGTGCCCTGTCTCAGTTTACCCACCCACCTGCATGGCTTCCAGTGCCTCCTTGAGCTGCTGCCTCTCAGGCCGGTCAGTGGAGTGGCTCAGAAGTTCCTGGAGGAGTGGGAGGGGAGTCACAGGTCACTACTCGGGGGTCCTGGCCTCTGCCCTCACCCCCACCCAGAACGGGCTGTACGCACAGAGCGAGGCCCTCTGCACAAAGTCCTGCCTGTGGCCAAGCTCCGGTCAGGCAGCCCAACTCCAGCAGACAGACAGCAAGGCCTCGCCTGGGCCACACTGCGTGGGGGTGAGGGGTTCTGAATCCTTCAGATACCAGGAGGGACCTTACGTCAGCACAAAGCAAGGTGCTGGGCTAAGAGGCGCTGAGAGCCCTCACAGGGCCGCACAGAAGCACTATCCCTCCCCAGTCTGTGCGTCCAGGACTTCCTATTCCCACTTCCACCCTGGCTGCTGGGAAGCTCAGAGACTGGGCTACGCGATGGTCCACTGGATCTCTCTTACTCCTGGTCTGAGGATGCTTTTCTGTCTTCTTCAGTTTTTCTGCTCTTATTTGGTTTTAATTGCTTTTTCTTTTCCTGTGATAAACTTGCCTAAAATATACTGAGCAAGCTTTATTGCGTCACTGTTACATCTATGCACAGACTATGTGGACTTGTGGCTTGTGTGTATCTCAACCTGGCCCATCTGTGGGCTCCGGCTCCTGCCCCCGGAGACTGCCAGGCCTTAATCCAGCTCCCCAGCAGCGGCGTGGAGAGCCCTGGCCTCACCTTCAGGAGGAGGTGGTATTTCAGCACCCTCTGCATGGGGACCACCAGCAGGTCTTGCAGCTTAAACTTCCCATCCTGGACCTTCAGTGTGCACTCCTGGGCATCAGGGGAGCAGCAGGTGATGAAGGGGTCCAGCACCCCAGATGAGGTGCTGGACCCCAAAGCCCCACCCCAGCATGGGGTGCAGACCCAAGCCCTGAGCTGGGGCTCAGATGTCCCGTCCTCCTCGGGCCTGGCTCCTAGAACTGGGCAGCGTCTCCCAAGGACCCTTCCCAGACAGGTGTGTGCAGAGAGGAGTGGACTTCACAGCATGCGGGCAGGGGGCCACCAGCTCTCACAGACTCAAGTCTGCAGTGGCCGCTCAAGGTCTCTGAGCACCCCTGGCCTGGCACTTACCAGGCCTGCTAGAGACCCTTGGGAAGCCAGCTCACAGTAAGGCGGGGCCACCCTCAGAAACCGGGGCCTCTCCATCGATTGCCTGACCCATGTGAGCATGTCACCCAGGGGCACTACCCAGCATAACTGGAGCAACGGGGCCCTGCACCAGGATTCACTCTGGAAATGGGGCTTGACCGGTCAAATACCAGAAGGGAACTACAGCCCCGGAGGGCAGCCGGGCTGCCCCCATGAGGCAATCTTGGGGCGAACTGGACAGAGGCTCATGTGGGAAATTCAACCAGTGCCAGAGACTGGCCCTAAGCCTGGGGGAAGACGGGGGCCGGAGGATGAGAGGTTCCATGGCTCCCGGACACATCTGTCACCTGGGGCCTGTGCACAGTCCGCACAGGTCAGGGTCAGGGTCACTCTCCAGGAAACGGCCTCTGCAGTACCCAGGGAACCCAGGTGGTGTTCTGGCCTGGGATGGTGACCCCACCTGCCCACTCCCCACCCCAAGAGAATGCAAAGGAAAAATCATCTGATAAAAACATCTACAAAAATGGTCCCTTCTCCACCCTCTGTCCACCTGTCCACAAAACAGGCAAGCAAGAGGCCAGCACGCTGCAACCTTGGAGATGGCTGCAGATGGGCTGGGGCCAGTCAGTAGCCCCCTTACCTCGACTTTCTGTCGGAAGTCCTCCCGGCTGGCGAGGAGCTGGTTCAGCGTGTCCTGGGCATGCTCCATGTGGCTGCAGTACTCCCCGTAGATCAGGAGCCTATGTGCGTGCACGCGCGCACACACACACACACACACACAGGCAGGCTCCGTGAGACGTGGTACCGCGAGCCACGGGGCTGTCACAGTGAGCAGGTCTGTCCCCATGACAGCCCCTCACGCGTTAACACATTTAACAGCTTTGTTCTTTCCGAGTGGCTGATTTCTCCCCCTTCCTGAAGCACCGCCGGGCTGGTAGCAGGGCAGCTCTGTTCTCCCTGGACCCAAGGAGGTCCCCTTCTGTGGCTGTTTCAGGTCAGGGCCGGGTTGGAGGATGCAGCTCTCACAGCCGCAGCCCACCCCAGAAAAGGGCCAAAGCCAGGGAGAAGAGAGGCCACCCGCCTCCCAGGGGCTGGGGGACCCCAAGAAGGCTCACACTCCTGCCAGCAGGCGCTGTGCTGGCCCCGGGGTGGTGGCCTCCACACTGATGTTTCGGGTCTGGGAACCCTGTGGGTCAGCCTGGCATCCCCATGGCACTGCGCCCTGGGCCTGGGCTCTAGGAACCCCGCTATCAAGGCAGGGTGGCATCGGCCCCCAGGGCCCTGCTCCTGTGCACCGGCGCACTCCCTAATCCAGCCCTGCCCCTCTGCCCCCACATGCTCATTCTCACCCCCCAGCCTATGCGGCTCTCTGCTGCAGCACCCTCTGCTTTGTCCCCCACCTCTCTAGAAGGGGGCCCCCGGTCCTCCCAGGGCCTCGGGTTACTAGCCTCTGAAACCCTGGTCACCCCGCTACAGAGCAGGCCTCCAGAAGGAGCACGCAGGGGACGACGCTGGCTGTGCCAAGGAAGATGGTGAAGGAGCCCCTGCTGACAGGTGCTTTCCATGGTGTGAGAGCCTAGAGACCACTTACAAAGACAGGCGTGATGAGCCCCATTCTCCAGTGGGGAAACTGAGGCCTCAATGAACTGGCTGAGTCCCCAGCTAGTAGGGGGTGATGCCTGGCCACTGATGCAGCTTCGCCGGGAGGCTACGGCCCCGCCCACAGCGTCCCGGGACACCGTCAGATGTCAGAGGGCACTGTAACTAGCAAACAACCGGAAGCCTCTCTCGGCCTGGCCACTAGTCTGTCCACTGAGGCCCTGCCCCACCCAGGGCACCAGGCACAGCGCTCAGGGCAGGCTGCTGGGCCTGCAGCTGGCTTGGCTTTCGCAGAGGTTGGCGTTCAGGAAGAAGCCTCCTGGTCTGGAGGACTCCCGAGCTCTCCCTGTAGGGCCCAGGGGCCTTCAGGGACCCCTGGCTCTGCCACAAGAGCCCCTTCCCCAGGCCTCAGGGGTTTGGGACATCAAACACCCACATTCTTCCCCCTGCAGTCCAAGAACCAAACAGTATGCTTAGCATGTATTTTCAACCCAGAGGACATGTAATTTCAGAGCAGCCCCAATGGGACAGATGACACTTCCTGAAGCACCTCCCAGCTCCCGACAAGTGGGCAGGACCTGCTGTTCTCGGGGAGGTGTGGGGGCCGGGGGCCTACACACTCAGCTGAGCTGCTAGCATGTCCTCAGGCCCCCCTGAGGATTCTCCCTGGCACCAGCCTAGAGGGAAGCCGCTGCCATCAAGCGGCCGAGTGGCCCTGACCCTATGAAAGACTTTAGTCCGGGCCTAGAACTTGCCTGGAAGCTCACCTTCCCCCATGAAGCAAAATGCCCCACAGCTGGGCTCCACATCCACAGGCTCGCCAAGTCCCTGGCCTGGGCCTGGCGCCACGGGCCACTCTGACCAGGAACCGCTTCACGTGAGAACCGTAAGGGTGAGAACCCACCCCCACCCCAGGCTCTGCAGGCTTTCTCCTGAGCCCGGGGACTCGCTGACCAGCCAGGGACCCCTGTCCTGAGCTGAACAGTGAGCCCGACACATGTCCACCAGAACCTCGGAATGTGACCATATTTAAAAATAAGGTCTTTGAAGATGTAATTACAGAAAGGATGGAGAGGAGATCACGCTGAACTGGGTGGGGGCCCTTAAATCCAACGAGACAGTCCTTACAAGAGAGGAAGGCTACAGGGGCAGGAGAGGAGGGGCCGAGGGAGGGCGGAGCCGAGGGACACCCCGCCCCCAGCAGCTGGGAGGGGCAGGAAGGAGCCCCATGGCCCCCGCCCACACCGGCTTTCAGCCTAGTGACCCTGACTTTGGATCCTGGCCTCCAGAACTGAGAGAGAACACACTTCTCTGGCCCTAAGCCGCTCGAGTCTGCAGTGAGTTGTCACGGCAGCCCCGGGACACGCACACAGACGCCTGAGCCCCCTGTCCACGCCCCGTGCCGGGCAGTGCGGACACAGACAGTAAGTTCTGAAGGGGGTGAGCTAAGGGAGTGGAACTGAAAGTTTATGGGCCTTAATTTTAACCACAAACATCTACTGCTGTCGAGCAAAATTATCCAAAACTTTGAGGGAAAGCAACATACACACACAGAGGACTTGCTGGTTCAAGATCTCAGGGGAGCGCTGCGAACACCAGCCTGCCTGCCACCCGAGGCCCAGGGGAAGGCATGTCCCAGCCAGGTGCCCCCCAGCTGGAGATGGTTCCGGTGCAAGTGATTTCCGTTCTGCTGGACAAGACGGGCAAAGGCACTGTGTTCAGAGGGCGCCCACCAGCTTGGGTCCCGCGCGGCTGCCCGGGCCCTGCCTGTTCTCCCTGCTGAGCCCGCACTCCATGTCTGGTTCCGTCATCCTCCTGGTCCCTGCATTCACGAGCTGGCAGGTATCTGACACAAGCTCGGTATGTATTCATGTGAGGGTCTCATGATTTTACCTCCTGAACACTCAACTCTGACCTCCAAAAGGGAGTGTGAGCACATTTAACAGAAAGGCCTCTGGTCTGCCCATTTCCCCCACTCTGTCTCCAGTCCGCAGACCCCCAGTCATCACGGGCCCGGCGCAGGGCCAGAGCAGTGTGCCCAGGTATTCACCGAGGACGGAGGAACCAGCTGAGGCCACCGCCAAGCCACCACCCTCTCCCGGCCTCAGGTGCCGCATCTGGGAAAGGAGGATCAGAAGGGTGAGAGCTGAGGGCCTCTCTGCTCAGCGGGTCCAGGGCAATCCTGACAGCCGAGGCAGCCAAGCAAAGCCCTGTGGGGGCTCAAGGAGCTTGAACAGGGGTGGGCTCCAATCCTGCGAGCTTTGACAGGGACCACCCAGCTGTGGGCTTGGAGACAGAAGGCCTCCCGGACACCCTGGTCCCGAGGGTGGAAGCCGCAGGTGGGGCGCAGCATCCCCCGAGCTACACTGAGCAGCCGGAGGTGCTCAAGTGCTTACCTGCCGCAGGACCTTCTCCCCACACTCACGGAGACCCCACGGGGTCTAGGGGGCCGGCAGCAACTTGCTTTTACTCTTACTCTGATCTATGTTCCCCCTGAGCACTTGTGCCAAGCTCCAGCGTGCCTCCTAAACGCTAGCCCTCCTGCCATCCCAGTGGCCATCGCCGCCCCACAGCCGGTCCCTTTGTAGTCATCCTGCAAGCCTTTCCCAAGTCCCAGCTCCCTCTGTGTGGGAGACGGCCCCTTTAGGCCCCATGACAAGACTGAAAGGAGACTTATCTGAGGACCAAGGCTACATTAATGCAAGTATAACCTCTAAAAAGAAGGAGGTGATTGCCCTTTTGGCACTGGTCATACCACATCTGGATGCTACTCCACCCTTCATCTGGGATGAGCAGTCAGGATCTTGCCACTGGAATCCTCGGTGGTTTTCTTCTTCACAAACCACCCTGGCCTACCAGACCCCTGCAGACCCTCCAACTGCACCTTCGACGATCTCTTTGCCCACTTCACTCCTGCTCCTCTGGCCCTGCCAGTGCCCCTAACAGGGTGTCTGCTGCCCGACTCACCCTACCTCTTCAGGGCTGATTCCTCACTGAGGTCCCAGGGGGCCCCATCCTGGCTACAAGCCCCGCCCCCACCATCTCCTCTGCTCACAAGCACACTACAGCCTGTCACGATGGGTCCTGGCCTGTCTTGTTTCTCTCCCCACCCAGCAAGAGCAGAGCCTGCTCTATTCCACATGGTGAACAGCAGCTGGGCACAGCAGGCACCTATAAATGCTTGCAGAATTGGGAAGCAAGTGAGCATTAGGACCTTAGGCTGACTCAGAAATAAGGAAGGAAAGCAGCAGAAAAGGTGGACCCTGGGACAGAGCCACAGCCGTCTGGCAAGTAAACTCCAGCGCCTTCCCTGATGGACCCACCCAGAGGGCCTGGGCCCCATGACTTGCTGGGTGGGTGACAAGCAGCCTATCTGGAGGGTTCCTGGTGCCAAAATGCATTCCACTCACTGGAACAGTTCCCAGAGGTGGAAACAGGCCCAAGGGCCAGGGAAGGGCACAGAGGGCCACGGGGACAGGCAGGCAGCTGAGCTCTTGGCCAGGGGTTTAGAAGTCTCAGGGGAGGGAAGGTCACCCATCTGTGCCCAGCCCCGGCGCATCCCCGCCCTGGCCACCTGTGCACGGGGCCTGCTGTCTCATGTCCCCAGGAGTCCCCAACCCACGGCCCTGAGAGAGCGGGCTCGGGGCTCCTTGCCCGCTCAGGAGGGGAGCCAGCTCCCCACCTGGAGCCACAGAGCACGAGGGCTGGGGGGGCACCTTCAGGGGCTCCTAGGAGAAGGCAGCTGAGAATCCAGCCCTGGATGGGCTACCTGGCCAGGGAGGGGTGTGAGCTGAGCTCACAGTTGCCTGGTGGGTGATGCAGGGGCCCTCATACAGATGAGGCAGTGGGTGTGGGATCCCTGCCAGCCGCTGTGGCACTTCTATAGCCCCTGGACCCCACTGGCCCTGCAGAGTGGGCCTAGGAATCGGTATTTTCAGCAAGCTCCCAGGTGGCTCTCATGAGCAGCCAGATGGAGGAACCACTAAGACAGAATCTTCGGGACCCCCCAAAGGGTCAGAGAGACAGAAAGCAAGGCACGGTGTCCAGCTGGGTCACTTGAGACCCCAGCGGCTGCAGACACCCTCTCCCAGGCTCCCTGCAGCTCTGGGCATCGAGTCATCTCGCCCCATCCCCCATTTAAAGGACAGCTGCCTGCCGAGATAGCAGAGCCATCCTGACAGCTGCCCCCTCACACCTAGTTAGACGCTCCCAGAATCCCAGTCCTCCCCTGCCAGGCTCCAGCAGGACATTCCGGAGAACAGAAGGCTGGCTCTCCACCTCCACCAGCTGGGGTCACAGAGGCTTAGAGCAAAGAATCAAACAGATTCATGGAGGCCTCCTAACAGCAACAACAAAAAAAAATATATATATATAAACAAGTCCCCACACTGGTTCTTAAATGAATTGTTTCTCCTCCATCAACATTTTTTTCTGCTTGAGAGGCTGGGCAGTCAGAGGGGCCACACCGCTGGGACTTACTACGGGCGGATTTCTGCGGAACGGAGGCCGGCACTGGCTCTGTGTGTACACAGCCTGACCGCCCAGGCACCGGCCGGAGAGTGGCCGCCTCGGACCCCAACTGGGAGCATCTACACCCCCTCAGCCTCACAGACATTCGCCCCCAAGCTGTGGAGCCTTGGATGAGACCAGGGCACAGATAGAGGGTCCAGACTCTGCACCTCTGGGCTCTGGAACCACTGTCTCCCCAGGGTAGGCCGAGCACGCAGGTCCAGGGCTGCACCTTCCAAGTCCCTCCCAAGACCCTCCCAAGTCCAGGCCCCTCCGCCCACCTGGCCACTGCAACCCTTCCCTGGGCACAGACCAGCCACACTGGCAGCACAGGCCTGACCTCAGTTTACCTCCTTGGCACAAGCAAGGGGGGCAGGGAAATGGCCTCCCCTGGGGAGCTGGGGCCGGGGCTCTCCGCTGCGTCTCCCCAGGCCCCAAGGCCTCTCACCCAGACCTGCGTGGTTCTGCCTTTCAGCAGCAGCTGCTTCGTGCCACCTCCCCACCCTGCACACAGCCCGGGGGCCGGCTCCCTGGGGCTCGACGCACAGCAGGTGCCCCATGATGGCATAAATGTCCTCCAGGGATAGACGCAGAGGGAGCTGCTGGAGGCCCTGCAAGGGCCCCTCCCACCCAGGCGCTGCCGGGGACACCCCTCCAGGCTGTGACGGTGGGGAGCACGGGCAGCTTCCTCAGTTCACAGGTGAGGACAGGGGCCCACAGGTGCCACACAGTGCGAGGCTCCCACCCGGGTAAAGGCGGAGGCCCTGCGGACAGGGAGGGGCCGGCAGGGCGGCCTGCACACACCTTTCCTTGAAGTCGAGGAAGACCTTGGCCAGAGTGCCACCGCCCAGCATTACGGACGCGCCGACGGCCCTCAGGAAGCCGTGATGCACCTTCGTGAGGTCCTGGGGCGGAAACACAGCGGCGGGCTCAGCAGACAGGAAGGGCGCGTGCTCTCGAATCCCACTCCTTGCAGCTTTTGATTAGGGATTTTTATGTGAAGCCTGGCGCTGGGTGAGCATCACACATAAATGGCAGGGGTAGTTCAGCTCGAAGTTACCCCCCGGTGGGCACGGGAGCTCTTGGAGGGTCCCTATGTGGAGCCATCCACAGCATGTCCAGATCTGTGGTGCTGACCCAGGGCAGGCTCTGGTGCCAGAGCAGGACAGTGATGGCATCCCAGCAGTCCTCCCACTATGCCACTATGTGCAGAAGCAGAGGGGCTCTTGGTGGCAGCCCGGGCCACGGGATCTGAGGATACCGTCTCTCCACTGTGGAGCTGTGGGCTGGGCCCTGGGGAAGTGACCGGAGTGGCCCCCTTCCCCCATCTCATAAAACACCCTCTTGCCAGGACCAACCACGTGGCTGGCAGGGACGCAGATCTCCAGGACCTTGGGGGACAGTCCAGGAGGCCGGCACCCTCACCTCCAGGTTGATGAAGATGGCTTCCATGTCCGCTGGGCTCAGCACCAGCCTCAGGGGGCCCATGTAGTTCTGCAAGAGAGAAGCCCATTGCTGCCATCTCACCTGGAGGATGCCAGCTACCTTCAAGGCCACAGTGGCCAGTGGAAGGGGCTCCCTGTAGAGCGGCCATGCAGGTTTCTCTGTGACTCAGTTTCCCCCGTGACATGGAGACAGCAAGACCTACTGCAAATTGTCAGAGGAGGATTACAGACACCATTATCCCCAAAATGCTCCACACACTGCATGCCCGGCTGAGCACCCTCCCTGCTTAGCCCCCAACGTGCACAGCACCCATGGATGGGCAGTGCCCGCCTCTAGGCTGTATACCAGGGGTGGAGACAGTTCACAGAAGCCCACCAGTTTCTGCTGTGGGACTTGGGCTGTGTGGGGGAAATGAGGGGCCCTTCAGGGCCCTGGAAGGAACTGACCTGAGAGCCCCTGCTCACAAGGGTGAGACTGCCAGGGAAGGGGCAGGTGGGCACTGGGACAGTAGCCGGTGTGTTTACACCAAGGCTGGGGACCAGGCGGGTCAAGGGAAGGCACACCGGGCTTGTGGGGGGCAGGAGAAGGGGAATCAGAGGCCTGGGGCCAAAGGGTATCACAGGGTGCCGCTGGAGGCTCCACAGTGCCCCGCGTAGGTATCCCATCACGGCCACACTTGGCCCTACACCTCAACCAAAGAACAGCCAGGAAAGTTCTGCCTGGAAAACAGTGCTGGTTTTCCACCCAGTCAGCTCTGCGGTTGGCAGTGAGGATGCCGAGTGGCGGCGAATGCCCTGAACCACTGCCCACGGGGGGCCAGCTGGTGGGCGGGCAGGAGAAGGTCCATCCTGGCTCTCTAGGCATGTGGCAGGCCAGCAGGGAGGGGCCGACGGGCCACCCAGGGGAGCACAGGGTCTACATGGGGCTCAGAAGGCTCCCGTCCTTGTGCCCGTGTCCCAGGCAGGACACTCACAGCCACCAACAGGGTGGTACTGCTGTCGCCCCAGTTTACAGAGGGGGGAGCTGAGCTCTAGACGAGGAGGTGTGCGGAGGAGCTTAGCCCCGTGTCTGGCCTGGGGGAGAGAACGCACCGAGGAGTTTAGCCCAGCGCGTTGAGGAGCAGAAGCCACAGCAACACTGGTTTGGGCTGGAAGGAACCTCAGAGATGCACTCGGGACCACCCAGGGCCCAAGATGAGGGCCAAGAGGCGCGAGGCGGGGCAAGGGGCCAGGATGGCAGAGGATGCTGGCCTGGCCAAAGCCCCCTGCACCAGAGGGCAAGGGGGTTCCCGACGGCGAGGCTGGGAGGGTCACTGAGCCCACTCGCCCATCCCATCACCGCTACCTTCATCCCTGACTGGCAGCACCCCCGGAGACCCTGGGGCTGCCCCGCAGCGCGGGACGGAATGGGAACGGGCGCACCTTCTCGATGTCCTCCAGCGTCCGGCAGTACTTGGCCTCCGTCTCCTGGATCTCCAGCAGGCAGCAGGTCCTCTTGTCATCCTCGGTCATGCCCATTTTCTAACAGACGGACACAGGCGTGGGCAGGAGCCCCCGGCCCACACCCACTGACACCTGCTGGCTGCTCGGTGTGGCCGAGCGGGGCCTGATGGGAAACACGGGGGCACCCGAGCCCTTCCCTCCCTTTTTCAGGTGAGGAACCTGAGGCATGAGAGGGTGTGTGGCCTGGACCTGAGAACTGGGGACAATATGGAGGAAGGCACAGAGGCTTCTAGAATCCAGGCTCCTGCTGCTCTATGCTGAATCTCAGTCTTCACCAGACTGGGGTAAGGCCCTCAGAAGCCAGCACCTCCAACATATACAGCAGGTGTGACATGCTTAAAGTGCCCACTGTGCGCCCAGGCAGAGGCTCTGACCAGCTCCCTGAGGACCCCTATCTGCTGGCTGAGTGGCTGTCCCCACACTGGCAGTTAGTGCCTCAGAGCAGCACAAGGCTTGCCCTGTGTCCACTGGCCTCCAACCAGGGCCCACTGTCCAGGTCACTGGGGGACCTGCCCCCTACCTCCAGGGGATGTGGCCAGAGGCAGGACTGACCAGAAGACTGTGCGGCCACAGGGCCAGGGAAGAGGGTGCCATTCACAGGCTCCTGGGTATGTTCCAGACACAGTCCTAACATCCCTTAGGCGGAGTGGGCCACATCTGCCTGTCAGTAAGGCTCTGGAAAGTGGTGCTGGGACATGGGACATGCCATCCTCCTCCTCCAAGAAATGCCCCAGGGCCCAGTGAGTTTGCCAGGGTTACAGCTCTCCAAGCATGCCAGATGGGGCACACCACCCGGGGGCTGAGGTGGACCAGAGGCCACCGTCAAGCAGGAGGCCCCTTGCCAAGCCCCGAGCCCCGCTCAGCCCGGGGGCTCCTAAATCATGGCACCTCATGGGGATGGACGTTGAGGGTCCTTGGTCTTCCTAAAGCCATGTGTGTATGTGACAATGCTGCGGTGCCTGACAGCATCTCCCTGGGGACAGTCCTGCAGTTTTCTCAAAGAGGTCTGAGACCTCCCCAAAAGGTGGAGGAAGACAGTATGGGCGGGACTTACCAGGCGTCCCTCCGGCTGCCACTTACCTGCATGTATCTAATCTGAAAGCATGAAGAGTAAATGGCAGAAAGGACCAGTTAGCAGGGTCAGCTTGCTCTGCAAGCTGGGCCCGGGGAGTCACGGTGCTCGCCTGCATTTAGCCGACAGGCAGCCTGGATGGGGGGTGGGACAGCCCTGGGACCAAGTATGTCACCTGTCTTCCCCAAGTCAGGGCTCTGAGAGTGGCACCTGCCATCCTCAGGCTCTGTCCTCCCTTGGAAAGTCACCATCCCTGTTACCTTCCACTTAAACTGCTCAGAGAGCTCCAGACATGGGAAGGCGAGGGAATGAAACCAGCCGTTTCATCTCGGAGGACCTGGCAGGAGGCAGGAGGCCCACCCTGCCTGGATCACCAGGGAAGCTCATGAGTGCCAGGACACAGCGTGCAGGTGAGACATGGCTTGTCCTCGGGACACAGGCAGGAACCTCCCCCCAGCCCCAGTTCTGCCACATGCACTTCAGGACCAGGGACAGCAGTGAGCTCTGGGGAGAGCCCATTCCTGGGCTTCTGCAGGCCAGGCACAGATGGGGGCCTCTCCGGAGCCTGCACAGTCTCGGGGCCAGGGAGCCTCAGATAACCCCATGGGCCACTGCGCCCACATGCTCTCGCTTGCTGCCAAATCCAGAAGTCTAGCCAGGCTTTCCCAGCAGCCCTGAGGAGGCAAGCAGGAACCTCAGCAGTGGGGCAACAGCCTGGCCTCGCAGCCCCCTAACAGACCTCCCTGGGAGGCTCCGACCAGAACTGCCCACCGCAGGGCTGCCCGCACAGACCCACAGCTGAATCTCCAGAGCGAGACCCCTGGCAGGTGGAGTCAGGGAGACCCACCTTCAGACCCTCTGGGGGCAGAATGAGAAACCCAACCTTAAGAGCAGAGCTTGGGGGCTATGAGCTCCACTGCCCGGCACCTCCGTGTCACCCCAGTGAGACGCTGGAGGAGGGCAGGCGCCCCCAGTTGTGGGAAAAGCCTCATTGGGGAGCGGCTTCCCCACCACAGCTGGTTACCCCTGTAATGAAGGAAAACACTAAAACTTGCTTTTTGGGAAATTTCCCCCTTTTCTTTGGTGAAAGTAAATGGCATCAAAAGTCTCCACAGCTGGCAAGTGGCCTCTTGACCACCCCTGGGAGTCTGGGGTGTAAGGGGGCTGTGGCCCGCCTTGTCAGGTCTCCATCTCCCCATCCCAGCCTGGCAGGACCCAAACCTTCCACACGGCAGCTGTTGGCAATAAACCCACGCTGCAGCAAACCGGCGTCCAAGAGCCTATTAGCCGACGCCTGCTTGGAAATAAATATCCCTGCCACACACAAGACTCACAGCTGGCTAATTGAGTCAATAGCGGTCTCCTCGCTCTCTGCACAAAGGGGTAAAATGGTGCCTGCTGTGTGAGACTGAGCACCACATCGCTATTTAAAGCTCCCTGGGCAGAAAGGACTTGGAGCTCTGCACATCCTTCAAAGGAGAAGTCCACGGCAACATGTCCTGGAAGGTCTCGGTTGAAGTGCTGTCACAGCCCCCATCTCCTTAGGATGTTTCACAGAGAAAGGCCTCCAGAGCTCCCTCTGCACTGGAGAAGCTGCCCCTTGGGGGTGCAGCCTTTTCAATGCGAGGGCCAGGGTGCCCTGCCGGGTCTGAGGCCCCGTGCGGGCCGGGCAGCGGCTTACCATGGGCTGCTGCACCTCCACCTTGATGATGTCCTCGTAGATGTCATCCCCTTCATCCTCGCACGGGACACAGTCATAGATGTCCTCCCCCAGGTCATGCTCGCTGCACGGGAGAGATGCAGGTGAGAGGGGCGGGAGGTTCCAGCCGCGTCTAAGGGCACAGCTGGAGAGGGCCTCAGCGGGAGAGGCGGTCTCCTGGACCACAGAATGGGCTGCACACCAGCCTCCCAGGGTCTGGTGGGGTGGAATCAGGCAGCGTAGAGAGCGCCGTCTTGTGTTTTGCCTGCCACACTTCCCGAATGACCTACGCTGACAAAGCCCCAACTCCCCACCCTGTCGTAAATGCTGCAGACACACCTGAGAGCCAGGGGCGAGATGCTGCTTTAATCTTTGCAAGCTGGTCAGTGGGAGTGCCCAGCTCAGGGCCCACGCTCCTGCCTCCAGACCAAGTGCCCTCTTGCTGGCCATGCCTGTGACCTGGAGCCCTGGAGGTCTCCGGGTGTTTGCAGCCTAGGTGGGAGGCCAAGGCATAGGGCCCAAGCGTGGGCGTCTTCCCCACCGGGCGGCGAGGAAGCAGAGAGGAGGGACCGAGTCCGGTTACCACTGACTCAGGATTCAGTAAGCCCTCGTTCAGCTCAGGATCAGGCCTGGTTCTTCCCCAGCAAGCTAGCCCCTCTGCCCTGCAAGACTAGGCAGTGGGACACCTTCTCCCAGAGGCCTCTGGGATCCCATGCCCAGTCTGTGCTCTGGAGCTCCCCTCACACCTCCCGTCATGTCACAGGTGCCTGTGGACACACCTGTCTCTTCTCTGCACAAAACTCAACCTCTTATTCCCTTTGGAGCGCCACGCCCGACAGTAGATGCTCAGCAAATATCTGACCAAATCAACAAATAGGCCAATCCAGCCAGAGGTGCGGGGAGCGGAGTCCCTTTGGCCTAGGGTGCACAGGCAGCAGCCCCCGGGCCCAGGCCAGCTGGCTCAGTCTGCTGCGGGGTCCGTCCCCAGGGCGGGCCGTGCTCAGCAGCCAGCTCAGCCCCATGCCAGCCCCGCTGGCCTCGGCTCTGCACAAGGGTGCCTCCAATCGCCTGGGCTCTAAGCGGGGACCGGCAGTTTGCTTCCAGAAGACATAGAAATGCCAAGGATCACTTCCCCTCCCAGCAGGAAGGGCAGCCGGAGTTCAGGGCCGGGGGAGAGGAGGGCAGGGGGGGAAAGAGCAGAAATGACACCTGGCAGCTCTTATGAATGGGTTTCTGGCTGGAGCCCAAACCCAGCTTTTGAATATTAGCTGTCATTTCATTGTCTCAGGAGGGCAGGGGCAGGGAGAAAGGTCATTCAAAATCTACTTGAGAGGGAGGCGTATTGTATTCAAGTCTACTTGGGAGACCCCTACAGCCAGAGGGGCCACCCCAAAGCCCTGTGGGGCTGAGCTGCAATGTGACCTGGGGTGGGGTGCACCTGGATTTCCCATGGGGGCCCCCAGGAGGTGGGGCAGAGCCAGCTCCTGGTGCTGAGACCCTCCCATCGTTCAGGGCTGACAGCCTAGAGCAAGGAGGGAGAGGAAGCTTCTCCTCTGGGTACTTTGTTTTACATCATTCCAGGTATGAGGAAGCCAAAGGTCAGCCAGACAAGAGAGCTGGCACAGGACGGGTCACCCCGCACCAGGCCCGCCGACGGATCCAGTAACAATGACATGAAAACAGCACCCATGCCCTGGCGGCCCCTTCTCTGCTCCAGCGCACATGTCAGGGGCTCGCAAAGCATTTCAGCTTTTCAGCTTCACAGACCCTCGGAGGCGGAGAGCCCCGTGGCCATTTCAGGGATGGGAGACATGCGCCACAGCTTAGAGGGGGCTGGGCGGGCAGAGATGGCCCAGGCCCTCCCCTTCCCCCTGCTCCTGCCGGCCCTCTGCTGGGGTCTGTCTGGCCGTCCGGACAGTGAGTGACAGAGGCTCTGCTTGGAGCCGATGTGCAGGCAGGAAGGGCATTTGTGACTGTCTCGAGGTCCCGTCCCTTCGGGGGGCCTTGCGAACGGTCACTTGTGTTGGCACAAATCACCTCCCCTGCCTCTCCAGAATGCTGTCCCCGAAGGAAACAGCTCCTGCCATTACTGGGGGTCCAGACAACTTCCTGCAGTTGTTTCTCGAAGTGCCAGCCCCCCACATTGTCTTGTCACGCAGCAATGCAAGGCTGGTAACAAAGCCACTGCAGTGAATCCCGACAGTGCGGGACAGAGGAGACACGGGCGAGCAGGTGGGCTGCTAAGTCAGCTCAAAGGCAGCTGAGGCCACTCACAGTATCCGGTGACAGACATTGGCTTTGCTCTGATGGGCAGAAGGAAATGGGGGGGACCGTGACCATGAGATGTTTTAAGAAATGATGAAATGAACGATGACGATAATAAGCCTGCACGGGGGCCTCAAGGTCACCTAGTGCAGGAGCCCCACTTTCTCATTCCGAGTTTGGGGGGACATCCTACCTGATTCCAGGACGGTTCCATCAACTCAGAATCCTTTCCGCAAACACCCCTGTGCAGACCCCACGAGCCCTCAGGTGCAACTTCTTACTTTCCCTCGCGAGCCCCGGGTCTCCGAGGCGCAGGCAGAGAGAGCAGGTGCTCGACGCCGGGAACTTGCCCCGGTCTGCTAGACCCTTGCAGACCACGTTCTGCTGCCCCTGGGCAGGTGAGCCAGTCACCGCACCATCGTTTGCAGAGTACTTGGTGCACAGAGCTCTGAAGCTGGCACGAGGGGTGTTCAGAGGCCATCTGTTCATCTTGAGGTGACACTGGCACCAGCCCCATTATGGGCCCAAAGAAGAGCTGTGTTGTTCAGGAAGGCTGGTGGGGTCAAGAAGCTTCTGGACAGGTGGGAACTGAAGCTGCTCAGAGGCCCGAGTGGACTGGGTCCTGGAAATCGTGCCTGAGTGGCAGGCCCCTCCCCCTGCCCCTGTTCCCTGGCACATCTTCAAGCAGCACTCACCCACCTCCAGGCTCACACCTACCCCTGGAGCACCGACAAGCACCGGGCGGAATGCCTTCGGTGGGATTTGCACCTGGTCTTTGCTCAGATGCACCCTGATGTGTCCGCTCTGACAAACGGATGCCCGTGTAACCTGCACCCCGTCTTGGCACAGAACATTCTCATCGCCCCTCACAGTTCCTCTCCTTCCCGATAGATCCCCTCTCCTTCCCCTGGTTACCTCCCTTCTCCTATTCCTCCCCATAGGGTAGTTTTGTCTGTTCTGGAATGTCCTACCAACGGCATCCTGTGTTATGGTCAATTCTGTGTCTGGCTTCTCTCCGCAGCGTCCTGTCTTGAGGCCCATCCACGCTGTTGTCGGCCCAGAGGTTCATGCCTATTGACTGCCGAGCGCTCATCTACGGTAGGAACGTACCACGATTTGTCATCCGTTCTCCTTTTGATGGACACTTGGGGTGCTTCCAAGTTGTGGTTATTATAAATAAAAGCTGCTGTGAGCACTTGTCCTTTTTTTTTGTCGTCTGGTGGACATATATGCTCTTGTTTTCTTTGGAAATGAAATTTCACAAGGAGTGGAACTGCGGGGTCAAAAACCCACGGAGCTTCGTGCTTGCTTTCATCAGCAACTCCGAGCGTTTTGTCAAAGTGGCCGCAGCGTCTCCACCCCCACCAGGAGCGTGCACGAGCCCCCGCTCTCCTGGGTTCCCTTCGGCTCTGCTTATTGCTAGTCTTTTAAACTCTCGCCAGTGGAGTGGGTGTGTAGTGAAATATCACTGCGGTTTTATTTTGCATTTACCTGCTGACATAATGTACTTGGGGACATTCATTTATCTTCCCTTGTGAAAGGCCTGCTCAAAACTTTCGTCCATTTCCAAAAATTAGTTGCTGTCTTTTCCTTACTGAATTCTAGGAGTTCTTTATATATTCTGGACACCAGTCATTTGTCAGATAGGTCTTGTGAACTTTTCCCCAGTTTCTGGCTTTGGCTACTAATTTTCTAAATGCTGTCTTTTTTACAAGCATTCATTTTTCATTTTAATGAAGACTTACTTATAGGATTTTTCTGACTCTGTCCTTCATCCTACCTAAGAAATCCTTGTGTCTTGCATAAGAAATCTTTGCTTTCTTTCACATTGCAAAAGATTGTCTCCTGTATTTTCTTCTAAGAGCTGTGTGGCTTTAGTATTTATGTTTAGGTCTCTGATCCATCTCAAATTAACTTTTGGGTATGGTGTGAGTTAGAAAGTGAGGCTCATTTCTCCCATCAGGATAGCCAGGTGTTTCAGAACAGGTTTTGAAAACTTTCTTTTTCCCACTGGATCACTTAGACCCTTTTGACAAGAACCAACTAAACACGTAAATGTGAGTCTACTTTGGAATTCTCTGACCTATTCATTCCATCAACCTATTCCTCTAACCTCATTCCAAGTAAAGTCCTGATTAGTTTTCCAGAAAGTCTTGAAAACAGGTGGTTTAAATCCTCTAGCATTGTTCTTTTATAAGATTGTTTAGGCTATTCTAAGGTCACTTATACCTCCACATAAACCTTACAATCATCTTGTCAATTTAAAACAAAGTCTACTGGGAACGTAATAGGAACTCTATTGAATCTATAGTCTAATGTGGGGGGAAGTCATGTTTTCACAGTAGCATCTTCCAATCCATGAACACAGTATATGCTTTCATTTAGGTAGGTCTCCTTTTACTTTCTCTCAGCAACATTTTGTAGTTTTATCATAGAGGTTTTCGAATTTAGGAAGTTTGGGGCCACTATATTTTGTGTTCTTTTTTTTCCTGTGTTAGCCTTTTTCTTCTCCTTCTGCAATTCCATTTATACCTGTATTTGGCCACTTGATATTGTCCCACATTCTGAGGCTCTGTTCATATTTCTCAATCTTCTTTTCTCTCTGCTATTTGAGTGTAAACTTCCATCAAACTGTTTTCAAGCTCTGTGACGCTTTCCTCTGCCATTTGCAATGTCCTACTAAGCTGATAGAGTGACTGTTCATTTGTCACGCTTGTCAGTTTAGGATCTCCAGTTGGTCCTCTCTTACAGTTCCCATTTCTCTGCTGATGCTCCCCACCTATCCATTCATTGGACGCATATTTTCCTCAAAGTCCTTGACCATATTTATAACAGCTGCTAAATGTAACAGCTGAGCCATCTCAAGGTTGGTTCATAGTGACTTTGTTTTTGTCTGAACGTGACCCATATTTTTCTGTTTCTTTGCATGTGTGGTGATTTTTTATTGGACCCTGGACATTATGAATGACATACAGAGACTCTGGGTCCTAATATTTCTTCTGACGAGTTGTATTTGTTCTAATAGTTAACTTGGCTGGACTCAGACTTCAAACTCTGTCTTCCCTGCAGTGGGCAGCAGCTGCAATGGCTGCTGAATTCAGTTTCCGGTCGCTGACTCTTTTGCGGGAAACCCTAGGGTCTTTCCTGTTACGTGAGGCCAACCAAGGACTTAGGTGGATCGTTAGACTCTTGGGACTCCCGCTCTCTGTGGGTCTCTCCCTTCTAACATTTTCCTCCTAACTTTCTGGCTGTTCAACCACCTGCACTTTCTTTCTTCTGACACCTCAGCTCAGCTAGAGTGAAGCTTTCTGCACGGATGGGAGGCTGTCCTCAGGCTACAAACCCTCCGACCCCATCCACAGTGAGCACTTCTTGAAGAATCTGTGGGTTCTCCTGGTAACAGTGAGGTCACCCAGTCCCTTCTGCAACTCTGTATTCACAGAAGGGACAGGAGCACACAGGCTGGGACACTGGGAATGTCTACACAGGGCGGCCACCTCAACACATGTCCTCTACCATGTTCTCGGCTTGCTTTTCTTTCTCAAAATCAATGAAGACAAGGAACATTCATTCATATGGAATCACTTTTCACACACCACTTCCCGACCACCTCTCCCAGCTCACCCAGGGCACTGAGGCTAAAAACAGGCAGCCAGAGACACAGGAAGGAGAGCTGTGCTTTGGCATCTTAACTTGGGACAGAAAAATCTAAAAAATGCAGACACCATGCCTTCTCATATCCTGCAAAATGTCTATTATCCAAAGCCCGCAGGAGGCTGGGGAAGTATGCGGCCTGTTTTCTGCCTATGATGGTCTTGGTCTCTCCCCTAAGGGTCTCCACAACAGAGCCAAAGAGGACGCACAATCCGACACTCTCCACGTGGAGGGCTCTCCGTCCGGGAACACACTCTTCTGAGCATCGCTTCATTCGGGTCCACGAGTGCTAAGAAATACAGGTTCGCGCACGTCATTTGAAATCACAAAACAGTGACACTGAAATTTCACTTCGTGCACATTCCACATTATGGGAGAAGGGAAATAAAAGCAACAGCAAGGAAGCGGACTTTCTAAAAATTAAAACAAAACTATGACAGTAAAATTAAACATATTTGTTAAACTCAACAATTAAGATACAAAGCCTGTCAGATTTGATTAGTTAAATTGCTACTTAATCCTAAAACCAGTTTTGTGCTGGTAACTTACTGGGTCTGGGGACACAGAGATCACAAAAGCACCAACTCTGAGTCATGGGCCTCATAGCAGGTGGCAGGACTGACAGGGCAGCAGTTACGCCTGAGACGCAGAAGCTCCTGGAACACAGCAGCGTTGTCGGGGACAGCTCGGGTCCCCAATAGCTCGGTTCCTCGGCCAGCATGGCGGGAACACGCCGCTGTTACCCTGCTTGTTAGCTAAAGGGATGGCTTACGTGTCTCAAGCATCTGTTAGAGCAGATTAGTTTATGTCAGGACCGGCTGGGCCAGGGCACCCGGGGGGCCGTGGCTGTTGGAAGGCAGGGGAAGGAAAGGGCAGGTGTGGGGTTGGGGGAGGAGAGCACAGGAGACGCCCCCCAGTCTGAAGTGACCCGGAGTGCAGCGCAGTGACTGGGAGGTGGCTCCGAGTGTGTGCGTCTGTCCTCTCCACAGCACGAGCTCGATGAGTGCCCAGCTATGACGGGCATCCAGAACTGGAGCCACCCCCACCGCCCCGCGGTCCCTTATGGGAGAGGCTGCCGTGGCTCCCGTGCGAGGCACTTGACACAGGCCCCAGCCCAGCCTCCCGTCATCCTTGGAAACGACCCCAACCAAGGCCCTGCAAGATCTGAAAGTGCCTCTGAATCACCATAGAGCAATTCCATCATGCTCTGCTTTGCTTTCGCACTAGTTACCCGGCTTTGCAAACCAGTCTCTTGGGCCACACTGGAGCTCTGCATCCCACAGCGCTCGGTCAACCTGGGACCAGAGGGGGCCGACCCCCATCTCCTTGCAGAGCAGGCTGGGGCCCATGGGGTCTCTCATCAGTAGGAGCTCGACTCTTGCTAGTGACCCTCTAGGGGGAAGCAGTCAGGCTAGTCTGGCTCAGCCACTCAGCCCCACCCGTTCTTGACTCTGTAACTCTGGGCAGGATATCTAAGCCAGCCTAAGGAGAAGATGACCAGCCCCATGTAGAGTCACTGGAAGGGCCAGCCACCTTCAGACCTGCTGGTGTAAATGACCAGCGTATGTACCATAAGTGGCGACTGTGGCCCACGGGAGGAGAGGTTTGTGAGACACTGTTTATCCCAGGGCCTGTGCTAAACAAACAGACATGTCAGCACTGTACAGGCCGATGTCTAGAAACACAGAAGACTAGCAAGTGACAGCCTGGTGTCGGGCATGGATTCGGCCTTCCTAGTTTTGGAGCTGGGCCCCTGTCCAGCCGCCCGAGGACAGAGGTGAAGGGAGGGCACGTGGATGCCCAGACACAGGTACGCCCCTGGGCCAGGCCCACGCCAGGGCAGACCCGGGCCAATGTCCCTGCAGCAGGACATGATGGGCTCACCGTGGCCCCAAGCCCGCCCGACAGCAGCGGGGACAGAGGCCTCCCCCCTGCCCCTTGCTCGCCTCAGCCTCCGGCTCCTGTGGTTTCCGGCAGGCAGCTGCACTGACAGATGCTAAGTCCCGACAATTATTTCAGTCCTCCCGACAGACTGAGATCCTGCAGGCGGCCGGTGGCCTGCTGCCCTCCCAGGAGGGCAGAAACCCACCAGAAATCCCTGCGCCACTGAGACCCCACCGCCCCCTGAGAAACCTCACCTGTGCCCTGATTTTGTTATAGGAAGTCAGCTGCTCAGAGAGGCGCCACTCCGCCAGCGCCTAAGGAAAATCAAAGGAAAGGACCAAACTCCCCACTTTCTGCCTCTGGGGAGTCTGTCTGTTTACGGTGGATGGGAAGTATGGCTACCTGCCGTGTGACGTGGCCGTGTGATGTGCAGGTTCGGCTCCAGGCTGCCGGGTGCTGGGAAGCAGGTTACCAATCCACCATTAACTTGTCACTAGGAAACATTTCCTGACCTTGGTCCACACCATTCAGTGGGGGCAGTGGACAGGGTCTTCCAAGGGCCCAGAGCTGGCTGTGGGCTGCAGGGTCTGCACGTGGAGGCAGGCAGGCAGACAGACAGACACCGGGCTGCCTACACATTAGGGTGGTCAGCCTCACGTGCCCTCAGCAGACCACAGCCCAACCTGTGAGAGAGGGGCTGCTCTCTCTACAGGTGGGAGGACGGGGCCCAGAGAGGGCAAGGTGGTCCACCAAGGTTGCAAAGCTGTTACGAGCATACCCACACACCACCGTAGCCACCGCACTCCAGAGGGAGTTGGGTGCACGGGGCCGTGTGCCACCCTCTAGAGATCCTTCTTTTCCAGGGACTCCAAGTAGATGGGCTGCCCCAGTATCAGGGATCAGGGCTTGGTCGTAAAGTCACAGCCCAGGGGAATTTTCCTGGGCCACCGCAGCAGGTGATTCAGACCTTAGTCCCTCCTTTATCATGTGAAGTGTGCAGTGTGACCTCAGGCAAGTCTCTCTCTCTGAGCCTTACTTTCTTCAACTGCAAAACAGAGGTGGGACCACCCACTTGGCAGTGTTGTGAAGGCTGAGGTGAGGGGGCACTCAGTGGGGGACGGCACTGCGCCTGGGGCCACTGCTCAGGTGGGAAGAGCGAATGTTGGGACTGCAGCCCTGGGCACTTCCTCTGTGCCTCGGGGTGGAGCCGGGGCGAACCCCCTGCTCCTGTGCTCTGGTCCCTCAGGGACGGCCCCAAAGGGAAGCTCATCTTGGGAGGGTGCGGAAATGCATGAAAACAAGAACGCAAAGTCAAAGGCAATCCTGGTGTACCTTTTACTCTTCTGGGAAAAGGGCGCGTCAGTCAGCCTGGTAGGGCTGCGGTTAGCTTCTTGGAGGAGGTGACCTCTGGGCTGGGTTTTGTGAGATGAATAGTTTGGTGGTCACTACAGCAGATACTGTTACACAGCAGGATTTTTTATAACGACATGAAAAAACATTTTTTGTAGTATCATGCTTATAAGTGTCACTGTGTGTCAGGCTTATGTTGAACACGGGGAAATGTGAAAAAGGCCTCGCTTTTATCCTCATGGCGTGTCAGAAGACTGTCAGGGGAGTGCCCTGGAGAGGCCCTCACGGAATGCAAACCTCTCCTGGTCACGGCCCATCTGGTCCCTGCCCCCTTCTGGACAACAGCAGGATGCATGTGCACACCTTGAAAACCTCCCCTTCCACGATGGCCTCCCCACCCTGCAGAGACGACCCTCAATCAGACCACAGACTCCCTGAGACCACCACGGCCTCGGGGCTCAGGTGTAACCAGATATTAAAAACAAAAATTCATATAAGGCCCTGCCGTAGCTGCTGGCCTTGTGTACATTTGAATATTTAGACAGAGCAGAGTGGCAGTGGGGGGTCTGCTCTGCACTCACGTTGAAGGGGGCCTGGCATTCATTCTGGCACAGAGACGAACAAACTGCCTTCCACAGTGCTAGGGGCCAGGGAGCAGGGTTTCGAGGTCACCGAAGCCCCAGGGCAGCCAGGGCCTTTAGGGACAGGACAGGCCCATGAGCCAAGGGCCAAGATACCTCAGGAGAGCAGGGCAGGGAGCCTGGGCGCCGCGGGGAGCAGAGTGCGTGGCAGTCAGTTCCACCTGCCTGCATACCCAGGACAAGAGGGAGGCACCATGAGCCTGTTTACCAGGCAGGGTGTGGATGGACTGCCCCCTGCCCAGCCTGTCCCACAGCCAGCTCAGGCAGGGCAGGGGGCCCTGGGCAGCCTGTCTAAACCACATGGGCAGGAGAGAGAGGCCAGGGGGTGCAGTGCTGCCTGCCCCACCCCTGGGATGCACATACAGGGTGACTCTGGGGCCAGGGTCACCAGCCCTCGGTTCCCGAGTAACAGACACAGCTGAGACAGACTCTCCCAGTACCCCAGCCACAAGCAGGCAGGAACTGACCTGGCGAGGGTGAGGGCATGTTTCCTAAATCACATTCTGGCAAATCCTGTGCATTCTCAAAGTGCATGTTTGACAACACCACCTACAGCAAGCCCTCCCAGTCTTCTGGCAGGCAAGGTCTGACCCCGTGGACACTGGCTGGACAGCTCCTGGGGTGTTATAGGAGCTGTAAGAGAGGGGCCTGCAGGGTCCCAGGTGGGCTCCATCAGACAGCCCCGGGGCAGGGAGGGCTCGTTAGGCAGATATCCTCTGAGTCAGACAGACCTCAGTCACGGCTCTGCCCCTTGGCTGCTCTGTGCCCTTGGCCAGGCGCCTTCCCCCTTCAGAGCCCGGCTCCTCTCTACCCAAAGAAAAGGCGCCAGGACCTGCCACAGGGCTCAGCACGGGAACAGGCCCTCCCAGGCCTGCTCTGTGCAGGCTGCTTCCTGCCTCCCATTCGGCCAGTCCCCAGCGGGCCTCACACAAGGAAGGAGAGACCCTGGCCAGGGTTTGAGGGACCACATGCTGCCAAGGAGACCCTGGGGCTGCGGCCACATGGGCCTGGCACACGGTGGGCGCTCCCTAAGTGTCTGTACAAACGAAGGCCTGAACAGCTGGAAGGGTGGTAGCCTGGCCAGCAGACAAGGTGGCCTTTTAGAGAAAGGGGCCTCTCTGTGCCGGCAGTTTCTGCCTCCCCGCCTCAGGGCAGGGCCCCCTCGAGCAGGGAGCCCGCAGAGCCAGACATCTTCACAGCACCGAGGGCTCCCCGGACCCACACAGCCTCGTCCAGCCGCCTCGCCACCACCCACCACATCCTTCCGCCGTCGGAAGGGCAGGCTGAGGAAGGCACCTGCCACCCACCACCCCCTGCCACCTCCACCCTGGGGGCCTTTATAATTGTTAAAAAGAAAGACACAGGCCCCCCCATGGGGTCACTTCTGCTAGGCCACATCACCAAACCAGTGCCTAATACTTCAACCCCATTACAGTTTCAACTGCCCCCAGAGACGCAGTCCGTCAGGAATTTCCTGGTCCGCATCATTGATGGGCTAAGCTGTCACGGGAGCCCTGCCCTGCGAGAAGATGGGGTAGTCTGCACGATCAGGCCCCCTGCTCTCACACCCCCTGCCTGAAAGAGTCCCTTCTTTGGTTAATAACTTGCCCCACCCTCCTGTCTATAAAAACCTCCTGTTTTGTACGATTCCTCGGAGCACCTCTCTTGCTGGAGGGGATGCTGCCGAATCCACGCATCGCTTAATAGAGCCAATTAGCTCTTCAGATTTCCAGGGATGAACTTTAATGCTGTCAACCTCCTCCAGACTGTGGCGCATGTGCCCTCTGGGGTGCAGAGGGCGGGCGGCGGGAGGATGCCTAATGGGGCTGGGGCCTGCCATCTGCAACGGGGCTGTTTTCAAACTCATCCCTTTTGGAAAAGCAGCCTTTGGGGCAAGCATGAGACGTCCCCAAGCCCAGCCCCCAACCCGAACTGGGCCTCACACATGGGCACCCTGCATGTAAGCAGAGGCAGACCCTGAACTTTCACGCAAGCTGGCTTGCTGGACGTGAACTCAGGATAGAGCTTCCTCTGCACCTGGGAGGGGCGGGTGGGCGAGGACTGCAGGGTGGGAATGGCTCTCTTGGAAAAGGGTCACAGGCAGAGCAACTGTGCCTAGTCCCCTCCAGTGAGGGATGCCACACAGAGCGGCTGCACCTCAGGACCAGGTGGGAGAAGCAGGCCCCCCACCCCACTCTCCAGGCACAAGACCCCGCTCCACGAAGCCACCAAAGCTCCTTGAAGGAGCAGACTCAGGAAATTCCTACATTTTGCGCACCTTAAAAAATTATCCCAACAATGCTAACATGACACATTTAAGGCTGCAGAGTCACTTGATGTTGTAGTGAAGCATGCAGCTCCACATTTACAGATAAATTATATCCACTGCCGAGTCCCAGTCATGTTTGTTGAAGCCTGAAAATCACTCCATGGAAAGCGATGCGAGCACACAGCAGCAGGCTCCCCAATCATAAGACCGTGGACCCTCCCAGCTCAGAGGGTGCCGTGCACCGTCTGGGTGACATTTCCATGTCAAGGATGGGGAGAGTGAGCCCCTGAGCAGGCTGTGACATGCCCAGAGTGGATAGCACACGTCTGAGAGTCACCGAGGCCAGCACAGGGAGGTGTGTCTTTGCTGGGTCTCGGGCACTCGCCTGTACCAGGAGTGGCTGGGTCGTGCCACTCAGGCAGCAGAGGCCCCTTGAAAGCAAAGAAGTGCTACGAGGCCAAGCCAGAGCCTGGGCACAGTTGCCTGGCCTCCGGGCCCCAGCTCCCTGGAGGCACCAAGGGCAGAGGAGCAGTCCTGGGGCCTCACACCCACGCAATCACTCCAAGCTCTGGCCCAGGCACATGTCTCGCACCCCGGGACTCAGGTGGTGGCTGCCCTGGATGGATGCTGCTTGGTCAGAGGCTTGCTGGGGCCCGCCTGGCCAGGAGGGCAGCCCTCTGGGACAGAGCCCCCATGGGTCGGAGAACTGCTCCCTCCTCACGCAGCTGTGGGACTAGGCATCACTCCCACCCCACCGTGACCTGAATGGCCCCGAGTCACTGGCCTGTCACCCCATATAGGGAGGAGAAAACCCTGGGACCCCATCCCTGCCTCCCACCCCCAGCACCCCCAGGCCAGGCTGTTGAGCAGATCTGGGACGTCCTATTACAGGGCAGAGGCAAGAACCTATGACTCCTGCACAACCCTTAATTTGGCCTAATTTGGGGCAAGATACCTTTCCACGTGCCCCTAGTTCCAAGGCAGAGAAAACGTGTAGGTTCCGAACCCCAAAGCTGCCATTCCAATGCACAGAAGACCCCGAGGGCCCAGCCCCACGATCCTGCTGTGGAGGTGTGCAGGGAGGAGGGACCCGTGAGAGTCAGCGAGGGCCCCCAGGTAGCTTGACAGAGGTCGTGGCAGCAAGGTCCACACACGGACATGGGCCGGGGAGCTGCCCGTGGGACTGCCTAGCGGGCATCACGCAGGGAGGCGGGCAGGTGCGGGAGGTGAGGCGCAGCGGCTCAGGCGCCCGGGAGCCCCTGGAACCAGGCTGGAGAGCAGGGAGAGATGAGCCACCAGGCCCAGCAGGGAGCGGATCACAACCAGGCCCCTCCTTTGGGGCGTAGTTTGCCTAACAAAGCAGTTTTAAGCGGCAATATTTTGTGTTAATTTCTTCAACCAGCTGCTCTATTATTCGATGATACATTATTCAATGATCTCAAAAGTGGGCTTGGCGCACTTGAGAACGCGGTCTCGTCCACAGTCATCCGTTCACACGCGCCGGGGCCCTGTGCCAGCTCCTGGCATGGTGTTCTGGCTCCGAGATCCGTGCTGCCCACCCAGGGGCCGGAGCCACATGCGGCTGTGAGCTCACACCGTGGCCGGTCTGAGCTGCACCAGCAGCGGAGAACACACAACCGGATCAGATTCCATGAGACCAAAGAGGGTGTGAGCCACCTCATTACTGATCTGCCATGTCAATTACATGTTGAGCTATATCATAGTTTGGATATATTGCATCACATAAAAACATTCTTGAAATTAATTTCACCTTTTTTTTTTTGATGTGGCTACTAGAAAATTTGCAATCACACACGTGGCTCATGTTCTATTTCTTCTGGACAGTGCTTCCCACGCCATTTGAAAACTGGAGAAAAAAACCACGACCTTGGTAACATGGGTGCATGGGAACCACCACCCTGCCTGAGCCCTCATGGTGCGCCCCCAGGCACTGTGCTGCCCACAGTGTCACTGGAGATCTTCCCGGCAGGTCCCCAAAGCAGATACCAACACAGGTGTAACACACAGGGAAACTGAGGCATGGGGTAGGGGGTGACTTGCCCAAGACCACGCAAGGGGGAAAGAGCCTTGCCCGGCATGTCCCACAAGAAGACCTTGCTTGCTTTGGGCACAAGGAGACGGGAGCAGGATGGATCGTGCTTCACGGCCAGCGTGCCTGCTCTGGGCAGGGAGGAAGGGGCTTCACTGTGGAGCAGGATCCCAGGGCTGAGGCTGCGAAGCCTTCGATGCTGGGCTGTGAAGGCTCTCCGCACCCTGGTAAGGCGGGCCTCTCTACGGGAGGTCTGGGAGGGTCCCACGCCGGAGACCCACACCCGTCCTCCAACAGAGCGTGTGCTAGCCCCTCTTGCAACTCCCATCCACTGCCCCGGACGGCCCTTTAGCTTCTACCCCAGCGCCTGCCCCACGACCGGACCCTGGGAGGCAGGGCTGCGGCTCGCTCCCCTTTGTATCTCCAGCTCCCGCCAGAGCTAACAGCACATGCTCAGTGTTCACTTGGGACTGAACAAACACAGGAGTGAATGGATGAATGAATGAATGGGAGGGCTCAGCAGGCCGCTCACACGTGCTGGTCCCTCTCTGGTGCTCCCCGAACCACACCAGGTTCTCCACACGGCCAGCCAGCCACGCAGGGAGCCCAAGTCTGACTCTCCCCAGGGCCACAGAGCAGCTGGGGTCTGGCGCCTGGGAGGGGCCCTTGGAAACACACCTGGTCATCACCCCTGACACCTGGCCAAGAGCCCAGAGGAAAGGATTAGGTGGTTCTGCTCCAAATGTCACTGCTTGCTCCCCACTGCCGCCTGCATCAGATCTGGGCCGGTGCCCCAGTGCCAGCCGTGGGCTCACAGCCACTGCCACTACCCCCAGCACTGGCCCAGTAAGAAACAGCATTTCTGTCTGTATCTTGTAAATTGCCATAATGGATAAATATCAGTTTGAAGCCCATGGAGACAGGATGCTAAGAAATCATGCTTTTCAGCGAAAGGAGGAGAGAAAAGCATGAAACATTTATTAAACTGGGAGCCCCTGGGACCAAACTGCAGGTTAAAGACTCAAATCCATTCCCCTTCCTTATAATTTATGATTTATGTCAGCAGTACCTGCAGTCACAGGAACTCATTGGATTAAGGAAGCTTGCCCTTCGTGACGCAATCACGTCACCGAGCTGTGCAAAGCCGCATGCCCCGGGACCACTTGTCCAAGCGAGAGCAATTACTTCTTTGTTTTGGATCTGGAGGCTAGTCACTGACTGGGATGGCAGAGGATGGGGGATGTGGCACCAGGGGTATCTGTGAGTCAGGGTCACCATCTGACTCACCTCGCAGGGGTCCACAAAACTGAACATGCAGGAGCCAGTGGGAGTCAGGTGGGCAGCCAGGAGGGAACGGCCCACACAAGCCACCAGAGACAAGGAAGAGCCCGGGGTGGGGGGTGCAGCTACAGGGGCTGGCTGGGACAGAGGGGTGTTCATGCCGGGTCTGCTGCACATGCTCAGTCTGCACTGACCACTGAGGGATATTCCTGGGGGGTGCAGATCCCCAACCTCAGGTTGGTGACTTGGCGGAGTTTAGGACCTTGCCCTCAGCACTGGACAGGGGAGCTCCCAGGCTCTGGGGGACACCGACTTTGTATGGTGGGGAGGTCAGGGCGAGTCACAGCCCTGCCACATACTAGCCAAGTAACATGGGCCAGCGGCTTCCCCTCTCTAGGCCTCGGTTTCCTTATCTGTAAAATGGGGACACCACAGAACAGACCTCATAAAATGGGGGCTACGGGCTTTAAGGAGATGAAGTCCCAGCCGTGCTGGCCTGCAAAGGCTGCATGCCCACTGTCGCTATTGTTATTGAGGTTGGCGGCTATCCCCAGGGACGAGGTGGTGTTCCTGGGGGCGGGCAGGGGCATGCAGACAACGCAGGGTCTGACCTTGGGAACCCTCCAGTCTACGGACAGTGGATGGGCCCAGAGGCCAAACAGGTGTGGGTGCTCTGCGGGCTGGGAGGTGGCGAGGCTGGCTAGGTCGAGGGGGCGCGTGAGAGGCTTCCCAAAGAGGGGATGCGTAGGCCAGATTTGGCAGATGAGAAGGCCTCCAAGGGGGGCAAGGAGGGAAGGGAGGCGAGAGGCAGCTCTGACCCTGCGCAGCAAGTGAAGGGCTGCAGGCAGGCCTGAAGGCATTAGAGAGGAAAGGCTGGGTCCTTATCTCTGGGGGCACCTCCCTCCAGCTGTGCCAGTCTGCACCTGGTGTGCTCGCCCCTTACAGGTGGGGGCTGCAGCCCCTCGTTTGGCCCCACGCTCCCACAGGCCCCACTTTCTCAAAATTTTCTAAGCCTGCCTGTGATTCCTGGGACCAGTCAGGACAGGCCCTGGCATGCAGGTGGGGGCTCCAGGCCCTGGACGCAGCACACATGGGCCCCATTTGCCCCCTTCAGGGCGTTTCCAACCCTCTAATCCTCATGGGGTGGGCCAGGGGCCCCAGGGAGCTCCCGATTCATAGTGGGGCCAGCCCAGGCCTGGAGGATGGGCCGAGGGGAGCCGTTCCCACTAGCTGCTGAGGTATTTACTCACAGAATCACGAGACTGCGCTGCCAGCATTCTGCTGACGTGCTGATTTGGGGATTTAAACAGACAGGGACCCCACAAAAACTATTTCCCCAGGCTTTGCACCCTGGAGGCAGCCCCGGCTGCAATGGTGAACAGGAAGGGCCCCAACGCTGCAGGCACACAAGGAGGGCTGGCTAGCTCTGATTTTGACTCTTACACTCAGTCTGCATGATAAGATGAAGGGGAAGAGAGGCGATAAGAGCCTTCCGGAAGAACAGCCGTTTATCCAGGAACAAAGAAATGCCTGCTGCCAAGCAGGAACGAGGCTCCCATCAGCAGGAAGCCGAGAAGAGGGTTCTCCACTCGGCCTGAAGGCAGCAGTCAGCCAGGTCAGGAGGTGCCGTGACCACCCAGGTGCCTGGCAGGCCCGTCCTTTCCTGGGCCTCAGTCCCCCTCCTGCAGGACGGGCGCCCCTGCTCCTCCAACCCATGTCTGACCCCGTGGAAGAAGACCACCACTCCCGTGCCACCACCGGACGTGCTGGGGGCCTTCCAGAATGCACAGGGAGGTGTCACGTGAAACAGCGCCCATCTGTCTGGGATCCGGCAGAAGCACACGCCCCACTCCGGTGTGGGAGCCACCTCATGCCCAGGGGTGCGGGGAGGCCTGGGCAGGACCCCGCCGGGACCCCCTCCCTCCCCGCCTTCCCCCGGCTCTCACTCAGCCAGCTCCTCCAGGCTGCGGTAGACGTCATCGTCATTTTCCGCCGTCTCCTCCGAGGGAAAAGGCCTGTGGAGGGAGACAAGAGTGAGGTGAGCAGGTCTGTGGCACCATGGCCTAAGGGACCCCAGCCCGGAACCCATCCCAGGACCCCCAGAACGAGGGCCCTGCTCAGCTCTGCCAGGGGGAGCAAACGGCTGTCTGCTCTCATGGAGGCTATGGGTTGCGCTGCGCCGGGGTCACAGAGCCAGCCAGGCGGGGGTGCCACGCGCGAGTGGACCCCCGCCCCGCCCAGCCCGGGACACGGGATAGGCCATTCCCAGTCTCGAGGCCCCTGCGCCCCAGTCGGCACATGAGGGTCAGAGATAGCGGGAAGCCTTCATCCCGTGACAATCCAGCCTCCCCACTTCAGGGGAATCCAGGAGTGGGGATGTGGGGTTCCCAGGGCACCCTCGAGGTGGAGCACATGGTGAGAGGGCTGCCAGCTCCAGCCACCTGAGGAGCGGGCACAGGAGGGAATTCTGGCAGGAAGGGCAGGGCTTCAGGGGTTCCCACCCTCCACCTCCAGGGTAGAGGCCTTTGGGAACAGAGGACAGCGGCAGAACTTGTTGAGTGGGGGCCTGCGCCGCACCCCGGCACTGGCCAGGGCCTGTGAGAAGGCAAGCACTCACCCACCCCTCCTGCCTGGCAGGGCCTGGCGTGGGGTCGTCACGTCCTGACCCGCCATGGGCTGCCTTTCCAAAAGGACTGGCCGCCCGTCCCGGAAAGGGAGCCCCTGGGAGCGGGAGCCACGTGAGGATGAGCCCCAGAAGGAGCACAGAGGGTCTCCTGCACTCCTCCACGGGGACCTTCTCTGCCGGGTTCCCCGCCTGTAAGCTGCCCCACAACCCCAGCCCCAGCCGCTGCCCCAGCCACATGCCTACACTACACAAAATGAGACCGGGCCTGACTCCTGAGGAAGGGGCAGGCCACAGCCATGCCAGGTGTTGGGGGCTGGCAGGTACAGGGAGGGGCGGTGGCTCCCCAGGCCCACAGACCAGGCTCAGTGCCCGGCCCTGCCTTTCTCTGAGCCTGCGTTTGTGCATCTGTGAGATGGATGCGACACAGAGCCCTGGGCACGGCCAGGGTCAAGGCAGAGGACACGGGTGCAGTACCAGCACACAGCCCACACACTGGAAGGTGGGTGAGCCCCCCACTGTCACCCCTCACTGCCACTTGGGGGTTTCGTAAGGAGACCCCAGTTCACATACTGGAGGAGGGCTGGTCTGCAGACAGGACAGCGTACTCTGGTTGAAGAAGCAATTGGGGAGGGACACGGGCAGGCAAGCTATCTACACATGCCGCCACCAGCACTGGGGGCCCACGCAGCACCCCCTCAAGGAAGTCGGCTTCCCGTGCCCTCTCCAGGGCTCTGCAGGAGTCTTTTGCGTGCCCAAGTGGGAGTGCCATCCCTGCTTCTCCCACAGGGACCTACAGACAAGTTGTATGTCCCCCCCATCAAGCTTCACCAGTCACACAGAGCCGGCCGCCAGGAGGGACAGCAGAGACTTGTTGCACGGAGGAGCAGGCTGCCAGCTCATCCGAAAGCAATAGGCAAAACAGCTCACCGCTGCAGGAGATGAAAATGCCCCATAATTAAACAAGCATCTCCCTGCAGCCCAGGGGTGCACGTTCTGCTAGGAAACATCACGAAGGATACTGCAGACCTAGCCTGGGGGCTTCCTCATCTGGGGTCAGGCTGACATTTGCTCAGCAGGGCGATTCAGCAGGGTAGACACCTGCTCCCCTACAGCCTACGCTACCGAGGCCCCAGATCTGCGCTCTGTGGGGAGGCCCACTGAGCCGGGAGCTGGAGGCCTGGGTCCTGTCTGGCTCTTTCACAGACCTGCTGTGACCCCAGGTCTGAGGTCCCCAAGGCAGACCCACCAGGCCAGTGGTGGCCTCACAGGAGGAGCCCGTGTCCATGAGGGCAGCATGCGGCTTGACCTCCCTGTGCACGGGCTCCTTCTCCCCCCTGCAGCTTCCCCCTCCATCCTCCCATCACCATGACAACGGCACCCCCCTGGGCATCATGTGACACGAAGGGAGGAGCACAGCTGGGTATCTGGGGGTCATGGTGTGGGGGGAGTAGCCGGCAATCGTGATGCTCTGGCGCCCAGCAGGGAGGGCCCCTGGCTGACCCAGCACAGCTTACAGCCAGGAAATCCCTCCGGCCGTACAACAGAGCTGGAGCTGCCCCAGATCCCGATCCCGCATGGCTGTGGGGCTGAGGACCTGAGCTCTGGTTTCTTAACTGACCCCGACTGCCAAAGGTCCCAGCCCACAGCAAGCGCTCACAGAAGTGCCAGGAAGGCTGGGGCCAGGCTGAGCTGCGGCTGCAGGACCCCAGAGTAGAGCGTTTTCACTCTTTCGCCAGAGACCCCACGGCCAGGGCAGGCTTCCCACTGCCAAGCCCCACGCCCCCCACCCTCGCTCAGTCTGGCCATCTGCCTCTCCAACCTCATCGTCAGCCACTTCTGCCTTTTCCAAATTTCCAGTGATGAATGGTGTTCCTTCCATAATCAGGAAAAAATTCAATCAATACTCTTACTATAAAAACATTTCCTCGCCTCTCAACAAAAAATTTAAAAACCCACTCGTAGCCGACAGAAGTACACTGTGTATAAAATCACATGGCGGCCAAGGATTAAAGTGCTTTCGGGAGAGAAGAGCCAACAGCAGGAAATTCGCTGAAGCGCTATAGAGGACGTGACCTTGTTAAACACCAACATGGCACGGACACTGGCTGTCGTGACTGACCCTGGCAGGACGGGTGGGGGGGGGTACAGGCTGGCGGCTTGGGGCTCCACTTCTGGAAACCCACCCTGCACCCACATCTGGTAGGGAAATCCCCATAGCGTCTGACTGAGCTGCAGGGTGCCGTGCGTTTCTGAACACGTGCTGGTGTGGGACGGGCTCCACGAACACAGGTTTTAAGGCAAAACGTTCCCAGCTCTGATTAAAAACTTGAAAGCTTCAAGCCCTTACACACACACATGCACTCACCCCAAAAAGCTAACGGCGTGACTTCTGGTGGACTTGGGATAAATTATTTTCTTCTTTTTCCCAGCTTTCCTACAGTGAACATCATGTGTGTGCATTTGAGCCAGAGTACAGACCATCATCACTACAGCGAAAATACGGGGCCACGTGCACAGCCCCTGCTCAAGGGGCACCAGCTGTTTGCACCCTGCTCTTTTTGATGGAAAGAGCGCGTCTGCTCACACGTGGGTCTGGCCCCAGCCTCACTACCACCGGCCGGGGGTCTGGAGGCCAGCCTGACCTCCCCCGAGAGCTGCACCAAGGTGTCCAGGGCGCCCCCCCTCCATGTTCCCACTGACAGGAACATCAGGGGGCTCAACAGGTCTGCCGGTTCTCGGACCCCGCACAGCCCCCTGGTCAGGACTGCTGAGGGGGGAGGCCAGAAACCTGCATTTGCACAAACTCACTGGGTGATGCCTTCCAGCCTTGGCACGTGCTCTTAAGTCCCTTGGGAGGGTTTATCTGGCCCACTCTCTGGGGACCCCCTGGGCCACCCGGGCGCTGATGCCCTTCCATGAAAGAGGTTGTCGATGGGAGGTGCTCTAGGCCCTTCCTGCCTCCGGGGCTGCAGGAGCCCACAGGGTCAGAGCATAGAGGGGCGTCAGCTTGCTGAGGAAAGCAGGGCGGTGCTGTGTCTTTTGAATGTGTTGAAAGCAGGTCACCATACTGGGACTCTACTCAGCCAAACTAATTTTATTTCATAAGCTCCATTCAGATTTCCTAACAACACTGGGGGAATCTGTGTTCGGCTTTATGAGCCGAGACCTTCCGTTTCCCGCACAGGGCCAGCGAATCCACGGCACCTGGCACTCTTCGTACACCCAGACAGACATCACTCACCAACCACAACACTCCTGTCCTTGAAGCCCGGTGGTTTTCCTAGCCCAGGGCTCTACCCCTCCAGCGGACGGGCACTCAGAACCCCCACTCAGCCGGGTGAGCCGAGGCAGAGGCAGGAAAGGGAAGAAAGGGGAGGCTCCGGAGAAAGGCACCCCCAGGTGTGAATCCCCCCCATCCACCACCTGCTCTGTGGGGCCTTGGATGAACTACTTAGCTTCTCTGAGCCTCAACTGCCTCCCCCTGGAAAACGGAGATAACTGTAGTGGCTGTTGCAAAGAGCAGCCATGGACAGCAAACTATTCCACACATAGCAGCTCCCCAAATGGCAGTTAGTTGTTATTTCTGTGACCGCCCTTTCCCTCACCCAAGGCATTTTCTACCACCCAAGAAAATTAACTTCTCAGGGCCTACAAGCTTCATTACCCAGAATATTTTGGAATCTTGTTTCCTTCCAGGCCACTGGAAAGTTGGTGCTCAGTGAAATACAATAGTTATAACTTCAAAACATTTGTCTCTTTAAGAAAAATAATCCTTCTTTCATTCTTGTGAGTGTGTGATTTTCTCGCAATTTCCTTTTCTGTGTCTTTCAGTGTCTTGGTTGACCCCTGTCCGACCCACCGCAGGTAAAACGCGAATTGAGTCAGAAGGACTACGCCTGCTACCGAAGCCCCTGTCGCGTTCACTGTAACATCCCCACTCGGCCACAGACCCCGAGAACGGAGCCGCACATGGATCGATGACTGCCTGCTGGGGGCTCCCCTGAAACGGGACAGGTGCCCGGGGCAGGGGAGAACCTGCCAACCCTTGACCTCTGTCTGCTCTCCTCTCCCCACCTCCCCCTACATCCACGCTGCCTCCAGCCTTTGCGAGGGCCCCTCCCTCTGCCTGGCCCCATTCCCCCCAAGTCCTCATATTCTTCAAGACTCAATTCCAGCCCCACCTCAGGGGAGAACACTTGACGTGTCTTCCCACTATCAGCCTGGGTCCACTTCCGTCTAGCACAACACCTGGACCTAGAAAGGCATGGACGGACAGATGGATAAATGGATGGATGGAAGGACAGATGGACAGACATATGAATGCACAGATGGACGGATGGATGGACAGACAGATGGGTAGATGGACGGGTAGATAGGTGGATGGATGGATGGACAGATGGATAGATGGATGCCTGGGAGGGCAGATGGGGGGAAGGGTGGTTGGGTTTGTGAGCTGACAGACAGATGACTGAAATGAGAGGGTTGGGGGAGGAAGGATGGATAGATGGCCAGGAGGACAGGCGGGTGGGTGGGTGGATTAGCCGGGGGATGGATGGATGTCAGATATTCTCAAGCTGTTCTTTCCCTCCGAAACAACAAACGGCAGCCCTGAGTTAGGTACACGGAAGCGCCTCTGAGAAGAGCTCCTGAGAAATCACACCGAGGTATTTAAGTCACCTCTGAGTCACGACTTTACAACACTGACCCTACTTAACACTGGGGAGGCATGTGTGCACAGAGGGGGTTCGGGCAGTTTCTGGGGCCACATTCCAGCTGTGCCGTGAAGCCCAGGAAGGGCCAGAGCGGGTGACTCTGGGTCACTCTGCAACAAGATCTGGCTCCATCGCTTCTGTCTCAGGCACCAGCTGACCGTGCAGACCCCACTGTGCCGTACCTACCCAGCAACTGCCCCCTCCCTGGCTTGTCAGTGCCCAGATGTTATTGTGGGAGTTGATCTGCTTGTTAGGAGGAGGGGATGAGAAGCAAGCCCTGCAGATCTATCTGCACAGAAACGATCGTGGGTTAAGCGCCAGAGCGTGGCCATCCAGGTGCCCCGGGGCGGCCTGGGTTCCTCTTGTCCCATCAGACTTTCCCGAGGGTAAATTTCCCTGTGCCTGGCTTCTAGGAAGCCAAGCTTCCCACCTGCGCCAACGAGGGGACTGAGCGGATGCTGGTGCAGGAAGCAGGAAAGCTGTTCGGTGCAGAGGAATCCCCAGTGGAGCCCATGGGTCAGACAGTATCTAACACGCTGTGCCCAGCTCCCCGAGCAGGAGGAGCCACTGCTTACCAAGAGGCCCCCCAAATTATGATGTCCCCCATGAGGATCAACTTCAGCATGGCGCTGCTGTGGCTGGCATGGCTGTTTGTAGGCAAGACTATCACAGCCCAGCGCCAGGCCCCAGACGGGTCACCAGCCAGAGAAGAGCTGGAAACAGGATTCCTAGGAGCACCTGAACTCCAGCGCTGGAACAAAGAACGGAGGAGGGCACAGTTCCTACCTCCAGATCACCTTCACTCATCCTGGGCACCCGCTCTGAGCTGGACACTCGGGCTGCCATTTGTCACTGCTCCAGGGAGAAGGTGCTGCTTGAACGTAGCTCTGTAATCAACAAACCCGCCTATGGTCCTTGCCTGGGGGACTTCTTGGAGAATCTGCTAAAAACTACCGCCTCTGAAAAGTGCCCACATGTGCAATTGCGCCTGCAGCTTTGCAGGCCAAGGACACACGGTCGGAAGGGGGCAGGCGGGAAGCTCTGGGGCCCTGGGCCTGAAGGTGGTAAACACAGGTCTGTGCCGCTGGGTCCCCAGGAGCTCGGCTGGGGGTCGGGGGGCGACGGTTAGGGCTTCCTTTCTTGGAAGGCCCCAAGCAGTGGGCAGCCAGACTTGGTTTACAAAGACCAAAGTAGCCAAGAGAGGACCTCCAGACACACATTTGGCCTGGAGGCGGGTTCGGGCCTCGGAGCTCTGGGAGGGAGGACCCAGTGAGGGCTGTGGGACCTGGAGTGTGGGGATCCACGGGAAACACGGCCCGCCTGTCAGCGCTGACTGAATGTTCCGCTGGGCAGCAGCTGATGGAAGAATGCAAGGCTGCGGTGCCGATGAACCCCCCGGCTGACTTCTCATCCTTCAGACCCAGCTCGGGGCTGACCCGGCTGCTGACCCATCCGGCTCGTGTAGGGCAGTGGCCTCCTCCGCTCTGCGAAACCTAATCCAGTCCTCCACTGTGCAGGGCTATGGGTGGCCCCTGGGCCCACCTTCCCTGGGGGCTCCTCCACCCCAGACCCGGGAGCCCCCTGCACATGGCAGGTGAGCATCTCACCACCGAGCTAAGTGCCTGTGGATGGCCCGGCTCAGGACCGGGTCTGCTGCCCCCACACCCTGGAAACCAAGCACTGACCAGAAGCCAAAACAGAAGCCCCACTACCTCCACTGCCTTCATTTTAGGGGAGGCCCCCTGGGGAGGGCAAAGAGCAAGGCCTCTTGGGGTGATAGATTAACAGATCTGGGTGCAAACCCCTACAGCAGGCTCACTACGGGACCCTGAGCCGGGTTCTCTTCCTCTCTAAACCTGTTTCTGGAAATGTCGAATGTGGGTATTAGTTGTTGTTAAGATAGATGAGACGACCATGCAGCCTCTAGCCCGGCCCTCCCCCCAGTGAGCACCTCGTACAGGACAGTGCAGGTCACTGCCCCTGCCCCTCGGCAGCTCGCCCAGGAGCCCACCTGCCCAGCCCAGGTGCTGAGGCCTGGGCCAGCCTCAGGAGCCCCTCTGGGTCCCGGCACTCCTGGAGAGTGCCCCTCTCGGGGTGCTTCCAACCCAGCCCTGGGGCACTCAGGCCTCCAACCCACCCGAAGGACACCTTCTGCCCCTGTACCTCGGAAGAAGAATGCTGCCCAGAAACACAAGTTCATATTCTGGAAGATAAGGGTGCTCCGGGTCAGTGCTCGGCCCCCACGTGGTTACTCGGTCGGCCCGTGGAGCGCCACAGAGCCGAGGACATGGGTCATATTCCACGTCCTGCTGGTGTTTCAGATGGCAGTGATTCAGGGCTGAGGTGCCTCATAACTGCTCCAAACTCTCCTTGACTCACGGACAAGCACTCCCTACAAAGGGACTCCAAGGTCCACATAACTGGCAGCACCAGACGCCTCCGGTCCTCCTTGGCCAGCCTGGTGCACCCAAGAGAAGGGGCAGGGTCCTGGGGTCACAGCCCACAGCCCCAAGAGCAGACCTGGGGGTGCCCGGCACCCTGCCTGTAGTGGTGGCCACCCGGCTCGTTTGCCCAGGAGTGGGGTTTCCTGGGCCTCAGGAATTAGGTGTCGTGGGGCTGTGGTGGGGTTCCTGGCACTGTTGTGTTCTGCCTCATTTCCCCCGGTGCAATGAGGAGTCAACGGGCAGGTGCCAGGGAGAAGCAGGTGGTCAGCCTGGGTGGGAGGCGATGTTGGGCATCACCCCCCTTTGGCACCAGTTGGCCAGGGAAATGCAGCCAGACAACTTTAAAGGCACATCGAGAAAGCAGCGTGGAGGACCCAGCAGGCCAGCCCCACCCTGGTGTGCCCTGCTAGTTGGCTGGGAGGCCCAAGCACCGCGGTTTCCCTTGTTAAACACTGCGCTCCTGCCAAGCAGCCCCACCTGTCAGAACAAGCCAGTCGATCTTCCTTCCTCAGCCTGCTACCCACCCAGTGCAGACAGGCCATCCCGTCAGGGGACAGCGCCTCTCCAACTGGCACTGGTGACCTCCCAGAGCTGCCCGCGAGAGGCCCAGGCCTGCCACTGCACGCTCCGCAGGGCTCAGTCAGATAAAAGGTTGCCTCCTCTGTGGGGAGCATGACTATCAAGTCTGAATCCCTCCCACACCACCACCCTCAGACCTGTCCCGCTGGACCCCAGGGCAGGGGAGAGGGCAGCCCACAGTTGGTGCTCATGACTGGTGACAGGCCAGGATGAGAGGGAAATGCATGCAGTTTCCCAGCCAGCCCCTGCCGCCCTGGGTCCATGTGAGGACAAGGACAGGACTGAAGCCCTGCCACTGTGCGACAGGGGGTCCAGTTTGGCCACTTCAGATCAGGGGACTGGGACTCGGCCCTTCTGGAAGGCACCAGCCTGGGTCTGAAGGCAGTCCTGGGCGGGGTGGCTGGGAGCAGGCTGGCACTCCAGGCCTGCAATTGCTCACCTTGAGTCTGCATGGCCGAGGGCACAGCCAGGCCTCAGGGCCTGGCTCCAGGCCACCGTTTTCATCAGACTCCATGTTGTTGCACTGCTGCCCTCCTGGGGGGGCTGTGGCTGGCTGGCCTCCCAGGCTGGAGAGACGTGCAGGGCCCCGAGGGCCCAAGGAAGGGGGCTCCAAGAATGTAATTCACCCAAAGGCAGAAAAGCCAGCTTTCTGTAGCCGCCAGCCCCAGTGGGCACAGGACCAAAGCCAGCAGGGCCCTCTGCTGTGATCGGAGGGCCAGGACCTCCAGGGTGGGGTGGGGCGGAGGCCGGCCTTGGTCTCCCTGCCAGCAACCCCAAAAGGGAAATGGAGTCTCAGTGCCCCCAGGGGCAGCACCAAGACCTGAGGCTGTCTTCCCAGCCCCAAGAGACCAGCACTTCCAGGTGCTGAGCAGACGGCTCAGAGACGCTCTGGACAGCAAATCTGTCCTGGGTCAAGGCTGGGCTGGCCCCCCACTCCCAGCTGACTGACAGTTGACTCCTACCGGAAGACCAGGGGATAAGGCTCCACCACCAGCCAGCTGGGCGACCCTGGGCTAGAGGCGTCCCCCTAGGGCCTTGGCTTCCTCTGCAAAGTGGGGCGGAAAGCCCTGCTGCCAGGGTCCAGGTGGGCAGCCAGGGAGCCGCCCCACAGGAGACGTCAGCCCCAGGCGTGGTCGCCGCTCCTACTGTGTGGGGGGCAGAGCTGGGGGCGAGGTGGGGAGCAGCTCCACAGGGCCAGCCACGTGGCACAGGCCACAGAAGGACACACAGCCTGGCTCATCACATGACATGACAAAACAGTGCTCCCGGGAGTCAACCCACACCTGACTCTCAAACATGGAGCAGAACACAGCCGGCCCCTGACTCACCGAGGGCGCGGGCCAGACACACACATTCGATGCTGTTAAATCATCAAGACTTGGGGGCTATTTGTTGCCTCTGCAGAACCTGGTCCATCCTAAGAGAAGCAGCTGGCACAGAGGAGGTACTGACGGGGAAGAATCAAGTGACGAGGACAGCCCAGGTGGCATCTGGGGGGCTGTCCCTTTATTACTAAAGACCCCCAGTGATGAGACGAGTGGGCCTCGGGCTTGTTTGAGTGCCACGGTTGCCAGTAACTGGATGTACGTACACCTGAAAACCTTCCGCAGAGTGATGTTGAATCTTGCAGTGTTTCTGATTCATTTCCTTGGCCAGCCTCTTGCCACGGCTAAGACTTGGGCAGGTTCCTCCCCACCAGCCACAGCAGAGCAGAGCTCAGGGCTGTGGAAAGCGTGGCAGAGTCACCCCAGAGCTATGGCCCCCCAACACCGCTGGCCGTGCCAGGACATCATATTCTGTTCTGTGGGCATTTTTAATGACCTCACATCCCCTCTGCATATGTTAAACGCCACCAAAAAACACTTCCTCCCAGTCTCTGAAAATGAGCCAGTATTGTTACACAGCTGCCCTGATAAATGTTTAATGGTTGTACTTGCTGAAGAGGCAGCCTTCACGGTTTTGCATGGTACAGAGTGAAGCCATGTTCACTCCCCAGAGGGCAGGAAAGCAGTTGAGGGGGGCATGGTCCCTAACATCTCTGTCCCCGGTGCCCACTGTCCTTGCCATGAACCAGGGAAGGGCTCGTGGGGGCGCTGATGGACTCTGAGGAAGCACATTTGCACCTCCACAAACCAGGCAAGCTAGAGGCTGAGGGACCCCCACCTGCCCCGCCCCCGAGCAAACTCACGTCCCCACCGCGTAAGTGTCCTGGGCTGCCCATTAGCCAAGTACCACAAACTGGGTGGTTTACAACAACTACACTCCATTCTCTCGGTGCTGGAGGCCAGAAATCCTAAACCACAGTGTCACAGGGCCGCACGGCTGTGGGGTCAGCAGGAGCCCTCCTGCCTCTCCCAGCTCCTGTGGCCCCAGGCACTCCCTGGCTGGAGCAAAGGACCATATGGACACACCACAGGTCCACCAGTCCCCCAGACCCAATCTCTGCCTGCTGGGGACCTCAGGAGAGTCATGCCCCTGGGTCTCCGTGTCCCCACCTGTAAAAGGGGATCAAGGGTCCTTCTAGTGTGATTGCCAAGGGCCTGAAATCCCACCCTGGGCACCTTGGGAGTCTCAAGGGTCATGGTGACATGTGCCACCTCAATACCCCCTGACTTTCCGTCCCACTGGCTGGTGCAGACAAGTTCTTGGCCCAGGAGGAAGCTCCCACTCCTGGAGTTTTCACCAAGCCGTGACCTTTGTCCCGGCACAGGGCACATCTGTCAGCAAGGACAGGCCAATGTGGCACCAGAGACATCTCCCCCACCGTGATTCTGAATCTGGGCACCTGAGCTGCCCCAGGAAGGCCAGGGTGGGCAGCTGGTGTGACACGTGTGAGCCACAGATTGGAGCAGACATACACCCTCGGAGGCACGCGATCCCCCAACACCCTCTATGATCCCCTGGCACCTCGTATGGAGTGGTGACCCAGGGCCCCTGCACCCCTGGGGTTGGGCACGGCCGTGCTCTCCACAGATGGGGCCCCACACCCACTCCGCCAGGGAGTCAGGAACCAGGCTGCTTTAACTCTGCTTTAACCCTCGCAGCCTTCCAGGTGGCTGCTATAGACCCCCATTTGCAGCTGGGGAGACTGAGGCAGCGAGAGGCGGCCCCTCCCCCTACTGTCCCCAGCCTTGGACCTGCTTCTCCTGCTGCCCCAGCAGGAAACAGCCAGCTGATATTGTTGAACAAGGGTGTCTCCCCAGCTTTCTCGTGGTAGCAGCAGAGAGGCGCACACCAGGAGGAGGAGGGGAGGACACGGGCCCCTCCCTGTGTCTGGGACGGACACGGCCCCGGAAGGTCACCCGGCCACAGCCTGTCCAACACATCCCCGTGCCAGGCCACAGGCTGAGCTGACACCCACTCTGTCCCTCGGTCCTAAGGACAACTGAGCTCACAGACTGTGGCCACGCATCAGCGGCAGGTGGGGACCACTCAGGTGTCCAGGGAACAATGCTGTAGCCCCGGACGGTGGGGAAGGTTTGAAGCCCCCGCGGTATCAGCCAGGAGATCCTACCCAGCGGCCAGTGTGGCCGGGACACCTTAGTGCCACCAAGATCGGTGTCTGGTTCTCCCCTCTGCCCCGAGGATGCCTGTCACCAAGTGGGGGGAGAGGGTTCTCAGCCAAGCTTGGACGGGGCGCTTGAGGCGACATAAGTTTCCTTCCCAGAAGCAGGCCAGGCTGGTGTCACCTTCTTAGAGGAAGGGGGAAGATACCCACTGAGCCTTTGTTCTCCCACCTGCAAGGCCGGAGTGGGGAGGGGACAGGGGGAGGGCCAGCAGAGCCTTACCCGAGGGCCCCGCCCACACACGGGCCCCCAACCCCCCCCCAGGAATGGCCCTGTCACTGGCTGTGGCTGCCACATCAGCTGGCATCCTTCAACCAAAGGGAACAAAGAGGACCAGGCCTGCACCCCGCCACACTCCCTCCTCTAACACTTCCCAGACAGGAAGGCCCAGCACCTTCCCTCCTGCCTGGCCTCCCCGCAGGAGCACCATCCCTTCTAGAACCTTCCATGGAGCCCCAGGGAGGCTCTGGAATGCTCTAGGCAGCACGTGCTGTCCCCACTGCTGCAATCCCTGCACTCAAGACTCAGCTGCCATATGCCAATGTACAAGATACCAGGATGCAGAATGTGCAAGACCCAGGCCCGCACTGCGGCTCACAGAGCAGGGCACACACGCAAGCATGGCAGCCTGCACCGGCACGTGCACACACGCATCTGGCTCGGCTCATTCCGCTAAGCAGGGAGGCTGGGCACACGTGGCGGGGTCTGAACAGCAGCAGCTGAGGGAATGAGGGCACTGAGCCAGGCTGGAGGGCTGGGCTCTGAACCGACGCCATCGTCACTGAGCTGCCAACTGGCTTCTGTGCCTGACCAGGGTGAGTGGGGCACGGGGTGGCGGCTGGCACCAGCCAGGGAGAGGGCTGGGCACCCACGCCCAGGAGCAGGCTGGAGGGAGCTGGATGCACTGGGGACACCCAGACACTCCCAGGTGGCCGGGGCTGAGCCCCTCCCGGGAAGGAACCTAACGCCTTCCAGTGGCATCATCGCAATGAAAGGGGAGAATGCAGCTCTCCAGTCAGGCTGCCTAGGGGTTCACATGGCCCAGCCTGTCCCCCGCCAGCAGACCCCCTGAGGACAGGTGGCCAGAACACCTGATGTCACCAGATGGGATGGTTAAGGCCATCGCGCTGGCAGCACAAGCTGCTAAGCACATGAAAACGCCACTTTTGGCCCAAACCTCTCCCACACAGTCCAGTCACCTGGAGCGACCCAGGCAGCACCAGATGGGAAAGGACCATCGGCCAGGATGAGGAACAGTGGAGAGACTCAGCTGCCGGACCGATGGACAAGGTACCAGACCAGTGCCAGAGAAAGGCCTCCGGAAGCCAGGGTCCTCCAGCAGACATGCTCGAGGAGAGGCCAGGGCTTCCCGGAAGGACGAGAGCCCCCCCTTGGCAGGGGCCCCCGAGAACGGGTGGGGATTGTGGCTCCCCTCCCTGGGAACGCCGTGCACCGGGTCCCCCTGCCCACCACACGCCCTCCCACCGAGGTTCCCTTCAGAGGCTTTCAGCACCTCCGGGTGATTCAGGAGGGCCAGACAGGGCCTGGTGGAAGCCAAGGACACCCGTCAACCATGTGCGCGCCCTTTCCTGTCCCGGGGGGTGAGCAGAGTCCCGTCCGGGGCTGAAGAGGGAGACCCCTCCGGGCCACATGGCTGACTCACTGCGGAAGCTGCTTCACTTTCTGGGCCGAACCCAGAAGAGCATCTGGGGTGACAGCCCGCGACCGGCTCTTCCGATGCGCGGAAAGACCAGAGGACGGGTTCTCTTCGGCCTGAGATGAGAGGTTGTTTTTGGTTCCAGCATGTTTTGTTGGTCTTAGATTTGGATACGGGCGTGTTTGACATCCAGAATTCATTTCCGATGGGAGCCTGGGGACACCCAGGCATCTCTCCCCGCTCTCCCAGGGAGACATGTCAGCCAAGCCCAGGCCCCCTCAAGCGTCTGCTTCCAGAGGGCTCTTACATTTATGTTATGTGAATTTTACTTCAACTTAATGAAAAGTCAGAGAGCAGGAGAGGGGATGGTGCAGATGGGCTAGGACTGGGGAATGGAGGACCCAGGCTGGTCGCTGCCCCTGGGAGCCCTCAGGGCCGACAACCTCTGCTGGGGCCCCATGTGGTGTGTGCTGAGACATGCGGTGCCTGGCCCTCCGGGAGAGCCTCCCGTCCAATCCCCAGGACCCTCCCTGAGCGGACATCGCCTGCATTCACTCCTCCTGGGCTGCCAGATTGTCCCAAGTACCACGGACCGATCGCCCTGAGGGTCTGGAGGCCAGAAGGCTGAAATGGGTCTTCCCGGCTCAAATCAAGGCATCAGCAGGGCTGGGTCCCTGTAGAGCCGTGGGAGGATCTCCTGGCCTTGCCCAGCATCGCGGACTCCCTGCATCCCCTGCCTCGCAGCTCCCATGCCAACCTTTGCCCTGTCAGCACCACCCCCCGCCCTGTCTCCCTCTTACAATTACAAATGTAATTTCATCTGCAAAATGACATCTATAAAAGCTTAAGCATATCTGCAGGGAACCTTTTCCTGGTCACACAGGGTCCAGAAGTTAGGGATGAATGTGTCTTTTGGGGACACACCCTTCAGCCACCACCCTGGCCAGCAACTGTGGGTGTTTGCTGAGCATCAGGCGCTGCACGGTGGGCAGCCCTGCATAGCAGGGGCAACTTCCCCAGCCTACAGAAGAAGAGACAGAGGCTCCAGGAGCATCCCTGCCTGAGACCACCTGGCAAGCAGGTGGCTAACAAAGGAGACCTTGGTGGGCTGAGGGCTCCTTGGCCTCACCTTTCAGCTCCAGACACAGAGAAAGCCTCACCCTCTGCCATCTCCCTCCCGGCCATTCAGGGCTGTGAAGATCCTCAGCCAGGACATCCTCAATCTGGAGAGCCAGCTCTGCCGGGACAAGGACCCACACCCCGCGTGCGGCGCTGGATGACTTGACTGGTCCCCCCACCTCACTTCTGATCCTGGAGCCGGCACCAGGGTGGGACTCCTAGATTAAGTCTCCTATTCATCAGCATCTGGAAGTATAATTGGGGCTTTTATGGAAAAGTAGCTTATTATGCAAAGTGCAGGGTTGTGAAAATTATCATTTTTTTAAAGCACGTGGGGCTCCCATCCAGCCATGAAAGAAATGGGAAGAGATGCTCTGAGGCTGTGTGCTTGGTTTGTGGGTTTTCAAAGAAGGAAAGGGTTTGGTAAAACTGAAACCTTTGCTAATTAATAGCTGTGAAACTCTCTTAAATGGACAGCACTGTTCGTGTTTTGTCAAGAACTGGTGGCTCCCACAATGTTAAATGACCTGTGACAGTCTCTCCACCGTGCGGTGGACGAGGGAAAGATCATTCAAACTCCTGGAGCCACCGGGAGTGGCTCCCCTGAGCTCACAGGATGTGATCTGTGCAAAGTGACGGAGGGTCTGTCCCCAGGCGCTACGGACAGAAAGGACTCCTGGAAGGTTCTGGATTGGGGACACAGAAGGTGGTCCAGCGAGGAGGAGGCACACAGGGCGGGAGTTCCCTCTGCAGAGGGGCTGGCTCCACACAAGGGGCCCCAGCCCTTCTGTCCACAAACACCCCTCCTTTCCCTCATGTCCTCCCCCTCCTGTGTGCAGGAAGTGGTTAAGTCAGCAGACCTGGAGTGTCCACTCCCTGCACACTGAAGGTCTGGCCTTGGCCCAGCTCCTGGGAGGGCACCTCTGAGCCCTTGGGGCACCCTGCTTCATCAGAGTATCTTTGTTTATTTTTGGCCTGGGGCCCCTGCTCATGGTGAGATTTATGGGGGACCCTGGGCCACATGGTGTTAGCTCGACCTCTGGGAGGATAAGATTAAGGGCGGCATGTTGGGGGGGTGTCAGCCATGTCCATGTGACCAATGCCCAGGGACCTGGACACCAAAGTGCAGGTGGGCTCCCTGGTGGACAACACAGCACGGATGTTGTCACACACAGAGGGCTCTGAACTGCTTCTGGGGAGTGAAGTGCTGCCCCCACACCTCCACAGGGTGCAGGGGACCCCAAGGCCCCAGCCTGCTCCCCTGGAACCCTGCCCTCCGTGCCTCTTCCATTTGCTGATCTGAATCTGTATCCTTTCATTGCAATAAATCATAACATGAATATTCCAGCTATGCTGAGTTCTGGGAGTACTTCTATTGAATCACAGGCCCAGGGGGTCTTGAGGACCCTCAACACACCCTGCTGTTATTAAGACAAACTGGAATATTTATTGAGCCCTTTCCTGGGCCAACCCTGAGCTAATGGATTTCCATGCCTCAGCTTGGTGAATCCTGATGAGCCTCAGTTATACCCACCTCACCAACTCTGAAAGGAGGCTCAGAGAGAAGCCCCTGACAAGGCCTGCAGCCAGCCAGGTCCGGGGGGTCTCGGGGTCTTCACCAACCCTCCAAGCCACCAGTGGAGGCTTATCACCAGCTGTAAAACCCAGGGGAAAAGAGGCACTCAGATCCTGCAAGTGGGTGGGACCCTGTGATGGAACGGGCTCCCCGGCAACAGGCCCTGGTTAGGGGAGGATGTTTAATGGATTTAGAGGGATCACACTCTAGTCTGAAAGAGCAAATAAAGGGACTTGCTGCTGTTGCATAAGCTTCACTCCTGCCTGTGTGCACGTGAGGTGGGAAAATGTAGAAACAGGCTGGGAGGGACAGCCACAGCCCAGCAGCCAACGTGGCCAGCAGGAAGACAGATGACCGTTTCTAGGAAAAACAAAAACCAGAACCACGTGCTGTCTTCATACCTGGTGAAGATACACTTTTTTTTCAGTTGACATTCTTTAACTGTTCGTATTACATCATAAAGCTACACTGGAAAATAGCCCATGCAAGCAGGGCCTCAAGGTACTAGGGATGTTCTGGAATGTAAGCTGGGCGGGGTCACAGCAAATCTGTCCTACTGTTGTTCTTTATACCCTGAACGTTATAAATAAATATGCCATAAATATTGCTTTGGACTTAATGATATATTGTCTAAAAGCATTTTTAAACATCCTATCCTACACCTGACATTTAAAGCAACAACAACAAAAAAATCCTCAATTCAAAGGAATTTCTAGGTCTTCTGAGAACCCCACAGGAAGACAAGCCCTTGTGGGTTCCCTAACGTTTGCATGTGTCCTGTGAGCCTCTGAAACTGGGCCAAGAACCCACCAAGGATGCACTGGCATCACGTCCAGGGATGCCCAGCCTCATGGCATGCAGCTATCCCAAGGACAAAACCAGGGTGAAGCCCTGTGCACAGTTCGGCCACCCGCACCTTGCTGCTTGCATCCACTCCGCTCTCAGGAGAGGCTATCCCTGCCCTCCCCCCTGCTGGCCCAAGCCCTCCCCGGACATCCAGGAAGGGCAGGTCCTCTGCTTCTCCCCACCTGACCTGGAACCTGGTCCCCATCTAGACATTTCCCTGACCCCTGACCTGTGGGTCAGAATTTGCAGCCACCATTTCTCTCTGGGCCTGCTTCCCCTCTGCCCCGCTGTCTGCACGCCCCTCCCATGTGTCAGCAACACAAGGCCCGGCTATGGGGTCCTGGGATTCTTTAGGGCCGAACTTTGCGATCCAAGCAGAGTGGAGACCCAGTAGATACCTTCCTGCTGAGAGACCCTCCGCCCCTAAGTGGGCCAGGTCCACGTGCTCAGGCTTGTCATTACAGACAAATGCCAGCCACTTCATTGGCAGCAACGCCTTCCTGGGTGTGATGTGTGGAGAGAGCATTAGGTAGGCAATGGTCTGTGACAGGGTTAATTTGCTGATCTTATTACCTAAATCGAAAGAGATTTCGCAGCCGTCAGTAACATGCCTGTGAGATGTCCCTGGTGTGAACTGAAGGCTTCCCCTCTCCCCCGCCCCTCACAGCCGGGGCCAACAGGCAACTCAGCAACACATGGAAAATGCACGGTAAAGGCACAGGCGGGGGATTCTGCTTAAAACTCCAGCATCTGTGACAAGGCGCGCGGGGGGCAGGTGGGGATGTGAGCACCCACACTCGGCTGCGGGCCGGCTCCCGAGAGCTCACCTGATCCCTTTGTTCTGGGCCACGTGGTGCAGCGAGAGTCTCGACACTGCGGAGATGACCTGGGGAGACAGAAAGACGCTTCCGTGAGTTCAAAGAAACCAGAATGTCATCATAAAACTGTATTCAAGTGTTTTGTAGATGTAGAAAACTGTTCACTAAGCACATTTCATCTTGGCTTAAAAAAGAAAAAAAGCACAAAGCACAGCATAACATTTTTAGGCTAGATCCCTATTTTGTTTTTATTGTGCAAAATTTGTCCTTTTGGTGTACAAATGTTTGCTGAGGGCTATGTACCCCTGGGGCAATGCCTTAGCAGGCAGAGGGCGGGCTCCCACTCCTGCAGCCCTCTCCTGGCCCCAGCTAACCATTCACTGAACCCCATTCCCACCCGAGGGGTCTGCCTGTTGGGGCTGCAGAGACGTCACGCTCATCAAGCGCTCATCCCATGCTGCCGTGCCGGAAGTCACCATACGGCTAGTTAACAGCTCGTGTTCGCAGTGGGGAACTCACATGCCCCGTTTTGGAGATGATGAAATGCAGGCCCAGAGAGGTCAAGTGACTTGTGCAGAGTGACACAGCAGCCCGGGGCACAGAGTGAATGCAAACATCTGAGGGCAGATGGGCCACGCTGCCTTCCGTCGAGCACTCCCTGCTCACCCTGTGACCATGTCAACAGATGCGTGGCTCCCTGATGGGTCACAACAAGGAGCTCCAGGTTCAGGTCACATGGGGGGATCCCAGCAGTGTCTCCCTCAGACCCGCACACTTGTCAAAACAAAGGCTCTGGACCCGCAGTGGTCGCTGCTTGCACCCAGCCCAGCCCTGCTGTGTTCCAGCCAGTCACCTCCTCCAGCCACGGAGGACCCACTAGTCTCCCAACCTCAGAAACCCCAGGCCTCCAAAGTGACAGGCAGAAAGCAGGGAGGTGGTCCAGACGTGATTATGAGGGAACTGAGAAGGAGAGGGAGCACCCGAAGCCTGGAACTTAACACACGAACATGACCAGAGGCTGCTCACAACGCATTCCAGGATTTACGGGCACCTGCGGTGCCAGACAGCATGCATAGGGGGGAGGCAGAAGGCAGCCTCAACCTTTGGGACCTCACTGCGTGTGCGCGCTTGTGCATGAGCGTGCATGCGAGATGAAGTGTGTACATTGTGTCTGTGCAGTCCACATGGACGTGTGCTTGGTGTGTGTGTGTCTGGGGGCAGGGAACATGAACGTGGCCCATGGACACTCTCTGCTGAGACCCACTGTCCCAGGAACCAAGCCTGGGGTGCCTATTATGGGCATCTTCCCAGTGAACCCTCACCACCCCCACAAGGCCAGGCCTGTCCCGCCTGATTGCGAGACTGGAAAGCTGAGACTGGCTCACCTGCCCAAAGGCCCTGGCTGGGACACATTCCTCAGGCTTCCTTTTTGCCTTCTAGCAGTAATTTTCAAAAAGGGGAGGGGGACAAAGCCCCCAACTGCACAGAAGGACCCTTTCTCAGCTGGCGAGGTGGCAGATTTAGCCAACAAGCTGAGGGCTGTGCGCTGTCTTCCGGTAGGTGGTTAAATTTCAGGGGCTGGGACTTGCGGAAGTTATGAATCCCCGGGACAACAGGGTTCTTCTGTGTTTCGTCAGACAAGACTCAATGGGCTCGTTATGCAGCCGGCCCGGCAGAGGCGCCCGTGCTTGCACGCTACAAGGCGCCTTTCACGAGTAATGAGCAACTTGGCCTCGGCTGTTACGCTTGGCTTTTAAGAGCTCTAAATATTTAGGGAGAGCGGAAACGAAGGCAACATTGCTGTGCATCCCCACAGTGACTTGCCAGCAGCTAGAACTGTTAGGGCTTGCAGGGCTTCACAGCGATGGGGCACACGAGCCATCCCTCTCCTCTGCACCCCGAGGCAGACCCTGTCCATCGACTGCCATACTCCAGCCCAACATGACGCAGGCTCGGGATCCTGCCCGCAAGGTCCACGCGAGGCACCCAGGACAGAAGCCTTGTTTCTGGCCTGGACTGGGTGCAAAAGCTGCATTTCCTACAGGTGGAGTGCAAGGCAGAGGGGAGCAGCTGCAGGTGAGCGAGCCACGGCCAGGAGAGGGTTCTCTGACGTGTCCACGTTCCATGGTCCCAGCAGACGGAAGAGTTTCTCCAGCTGCTGTGACCACCACAGCCTCAGCTCTGGGCGCAGCCGCTGTGCCCCCAGACTGGACTCTGCCACTAGCCGTTTGGGAAGGGCTCAGCTCTGGGTCCCCGTCACCAGAGAGGGTCAGCTCCTAAACTGGGGTTAAACTTGCCCAGCTTGGCCAGAGGCGTCCTGTCCCTCGGTTCACCTGGGCCGGAGCTTCCTGGCCGGTGAAGAAGGGGAGCACTTGGACAGGGGCCACCATGGGGAAACCCTGCTCTGGTGACCCTGGCTGCATCTCCTGCAGGGCGCGTCTCTGGCCAGGGACCCCCTCCCAGGACAGAGGAGCTGGGCTTTCCCCTCAGGTATTGATCAAAAACCTCCTGGCCCACGGCCTCTGTGAACTCTTCTGAAAAAGTAAATGTCAGAGCATGACATTTTCCCAACTCTTATCTCCACTGCTCAGTGGTGCCCAGTTAAAGAATTAAATGAGCATGCGCACACCTGCTCCACTTCTGGACCCCAGCTTGGGCCTCTGGGCCCAGCAACGCCCCAAACCTCCCGGCCGGGCCCAGGGGCATCAGCCCAGGGCCAGCAAAGGCATGTGTGCACGGGGGGCAGGGCAGAGGAGGGACCCTGGAGAAAGGCCTTTCCCCAACAGGGCAGCAGTGCTGAGGTGTGACCTGTACCATGGCTCCCCAAAGCCACGGTCACAGATGCCCACCCTGCCTGGGCATGCCCTGTGACACTCCGGGCTCCCTGACAGTCAGAGAAGAGTGGGCATGACAGCCCAGGGGACGGGAGGTGGGGGCCTGGGGTCTGGACTGGACGGCAGTCTTAGCTGCACCCCTGCCCAGCTGTGGCCTGCGCTGACCCACGGCTCTCCACCAGCTCCACGTTCAGGCGGGAGGCATCCTTCTGCTCCCTCACACTCACTAGAGTAGCTGCAGAGTGCAGACCCCCAGGCCCACCCCTACAGGCTCTGGAGTAGAGCAGGGGGCACCCAGAAATCTGCATTTAAGACCCCAGGTCCAGGTTGGCACCCCAGCCCTGGGGTTGCGTCAGACAGGTGACACCCCAGACTTGCTCAAGGCCTGCGGGAGGGCTAGGGGCATGTTCTGACTGTCCATGTCCCTGCAGGGGCAGGTGGGATAGGGGGTCAGGCAGCTGGGCAGGAAGGGCTTCTGGAGAAAGGACGTATGGGCTGGGCCCCAGAAGCTAGAAGGTCCAGGGCCCAGCAGAATCCAGAGCGGACCTCACCAAGCCGAGAGCTCTGGAATGGGGCTCCCAGGACCTCTGCCATTGGGGGTCTGCTGCCTCCCCAGACAGGTCACAGGCTGACAAAGTCTGTGCTGCCAGTCCCCGAGGGCCCCTGAGCCAGGGCAGCATCCCTGTGCGGGGCCCTTCGCTTCAGCTCACCAGCCTGCCCAGGTGACCTGCGGGGCCAGAATGACCTGATGCGACACCAGCAAATCATTCCGAGCAGGGCGGCAGGAACCATCCCATTCTCACGCCTCACAGGCTCAGCCGGTGTGACAGCAAGGAGCGGGGACAACGGGGGGACGTCCCCACAGCTGCACCGAACCTGCGATGAGCAAGAGCGGCAGGGCTCCTGAGCCCGGGTCCAGCCCTGAAGGCACAGCCTTGTGCCCCCAGCTTGTCTGCTGTGCCATGGCTCAGGGGCAGGCCCCAGGGAGATCCAGGGGTCCCGGGGGCTCTCCGAGCCTGGTCACTAGCTGCAACTCTGCAGGGAGGTGCCCATGAGAATGTTCTGGAGAGGCACCTCACCTCTTGGCATACTGTGGAAGGGCCTGTCTTGCCCGAGGAGTGAGGAGAAGGCAGCCCACTGGCTGGCACGTGCATGGGCAGGAGCTCCAGGCAAGGTGCACACCCTGTGGGGGGACCAGGACTGGGGTCCGGGTCCCAGGAGGCACTTGGGCAGCACGTACCCTTAGTTAAATGTCATTCAGACAACTGAGTTTCCCCTCTGGGAGGTGTGGAACAATTTAGTTCCAGAAGTGTTCACTGCAGCAATTTACAAATGCTCAAAAATTTGGCAGCAGCCCAAATGCCCGACACCGGGATCCAAGAGAAATGCAGCGGGGCGCGCCTGCACAGTGGGGTTCCGAGCCGCCCACAAACCGGCGCTGTGAAAGGCGGTTCATTGCTACAAAGCATATTCATAAATACCTGAAGTGAAAGAAACACGCTGTACATGGGAACAGAGAGGGTCTCATCTTTCCAACTATACGCTCTTTGAAGGACTGGCAGAGGGTGGTGATGACCCTGGGCATTTGGCTTCCTTTTCCCTTGGCTATATTTTCACATGTCTCTACAGTGACATAGTCACAGAGTAGGGGAAATGCTACATAGAAAGAAATAAGTCTGCTGGTGTCCACCTGTGCTCCCCCCACACCCCCCCACCCCCCAAATTCTCCTGTCAATAAACATGTTACTCAAGCCAGAGAGACCTGACCCTGGGCCCTGAGGCGGGAACACGGCATCGGTCACCCCCGACGTGCCACAGGCATCAGGGACTGGTCATAAGGTACCACTCTCTGCCCCCCACCGGACGGCATAGTGGAGGGACCCCTGTTCAAGCTGCAGCCACCAGGAGACCAAAGGGGACCCTCACTCTCAGGAAATTGGGGAGGACTCCATGCAGGGGCCTGGACCTCCTTGAAATATGCCAGTTTATGTTGCTGTGCCTTTCGACTTTGTACTCCACGTGTCTGGCATGTAGATGTCACTTGGCAAAAGTGGAGCAGGTGGATGGGTGGGTGGATGATGGATGCAGGGGAGGGAGGATGGGTGGAAGGAAGGAGGGGCAGGCAGATGGAAAACATGAACGAGTGGCTAAGTGACAGAGGGAGGCTCACAAGATCCCGGGCTCTCCTGGTGGCCCCCGAGGGCGATTGTGGCACCACAGGGCTCTGGAGCTCTTTGAGGGGCGGAGCCGAGTTGGGTCTGCTAAATGATGTCTCCCCAGTGTCTCCACAGATTAGGTCCATCGGCTGTAACTCCTGAGAAATCACCTGCCTCCAATCCCTACCTCTTAATTATCAGAACGTGAGCTGCCATTTATTGAGCAGTTACTATGTGCTGTGCATAAGGTGTGCATGAAACAAACATTACTCCTGCGCATGCTATTCTCTCCCCGACCTCCCCATTTATTACATGTGGACACTGGGGACCAGGGAGGAAAGGGACCTTGCCATAGAGTGTCACTCAGCAATAAGAAGCCGACTTAGGAACTGAACCCAGACCTGTGCGACTCAAGCCAGCGGTTCTATGTGCTGCGCCCACTGGCACACAGGAGCTGCAGCTTGCAACGAGCCTCATACTTCTCCTTGGGACCCAGACGAACTGTGTTTTCCAGCCTCTTGCAGTGCCTGAGGTCTACCCAGTGGATGGGAGCAGGCATCAAGTGGGCCAGTTGGGCTCATGAAACCTCCCCGCCTGTGGGGTGACCTCAAAAACCTCCTGTTAAATATAGCAAAGCAGCCAGCCTGGGTCCCTGAGAGTCTGATAGCAGCAGAGAGAGTCCCCTGGCCTCCACCCCGCCACATGCACACATGTACACACTCACACTTGCCCACCTGGAACCTCCCTGAGGCCCACTGTCCCCCAGGAAAGCCATCAGCACCTCATTCTTCCACTGGAACTTGTTGTTTGTTTGCTTTGAAGTCTTTATTATTCTGAATATAAAAGACAGAGTCCTTTAGGATATAAGAGTTCTTTATGTGAAAACATTGTATCTTTACAAGTGGAAAAATAAATAAATACCTCTTGGAACAAAAGCTTGTATGCTAATATGTGCCATAAGTAGAGCATTTGATGAAATGTCTACAAAGGAACACAAAGTGAACACATTACTTGCTGCATCAAGGCAATCTGCAAAGTACGAGATCTCAGTAAAGTCACAGGGTAAGTTTCTGGCTTTAATTTAGTCGGTTTTGCACCAAGATCATCCAGGCTTCCTGATGAGCAAGCACAGGCAGAAATGACCCAGAACCACAAAGACGGACACAGGCTGGCCTTTAAAAGGGACCCAGTGCTTCTGCACACTGGCAGTGAGGTGAGCAACAGTGGGTAAATGTCTGGCCCCATCTTCCCTCCTTGCCAGCAAAGCCTGAACTGATCAGGAGGGCTTCCTGGCCCCAGATCTCCCGAAGTCATTAGGAATCGGTCAGTAGGAACCGCACAGACCGGGACCTGCAGGCCTTCCTTATCAGCCCTCACCACGTATCTGGAAACACAGGCAGGAGCCAAATGGCAAGATTATCACCCTTATTTAAATACGTTGCCCCGGAAACTCCCCTATCTGCCTGGGAATCTACAGCTAATACAGCTGCATATTCAGAAGCAAATCATTATAAATTGCGTTCTGCAGCTCTGCCTGCGTGGCCATTCTGTTTTTTCTCTCCTCAGGTCGGGAACAAGGTCAGAAAAAACTTGGGGCTGTTGCCTTCAGAATGACAAGCGGCCGGCGAGGAGTGATTAATTATGAACCACGTGCAATCACAGCTTCATATTCAAGCTTTGCCACAGGGAGGAGGCTGGAAAAGCAAAAGCAAGTGGGTAAACACAGCCACTTCTTGGCCACTGGCAGCCGCTGGGGTGCCTGACACATGGCACTTGTCTTCAAGGGAGGTGACAGGATGCAGCAAGATGGGTGTGAGCCAGAAGCCAGGCCCCGAGGCAGCTAGGCTGCAAAATGCACCACGCGGCTGGCTGGAGCCAGGTGCTGGCAGCAGCTCTGGACGATGCATGGAAGAGGGTCTGGTCGCCTTTAGAGAGAGGGTCGGAGTCCAAACATGGTTTAGGAGGGAAGAAAAAGACTGGATAAAAAGGAAAAGTCTGTGGATATCTCCATGTCAGCCCCCTTTCCTGCACTTGTGCTGAGCTTTTAGCAAGATTTGAAATAAAAATCCCCAAATCTAGCTGTGCATCTTTAGTCTCGGTGGGTCTGGACCAAGACCCTCAAATGCAAGAGGGAGAAACCAGCCTGAGCCGCCGTGCCCTGCATTCTGTGGGTGCGGATGACCACCACGTGGATGGATGGGCAGATAGTCAGACAAGCAGATAGGCGGACAGGTGGATGGGCAGATGGGTGCCGAGCACAGGGGGATCCCTGGGCCCTGACAACAGCCTCACACCCCTACCGCCTGCAGTGCCCCTCCTGGAGGGGACCCCACGCACATACCGTGCCCTGGACACCCTGTGAGTGGGGCCTTCCACCTTCATGCCACCTGTCAGAGAGCAGAGCTGCACTGTTCGCAACTAAGAAAACTGAAGCTCAGAGAGGTGGTGAGACACGACCCAGTTCTACCAGCTGTGGAAGGGGTCCTGCTCCAGCCCAGCTCCCAACCACGTCGGAGGCCACACGAAAGCAAGGACCCTGAGCGTCTGTCCCAGCCACCTCCCCGGGGCCGGGACAGTCTTTGCTCCCACCTTCCCCACGGTCGGAGGGCCCAGGGACATGTGTGTTGAGCCCTGGCTCTGCTTCCTGCCCACGCTTCCTCTGAGTGGCCACTCCGCCCCTTGGGCCTCACTTTCCCGCCAGCATGAAAAGCCAGGACCCTGGTCTGGGGTTCGCTGGCTCCCTCTGCATCCAGGTGTCCCAGGTTCAGGGCCGATTTGCAGGCCTGGTGAGCCCCTCTTAGAGGGGGCTGAGCAGAAGCCCCCATGGATGTCCCAGCTGTGAACCAAACAGTGCCCAGGGCCAGGGGAAGGTGGACAGCATATGGCGCAGGGCCTCTAAGGCCCAGCTGACCCCTGCACCAAGCCCAAAACGGGAGACAGGAAGGGGGCCAGGTTCGGCTCCATTCCTCCCCAAGTTCTCCGTGTCTCCCAGGCTGCACTGCGTGGGGAGTTGAGACTTAAGTTCCCCTCCTCCCTGACACAGCATGGTCAGGCTGGAAGAGGAGCACTGGGTGGGGGCGCTGGCCCCCAGCATCATCTGTCCCCTCCCCACTGCAGCCAGCTACAGTGGCCTGCTGCCCCAGTCAGGGAAGACGCTGGAAGGGGGAAGGGGGACCCAAGTGTCCTTGCGGAAACCAGTGGAGTTGGGAGCCGATGCAGGGTCAAGGCAGCTCACCCCTCGCTGGGGAGCCACCCCTACACCATGGGGTTCTGGAGGCCACTTCAGTGAGCAGAATCTGTGGCTCCTGGAAGGAAGGCAGACGGTGGGTCGGAGGAGGCATGACCCCAACTGGACTTGTTCATTAAGAACCGCTTGCGCCGGGCATGTTACAGAACTTACATGCCCCAAGTTATTTTAATTGAATTGCAATTGTGAGTAAAACAGCAGAGGCACCAACCAGGACAAAATGCCAGAGACCTGGGTTCAGCTCCTAAACCTGCCACCATCTGAGCCAATTTCTCCAGGCTCGTTTCCCTCTCTGGGACGAATGGGATCCCAGTACATCAGAGACGGCAAATGCATGGCCCAGGGGGACCGGTACTTCCGGGCTGTGCTCCAGGCGCGCGTCACTAAGTGATCACAGTGCTCCTTCCTGCGAAAGCTGGAGGCGGCCTCGGAGGTCTTCCGTCCACGCTGCTCTGCCTGTCCCTCTGCCTATGACACAGACCTGGCATGCCAGAAGAGACTTGTGTCCACCCTGAGAAACCCCTGGACTGGACGGTCTCAAGAGACTCTCTGGGCGCTGACTGGCTACTGTCCCTGATCTGTAACAACGAGACAAATGGTCCACGGCCGCAGGGCTGGGAGCGGACCAGACGAGAACCTGAACTTCAGCTGTTTCCAGCCAGGAAGGTTTGCAGGAGTGAGTCAGGGAAACTTAAAATCCTTAGTGGAAGGAGCTTAGAATCTAGTCCAAATTCTTCCGCTTACAGATGGGAAACCGAAAACCCAGCTTGGAAGATGCGATCTGCAAAGGCCACCCAGTAACTTCTAGGCAGAACCCGGTCCAGAGTGGGGGACGCCGTCTGGAGCTCACACCCTTGCTCTGACACAGCTTCTTGAACAAGTACAGCTGTGTGTCTGGGCCTCCTGCCACTAAAGCTTCACCAGGTGTATTTCAGTGTATTGCCTCAAAACTCCCACGAGAAACTTTTGCTGTTCTTCCCATTTTATGGAGGAGAAACTGAGTCTCAGGGGTTCATGACCGACAAGTGGGGAGCCGAGGTGGACCGAGCCCTTCACCCCAGCCCTGCCCCAGAAAGGCCGGCTCTGGATCTGAGGCAAGCAGCAGCCAGGCAGGTCACAGACCTGGTCTGCGGGCACCAGGAGCAGGGTCACTAAGTGTGGCTGGCCGGGTGGGCCGGCCCTGGGCCACTCACCCTCTGAACGTGCTCACTCAGCCCCTGACAATCCCTCAGCCCTCCCAGAGGCTGCAGGAGAGGAGCACAGACCAGGCCTCCCTCCCCTGGGGGCAGGTAAGAGGTGGATACAGGGGTCAGAACCTAGAGGGCCTCTGAACCCCAGGCTCAGAAGACAAGAAGCAACACGACAGAGGAAGGCCAGGAACCAAGATACCCAAGTCTGCAGCCTAGCGGCCTGAGTCACCGCCCTGAAGGCTCGAGAATCCCAGAGGCAGCATGGGGCCCGCCCAGGCCTTGATGCCAGCCTGGCTTTGCAGAGCAGCACTGTGGGGCCGCAGGGGGGCCAGGCCCATGTGGAAACCGCACTTCCCTCCTCAGTACGGTGGCCACGATGAGCCAGGGGCCAGGAAGCAGGCGTCTGCACGGCCTCTCCCCGAGTGGGTCCTCATGCCCTAGCACCCCCCCCATTCCACCACCTGCCCCTGCCCATTACGGCGGTCGGTCACCTCCCAGATGAGGAAACTGAGGCCCTGAAAGGCGACCGCACTTGCCGGGGACGCACTGCAGAGGCAGCCTCAGGACGGAACACAGCTGTCTGACCAAAGCTCTCCCTTCAGCGTCTTCTGCATCTTCACTGAGTGAAATGCCTCCCACCTTAGACTGTAGACTTTACAATGTTTCCAGAAACAGGGAATGGATTCTGCTTCTCCCCTCACTGTCCTCAGGGTGCCTAGAACCAGTGCTGGGGACATCTGGTGCTGGGACAGCACAAACCTCTGGTGCACAGTCCCGAGGGATGCAGAGCCACGGCCCCAGAGGCTGGCCCACACACCCCGGGCAATCACACCATCGCCAGGCAAGCTGGCAGTCCCACTCGGTCACAGCCTATGAGCAGTGCCCAGAGCATGATGCCCAGCAGGAACCTCCTTGAATGAACGGATGCAACAGTGAGCCTGGGCCCCGACCTGCAGCCTGGGCCCCAACCTGCAGCCCATGCCCCGATCCCCAGCCTGGGCCCTGACCACCAGCCTGGGCCCCAACCCGCAGCCTGGGCCCCGACCCGCAGCCTGGGCCCCGACCCGCAGCCTGGGCCCCAACCACCAGCCTGGGCCCCGACCCCCAGCCTGGCAATGGGTTCAGAAGTTACTCTGCTGCCTCACTGGATCCTCAACCACCTGAGGAAGTCGGCGTTATTGTGCCTCTTGTCAAATGAGGAAACTGAGGGTCAGAGTGGTCACCTGCACACCGTGGTAGAGAGGGCTGAGAGCCTGGAGGGTCTGGTGTGCGCCTAGCGCCGTTCAAGGGGACACTCCCGGGAGGACCACCTCTGCCTCCTGGCTGGGCCTGTCCCTGGAATCCCTCTCCCAGTGTCTCCGGCTCCTCCGCTTCAGGCGCTGGGCCTCACCATCTGTCAAACCGCCAGCTTTCTAACGGGGAAGAGGTACCAGCAGCCATTACCTGGAGAGGGCCGACGGGTTTCAGAGCTGCTTCATTGCCCTGCCTGATTAATGGCCATTTTAACAGGAAGGGGAACAAAAACTGTGTCTCTTACACCATGGCAATAATTTATCAATACACACACTCATCTCTGAAGCGATGACTTGGCGACTCAGTGATTGAGCACAGCCCCAGCCCCAGCGCACTGAGGAACAGGAATCTCTCCCGCCGTATCAGCTGCCGCCCGCCCCTTGCTCCCGGCCGGCAAAGACAGCCTTTGAAGCATTTGGCATCCTGTGCCCTCACCCCGAGGGCACCTTCTCCGGGCTGCCTGGTGGCCAGGGGCTGCGGCCCTGCTCCCAGCAGGTCCAGCCGCGGAGGGGCTCCCCGACCCGTGACCTTGGCACAGGGCTAGGTTCGGTGCCACCGCTGTTGTCTGTCTGGTCGCTCCCAGCAGCGCCTGGGGTGGCCACCACCATGGACACCCCACAGGACGGCACCTGATCGGGCGCCGTCAGCACTGCAGGGGCTGCCGGCCGGTGAGAGGACAGCCTCCAGCAACCACACGAATTATGGGACAGCTGCAAACCCAAGCACTTCCATGGTTAGATGGGTGTTTTTGGGAAGACCTGACAAGCTGAGCATCAGGAAAGGCTGTGCTGAGCCTGAGGGGGTCCCCATTCACCCCCAGGCACACCCACACGGCTAAGGGGGGCACTCGCCCTGGGCTTCACCATCCTAGTCATGATCACTGCTCTGCCCCCACTTCTCTCGCCACCAAGTCCTCTGTGGCTCCCCGTCAGGGCCAGAGGGTAACCTTTGCTGTGGGCTGAATATCTGTGTTCCCCAAAATTCCTATGTTGAAGCCTTAACCCCGATGGGATGGTGTTAGGAGGTGGGGCCCTCGGGGTGATCAGGTCAAGGGGGCAGAGCCAGTGCCTTGTGAGGAGAGACACAGAGAGACGACCTGCCCCTGCCCCCCGAGGACACAGCAAGGGCACAGCCAGGCTGCAAACCCTGAGGAGAGCCCTCAGCAGGGCCCGGCCATCCCGGCCCCGACTCCAGGCCTCTGGCCTCCACAGGTGTGAGCAATGAATGCTCGCTGTTGAGGCCGCCCAGTCTGCAGTATTCTGTCTGAGCAACTGGAGCTGCCTTACACGCACCACGGAGAGGTGACCTCTGCCGACCCTGCCTACCACCAGCCTCCATAAAACCCTGGGGAATCCACACCTCAGGAGGCCCCCCAGGCAGCAGCCAGGCCCCCAGCCCACACCAGGAGGCCCCAGCTGGGCCAGCGGCCTTGAGTCAATGGCGCCACAGTGGGTGGGGAGCCTGGGGGAGAGGCTCACAAGGGAATCCGGCCTTTAACCCCTCCAGGAGGAAGCAGGGCTGGGGCACTCTAAGGCCACCCTGCTGCCCTGGCTGGAGCCGGACCCCTGCCGCCACCACCCGGGGTGCCCCACGGCACAGCCTTCTGGAGGGCCCAGAGGGCCAGACGTGGCGTCATGAAACCTTGCTTTGCATCAGGCTATAGTCTGTCCCCAAAATCTCGACAGCCCTAAACTCTGGGGCGCGGCCCCTCATCTGTGATGTGGGATGACGGCACCACAGTGAGGGTTCTCATTTCCTCACCCACGTGTGCAACAGCGTTCAGAGAACAGCTACCAAGTGCCCAGCACTGCAAGGGACAAGGGGCCAGAGGTGGCTTCTGGAACTCACAGGACCCATCAGGTGCTCAATGGTACAGGGCAAAGGATGGACTGGCTAGCAGGATAAGAGCACCTGCATAGGGCCGACTGAAGCACGGCATGGGGGGAATCAAGGAAGGCCCCCTGGAGGAGGTGCCACCCAACCTGAGACCTGAGGATGAACAGAAATTAGCTGGGTGGCAGGTGAGCGTGCATCAGACACGGGCACATACAGAGAGGCTCGCCGTAACGGAGGGCCACCTTCCCACAGGACGACCTCGGGGGGCAGCCCCTGAGCAATACCTCGGCTGTGACACTGCAGAACCCGCTGGCCTTTCTGAAGCCATATGGGCCCTGCGCCCCAGAAAAGTCTCAGGTGATATTTCCATCCCTTGTGCGAAGCTCCAGACTGCTTCTGGGGAAACAGCTCCGTCTTAATTCCTGCTTAATCCTGGCCCATCAGGGGACCTCCTGCACCAGCCACTTGGTGGATTTTTCTCCTACCTAAGGGGAGGACTGAGAGATGCTTGCTGTCCAGATTAGATCCTCTATGACCACGGGGAGAGAAAATGCACAGGCCGGCCTGAGATGGAGGAGAGAGCTGAGCAGCTGCCTGGGGCGGCCGAGGATGGACCCTCCTGCTGCCCCAGTGCCAGGGTCCCGGCGTTTGCCCCGCCTGGCTGGGCACCAGGGCCGGCAGGACACAGAACACAGAACACAAGGGACGCTGCTCCAACAGGAACCTTGTCCTTAAGATAGTAAAATGGGGGCTGCCAACTGTCAGGGCCCTAAGGGGCCCTGGGGACGTGATGTCAGGTGGGGTCCTGGTCAGAGGAGGGCATCAGGGAGAACGAAGGGGATCCGAGCACAGCAGGGACTCAGTCGGTAAGCCCGTACCCACCCAGGCTGATTGGCTGTAACCCACGTCCCAGGCGAATGTGAGATGCTAGTAACGGGAAGTGGGGGGCGGGCTCCCCACTACCTTCTCCGCTTGGCTATAAATCTTAAACTGCTCTAAAAAATAAAGTCCCCTTAAAAGGGGAGGCTGTCCTTGGGGATGGAAGGGCAGGCCATTCAGCGCCCCAGCCTGTCCTCTCTCTAGACAGCCAGCTGAGGAGGTGCAGGCAGACGAGAACAGGGACTGGACCCTCGAAGGCCTTTCCATGCAGGCGGCGGCGGCAGCTGCACTCACAGATGCGGGCACGGCAGGTGCTGAGGGGCCACGGCCCACCCCACCCCCAAGAGGTCCAGGGGGCCCGCAGCCTGTCCCAGCCCACAGCCCGAGTGGCCGAGTCAGACTCTGAACCTAGGCCTCGGACTCTTCCTGCAGCGGCGGGGCTGGAAGAATTATGTTCCCATCCAACCACCTGTGAGACATGGGCTCAGAACGCAGCGGACGAAGCCTTGTGCAGGCTGGGCAGGTGTGTGGGATGACCTAAGGCCAGGCCCCTCCCAGCGTGTTCTGGGTTATCCGGTATCCATGAGGTCCCCCCTGGGAAAGGAGCTCATCCCACTCAGTAACCCCGGGGCCACAGCCCCCCGTCGGGGCATGGCCGACAGCCATAGGAGGGACGCTGCTCTCTGCACTGGCCCTATGGATCCCCGTCATGTCTCCAGCCTCCTAAGGACTCAACAAAGGCTCCTTAAACAGTTTTCCCGGAGGCACGAGCAGAGGAAGTGGGTGGAGAGGAGAGAGCACAGGGCCTCGGCCCTTGAATAGCGCCCTCCCTGCCTCCTCAGGGCAGCAGGGAGCACCGGGAAGGGAGCAGGCACAGAGCCACACCACAACCGGGTGAGCGGGTCAGCGGCCCAGCGGGACCCCCAGGGCCCCAGCAGCCACAGGGCCACACGTAAGCTGCCAGGGATTTCAAGGGGCATTCTAGTGCGTCTAAAGCCAAACATGTAATTCAATATTCTGTAGTTTCATCCCAGACAGGAATTAATTATTTAACGTCCCATCAAAAACAACTCCATCCTGTGCACTGATTCTGATGAGACACTTCCTTCCCCACCCAGGCTGACGTCACAGCACACCGGGGAGAAGGCCGTTCGGGCCAGAAGCCAGCAGCACGTGCTGAGCACCTATGACGTGTCACACAGGCCCTGCACCCTGGCACGGCCCCGGGTCCAGAGTCACCGCATCTCACCTGGTGCCTGGCAGGTACCCATAGAGGATCTGGGGTTACAAGGGAGGGCATTAAGATTTCAACTGCCTATATGGGATGCACCATGATATACACAGTGCATGAAGCAAGGGCGGGGAGAGGCAGTCACCCCTACACCTACGTGGCAGGTCCCTGGTGAGGTGTGGAGGTCCACAGTAGACAGACAGGCCAAGCCCATGCTCCCTGGAGCTCTCAGAGATTCCAACCTGTCCCCTCTCTGTTAATAAATGGAAAGCAAGGAATGAACATGCGAGTTCCAGACTGAACCCAGCAACCAGGGATGTGGAAGAGGTGAGGGAGTGGGAAGCGGAGGCAGTAGAGGCTCTTGTGGACAAGACGGAGGGGAAGGCCTCCCTGAGGACATGTGCATACTTAAAATGCCACCGACAAACATCTCAGACGCCACTGCAGCTCCCCTGCCCATGTTCCTTCTTCTCTGGCCCAGCTGGGCCACCCCTTCCTCTGGGCACAAACCAGCCCGAGCTGCTCTCCTCTCCTTTGCCACAGTCCCCACCATTCCCTGCTGTCTGTACCTCCCATACCATCACTCTCCTCCTCAGATGGCCCCTCTGGGGACAAGGGGCTGGGGTAGATGTGGCTGGGC